>NC_062232.1:98576478-99188772 GCF_902686445.1 Sciurus carolinensis
TTCTGTAGTTCTCATTGTAGAGGTCTTTCACCTCTTTTGTGAGATTGATTCCCAAGTATTTTATTTTTTTTGAGGCTATTGTGAATGGGGTAGTTTTCCTAACTTCTTTCTGAAGATTCATCACTTATGTATAAAAATGCATTAGATTTATGAGCATTGATCTTATATCCCGCTACTTTACTAAATTCACTTATGAGTTCTAAGTTTTCTGGTGGAATTTCCTGGTTCCTCTAAGTATATAATCGTATCATCAGCAAATAGGGATAGTTTGAGTTCTTCTTTTCCTATTCGTATCCCTTTAATTTCTTTGGTCTGTCTAATTGCTCTGGCTAGAGTTTCAAGGACGATGTTGAATAGAAGTGGTGAAAGAGGGCATCCCTGCCTTGTTCCAGATTTTAGGGGGAATGCTTTCAGTTATTCACCATTTAGAATGATATTAGCCATGGGCTTAGCATAGATGGTCTTTACAATGTTAAGGAACGTTCCCACTATCCCTATTTTTTCTAGTGTTTTGAGCATGAGGGGGTGCTATATTTTATCAAATGCTTTTTCTGCATCTATTGAAATAATCATGTGATTCTTGACTTTAAGTCTGTTGATATGGTGAATTATATTTATTGACTTCCTGATGTTGAACCAACCTTGCATCCCTGGGATGAAACCCACTTGATCATGGTGCACTATCTTTTTAATGTTTTTGTTTGCGATTTGCTAAAATTTTGTTCAGAATTTTTGCGTCAATGTTCATTAAGATATTGGTCTAAAATTTTCTTTCCTCGATGTGTCTCTGTCTAGTTTAGGTATCAGGGTGATATTGGCTTCATAGAATGAGTTTGTGAGGGTTCCCTCCTCTTCTATTTCATGGAATACTTTGAAAAGTATTGGAATGAGCTCTTCTTTAAAGGTTTTGTAGAACTCGGCTGAGAACCCATCAGGTCCTGGACTTTTCTTTGATGGTAGGCTTTTGATGACTTCTTCTATTTCATTACTTGAAATTGGTCTACTTAAATTGTGTATGTCCTCCTCGTTTAGTTTAGGCAATTCATAGGTCTCTAGAAACTTGTTGATATCTTTGAAATTTTCTATTTTGTTGGAGTATAGATTTTCAAAATAGCTTCTAATTATGTTTTGTATTTCAATCGTGTCTGTTGTGATATTTCCTTGTTCATCCCAAATTTTGGTGATTTGGGTTTTCTCTCGTCTTCTCTTTGTTAGTGTGGCTAAAGGTTTATCAATTTTGTTTATTTTTTCAAAGAATCAACTATTTATTTTGTCAATTTTTTGTATTGTTTCTTTTGTTTCAGTTTTGTTGATTTCAGCTGAGTTTAACTATTTCCTGTCTTCTACTGCTTTTGGTGTTGGTCTGTTCTTTTTCTAGGGCTTTGAGCTGTAGTGTTAGGTCGTTTATTTGTTGAGTTTTACTTCTTTTATTGAATGCGCTCCATGAAATAAATTTTCCTCTAAGTATTGCTTTCATAGTGTCCCAGAGATTTTGATATGATGTCTTCTCATTTACCTCTAAGAATTTTTTAATTTCCTTCCTAATATCTTCTGTTGTCCATTCATCATATAATAGCATATTGTTTAATCTCCAGGTGTTGGAGTAATTTCTGTTTTTTACTTTCATTTATTTCTAATTTCAATCCATTATGATCTGATAAAATACAAGGAAGTGTCTCTATCTTGTATTTGCTAACATTAGCTTTGTGGCATAATATATGGTCTATTTTAGAGAAGGATCCATGTGCTGTTGAGAAGAAAGTGTATTCACTCATCGTTGGATGGTATATTCTATAAATGTCTGTTAAGTCTAAATTATTGATTGTGTTATTGAGTTCTATGGTTTCTTTGTTCAATTTTTGTTTGGAAGATCTGTCCAGTGGTGAGAGAGGCGTGTTAAAATCACCTAGTATTATTGTATTATGGTCTACTTTGTTTGAGATTGAGAAGGATTTGTTTGACATACATGGGAGAGCCACTGTTTGGGGCATAGATATTGCACCTCTAGTTTTCAATCCCAGGAGTAGGGGGAAACCTGAAGAAACATTTCTCAAAAAATACAGATGGCCAATATGTATGTATATGAAAAATAATTCAGCATCAATAATTATAAAGTGATGCAGATTAAAATCACAATGAGATCTCACCCTACACCTCTTACAATAGCTATTATCTAAAAGATAGTGTTGGTGAGGATGTAGAAAAAAGGAAAGACTTGTATATTGTTTGTGGGAATGAAAATTATTATAGCCATTGTGGGAAACATCATGAAAATTCCTCAAGAAACTAAAAATAGAACTACCATATGATCCAGCAGTCCCACTACTGAGTATATATCCAAAGGAAAGGAAGTCAGAATATCAAAGAGATATCTGCATTTCTGTGTTTCTTGCAGCTTTATGTGTAATACCAACATATAGATTCAAGCTAAATGTTCATCAGAGGATGAATGGATAAAGGAACTGTGGTAAACATACACAATGGAATATTCATCCATGAAAAGAAAATTTTTTCATTGACAACAACATGGATGAACCTAGAATACATTAAGTGAAATAAGCAAAGCACAGAAAAGCAAATGCTTGGACTGGGGAGATAGCTCAGTTGGTAAAGTACTTGCCTTGAAAGCACAAAGCCCTGGGTTCAATCCCCAGCACTGCAAAAGAAAAACAAATGCTTCATGATCTCACTTAAATGTGAAATCTTAACAAAATCATAGAAATACAAAGTAGAATAGAATGTTGGTTATGAGGGACTGGAGAGGAATGGAGGTATGGGAAGATGTTGATCAATGTGTATAAAGTTTCAGTTAGGAATCAAATTTTAAGATCTATATAGCATATGACTATAGTTATAATAATTAGTAACTTAGCTAATCAGATAATAAATGCATCAAACATACTTCAACCCTATGATAAAAGTTTCTGAAATGAAGATGAACATTCAAAGTTCTCATTTTGGCTTGTTAGGTTTACTTTGAAGTGGGGTCCACCCCCAACCTTATTTAATATGTATACATGTAACTTTAGGGTTTACTGAAAGATTTTTCTCTTATCAGTACTGTAAAAAAGGTTATTTGATGAAGGCATTTTTATGGGCTTTTTCTGGGAAAAGTTACTGACTTTAACATATTAGTAGGAAAATTTTAATTTGCTCTGTTTCAGCATCTACAGAATATTTTGAAGTAGTATTTTTTGAATTGACTAGATGTAGTAAGTAAAATTTCTGAATGTGTGTTTGATTATGTCCATATTTTGTATAATACATCTCAAATTTAAGTGAAATCAAAGTATAAATTTAGATCACTAATCTTGGTATAATTTATATCTTTACTCCCAAACTAATAATGGTTCCTAAGATAAAATTTCTTAAAATTACATAAACTCTAAAAACCCTTGCATAAGATCTTAAAACTAATTGGTGGGAGAGCCATAAGTAGAATGTAATTTTCTTGACATCTAGTCCCTCATTTCTCCCTCCCACACTAAACTTGACCTGAATATTTATTTTCTTCAGATGGAGAAAAACTTTGAACTAGTATAATTTTATCTTTACTTTGAGATTAGTGACCAAGTTACAGAGAAGTTGAGTTGTCCAGGAATATTCAAGACTGTTAACACCTCACTTATCTGGCAGCTACTTCTTTGGTAATAACAATTCTCAGATACAGCTAAATGTTAAAAAAATAATAAGTGTATCGAAAGCCTCTGAATGATCAAAAGAAGTGCCACAGAGTCCGTAATAAGGTCATGTACATGAAGTCTCCTGGGGAGACTCCCAGCATTCTTATTCTTTCTTTACCATACAGTTCCATTTTTAAAAATCTGGCTTCCCAGTTTAATACAGATTAGAAATAAAAATTAGAAGGGGGAAGAAAACTTTTAAAGGTAGGCAGGCACCTGGCCAATTGTAAGAAGTGACCACTTAAACAGAGGAAGGAAACACAAAACTAAGACATTCCAAACATAGTAGCCTAGGGTCCTTTGGTGTGAAAGCAAATAAATTCCCTGCATTTTAGAGTCCCAGGAGGGCATTATTGTATTAATAATACTGTATATGAGTATGATAATTAAGAAAGGAAAATGTGTATATCCTTTGTTTAGAAAGATATTTCAAACAGTTAACTTATTGAAACTGTAAGACTAAGCCTATTCATTTATATATACTTATTTTTTAAAATATTTTTAGATGTTGATAGACTTTTATTTTATTCATTTATTTGTATGTGGTGCTGAGAATCAAACCCAGTGCCCCACACATGCTAGGCAAGTGCTCTACCACTGAACCATAACCCCAGCCCTACATGTACTTATTTATAAGCTGCTTTTGAAACTTTTTATATTCAAAAAATAGTTAAGTGATGATTATGAGCTGAGTGTGGTGGTTCACATGTAATCTCAGTGACTTGGGAAACTGAGGTAGGAGGATTGAAAGTTTGAGGCCAACCTAGGCAATTTACTGAAACCCTGCCTCAAGAAAAGAAAGAAATAATAAAAGAAAGGGTTAGGGCTGTAACTCAGTGGTAAAGAACCCCTGGATTCTATCCCTAGTAACACAAAGGTCCTAATTATAAAAATATTAATGTGCTGCTGCTTGAGTTGGACTAAACTGATTAAGTCAGAACCTTTTGAATCCTGACCTGTTTTTAACAAATTAATGCCTGACTTGCCAATGCCAGGAAATGAAATAATTAATTGTTCCATATGTAAAATTTCTAGAGAAATGAAACCTTCCTTTGAGTGCCAAACTTTTGATAATATTTTAATATTTTAAGACCTCACCCAGAAAGGAAGTGATATTGTAAAGTGATTGAGAGAGTGGGCCCTGGAGTCAGACTATATAAGGTCAAATTCCGGGCCCTACTATTTACCATGTAGTTTAAATGATTATGTCTGACCTAAGTCATATTTTTGTTCTATGAAATAGGGGAAAGTAATATAACTACCAAATAAGAAGGTCGTGAAGACCAAAGCAGTTAAAATGTTAACATAGTTTTGGGCACATATTTAATAAATGATAATCATTGTTTTATTATTACTTACAAGGCCCCTTTTAAGAAAACTCCTGGTGGGGATATTACATAATTAGTGCTTTTTGTGGTGAAATGAATTGTTCTTTTCTCATCTTGGCACATGACCCAAATCATTTTAGCCAACTTTGAAAATTATAAATATGTTTTTTACTAGGTGTTGATGTTACATATGTAGATCAAAAATTTAATCACAAAAGAATTCAAGTCTTCCTACCCTGGTAAAAGAAATTTTAGGTTTAATTGATTGGAAGAATCTATAGTATCTAGAAATACTTTAAACCACCAAGACCTTAACAACTTTATAATATTTAAAATATGCTTCAAACGTGAATGTCTTTGTTACCAGTTTTTTGATTAATGACACCACCAGTTGCAAGCAGGATCCCATTTTAATCACTAGCTCAGTATAATCTTACTAGGTAGAATTTTAGCATTGCCAAGATGGCAGAGGCAGGGTACAAGAAAAATACCAGTACTGGACAAGGCAGGGAAATGAGTCATCATGTCCCTGTTTATGATAAGTCCAGTTACCATGACAACTCCCACCACAGGTTCAAATATTCTAAAATAACCAATGGGGGTAAAGTGGACAGTATTCTGTTTTCTAAGATAACTAATGGGAGCAAATGGAGTAAGATCTTCAATCAGGTCCATATAGGGAATAGAGAATACCACATAGTTCAGCATATGAGACATTTATTTCCAGATATCAGATCCTTGAGCCACTCTTTCTTGTTCACCCCACTTTGCTCTATGTTAGAGTGCTACCTTCACCTTCACTGTCAATAAATCCGTCCTTGAACTGTTACTTCTGTGTCTTACTCAGTTCTTTGGGACACCAAGGACCTGGACCCCAACTGGACACCCCAGTGATAACAATTTGGCTTTTTTCCTTATGCCCTCTGTTGTTAAATGGGCTGGAGTTTGACAGGCTTTAGGGTACCTCTACTGTATTCCAGAAACTGAGCTTAGGCTCCTCGGTACTGACAGACTGCCAAATACCTTTGAGAAACATGGAGCATTTCAAAGCTGCTGAAGAAACTACTGCTGAAGGTGTGTGCCCAGGCATCCTCACTGAATCCTCATAGCAGTCCTGAGTAAATGGTTTTACCCCTTTTTACAAAGGATGAGACCAGGGCTTACAGAAGCTGAATGATTAAACTGTTTGATCACACATAGAATAAATGGTAGAAATGATATTCAAGCAAAGTTCATCTGCTCCAAAACCTGTTTTTACGATGTCCCTTGTCTCTGAAAAGGAAGTAATTCCTCCGCATAATCTGGAATATTTCTACATGTGTCAACAATTGACCAATAACACATTCTGTGAATAAACAGCTGGAAAGTGCTCTTTATGAGATCAGTTACATACAAGAAAGAAATGTGACTTCCTATTTTTTCCTTCTTTCTTTCTTTCTTTTGGCAGGCAACTAAAAAACCTGTGCAGATTTCTCCAGAAGTGTTGAGGGTTGTGGGGAGAACACTTTCTACTTTCTCTACCTTCTATGGGGCTTAACTGTTTAAAAAAAATCTTAATTCTTCTTTTCTTTACACTTCTATTGCAGGTTACCCCTCCATACACACACTGACCTTCAGAATTTGTACCATGTGGAAATTTGAGCCCTTTCAAGGTTTTTTGTTATTGTTTTATTTTTGTTCTTGATTGCATTTATAATGAGTATCCATTTGTGTGGAATACTCTTTATTCTTTCAAAATTGGAATGGGTGTCGTCCTAGTGACATTTGCAGCATGCAGCATTTTGTTACATAGCAATATGAAACTATAAAGGTAACTAAATAATGGGTGATATAAATTTATTTCTGGAAATTGCTCTTTGTTAGCACAAATTTATGTTGGCCTGACACTGAACAGGCCCTATTTTTTATTAGAGCATTATAATTACACATAGTATTGGGGTTCATTTTCATAAAATAATACTTGCAAGGAATTTGATTTCAATCTCCATTTCCCCCCTTTCCCTTTCCTCCTCCCTCCCTCTATTTTCCTTCCTCTCTTCTATTATTCACTCCTTCACTCATTTATTTTTGATTGGTATTTTCTGCATATTCATACAGGTAAAATTCTTTTTGGTACATTTATGTATGTATTTAGCATCATATTGTTAAATTCATTCCGTATCCACCCCTTTCCCTTCTTTCCTCCCTCCCTCTCATTCTCCTATTCCACTGATATACCCAATATTCTTATCATGTCTGATCCCCTCTCCCACCACTTCTTTCCCTTATTTTGCTGTAGCTTCTGCACACGAGAGAAAACATTTCACTCTTGGTTTTCTGAGTTTGGTCTATTTCACTTAGGATGATTTTCTCCATCCCATTCATTTACCAGCAAATGCCTTTATTTCATTCTTCTTTATGGCTGAATAGAACTCCATTGTGTACATCTACCACATTTTCTTCATCCATTCATCTATCGATGGGAATCTGTGCTGGTCCCATAATTTGGCTATTGTGAAATGTGCTGCTATAAACATTGAAGTGACTGTATCACTATAGTATGCTTAGTTCTTTTGAATAAATACCAAGGAATGGGATAGCTGGGTCCTATGGTGATTCCATTCCCAGTTTCTTGAGTAGTTTCCATGCTGCTTTCCATAGTGGTTGTACACAGTCCCACCAGCAGTGTGAATGTACCTTTTCCCCCACATCTTCACCAGCATTTATTGTTATTGTTCCTGTTCTTGGTAATTGTAAACAGACCCTATTTTTATGATATTTTTTGTAACTTTTTAAACAAGTTTTTAAAAAACTGAAAGTAGAATTTTCTTATCTTCTTATCTCTAGTCCCAGGATGTAAAAGTTAACTCCACAAATGTTTGCTTAATAAAGGGGATTATTGGGAGATTGAGGATTCCTGTAGCAAATGTCACCCAGTTTTACATACCAAGAAAGTGGCAGTACAACTCTCGCTTCTTTTGGTTCTTCCCCTAAATGAGTTTGAGGAAAAGTCAATCTTTTGGGACCTGTTTCTTTATCTATGAAAAGAGACTGTGTGATTAGATGGTCTTGAAGGTGCCTTTCAAATCAAATTTGTATCATCTGGGATCATTGTAGTTTATTTTTTTGAAAATTAAGAATGACATATTTATTTAAAATTCTCTAATTTTATAATCCTGACATATAATAAGTAGCCATAAGGATGTCTTTCTCTCGTGTTGTGAAGCAGATATTGGACTGTTCTTTTTTTAAAAAAAATTTGCAGTTGTAGATGAATGCCTTTATCTTTTTCTGTGTTGCCAAGGATCCAAACCAGTACCTCACACTTGCTAGCAAGCACTCTGTCCCAGACTGTTCTTTTTTGTAAAAAAAAAAAAAGTGAAGGTTGAAAATAATTGGTGAATATTTACTTTTTAAAATTGCTATGTCTAGAGTAGTCTATGTTTAAGAATAAAGTTTTGTTCCAGTAAAAAAAAGCCATGAAAATGATTATCTTCAAAAACAATGTAACCATTTAATGCACATAAAAATTTTCAAGACCAGAAATGAAAGAAGTACAAATTAAAGCAATGATGAAATATACTTTTGCCTGTAAAATAGGTAAAAAAAATTTGAAAACACTCATTTTTGACAAAGGTATTAACAATAATTTATAAAGCAGTGGGAGTGTAAATTGGTACTACTGTTTTGGATGGCAATTTGTAAGTTTCTCAAAATTTTGAAAAGTTTGTATTTTTGGCCTGTGGTTCCACTTTTAGAAAAGTTTTTTTAAGGAAATTTATCGTGGAACTGTACAAACTTATTTATATGGATGCTTGCATTATGTTTATATATATTATATATATATATATATATATAAATAAAACGAGGTACTCAAAGCTCTAGGTCATAAGATTATAAATTATTTTAATTTTCTTCTGATTTTTGACATTTTCACATTATTTATATGCAGGTAAGAATTTCCAGCCACAAAATATATGATTTTTAAAATGCAGAACTTGGCTTTAACAGTATATTAAAGTATTTCTTTTCTTTCCTCTTTTATTCAGCACCTTACTGTTTTTTATTTCTGGACAGGTCTCCAGGAAAAGTTGGGCTTTTATCATTCAAGGTAAGTTGTGCTTCCTCAAAGATATGTTTTTAGAAATCATATATACTTTACATTTGTTTTCTCATTTATGTAATTTGTCACTTTCCTTATTTTGCTTTTTTTTACTTTGTTGTTCAATAATATTGTCATTATATTCTGCTGTATAATTAGGTATTCTAGAAATAACTAACTAAATATTATGCTATAAGGAAAGGATTATAAATATTTTTTAGATTTTCACTATTTTTTCTTTTTATGATTTTTAGAATAAAAGAGCACTTTATAATTTGTGTATATGAGCATGTTAACTAGAAAAGTAGTAATTGCATGACAAAAATATGGAGTAACCAAAACATTGTGGGCACATGAATTTGTACCATCACTATATATAAAAATAAATCCCAACCTTATATTATCCAAGCAAAGGAGTTTGATATTGAGACATTATGCCACTGAGAGCCTTTGTTTTTTTCTTTTGTAATGCTAGAGATCAAACCCAGTGCTTCACACATCTAGGCAAGTGCTCTACCACTATACCATAGTCCCCTAAGAGAGACCCATTTTAAAAATGAGAATATCACCAAACAGAACTATTTACATCAAATAGAATATAGTATGTATTGTATATGTGTGTTCTTGTGTGCATAAATCTAAAGCATGCTCTTTTTTTCAGTTCTAGTATACTTACCTTCTTTTATATATATCAGATGCCAGTCTCTTTGATAAATTGTGTTATATTTAATTGGAATATTCTACAACAGTAACAATGAATGAATTTGTTATATACAACAACATGGATGAATTTCAGCCCCAGAATGGGTGGGAGCAATCCATAGAAAAATATATACTCTGTGATCCCATTTATATTAACTTTAAAACGCATGCCAAATTAAAGAACATAGTGTTTAGAGATTGTTTAGGGATACAAGCATGCTAAAACTACAAATAATGGCAAGGGAATAATAAACTTTAAGCTCTCAGTCATCTCTAAGGAGGCAGAACTGTAATAGAAATGGAGAAGAATTACAGACTCGAAAAACTAATGGTATAAAGTTCATTTTTTTAAACTGAGCACTTAAGGTTATATCATAATTACTTATTCCCTGTGTTTTATAAAAATTAACATTTACTCAATATTTAATATAAGTAATATATAATATATATATACATATATATATATATATACATGGTTAAAATTTGGCATAGTATATGGTTGAAAATGTACCTTTTGCTGTCATCCTTCATCCCTACCTCCTGGTATCCATATCCAGAGGCAGTTGCTATTTATTTTTGTAGGTTTTGAAAACCACTTAGCTCTAAGATACATTTAGGTTATAACAAATAGTTTAGAATTTATTTTATCCCAGTAATTATATATTATCCTTTACTTGAATAAAATTAGATAGCAAATGTACATATTTAGTAAATAAATATGAAGTTGAATATTGTTGCCTGGCTCCTTTTTTACCTTTTTATGTTGAAATAATTATAGATTCCCAGGAAGCTGCAAGGATAGTGCAGATAGGTTCTGTGTATTCTTCATCCAGTTTCCTCAGTGACTATATCTTAATTATAGTAGAGTACCAAAGCCAGGAATTCGACATCAGAACAATGTGAGTGCATAATTCTCTATCGGTTTATCACATGTTTGTGTCCAGGTAACCACCACCACAACCAAGATGCAGAACTATGTCATTGTCATGGAGTACTCCTTATACTACTCCTATAAAGTCATGCCCACCAGCTCCCCAACATCATCCCTAAATCTGTTTTCCATCTCTTTGTGTCATTTTGAGAGTATTTTATAAATTAAATCGTATAGGATGTGTTGTTTTGAGGTCAATTGAAAGGATTGAGATCCATCAAAGTAGTTGTATATATCAACAGTTCCTTTTTATTGCAAAGTAGTATTCTATGCTATGGATATACTGAGCATGTTCAGTATATATTATGTATAACAATGTATCTGTTTATATCTTTTTTTTGGTACTAGATAGTGAACCCAGGAACATTTAACCACTGAGCCACATCCCCATCCCCTTTTTTTTTCCCCCTTTTTGGCTTGTGGTTTATACCAGCAATATATTCTTTTCCCTCCCAAATAAATATATGAGTAGAAATCTCCCAAATAACAAATGGATCATTTTCTGGTTTCACTAGAGAAAAAAGTTCTGGAGTAATTTTTTGTTTGTTTCTTTATATCTTATTTAATTTCTTTTTTTATTTATTTTAAACAAATGGGATACATGTTTCTCTGTACATGGAGTAAAGGCATACCATTTGTGTAATCATAAATTTACACACCAAGAATACAAATAACCCAATCAACAAATGGGCTAAGGATATGGACACTTCACAGAAAAAGATCTACAAGCAGTCAACAAACATATGAAAAAATGTTCACTATCTTTAGTAATAAGAGAAATGCAGATCAAAACTACACCAAGAGTCCATCTCATCCCAATTAGAATGGTGATTATCAAGAATACAAGCAACAATAGGTGTTGGAGAGGATGTGGGGAAAAAGGTACACTCATACATTGCTGGTGGGACTGTAAATTAGTGCAGCCACTCTGGAAAGCAGTGTGGAGATTCCTTAGAAAATTTGGAATGGACCTACCATTTGACCCAGCTATCCCACTCTTCGGCCTATACCCAAAGGACTTAGAATCAGCATACTACAGAGATACAGCCACATCAATGTTCATAACTGCTCAATTCACAGTAGCCAGACTGTGCAACCAACCTAGATGCCCTTCAATTGATGAATGGATAAAGAAACTGTGGTGTATATATATACAATGGAATATTACTCAGCTATAAAGAATGATAAAATTATGGCATTTGCAGGCAAATGGATGAAATTGGAGAATATCATGTTAAGTGAGATAAGCCAGTCTCAAAAATCCAAAAGGCGAATGGTCTCACTGATAAGCGGATGAATGCACATAATGAGGGGTGGGAGGGGGGCAAGAATGGAGGAAGGAGGGACTGTATAGAGGGAAAAGAGAGGAGGGAGGGGTGGGGGGAAGGAAAAAATAACGGAATGAATCAAACATCATTACTCTATGTAAATGTATGAATATGCAAATGGTATGCTGTTACTCCATGTACATACAGAAACAACATGTATCCCATTTGTTTACAATAAAAATTAAATAAAGGAACAAAAGCAGGTCTAAAAACATTAAATGAAACAAAATCAGTGGTTGGTCAAAATGATAACCACTTATTGACACTCAGGCATGCTCCAGGGAAGCCTGGATTTACCCTGCCAAAAACTTAATGGCTCAGTGGGGTAGGACAGGCAGATGCCAGGGGACTGATAACTAGTGCACACAAGACTTGAACCCTTATCCCTGATTCCGGCACCATGTTATTTTCTACATACCACGAAAGGCTTTTAAGAGATCTTCCAGCTCTGAAATGATACGGTTCTTTGAAATATAAAAATAAACATGATCTAATAGTGTAATCTAGGAAAAAAAACAGGTAAAAACGGTCATTTCAGGTGGTGATAAATCATTTTAAGATGGTCAGTGAAGGCTTTTCTGATACAATAACATTTGAACCACCAACCTCGTGGCAAGGAACCACCTAGTTGGCCAGAGTGTAATTGAGGGGGAGGTGGGAGAGGGATATCAGAAGTGTAGGGATTGCTGGGTACAGGGGCACATGCCTTTAATTCTGGAGACTGAGGCAGGAGGATCACGAGTTAAAATCCAGCCTCAGCAATTTGGCAATACCCTTAGAAACTTAGCAAGACCATGTTTCAAAATAAAAAACAGGCTGGGGATGTGGCTCAGTAGTAAAGTGCCCCTGGGTTTAATCCTTTGTGCCAAAAAAAGTGTAGATAGTATATAAGGGGGCATGTCATTTTAGACCCACATGAGCAGTGGTGGAATTTGTATTTTACTTAGTACCTAAGATTCTATGAAATAATTCTTTCGAAGAATTTATATCAGATTAGTAGTAGTCCCCAAATGCTGGGTAGGAATTCAGTGAAACAACTTCAGATTAAAGTTATTCCAAGTTCTTTGGAAATTTCACTACCTCAATTCAATCCATAATAGTAATCTCTGAGGCAGTTTTATCATGGAGCACATCATGATCATATTCTGATATTTATGTAAGTATCACCTTCATACTTATGTACATCCTTATGTGCCTTGAGTGACTTCTCTGTCAAAATTGGTTATAGTGCTCTGGGATGTACACCAAGAATCATGGAAGGTTTTCTCAGTTCAATTAGCATTCAAATTGCTATACTGCTGGGTACAGTGGTACATGCCTATAATCTCAGCACCTCTGGAACCTGAGGCAGGAGGATTGGGAGTTCAAATCCAGCCTCAGCAACTTAGTGAGGCACTAAGCAACTCAGTGAGACCCTGCCTTTAAATAAAATACAAAAAGGACTGGGGATTTGGCTCAGTGGTTGAATCCCCAGTACCAAAAAAATAAATATAAGCTGTATGTCTGTAGATATAAAAACAAGATGGAAAAGAACATTATGTTAAAATTTGCAAATATATAATTGACTCATTTTACCCCGATTTTTTTCTAGCAGAAATGAAGATCAATTTATACCCTCTCTAACCTCCCAAATATATATATATATGTACGTATGTGTATATAGATGTATACGTAGATATATATGTATTTTTGGTGGGTTTAAAATTTTTCATCTGTTACTATTCTAGAGGCTTCATTTAACTTCTGGTTAAGTCCTGATTCCTTTTATCTAAAGCATGTAAATTTTTTAAAAACTCTTCTGTTTTTCTGTATCATATGTTTTTGTATTTATGCCTATTTATAGAGCCATATTTTGGGGAATATAATTCTGATTCAACCCTTTGCTTAAACCTTTAATCCTTTTCAGGTACAAAGGTACTTAGATATTCTTATTCTTCAGTTATAGTCTAAATGTTTAAGAGTTGGGCAGGATTTCACATTTAAATGTAAATATTCTGTTGCATTAGAAAATTATAAAATTACAAATTGTCAACCTTGTGCAAATCACATTGTCCTCATTGGAATAAAATCTGAAGGCATCTATAGATATATATACAGTATATAGACATCTAAACCATTTGTGGATGTTCGATTTATTACTGTTCTGTTTTCTCATTTGCACCGTATTTAAGCACATTTTTTTTTAAAAGATGTCATCATTTGGTCTCTTTCTTTTCTTTTTAAAACAGGAAACAGATAACACTGCACACAAAGTTGGAAATGAGTCCCCTGTACAAGAATTGAAACAAGATGTGTCTAAAAAGGTTGGAAAGATATGTCAATATTAGTATATAGTAGACATCATATTAACATGAAAACATTGAAAACAAAATTTTCTATATTCTTTTACTTTATTGTACTCTTCAGAAAGTATTATCTTGAATTCATTGAATTTGTAATAGAAGGCACATCAGGCTTTTTATAAGTCATTTTTACATTCTAACTAATTGGTAATATCCTTAAAACAGTATTTTGTAAAACATTTTTATTTTTTCCTGTTTGTATTTTATTAGATCAAATTGTAGCTGCTCTTGAAATTGCTACAGGGCATTACAGGTATTGAAAAACTCAATGCAGCAAATTCTAATGTCTTTAGGATTGAGATGTTCCAGAGTTCTTATTCTGATATTATCCTTGATACCTTTTAAAGAATCAGTGCTGTGAAGCTCCAGTAGTTGGTTTACTAGAAGATAAATATTTTTAGAATAGGCAGTTTTAAGTATCAGGATAAAACTCACAGAGAAAGACTGCATATGTGTATTTATCCTTTTATACAAGTTTTGAGTTTTACCTGTGTCCTAGGCACTGTTCTAACAAGCAAGTTTCTGGAAGTCAACAAAATGACACATTCAGAGTTTCTTCAGCAGTAGCAGTATTAACATTTGGGACTGGATAATTCATTGTGGTAGAGGGAATGGAAACTGCTGTATACATTGTAGGATTATTCTACCTACCCTGATGCCAGTAGCATCCCCACCCCACCACCTAGTCATAACAACCCAAAATGTGTCTAGACATCACCAAATGTCAGGGGAAGTGCATGGGGTAAAATCATCCCCAGTGGATTATTTTCCCCTTACAGACTTTATGAATTTAGTGGACTACATATTTTAATGTTGGTCATATTTTTACTTTAAAAGAAAAAAAATCCCTTTTAGAAGAAGTGGTAGCATTGTGTACCAGCATATAAAACAGGGATGTGATAGTTTTTAAAGAATTTTTCACAATTCTGCACTGTAAAATATCTGTTGCCTTGATCTTTCAGGATTCTCTTCTGGTTCTCATGACTTGCATACGCTTGTTTATTTGATTGTAGTGTAGGTAGAATTTTATATTTTACCTTTTACTCTTATAATTTTTTGATTTTCCCCATATTTCTACCCCATTTCAATACTCAGGTTTTATTTGATGTGACAGTTTCCATCAAACAAATGTATTACAACATACCTAGCCACTTTTGTTGAAATTATTGTTGAAACTTGAAATGTTTATTTTTTGTGCTATAGCTTTTCTTTCCATTTTTAAGAATATTTTCTTAGTTAGCCATTTGTAATTTATCCTATCTACAGTTAATAGCCAAGAAAAGGGTGATTTTTAAGGAGAATTTAGGAGCTGAAAAAGTAGTGAGAAAACATGAGACAGTAGAGTGAGGCTAAAGACTTGAGGTATCAGGCTGGGGAGATAGCTCAGTTGGTAAAGTGCTTGCCCTGCAAGCTTGGGGCCCTGGGTTTGATCCCCAGCACCACAAAAAAAAAAAAAAAAGACTTGAGGTATCACTTTTTAATTCTAGCCTTTTTGATGATGTATAGAGTATTTATGATAAATATTATGGGGATATACCCTAGACCAGGACCCTGAAAATAACTTCCATTTTTGTAGAGGAAATTGGATAAACATAAAGCTAAATGTAATAAGCATTCAAATAAATTTGCAAGGTAGTATAAGAACTCAAAGGAAGACTTTACTTCCTACTTGGGGGTAGGAGTGGAGAAGACTTCATGGAGAAAATAGCATGTGAACTGGTTCTTGATGAATGGATAAGATTTAGGCAGGCAGAGATAAGAGAGGAAAGACATTACCAAAGGCATGGAGATGGGAAATGTGATGACTGTTTGACAATGAGTCTAGTTGGGGCCAGATCGTGGAAATGCCTTTTGTCATACTAAGTATCTGGGGTTTATTTTGTAATCACTGGGAAAGCAGTGAGCTCTCTGAAGCAAAACAGTGCTTTATGTTGCTCTTGTTGCTTTGTGTTGGTCATAGTTTTTCACTGTTCTCTCCTTTTCCTTTTCATTATCTCCTCAAATCCAGGGCTAGGCAACATATATATAGGTATCATGAGCCTGAAAACATGGGCCTTACTTTCCAGGAACAAATTATCTATTGTGGAGAAAATGAATATGCAGAACTAGCCCATATGCTCCTTGTTTATATTATTGTTCATACTGTAATGACCAGCAAGAACGATAAATGTTTAGAGGAGAGGGAGAGAGAGATTGTTCTCAGGGGCTTAGAGAAGACGATTTTCAAGCTTTTTTGACCCCTCTTTATGTCAGGGACCTTTACATTATGTACAATGATTATTTATAAACCTTTATACTCATTTTATGCTTGCTGTGCCCACTTGCATCCCTTAGCACATAACCTTGTTTCCTGTTACATGTAGACATAAGAGGCTAAGAAGCCCGAATCCTTTCCTTTCTATCATCTCTCACTTCCTCCCCAGCAAACTTGTTTTCATCTCTTACCTCTTTCTAACGTCATTCATCACTGATCATTTAGGTAGTTTTGTTTTTGTTTTGTTTCATTTTGTTTTGTTTTGGCTCCCGGGATTGAAACCAGGACACTTAACCACTGAACCACATCTCCAGCCCTCTTATTTTTTATTTTGAGACAGGGTCTCGCTAAGTTGCTAAGGCTGACTTTGAACTTGTAATCCTCCTGCCTCAGACTCCTGAGTTGCTGGGATTACAGGCATGTGCCACTGCACCTGGCCCATTAAGTATTTTTTCCCATCCAGAGTAGTGTGGTATATTTAAAGAACACTCGATTTTTAAGACCTGGATTTCAATTTTATCTTTGTAGCTTGCTAGTTATGGGACATCGCACAAAATTCTTCATGCCTTTATCTCAGATGCCTATCTGTGTAGAAGAGAGATAATCCAGCCACCTTACAAGACCTGTGTTAACACTTAAATGATGATGTGCTTACTGGGTATAGCACACAACAGGATTTCTTTCTTCTCCAGAACTTTGCTCAATTATCTTCATTTCCAGTGGCTCTTTCCCTTCAGTTTATAAAAGTGGTAGGTCACTTTCTTGTAGTCTCTTCCATTTATAGCCAAGCCTTTCCCTTTCTTTTCCTTTCCTTCCTATCTTTTTCTTTTATCTTCTTTTTCATTTTTTTTTTTGTGTGTGTGTATGTGTGTGTGTTTAGTGCTGGGGATCAAAACCCAGGGCCTCATGCACCAGACGTTTGGAAAAGGAAATCATACCAGTTATGTATGCCTTCACTTCTTTTCAGTCTTAAACTTATTGTAATCTGACTTTTGTTATCACTAAGATCCTTGCTGCCTAATTGACAAATGAGTTTAACCCTAGTTAATATTCCTCTGGCAAAAGTGAGGTACTTTCTCAAATTAAAAATTTGAAGATTGAGGGGAGGAAACTGATATATTGCATGTTTTCATATCAAAGATGAATATTATCGAGTAGTAGTGATATCCAAATTATGCTAGCATGACTGACTGTGGGAAGCCAGACCAGGATGGTTCTGTGACACACTCCATTTACTTGCGGGAACCCAGGAATTGAGAAAGCAGAAGTTATCCATGATTGGGCGTGGTGGAAGGATAGTGGGTTGAGAGATTTAATGTTTTAGTAATCACAAGACTGAGTAGAAAATATATTTCTACTAAATATTGGTAGAAGACAGATAGACTTTCTATATTTTTCAGCTACAGATTAGAATTGGAGGTTGAGGTAAGATGGGAAGGGTGTTTGAACTCTTTTTTCATAGATCTGTCATCAATTTGAATAGTGGAGTATTGGATGTAGTTTAAGAACTTTAATTTCCGAAGCTGCTGGCTTTTCTAACATAGGTGTGGGTTTAGACCTAAACAAGTTGAATTCTTGTCCTGGGTGGATTTTGATTTTCATGGTTTTGTAAAAATAAAAACCTCAAACCCAGCAGGCAGTTATTGCAACTAATTTGGCACAACTATATAAAGGAACTATGACCTTATGAGTCTTAATATAAGTTTAGGCTTGAAATTTATTTTACAGCGTTGATTGAACTTTTGTTGCTATATGCTAAACAGATTCTCTTTTATAATATTAAAGAGTGTAGATTCTGGAACCAAAATCCCTGAGTCTATACCAAGCTTCATCCCTTACTCTGACCTTGGGCAAATCATTTGCAGTAGTTCCCTCATTTGTAAATTGGTCACAGAGGAGCACAATCTCATAAGGTTGTTTTAAAGATTGAAATTTATAAAGTGATAAGAACATTGCCTGATGCATACCAAGTATTATATAAATGGTTAGCTATTAATGTATTTTTATAAATATCTTCATTTTTGAAAAACTGCTTTTTAACCTTTCATTAGATAATTGAAAGTATTATTGAGGAAAGTCAGAAAGTACTACATCGTGAAGATGACTCTTTGGATTCCAATGGAAAAGAACTCTCTGACCAGGCTACTGCCAGTCCTGTTGTGTCTGGAACAGATCTTAGCAATATACCTGGACTGTTAGGCATAGATCAAGTACTACAGGAAGATTTCACAAAGGCAGAGAGTCAGAATGCATTTGAGGAAACTGAATTAGAATCAAAACAGTGTTTTCCATCTGATGATACCTGTGAGAAATCAGTAGAAGAAACCATCAAGTTAAATGAAATAAGTTCAACTGAGCAGCATAATGTGCATGAAATGGAAATAGAAGTGTTGAACAAGGAAGCAATGGAAGTAAAACGAAGTGATGTCATAGATCCTGCATCCTCAAATTCTTCATCTAATAAAGATTTTGTTGCTGTGGAAGAAGTGGCTCCTGCCAAACCCCCGAGGCACCTTACTCCAGAACCTGATATAGTAGCTAGTACAAAGAAACCTGTTCCAGCACGCCCACCCCCTCCAACTAATTTCCCACCTCCTAGACCCCCACCTCCATCTCGACCTGCTCCACCACCAAGAAAAAAGAAAAGTGAATTGGAGTTTGAGGCTCTTAAATCACCAGATCTAGATGGCAAGTATTAATTGAGAAGTAACTGTTTTAATGGGGAGATTTGGGAATTGAAACTGTTTAACTTTGTCCTTTTGCTTCAGTTTATTCTTTTTAAGACCAATGAGACTACACTGATGACCACACTATAAAATTATTTGTTACTAGATAAAAAGTGAAAAATTTTCATTGGTGATGTTACTATTATTGAACATTTCAGCTAACCTCAAATTTTCACATCTATTACTAGCTGATAAATAGTGTGTCATGGTTAAGGGAACATGGAATTTGGAAACTTAAGGTCTAAATTTGAATACTTCACCTCTTTATGTAAGAACTGAATAATCTTGAGGAAATTAAATAACTTGTTTGAACCATGGTTTCCCCATATTGAAAATGAGAGCAATAAAACTACTTTCCTCAAAAGCTTGTTTTAAGAACCAAATAAATGCTGGGCACAGTGGAACATGCCTATAATCCCAACAGCTTGAGAAGTTGAGGCAGGAGGATCACAAGTTCAAAGCCAACCTCAGCAACTTAGAGAGGCTCTGAGCAACTTATTGAGACCCTGTCTCAAAATACAAAATAAAAAGGGCTGAGGATATGACTCAGTGGTTAAGCACCCCTGGGTTCATTTCCTGGTAACAAAAAAGAAAAAAAAATCAAATAAGATTAAAGCACTTATATGTATAAGGGCTTATATAAATGTCAGTTATTATTTTTATCGTTGCAGTACCCAAAGAGAATATTACGTCTGATTCTCTCCTAACTACAACCATGGCTTCAGAAAGTACAGTCAGGGATTCTCAGCCTTCTCTTGATTTGGCAAGTGCTACCAGTGGAGATAAAATAGTTACAGCCCAGGTTGGTGAATTAGTATTATATTTGATATAGGCATTATCAAACTTCCTGCAACTGGTTAATTTGTTAATTGTCAAACCCTGTTTCTCCTCCAGGCCAAATATTTCCTTGTCCCCCAAACCTAGCCTCATTTCCATTTTGTAGCTCTGTTACTAACTAGCTGAGTGAGCGTAGCAAGCTATTTAGCATCTGAGTCTCAGATGCCCCATTGATAAAATAGAAAAAATAATGGAGTTTGCCAGGCATATAGCAAGTAGTAGGTATTCAAAACATGACAGATGCTGCTATTTGTAATATTACTGATATTAATAAACACCAGCTATACTCTTCATTTACATAACCTATATTCATCAAAAATCAGTGGACTTTTAAATAATTTCCTAATCATAAAAACCTTTTGTACTAGGCAGTGGGCGATACAAAAGACTGCATAACATGAAATTTACCATAGCCAAATTCTGAGACTAGGGGTTACCCATGTGGTAGTGGAGGTGGGGCAGGGTAGCAGACTGGGAGGTATGACACTGTAGTCTTGTTACAGCCTTGGAGCAGAGGTCAGCAGCAGTCTGTTTTTGTAGGCTAAACATGATCATTACATTTTTACTTTTAAGGTAAAAATGGTCTTTATATTTTTAAAACGTTGTTACAGAAAATGTATGTGAACAAAAAGTCTTAAAATACTTACTGTCTTGTCTTTACAGAAAAAAAGCTTTCCAATCCCTGCCTTGGAAACATCCACACACAGCCTGATTAGTAGCAATTTTAGTAGAGAACTACTTTTTGGTCAGATTCAAATAGAACATTTACTCATTTTTAAGACAAATTCACAAATAATTTCTGCCCATTAAATAGTTTTGGTATCTAATGTTTTAAGCATGCAGGAAACAATAAGGAATGAAATGGAGTGTTCCTTTGAAATTTTCAGTAGACTCTAGTGTCTGACTTATGGAATTCTTTTGAACTATGTATGATAATGAATAATTGAATTTATAGATACTGACAAAGTCTACTTTCTGTCTATAAAATTATAATTTCAGGAAAATGGAAAAGAACCTGATGGGCAGACAATAGCAGGTGAAGTGATGGGCCCTCAGAGACCTAGATCCAACTCTGGGAGAGAGCTTACTGATGAGGTAGAATTCAGTTTTTATTTTCCTTAAGACTATAAAATATAAAAACCATAATGGAAAGATGAGAACATTCTGGAAATGATCATGATAGTTGCCCAGCAATACAATTGTACTTCATGTTATGTATAGTTTACCACAATTAGATGCTTTCTTTTGGATTGACATTTAACATTTGTACATATTTATGGGGTGCAGTATGATTCAATACATATTTATAACGTGTACATGTACCAGGGTGGTTAGCATTTCCATCCTTTCAGACATTTATCATCTCTGTGTTGGGAACCTTTGGACTTTCTAGTTATTTTGAAATAAAGAATAAGTGATTGTTAGACCATAAAGTTATGTTGAAAAACAATGAAAATTGAAGATTATCTTAGTGGGTTTTTTTTTTTGTGTGTGTGTGTGTGTGTGTGTGTGTGTGTGTGTGTGTGTGTGTTGGATAGTTCATTCCCTGACTTAAACTTGCTCTTTCAAGCAGTTATATAGATACATGTTTTTATACAAACATAAAATGTTTTTTATCATTTTAAGGGTTTCTACCATTAAAATTTTGTGTGCATCTACTGCCCAATTTATTCACCACTTTTGAAGCAGAATTTTTTTTAGAACAACACATTTTTAAAAAACATGATACTTTGGAAAATAGTTTGACAGTTCCTCAAAATGTTAAACATGATATTGCCATGACCCAGCAACTCCATTCCTATGCATACCTAAGTAAAATACGTCCACACAAAAGTATACCCAGATGTACATAGCAGCATTGTTCATAATTGCAAAAATATGGAAAGAACCCAAATGTATATCACTAAAGAGTGGATAAATGATATACAGTGTATTCATACAATGTTGTGTTTTTTAACAATTAAAAGGAGCAAAATGCTGATACATGCTACATTGGTGGACCTTGTAACAGCCTGATAAGTAGAAGAATCCAGCCACAAAAGGCTGCATACTATATGATTGAATTTATATGAAATGTCTGGAACAGGCAAATTCATAGAGACAAAATCTAGATTAGTAATCTCCAGGGGCAGGAAAGAAAGGGAAATAAGGTGTGACTGCTAATGGGTAGGAAATATCCTTTTGGGGTGATGAAAATGTTCTAGCTTAGTGGCAATGTTAGCACAACTGAATATTCTTTTTCTTTTTTTGTACTGGGGATTGAACACAGGAGCACTCTTATCACTAAGCTACATCCTTAGCCTTTTTATTTTTTATTTTGAGACAAGGTCTCACTAAGTTGCCCTGGGTGGCCTCAAAATTTTTAGTCCTCCTGCCTTAGCCTCCACATTACAGGCATGTGCCACCATATCCAACTAACTATGAATATTCTAAAACCATTGAATTATGTGCTTTAAAGGACTGTATTTTGTGGTATGTGAATTATTTCTTGATAAAAATATTAAATTATTGTGCTCAGTATAGAATGTATCTAGAAAGTTGTTAAATTTTTAAGAATTTTGTAGATTCAAAAAGATAATTAAATTGTAGGTCATCTTGGCGTTATTTTTAACCTCAGGAAATTTTAGCCAGTGTAATGATTAAGAACCTAGATACTGGAGAAGAAATACCTTTAAGTCTTGCTGAAGAGAAGCTTCCAACAGGTATTAATCCTCTCACCCTACACATCATGAGAAGGACAAAGGAATATGTAAGGTATGACCTAATGTTATTTATCATTTATAATATTCAGAGTAGTGAAGAATTCTTCAACTCTGACAGTCTCTAAATTGGTTTCATTCAGTGTTCTTTATTTAATCTAGAAGTAAAATAGTTAATGTATATGGTCTTTAACTTTGTTATTTCTTATGACTGTAAATTATTTGGGAAAAAATAGTATAAATCTTAAATTGCACAGTATTTAGTTTCTTTTAAGATAGCTTATACTAGAGATGGTACAAAAACATTGAGGATTAAAGGCCACATAGGATAAATACTTAGTGTTCTGAAACCTTGCTTTAAGAATCATAAATTTATAATATTTTATTGTTTTCATAGGGCTAGAAAATGGCTTTAGAGTGAAACAATTGACTTTACTCTGAAATATATGTAGATCTTAGGAATAATTTCTAGAAAAACAAGAGCTTTTTATTAAATATAATATATGATGTACCTGATGAGTTGGAAGGAAGATATCTACAAGTTATTTTTAACATTTCTGTGCAGTACATTTTGCCCAGTAAAAATCCTTATTTATAATAGGTTTCTCAGAAGTTACTAAATGGCATTCACTTAAATTTTGTACATTGCACCTTGCTTAAATATTTTATTCTTTAATCTTCAGAACCTTTAAATTATCAGGCTTATCATTTGTATTAAAATTATTTAAAGATTTTAACAGTTTTTCTTATTCTGATTAGCTGATCATGTAGTAATAAAGAGATTTTTGAGAAATGTAAGAGAAGTGGTTTCTTTTATGATGACTTCTCCTTCTTGTAGTAATGATGCAGCACAGTCAGATGATGAAGAGAAGTTACAATCTCAACCAACAGATACTGACGGTGGAAGGTTAAAACAGAAAACGTGAGTTACAGTATATCCCTTTTCTGTATTTCAAGCGTTTATTAGAAAATATGAGAACTGCTGTATTCTTTTAAATCTACATACTATCCAGCTTAGTATGTCCACCTACCATCACTACTCCCTGCTCCCAGCTGATTGAGTTCCTTGAGGTTGTAGTGGTCAGTTATAAAACCCCTGACATATAGAAAATGACCAATAAGTTTTGTATCATCCCTGTATTATTTTTCTGGTGGTAGGTACCAGAAATATTAGAAGAAAAACATGATTGTCCTTGAATTTGTCTTTTCCCATTCTCTTGCTCTCTGCAAATCCTATGAATCTTTCTAAATCAAATTTTGTGAGATTGTTCCTTTCTGCTCCAGTTTATAGCAAATATCTTTTTGTCCTTAATTTCAGTAATACCCAGAATTCATATAACTTACTTTTTCCCTATATCATATATTATCTTAAACTGTTTTCTGATTTAAAAAGCAAAACAAGTACATGTTCAACAACTAAACCATATGTTAAAAAACAATTGTTGTCATACCATTCTGTTGAGATGTCTCGCACAGTACTGAGCATATGGACTGTGCTTGATTATACATAGGTCCCTTAATTGGAAATAATTTGATCTAAAGTCCAAAGTTAATTATTCACCTGAATCTGATTTTTTCCTAGCTATGACAAAGGAAACATGAAGAATTTTTTTAAAAGATATACTTAAAAGGCAGATGTACAGTTATCACCTCAGATATCTGGTACTTGACTGTCTAGCAGTGGCAACTATCAGGAATATGAGAATTAGGAATTACTCAGGAGACAGATAAACATCCAGGAATAAATGTTTCGTAGTCTGTGCACTAAAGGTCATTTTCCCAAGAGCAAAGTTCAGGTTTATTCAAAGCCATTATACTGTGCTTTGTATGTCTTTTTTTTTTTTAAATCTGGTCATTTAGTATCTGAGCTCACAGCAAAATGAAAACAGTAAAACCCTGACAACATGTAAGTTGACACATAAGAATATCAGGTAATCTGATTGCAAGACAGTGATAAGAAAACTTACAAAAGGACTCATACATAGGACAACTGTCCTTAAAGCAGTACTTTCCAACATCTTCTCATGCCACAACACACATAAAATGTGGTAATATTTGCACTGAATGCTGGGTAAAACTGATGAGGCAGCTGATAACCAGAAGAGATTGGTCCAGTTCTGGCTTCCCTTAACACTGTCCATTGGCATTGAAGTCCAAGAGGAAACAAATAGTATGGTTGAACTATAATCCCTTGTCAAGGCTCTCTATATATTAAAGAACAAAAAAAATGGTAACAGTGGCACTATACATCAAGGAAAGAGCCAGGTGTGGTGGTGCACGCCTTAATCCTTGTGGCTCGGGAAACTGAGGCAAGAAGATCCTGAGTTCAAAGCCAGTCTCAACAACTTAGCGAGTCCCTAAACAATTCAGCAAGACCGTGTCTCAAAATAAAATATACAAAATGGCTAGGGATGTGGCTCAGTGTTTAAACACCCCTGGGTTCAATTCCAAGTACCAAAAAAAAAAAAGAAAGGAACAAACTTGACTGAACATTAAATACCATTTAAGAATTCATGAAAGTACATATTTTAGAAATATTCTCATCTGAAATGGTTAAAATGTTTTCTTTTAAAGTAGTAAACCTATTGTTATCCAGAAAATATAACTTTAGGATTACAGGTGGTGGAGATTTTATATTGGTTTTAGAAATGGTTTGTCTTCTGTTTTTTCTGATTATCAAAAGTAATAATAGATATCCCACTACTCAGCCTATACCCAAAGGACTTAAAATCAGCATACTACAGAGATATAGCCACAACAGTGTTTGTAGCTGCTCAATTCACAATACCAGATTGTGGAACCAACCTAGATGCCCCTCAATTGATGGATGGATAAAGAAACTCTGGTGTGTGTGTGTGTGTGTGTGTGTGTGTGTGTGTGTGTATATATACACACACATGTATATATATATATATATATACATGTATATATATATATACACATGTATATGTATATATATATATATATACACACACACACACACACACACACACACACACACACACCATGGAATATTACTCAACCATAAAGAAGAATAAAATTATGGCATTTGCAGGCAAATAGATGCAGTTGGAGAATATCATGCTAAGTGAGATAAGCCAATCTCAAAAAACCAAAGGACGAATGATCTCACTGATAAGCAGATGATGACACATAAGGTGTGGGAAGGGGGCAAGAATGGAGGAAGGAGGGACTCTATAGAGGGATAAGAGGGGTGGGGGGGAGAAAAAAATAATGAATCAAAAACTATTACCCTAGGTAAATGTATGATTACACAAATGGTATGCCTCTACTTCATGTACAAACAGAGAAACAAGATGTATCCCATTTGTTTACATTAAAAATGAATTTTTAAAAAAGTAATAATAGAAATGCATAAAATAGAAAATGAAAATTTCTTATAATCTCACCCCCAGAAATAATCAATTTAATAGTTTGGTATATTCTCCATAGAAATTTTTTTCTCACAATATTGAGATTTGTACTGTGCCTAATAGTTTATCAGCTTGCTTTTTTAAAAAATCTAATATATTATAAACATCTCTATCAATACCAATAATAAATATATTGCACTCTTTCTATGAGCCAGACATGGTAGTTAGGTGCTGGGTATACATCAGTTAAGAAGACGATCAGTCTCCATCTTCATAGACCTTCAAGTTAAATGGGAGAGGCAGATGTAAATGTGAAATTACACAGACAAATCTCACTAGATATGTACTGATTGTTAGAAAACTGCAGTTTGCGGGTATACTGTTAGAGTATGTAATAGGAAAACTGGTCCTAAAGTCAAGGAAGGTTCTTTTGAGAGAGAATTATTTGATCTGAGCCCTAAAAGGTGAATGAATGGGAATTAGCCAGGGGAAGACTATGCTAGGTTGAAACAACAAGTGCAGAGGCTTTGAGGTGACTGGGAACTTGGAACATTTAAAGAACTGAAGTTTGGGCACTGGGCAAGGGGGTATACAACTATAATCCCAGTGACTCCAGAGGCTGAGGCAGGAGGATCACAAGTTCAAAACTAGCCTCAGCAACTTAATGAGACCCTGTCTCAAAATTTAAAAAAAAATTAAAAATTAAGTGGACTGGGGATGTGGCTCAGTGAACGGTTAAGCATCCCTGGAATCAAAAAAAGAGAAGGAAAAAAAAGAAAGAATTAATGAGTGAATGAATGAATGAACTGATGTTTGCTTCATTGATTTTATTGTACTCCATACAAGCACTTATATAATCTATTCCTATGTTGATTAAAATTTATTTCTGTATATTATCTATTCTAAACAGTATGACAATGAACATATCTTTTTTAAAACCAGTAAAATGTAGGTATTTATTATCTTTATTTAAAGTCTTATGTACTATACATAATTGTATATGCTATACTTCTTTTCCCACATTTTTATTGGTACAATTATAGTTGTATATAATGGTGGAATTCGTCGTCACATAATTGTACATGTACATAATATAACAATATAGTCTGACCAATATCTTTCCCCAGTATTTCCCCTCTCCCCACCCCCGCCTCCCCTGCTCCCTTTCCTCTATTCTACTCATCTCCTTTTGTTTTTCATAGGATTAAACATCTTGTGTGTATGAGTTATCAACTTTTTCATTTAATTTTTGAAATTTTAATGCATTATAGTTATATATAAAAATATGGTTCATTTTGACATATTCATAAATGCATATTACATAGTTTTTCTGTTTCAATCCCCAGTACTTCCCCTCCCTGTATTCTACTGGACTTCCTTCTATTTACTTTTTTTTTGATACCATGGATTGAATGCAAGGGCACTTAAACACTGAGCCATACCCCCAGCCCTTTTTACTTACTTACTTACTTATTTTGGACAGGTTCTCACTAAGTTGCTTAGGGCCTCACTAAACTGCGAAGGCTGGTTTTGAACTTGAGGTCCTCCTCCCAAGCTGCTGGGATTATAGGTGCACATCACCACACCTGGCTTACTCATTTGTTTTTAATTGATACATTATAGTTGTATATAGAGTTGGAATGCATTGTAGTATATTCATATATGAATATAGTATAATTTGGTCAACTTCATTTCCCACTTCTCCCCCTTTCCCCCTCCCTCCTTCCTTCCCCTAGGTTCCTCCTTTCTAATGTACTGATCTCCCCTCTGTTTTTGTAAGATCGCTTTTTCCCCTTTTTTCTCTTTAGTTTCTACAAAAAGTTAACTACTTTAAAAAATAGTATCATTAACATCCTAAGGATCAATGGATTGGTAAAAATTACCCTTGATTTGTAAATTATTTTTGTTTTAAATATTATGTAATGTGATTTGTTTCTTAACACATGAAATTTGAAACTAATACATACTTGTGTTAACATTGTGTTTGGGAGTACCTACTAGGAAATCTTGGTCTGATTTTATTATATGCACACACCTAGATTGAAAGAGATTGGGCAAAGGACCACCTTAGGCTACTAAAGCATTCTATTTTGTAAGTAAATAACTCCTTACCCTTTCTTTTTGTTGGTAAAATATTTTTAAGGACTACTCTTTAAAGCCATATTCTCAAAGTGATTCTCACTGCATATCCATGGCTTCACCCCAGATTCCAGATTAGATTATCTGGGTATGGGGCACAAGTATCTTGATTTTAAGTACTCCCTTCCCCATCCAACCCCTGCTAATTATTCACCATAGAAAGCTGATGCCTTTGAATAATATGATACTATAAATTGGGAGAAATTGCCTGTATTTCCTTGGTAACATACTCACTAGAATATAATTATTTGAAGGAACATGGGAACTCAAATACCTGCTATTTATGTGAAATAAAAATGAAAAATTCATTTCAAAGTAATATACTTTATCAGTCACAGCTAATGTGTTTATCTGTGAATTGTTAAACTTTAACAATTAGTTAATAAAATATTTTTATATTTTTGTTAAGGACTCAACTAAAGAAGTTCCTTGGAAAATCAGTAAAGAGAGCAAAGCATCTTGCTGAGGAGTATGGTGAACGTGCTATAAATAAAGTTAAAAGTGTAAGAGATGAAGGTAAGTAATATAAGACTATTTCAACTGAATGTTCAGTAAATTGGTAACTATCTAAATTTAGCCTACAGTTTATAAGAAACACTATTTTATTGAATGTAATAAACCTTTACTGCTAATATCTTAATATTTCAGTAAATCATAAGTTACTATATCACTTAATTTTGTAAGTGCAAAGGTAAATGAATTTATGCAATTATTATGTCTATATTTGGTGATTATGACAACCTGGACAGGTTGATTATTCAATAATCAGTTGTAAATTAATTTTGTGAGGCTATTTAGTTTTTATAAATATTTTCAAAATTTGGTACATTTTCTAAATTTGCACAGATCTTAAGCTCCTGTGCCTTTGCCATTATTGCATTCATTTGTTTTATTTAATAAACACTTATATTGTAATTATTCTGTGCCAATTTTCTAAGCACTTTTATCTGTATTAATCCATTTAATCACATAAAAACCCTATGAGATAAATACCATCATTATTCCCATTTCATAGTTGAGAAAAGTGAGAGGTATAGAAAGGTCACATAGACAATAAACCACAGAATCGAATTGAACTCGGGTAACTTGGCACTAAGATTCCATGTTCTTAACCAACGTTATATAGTAATAGCTAAATTTTTCTTCTCTAACGAATTTTCTTTATAAACAGTAGATAGGAAAATATGAAAGTAGATATGTATATTAACTGGCAATGATTTCTGTTGCTTTTCTCTTCAGTGTTTCATACTGATCAAGATGATCCTTCATCAAGTGATGATGAAGGGATGCCATATACAAGACCAGTTAAATTCAAAGCGGCACATGGTTTCAAAGGACCTTATGATTTTGATCAGATCAAAGTGGTGCAAGATCTTAGTGGAGAACATATGGTAACCAACCTTTTCATTTTTCAGGATTGATACTGTTTTTGTTAAGAGAAACACTTTCACTTTTATAAAACTGATCTCTAGTTATTTATACACATGCACACACACATACTTTTGCTAGCCTGACTCAAGAAAAGTACATTTATATTACTATGATTTAATGAATAGGTGATGCAGAATCTGTCTCTGAATTATAGATCAAGGAGTGAAGTATTGAATATGTAAACTCTAAGCTTCTGTCATTAATAAAACCATGCCAAAGTATCAAATATTAAAGCAGTTAAATTAGAGTGTGATCTGTCACTATGAAAAATGTTTAAGATATTTTCCAGTATATTTTAAATATTTTTAACAAATATTTCAGACCCAATATGTATTTTAAAGTGAGACACTCAGCTAAAACAAGGAAGAAAGTAGAAGTTTATATTCTTACATCAGAATTCAAGTATATCAATATAGATGAAAGTACATCGGTAGCATTACAGTTATCCTTTGGAAATGTAGGAACACAAAAGGAAGACAGCAATAGAACTCAGAGATGAATAAGTGATGTTGTGTTCTTTTTTTTTTTTTTTTCAGGTGGGGGGGATACCGGGGATTGAACTTGGGGACAGTTGACCACTGAGCCACATCCCCATCCCTATTTTGTATTTTTATTTAGAGACATGCTCTCCCCGAGTTGCTTAGCATCTCACTTTTGCTGAGGCTGGCTTTGAACTCGAGATCCTCCTGCCTCAGCCTCCTGAGCCACTGGGATTACAGGTCTGCACAGCCATGCCCGGTGATGCTGTGTTCTTGATCAGGGAATCTATTTAGATTTTAAGTCTAAATGTTGGCTTAAATAGAAGGAAGCAACCATAAACAACAGATGGCAGCCAGATTGGAACTTAAATTTAGGTGCTTATAATCTACACATAAGATTTTTGAGTTGATTAAAGTACCTTCACTAAGGAATCTGATGAATTTTCTTGTACTATTTTTACTTCCTTGTTATTTGTTATTTTAAGTGAAATCCCTTTGTAGTAGACTCCAAATGACAAAGTTTTTATTGCATATAAACTTTGTAGAAATGAATGTTATTGCAGTAAATGAGCTGTTGCTTCTAACTTGAGTAATTTTTTGGATACATGTAGATGGTGTGTTATAGTATTTGTTGTCATAGGATTTGACTTTTCCAATTTAAGGATTTGTATTCTTCATCCACTCCCCCATATGTTACAGAACCTTGTTTCTAGGGAGAAAAGCAGGATGAGACCACACTATTCCTATATTTCTTCCTAAATACCTAATGCCGTGAGGTTCATAGCCAAGATGGGCTTTATGGGCTTTATTTTTCCTCAGCCCTGGTTAGGGATGCTGTCTGGAAGAGAGAGCTCTCTCTTCCCACTTCATGTTCAGCTAGGCAACTAAGATCCCAAACTAGGACTTAGACTTTCTAATTAAGATATCTGGCTACCTCAGAATGCTTATTTTCATTAATATGTAGACATTGGTTTGGGGTCCTGAACTTGTAAATTATGGCAAACTACAACTATCATATCCTGCCTTTCCTCTCAGTGTCTCCTTTTGGGGTATTATAACACCATTGGATTTTTGACCATAAAGGTCCTTAGTAATGTGAGCAATTTTTTAATATTTTCAGTTTAAGATGGACATAACACCTTTATTTTATTCATTTATTTTTATGTGGTGCTGAGAATTGCACCCAGTGCCTCACACATGCTAGGCAAGCTCTCTACCACTGAGCTACATCCCCAGCCCATGAACATTATCTTAATATGTATAATTTGGCATAATTTTAAACTTTGACTTAAAGTTGCCTGTCTAAACTTTAAAAATAACAACTTTGAACCTTCTTTTATTTTCATAGGGAGCTGTTTGGACTATGAAATTTTCTCACTGTGGCCGGTTACTTGCCTCAGCTGGACAAGACAATGTAGTGAGAATATGGGCTTTAAAAAATGCTTTTGATTATTTCAACAATATGCGAATGAAATATAATACTGAAGGTATTTTTCATTTATTTAAAAATTACAGAAATCTGGAATTTTCGCATTTTAGGTACAGTACAGGTTGAGCATCCCTAATCCTAAACTCTAAAATTCAGAATGCTCTGTATACTTATTGAACACTGGCATCATGCTCAACAAATTTTTAATTTTAGAGCATTTCAGGTTTCAGATTTTTAGATTGGGGATGCTAAACTGATGAAGTGTATGTGAATATTCCAAAATTCGAAAAACTCCAGAATCTGATTAAGGACTATTCAACTTATAATGCCCTCCTTAGCTGTCTGTCATTTGGTCACTTAAAAATAAACAATTCAGCAACTAAACCCAAATGAAAGTAACTATCACAAAGCTTTTTTGATTTATCCTTTTTCAAGCATAGTACATAGTTAATTTCATCAACCATTGAGAACAAAATTATTTGGTTTCGCCTGGCAACCTTCAGTTCTATCCTAGATTAAAAGGAAAGATCTCATTAAACTAGAAAAAGAATGAATGTAATATGTATACCTAAAATGTAAAGAATGATTAAGGAAATAAACCATGAAAAGTAAGTCCAAATTGTCAGTATATCAAGGAGTATGTGAAAAAAATGTTGAGTGGAAAGAGAGCCCTCAGAATACAATGTATATGAACACCTATGTTTATAAATAGATATTCACCTATGTAAAAATGTTTGCCTTGTAAGTTATCAGCAAATGTAAAATTGATGTAAATAGGGGTTTTTTCATTTGTGGGATTCTTTTCTTATAATTACTTAACAGCATAATAAATATTCTCCATAAACCTCCCCCTCCCAATCATCCAAGGCTGAAAACAAGAAGTTAAGAATAGGGAAAGGGGACTGGGGATATAACTTGGTGCATAGAGTGCTTGCCTATCAAGCACAAGTCCCTGGGTTCAATCCCCAGCCCCAAAAAAAAAAAAAAAGAATAGGGAAAGAGGAATAGAGGTGGCCATTGGTGAGAATATAGAGTATATTCAAAGCACCAATTTGAGGAACATAGAAGTCTAGAGAGATTCACTGAACTGGCAAACTAGGACTCATGATTTTTAGAAAACCCTATAAATTTACTTGCATTATGTTGTAATATATAATTGAAAGCAATGATGAGTTTGACAAGAAATTAAACTGTTTTTACAGTATAATGAGGGAGTTTTTTTTAACCTTAGCTGTTTATCATTTCTTTAATTGCCCTTCCTAGAGCAAAAAGACTATTTCAGTAGCACTTAAGACCTAGCTATAGTCTTGACTTGCCCCTTTCTTGTTCCTCCTGCTATTTGTCATAATTAATAAGAATGTATTCACTATGAATACTGAGTATTTAGCAATATTTATTTACTAATAGGGAATAGTTAAGCCAGTTTATAAAAATTTTATTAAAAATGGTAAGTTGGGCATGGTGGCACATACCTGTAATGCAGGAGGATTGCAAATTCCAGGCCAGCCTCAGCAAATTAGATCCTGTCTGAAAATAAAAAGGGCTGGGGATGTACCTCAGTAGTAAAGTGCCCCTGGGTTCAATTCCCACTACCAAAAAGAAAATATCATTTATATATATATATATATATATATATATATATATATATATACACACACACACACACACACACACACACGCACACACACGCACACGCACAAACACATACATATATATTTTGATTTTGGTGCTTATAAGGTAATACTTTACTTGTTTAAAAGTATATTTTTCCAGAATATTATATCCTATGATTATTAGGCATTATTGTTATTATTTATGATTATTTTTTGTTTGAGTGGGTATGTGTACATATATGCCTTTTTACAATTATTATGCTGTTTTTAGGACGTGTGTCCCCGTCACCTTCTCAGGAAAGTCTAAATTCATCAAAATCTGATACAGATACAGGGGTATGTTCATTGTTTTATGGTTACTATTGTGAAATTCTATGATTTGTTTGCCATAAATTACCTTTTGTTAATCAAAAATTATAGTTGTTTGAAGGCACTTAATTAAAAGTATGATATAGCATTTATAGCAAGATTTTCTCATTCTTGAAGATAGTCTAAAAAATCTGTTGCTTAGGTAAATACATTCATACCCTATCCATTAGTAAGTGTCCTTAATTCTTAATTGTTTGAGAACAGTTGTTCCAGTTGGGAAATTTTTGTATTTTCATATCTTCTTTCTCTTTTTTTTAAATTTTGAACCAGCTTTATTTTATTATTTTTCCACATTTTTAATCGGTACATTAGAGTTGTACATAATGACAGAATTTATGGTTACATATTCATACATGCATACACTGTAACAATATAATTTGGTTAATATCATTCCCCAGCACTTCCCCTTTCCCTCCCCATCTCCCACCCACTGTTTCCTTTCCTCTACTCATCTCCCTTTGATTTTCATGATATCTTCCCCCACCTTTCTTTTCCTTTTTTCTCTCTAGGTTCTACATATGAAAGAAAATATATGACTCTTGACATTCTGAGTTTGGCTTATTTTGCTTAATGGTCTCTAGTTCCATTCATTTTCCTCCAAATGACCCAAGTCAATTTTTCTTTGAGTGAATAAAAACTCCATTTTGTGTAGATACCACATTTTCTTTATCCCTTCATCTGTTAATGGACACCTAGAGTTGTTCCATATATTGGTTTTTGTGAATTGTGCTGCTAAAAACATGGGTATGCATGTATCACAGTAATATGATGACTAATTCTTCATGAATACCAAGAAATGGTGTAGGTGGGTCATATGGTGGTTCCATGCCTAGTCTTTTGAGCAACCTCCATTCAGATTTCCATAGTGGTTAGAGTAATTATGTAGGCACTCATACCTATAAACTTCCCTTTTAGAACTGCCTTCCCAGTGTCCCAGAGGTTTTAGTATATCGTATCACTATTCTCATTTGATTCTAGGAAATTTTTAAATTTCTCCCTTGATTTCTTCTGTCACCCATTCATCCTTCAGAAATGTATTCTTCAGGGGCTGGGGGGATAGCTCAGCTGGTAGAGTGCTTGCCTCGCAAGCACAAGGCCCCGAGTTTATCCCCAGTACCACAAAAAAAAATGTATTCTTCAATCTCCATGTGTTTGTATAGTTTCTTTAGTATTTTATTGTGTTGATTTCAAATTTCATTCCATTATGACCCAATAAGATACAAGAAGGAATTATATCAGTTTTTTTTATTTGCTAAGAGTTGCTTTGCAGCCTAAAATAGTCTTTTTTGGAGAAGATTCCATGAGCCACAGAGAAGAAAGTGTGTTCAGCTGTTGTCAAATGAAATAGTGTATAGATATCTGTTAAGTCCATTGGATTTATAGTAATTTTCAGGTCCAAATAGTTTTTACTGAGTTTATGTCTGGGTGACCTATCTAATGGTGAGAGAGGTGTGTTGAAATCACCTAGTATTATTTTACTGGTGTCTTTCTGAGGTTTAAATTTGAGTAGTGTCTCCTTTATGTAAATTAGTTATATACACATTTAGGAATAAATATTTATTATTATTATTATTATTATTATATCTTCTTTTTGGATTATTTGCTTTACCAGTATGAAGTGAACTTCTTTGTCTCCTGATTAATTTTGGTTTGAAAACTACTTTGTCAAATATGAGAGTAGCTACTCCTTGTTTTCAGGCTCCATTCGCATGGTATATCAATTTCTGTCCTTCGATTTTCAGCCTGTGGCTATCTTTGCCTGTAAGGTGCATCTTTTGCAAACAACTTGTAGTTGGGTCTTGCTTTTTAATCCATTCTGCAAGCCTGTGCCTTTTAATTGGAGAGTTGATTCCATTTACATTCAGTGTTATTACAGAGAGATGTTTATTAATTCCTACTATTTTGATTTATTTATAGTGTTTAATTTGGCCCTGTTTCTCATTTTCTTAGCTACTTTTCAAATGAGATTTGTTCTTTTGTAAGTTCTAAAGTTTTGTTTTTATTTCTGTATGGAGTATTTCTTTAAGTTAGTTCTTTAGTGATGGTATAGTAGTCGTGAATTCTTTTAGTGTCTACTTATCATGGAAGGTTTTTATTTTTTTCAATTTTGAAGGATAGCTTTGCTGGATATAGCAGACTTGGCTGACAGTTTCTTTTTTTCAGAACATAGAAGACATCATTATAAGGCCTCCTGGCTTTTAGAGTTTATGCTGGGAAATTGGAAATTCTTGTGATTAGCTTGCCTCTAAATGTGATCTGACATTTTTCTCTTGAGGCTTTTAAAATTCTATCCTTGTTCTGTATTTGAGGCATTTTAATTATAACATTTTGTAGAGAGGTTCTTTTTGATCTTGTCTATTTGGAGTTCTAAATGGCTCCTGTATCTTGATATCCATCTCATTCTCAAGGTTTAGAAAATTTTCTGTTATTATTCCCTGAAGAGTTAATCCATTCCATTAGCCTGCATCTCTCAACCATCCTCAATTCCAATGATTCTTAAATTTGGTCTGTTTGTTGTCCCAAAGTTCTTGTATAATGGTTACTTATTTTCTTTTCTTTAATGCTCTCTGAGTGTCCAAGGCTGGTGACATTGTCTTCCAGCTCTGAGATCCTATCTTCAGCATGGCCTACTCTATTAGAGATACTTTCAACTTAACATTTTATTTGATTTACTGTGACTTTCATTTCCAATATTTCTGTTTTATTCTTTTTCAATATCTCTGTCTTACTGAATTTCTCATTCATATCCTATATTGACTTCCTTAATTCATTCAGTTGTCTTCCTGTGTTCTCTTGGAATTCTTTGATCATCTTTATAATCATTCTTTTGAATTCTTTACCTGATACTTCATCCACTTCAGTATCTTTGGGGATCAGTTGCTGGTGAATAATGAACTTTAAGTGTCAGATTACATTTTTTTCATATTTCTTGTATTCTTATGTTGAATTTAATGCATCTGTTAGGAGGCATTTCTCTTCCACTCATACGGTTCTTTTTAGGGTATACTCTTCACTTGTCAAAGTGTTCTAGAGTGATCTAGGTTGAGACCCCCTTGTAAGCCTGGTATCCACAGCCTTTGTGTTAATTCTGTTTTTGCTGTAGCAATGTATGTCCATGAGTGAGACCTGAGGGCCCACCCCTAGCCATTTCTACTTGGGCCTGGGTGTTAGTCTGGGTTTTTGTCTCTTCTCTTCTTTGTATTAAAGTATAGCTGAAGTTTGAGTGTCGTTAATTTGTGGAACAAGTTGCACTATCTTTTGGTTGAGTTTAGTTCAGCAACAGAGTCTCTACCTTGAGAACTTGTAGTGTCCCAGTAAGTTTCCAGTACCTAATAGAATATGGAGAGACAAACAATAGTAACAACCAATGCAAGCAGTATACAGCATTAAAATAAATACCTGGTTCCTACTATGACATCTATAAGGTTAATTACCACAAAACCCAGAAACGATGGGGTCAGCAATTGCCAACAGCAAAAACAGTAAGTAACCATAAACTAGAACTGGCATCAAAGCAAACAGTAGGTGTCAACTATGTCATCCATAACAGCAGCATGAATGGTGGGGGCAGGAGTTTTAGAAACCAATTAGTACTAAAATATGGTCAAAATTAGTTAATTAAGGGAAAAGAATATGTGCTAGGAAGGTGAAAAGATGTTTACAATTTTAAAAAGTGAACAAAGAATGGAAAAGAGATGTAGCAGATGATGGTTATAAGGAAGGAGAAGAAAAAATCTGAAAAACAACATAAAAGTAGAAAGAGAGAATAGGAGAATTTGACTATTAGGAGGAAAAGATAAGAGAGAAAGAGAAAATAATAAAATAAAACCAAAACATACAAACCAAAAACACTAACCCTCAAAATGCAAGGCAAGGAAAACTACACTTTAAAAAATGAGACAAATATGTATGTATGTATGTATATATACATAACTCATGAACCAGTCAACACATCAAGAATTTAAAAGGAAAGAAAAGAGGGCTGGGGAGATAGCTCAGCTGGTAGAGTGCTTGCCTTGCAAACACAAGGCCCCGAGTTTGATCCCCAGTACCACAAAAAAAAAAAAAGGAAAGAAAAGAAAACTTTTTAAAATATTTTTTGTTGTTGTAGATGGACATGATACCTTTATTTTATTTATTTTTATGTGGTGCTGAGGACCAAACCCAATGCCTCACACATGCTTGGCAAGTGTTCTACCACTGAGCCACAGCTACAACACAAGAAAAATATTCTTAATAAAAAATGAAGGAATCGTCTCCACTGATGTGGTCAAGATAATCGACAAGAATGGTCAGTCTCTATGTCCAACTGTCTTTCTTCCCATTTCTTCTTAGGCAATGTACTGAGAGAAAGGAAGGGCTGAGGGTTATGAACCCCTTCCTCTTTTTGTGTTGCTCCCCAAGCTGGAGTGTCCTAAGACTGAAGCTGGTTGAAATAAATCTCAGCTTCCCTTCTCACCGGTATAAGGTAGTATGGAATGGGAAGTACTATCAGTTGGAGTTTTGTCTGCACAGACTGGATGGATGCAGTCTCAGGAAGGGGCTACTTCAGTGTTCTATGAATGGTGGTTCTTTGGCTGGAGTTTAGGTCTAATTAAGCCTTATGGGTTTTGTTGGGTGGCACCTTCTCTGGAGAGATTAGATCAACACATTGCTAGGGCCTGGTGGTTGCCAATCTCTGTCAGGAGTCTGTATCTCAGGAGCCTCCCAAGAAGGTTACTTATGGAGCAGGGGAGCCAATCCTCCACACACTCTGCTGCCCACAGCATTCACACCCACTTGTTTTGATTCTCTACTCACTTCAGCTGGTCATGTGAGCTGCCCAACCCAAAGGGAAAGCAAGTCAGGCTCCCCTTTGCTTTTCTGAATTGAATCCCCTGGGCACATTCTTCTCTGTGCCTGTTTAATTCCCATTCTTCTAGATGCACCCTCGACCACATGGTAGGTACTTGCTGGGACAACGTGCAGTGTTTGCTATGACCTCCTGGCTCCATGGCAGTAGCTGCATTGTGGCTGCCTCAAGATGGCTCCGCCTCAGCGCTCCATGACCAGATGGGAAACATGGGGCAGTTTTCAAACACCAGTTCACAGTACAACCTCAGTTGTACAGTACAAGTTCAGGTTGCCTTGTTCTTTTCCTTTTTTTTTTTGGTACTGGGGATTGAACTCAGGGCACTTGATCACTGAGCCACATCCCCAGCCCTATTTTGTGTTTTATTTAGAGACAGGGTCTCACTGAGTTGCTTAGGGCCTTGCTAAGTTGCTGAGGCTGGCTTTGAACTCACAATCCTCCTGCCTCGGCCTCCCGAGCTGCTGGAATTACAGGTGTGCACCACTACACCTGGCCAGGCTTTGCTGATATCAGGTTTTTTCATTCAATCTGTCCATTGTGTTTTTCTCTGTATTATCCCTCCCCTCTGGTGAACCAGCAACCTGAATGGCTTGGCTCTAATGTACTCTTCCTTCTTTGTTTAATATACCCAAATTCTGAGTCTCTAAGATACTCTGAATATCCATTATGGAATTTTAGTGAAATTCCTTTCACCCAACTTGCTGAGAAGCTGCTTGAATCCCTAGCCACAGAACAAGTAGGAATGTAGTCGTCTTCTATTCCACCATCTTGAATCTTCCTCTATTTCTTGCTATCCATGAGAAGACCTAGAAAATAAAAGGAGTAGATTTCAAAAAATGAAAAGAAACAAGAGTTTCTTCCATTAGAGTTGACAAATGAAAAATTTTGATGTTTAAAGATTGGTATTCAAGGTACCAAACTACTAATATAAACTTAGATTTAAAAAAATCTCCTTCCCTCAAATTCATGTTAGATATATTTAAAATAATAATGAATGCCATTTTATGGTTTATATTTTTCTGAGGGCTCTGTTTTACCTCCAGAATAAGGTCTGTCCTAACATTGCCTCATCTTACCTTTTGAACTTACTTCTAATTCCCTACTACCTGTGCAGCGTACTTACCATGCTGGGTTTAGACCTGTATCCTTAAATACTCTTTTATGGTTTTTGTGTATACTGTTTGCTTCACCTGGATTGTCTTCTCTGCCCGCTTTCTTCACAGTGCAAACCTGTATTCATCCTTCAAGATTCAGCTCAAGGGCTAGGGTTGTGGTTCAGTGGCTTGCTTAGCATGTGTGAGGCCCTGGGCTCAATTTTTAGCACCACATATAAATTTAGATAAAGGTCCATTGAAAATTTTTTAAAAAATCTTTAAAAAGATTCAGCTTAAATATCTTACTTTCTCTTAGTATTTTTCCTAATTCAGCATGTAAAATTGTTCCTTATCTTTGTTCTGATAGTACAAATGTACTTTTTTATTGATACTGCTTATATATCTTCCTTGTCAATTTGTCTCCCTGTATAGGCTGGTGGCTAATTTGAGCCACAGAGCTGTACTTCACAGATTTTCATATCTTTGGAATTGAACTCCATGCTCACTGAGATAGGACTGCCAGCATTGAATTTCAGCCTCTGTGCCTTTATTTCCATTCTTGTCCCTATCTAGGTGCCTTTGATCTTCATTCTTTCAGTTCAAACCTTGCCTAATTTTTGTGGCCTACTTCCTCCATAAAGCCTTCACTGACTAATGTAATGGTAGAAATTTTAACTGGTTTGCTTTAGAGAAAGGAGTTTGCCCTTAATAGTTTAATTTATCTTTAAATTTCTAAGCATTGGTTACTATTAAAAAGAGGGGCTATGTGTACCACCTTGTTTTATGCTTATTTCAACAATCTTACCTAGAGATTCTTAACTATTTCTTTCTACTCCTGCCCCCCCCCCGAAACCAAAGTAACTACAATCTTTACTGAATGGAAGGCCTTTTAAAATGGGGACTGTCATGTATTTTGACATAAAAATTTGGGATCCTTCCTGGAATACTGTTTTTTTTTTCCTGGAATAGTTGAATAACTTTTATCTTACATTTCAAGAAAAGGTTCATTTAGAATTTCTACATTCTGTTTGGGAACAGTTTAAAAAGATCTCTACTTCATGTGCCATTAGAGTTTGGTATTTGGAATTATCTTTTAACTTAGCACCAGGTGCAGCGAAGCATGGTGAGCACATGGAGTTTATTTTCCTGATGTATGTGAGATTTTTTTTCCCCATATGATATCTCCTTTGAAGTACAAACTGACTCTCTCCTTTTTTTTTTTTCCTTTGGCTGCCAAGGATTGAACTCAGGGTCACCACTTAAGCACTGAGCCACATGCCCAGCCCTATTTTGTATTTTATGTAGAGACAGGGTCTCACTGAGTTGCTTTGCACCTCATTTTTGCTGAGGCTGGCTTTGAACTCACCATCCTCCTGCCTCAACCTCCTGAGCCGCTGGGATTACAGGCATGTGCCACCACACCTGACACAAACTCACTCCTTTATTTTCTCATTATCTGTATAAAATAGAATATATAAACGTACCTATTGTACAGTTGAGCAGACAGTGATATATCCACGATCACTCACCACTTATTTATAGTGCCAAGCCTAGAATTCTATTATTCCATTTCTGTTGATTTTTTAAAGTAGCTCAGTAAATATGAGAAAGGAAGAGATGCATGCTTAGTTCTCTCTGTTATGCTGTGGACTAATAAATTGAAGATTTTTATAGTTGGCTGCAGCTTAGACTTTTACCTCATGGTTTCTAAGAATCCATAATTAGGCCAGATTGCAAATATGAATATTTTGTATAAAATTTTCTTCTGAACAGTGAAAGTTTTAAGTATGCTTTTTACCTAGAAATTAATGCTTTATTGGGTAAATTTGGGTTTAGTGTGCTTATGTAGTAAAATATCAATATGAGTATTAATAGCATTTAACAGCTACTTAAAATTTGGGGGAATAGATTATTAGAATCTGGAACTTGAATGAAGGGATTTATCTGTAAGGGTATGAGAGATAATATCTGTGAAATGTAGGTGTGCAGCATTTCATAAAGCAATGCCTTGGTACTAGGAAAAATTCCCATTTTACAGCATTGCACAGTGGCACATACCTATAATTCCAGTAACTCAGGAGGCTGAGGCAGGAGGCCTTGACGATTTAGCCAGACCTGTCTCAAAATTAAAAAAAAATAAAAAGGGCTAATACTCAGTAGTACACCTGTATCCCCGATACCATTAATTAAGAACTCTGATTTACAGATAAAGTACTCTTAAGAGGGCTAGGGGTCATAGGAAAGACAGTAGGATAAATTGGACATAACTTTCCTATGTTCAGTATGAATATACAACCAGTGTAACTTAACATCATGTACAACCACAAGAATGGGAAGTTATACTCCATGTATATATGACATGTCAAAATACACTTTACTGTCTTGTATATCTAAAATAATAATTTTTAAAAAGGGCTAGGGGTGCAGCTCAATGGTTGAACTCTTGCCTAGCATTTGCAGGGACCTGGCTTCATTTCCCAGTAAAGCATACTGCAAAAAAAAAAAAAAAAAAAAAAAAAGAAGCAGGGGGAAGCTTAGAAATACTGAGTAACTCACTAGTTTCTCACAGTGAGTAGATATATTAGTGTCAGAATTAGAACACAACTCTGTCCTGTCACTAGAACTTATGCTGTTAACCATTATGTTTCACTAGTTGATATCTTGAGATCTGGAACTTGGTTTTCATTGAATTCAAAAATATTGATTGAATATAATAGCCCCACCTCTTAAGTACTGATTGTGTCTTCAATGACTATGGTTTGAAAGCATCACTTAAAAGTTCAAGGGTGGAAAACTTAATCCTCAAATTCATATATTGATGGTGTTTAAAGGTGGGGCCTTTGAGAAGTAATTAGTAGTAGATGAGGTTGTGAGGGTTGGACCCCTATGATGGAATTACTGACTTTAAAAGAGGTAGAAGAACCCAAGGTAGAATAGTGACTCTATTTTGCCTGCCTTCACCATTTTATAACACAGCTGTGAGGTCCTCACCAGACATGGGTGCCATGTTTTTGACTCTCTCAGTCTCCAATATCATAAACTAAATAAATCTAGGTTCTTTATAAAAAAAAAATTGATTGAGTACCTACTGTGTATTAGTCGCTGTTCTGGGAATCAGAGATATAAATGAACAACGGAGGCAAATCTATTATAAAGCCTACATTTTTGTGAAAGAAGATAAAATAAGTACATTTTGTAACATTCCAAGACAATTTTTAAAACCACTGTATCTAGTTATAATTGACATTCAAAAATCAGTACACATTTAATACACAATTTGATGAGTTCAGAGATAAGTGTACAACCATGAAACCATCACCACAACCTATGCCATTAACCTATACATTGATTGCAAAAGTTTTCCCTTACCCTCTTATTTACTATTTGTTTTAAGAGCACTTAAAATCATTTAAGATCAACACTCTGTATTTTTATGTTTTTATTAGTGCATTATAGTTATACATAATAGCAGGGTTCTTTTAGAAATAATCATTCCATATGCATGGAATATAATTTGCTCCATTTCAGTTCCCAGTACTTCCTCTTTCCCTCCCCTCCTCCTTCCCCCTGCTCTTCTTCCTCTAATCCATTGAACTTCCTTCTGTTTACTTATAGTTTTTTAATTGATGCTTTACAGACATACATAAAGTTGAAATTCACTGTGTTATATTCATATATGTGCATAGCATAATTTGGTCAGTTTCATTCCACAGTTCCTCTTTTCCTGTCCCTTCTCCCTCCCTCTTTATCTCCTTCCTTTACTGAACTGATCTCTCTTCTATTTTCATGGGATTCCTACCCACACACACACACACCCTTTTCCCCTTATTTTACTCTAGCTTCCACATATCAGAGAAAACATTCAACCCTTGACTTTCTGGGACTGACTTATTTCACTTAGTACCATGTTCTCCATTTCCATCCTTTTATCAGCAAATGCCATATTTCATTCATTTTTATGGCTGAGTAAAACTCCATTTTGTAAATATATCACATTTTATTTATCCATTCATCTGTTGTCATACACCTGGGCTGTTTCCATAACTTGGCTATTGTGAATAAACGTTGATGTGGCTGTATCACTATACTATGCTGATTTTAGGTCTTTTGGATATATACTGAGGAGTATAATAGCTGGATTATGTGATGGTTCCTTTCCTAGTCTTTTGAAGAATCTCCATACTGCTTTCTAAAGTGGTTTTACTGGGGCCGGTGAGATAGCTCAGTTGGTTGAGTGTTTGCCTCGCAAGCACAAGGCCCTGGGTTCAATCCCTAGCACCAATAAATTAATTGATTAATTAAGTAAGTAAGTGGTTTTACTAATTTGTAGTCCCACCAACAATGTATGAACATTCAATAAATTTTTAAGTATACAGTTCAGTATTAACTATAGTCATTATGCTATACAGTAGATCTCTGGGACTTATTATTTTGTATAACTGAAACTTTGTACTTTTTGACTAATATTGTCCTGTTTTCTCCTCCCTGAGCTATTGGCAACCACCATTCTACTCTCTGCTTCTGTATCATGCAGTATTTGTCCTTCTGTATTTAACTTATTTCACTTAGCATAAAGAAATGACAGCATTTTCTTTATGAAGACTGAAAAATAACCTATCATGTATATGCAACATTTTTTAATCTATTCATCCATTGATGGACATTTTGGTTACTTGTGTGATCTGGCTATTGTGAGTAATGCTTCAATGAATATGAGAGTACAGATCTCTCTTTGAAATCTTGGCTTTAATTCCTTTGGATATATATCAGGAAGTGGGATTACTAGTTCAATTGTTAGTTCTGTTTTTAATTTTTGAGGAATTTCCATACTGCTCTTCATAGTAGCACCAATTTACACCAATAGTACACAAGAGTTACCTTTTCTCCATATTCATGCCAACACCTATTTTTTTTATAATAGAATTCTAACAGGTGTTGGGAAATATATCATTATATAGTTAATGACGGTGATGTTGAGTGCCTTTTTATCTATTGACCATTTGTATACCTTCTTTGGAAAAATGTCTGTTCAGTTCCTTTGCCCATTTTTAATTGTTTTATTTTTTTAATTTTGTGGTATTAGGGATTGAACCCATGGGTGCTCTACTGCTGATTGCAGTACTGAATTTGCAGACATTTTGTTTGTTTTTTATATTTAGACAGGTTCTCACTAAGTTGCACAGGCTGTCCTCTTAACTTGTGATCCTCTTGCTTCAGCCTCCTGAGTTGCTAGGATTACAAGCATGCAACACACACCCCTTTTTAATTGGGTTATTTGATTGGGGTTTGGTTTAGTTTTTTGCTTTTATTTGTAGGAGTTCCTTATATATTTTGGATGTTAACCTTTATCAGATTGGTTTGTAAATATTTCCTCCCATTCCATAGTTGTATTTTCGTTTGGTTGGTTGTTTACATTTTGTGCAGAAAACTCTTTAGTTTGATGTGCAGTAGTCATCCCTTATCCATGGGGAATACATTCCATGACCCCCAGTGAGTGCCTGAAACCATGGATATTGCAAGTTTATATGCCATGGTTTTTTTTTGTGTGTACAGACCTACGATAAAGTTTAATTTATAAATTAGGCACAGGCCAAGCATTTTGGCGCACATTTATAATACCAGCAACTCAGGAAGCAGAGACAGGAGGATGGCAAGTTCAAGCCCAGCCTCAGCAATTTAGCCCCTGTCTCAAAAAAAAAAAAAAAAAAAAAAAAAAAGAGCTAAGGATGTAGCTCAGTGGTACAGCATCCCTGGGGTAAACCACCAGTACAATCAATCAATAAGTCAGTAAGATTAACAATAATAATAATAAAATAGAACAGTTACACCCATATACCATAATAAAGCTTATATAAATATGGTATTTCTCTCTCGAAAGAGTTAAAACAAATAACTTTTGAACCACAGTTGACTGCTGCTAGCTGAAACTGCTAAAAGCAAAACTAAGAATAAGGAAGCTACTACTGTAGCTCTACTATTTTTACTTCTTTTTTGTATGTGCTTTTGGTGTCATATCCAAGAAATCATTGCCAAGCCCAATGTCAAGAAGCATTTTCCTTGTTTTTTCTAGACCTTACATTTAAGTATTTCATCCATTTTGAGTTGATTTTTGTGAATGGTGTAAAATAAGGGTCCAAGGTCATTCTTTTGCATGTGGATATGAGAAGGTAATACGTTTCATGTAGAAAAGATAAAACAACTAAAGTAGGGTGGTATGGGGCAAATAAGGTGGGCAAGCAAAGCTTCACCAAGAGTTTGTCATTTGAGCAAAATCTTAAAGAGGTGAGGAAATGATCATATGGCTATCTGAAAGAGAAGACCATTCCAGGTAAAGGAAGCAACAAGTGAAACTGCTATAAAGTAGGAGTTCTGTTGTGTTCAACAAACAGTGGCATGACCTGGGTAACTGGAGCCAGTGAGCAAGAGGAAGAGAAGCAGCAAATGAAGTCACAGAGGTGTGGATTGGGATAGGGATCAGAACATGTAGGCCATTGCAAGGGCTTGGCTTTTGCTCTGAGAAAGGTGAGAGCCAATGCAGGGTTTTTGAAAACAGAATGACATAATCTGACATTTTAAAAGGATCATTCTAGCTTCTATACTGAGAATAAGACATTTCTTACTTTTATGGTCTATTCATTTTGGTATCCCAAATAATCAACACAGTATGTGGTATACAGTAAGTCTACTAAGTATCAAAAGCTTTATAATTTTTCAAAACTGCCCAACTTTAGACCACTTAGTCACACTACCATGTGGCAGAATAGTCCAACTTTAAAATGACATTTTTAGATAATCAAGAGATAGGTTGAACATCCCTAATCTGAAAATCTAAAACCTGAACTATTCTAAAATCCAAAACATTTTTAAGCCACAAACATTACACAAGTGGAAAATTCCATGTCATTAAACTGTATTTCATGCACAAAATTATTAAAAATATTGAGGGGCTGGGGGTTGTAGCTTAGAGATAGAGCAAATGCTAACCATGCACAAGGCCCTGGGTTCAATAACCAGCACCTACCAAAAGTGTTATTTATGGGGGGGTGGTAAAAATTTCCTTCAGGCTATAATAAGACCTATGTGAAACACAAATGAATTTTATATTTAGATTTGGTTTCCATCCCCAAGATATTCTCATATATGTACAAATTTTTTTAACTTTATATTTTTAAAAAATTGATTTCTGGTTCCAAGCATTTCTGATAAGGGATATTCAACCTATACTTGAATATGGATTAGGTACTAGATGATGTAAATGGTATTTTTAGTTGTGATAATGACATGGTAGTTATATTTAAAAGAGCATATCAGTTGAAGATATACATAGAAGTATTTACTGATAAAATAATTAGTGTCTAGATGTTGCTTTAAATGCTCCACCAAAAATGGATAAAAATGAAAGGATTGGTGGTTCAAGATTGCTGAAATGTTAATTACTAAAGCAGGTGATGGATGCATGGGGTTGATTATATTATATGGGGCTTATTCATTTGCTTGGCACAATGAATATAAGCTTTTTTATATTCATTCATATTTTTGTATATATTAGATATGTCTATAATAAAGCTTTACATATATTTTTTATTATCTCAATCTCCCTCCCTCCTTCATTTGTTGAATATTATATGTATACACATACCTAGAAAAATTGTATAATATTTTACTTTAAATTTCTACCTTTAATAATTTATCATGAGGAAATAATTTGATATGGCCAAAGATATAAGTAAAAATACATTCATCTAGGTGTTCTAATAATAGCTAACATTTGAAAAAGCTAAATTTCTAATGATTTAAACATAAACTATAATATAATCCATACAGTAGAATACTGTGCAGCCCCTAAATTGTTTTCAAAGGCTATGTAATAGCATTAAAAATCTTCACAATAAATAAAGTAGAAAATGCACAATGGAAAAATATATACAATATTACCCTGTGACGAAAAAGGTAAGATTTAAGGAAATATGCTGAATTATTAATAATATTATCTCTAGTTAATAGAATTTTAGTTCATTTTAATTTGATTTGTCTCTTAAAATTTATTTAATAAACTTATCTACTTTTATTAAGACAAACAGAAGATACTTTTATAAAAAGTCTCAACTTTGAACTTTTTTTTAATATTTTTTAAGATGTTGATAGACCTTTATTTCATTCATTATTTATATGTGGTGCTGAGAATCGAACCCAGTGCCTCACACATGCTAGTCAAGCACTCTGCCACTGAGCCACAACTCCAGCCCTCAACTTCAAACTTTTTGACCCAGTATTACTCCTTAAAGAAATAGTCAAAGTGGGATAAACATTCATGTCCTAGAACATTCTTTGAATTGCTGCTTATATTAAAGGAATTGGAAATGTCTAGGTGATCAGCTAATAGAGAATGATTAAATTATGGTGCATTGACGTGTGGCCAGTAAGTGTTTTCAAAGTGTAAAATGGAGAAAATTCTCATGGTCTAAAAAAAGAAGATGTCAAATTTTGTATACAATATGATTTCAGTTATGTTTTTAAAAATGAAAGATTGAAGATGGTCAAAATGTAAGCAGATTGTGGGTGATATTGGTTTTAGCTGTTCTAGTTTCTAGATTTTCTAAACTGTCTATACTGATCATGTACTACTTACAATAAAAATCTTTTGAAAAATATTTTGAAATAAGGTAGAATGCAGGGAGAAGAAAATGGGTATTTGAGGAGAAAGAGGCATGGAATCACTGCTAGGGAAAATCTGCTAAGAAGTGATTGAAAAGTAAATGATAGTTTAAAAAGAAGTTGACTTTTTTGTAATGGGGCAAGACCATTTAGTTTTATGTCTTTGATAGTGCTCACTAATCTGGCAGCAGAAATTAGAGGTAAAAGTTTTAGTTATCTAGGATTAGGTGAGCTTGGGAAAAGGTCTCAAAGCCTATGTTGCTGGTCTACTTCCGTAGCTGATGTGAAAAAGTTTTTGTAAATGGTGAAGTTCTAGAGAGGACTGGATGTGTAACTCAGTGGTAGAGCACTTGCCTAGCATGCATGAAGTCCTGGTTTTGAACTCCTGGACCACAAACAAGCAAACAACTAGACAAAGAATGGTAGTAATTTTTATCTATCCAATGGCCCCTGTTCTAGTTCAAGCCCTCATTATTCTTAATCTTATTGATTGTTCTTCCTGCTCCACTGGCTCTCTCCAAACTGTCTTTGTCATTTTCTGGAGTTCTCTTTCTAAAGTACCAGTCAAATAATTTTATTCCTTTTCAGAACCCTATGTTGGCTCTCCATTGTCTTAGAGTGTTCATTCTTTTAAGCCTCGAATTCAAGACCCTTTATGATGTGGTCTCAAAGTAGCTTTCTACCTTAATCCCTTACTGTGTCTCCATAAACTTTTTCTATCCTCATCATTCTACCCACACTTCTGTAAATATGAAGGCTTAATGAGCACTCCATATTTTTGCTCATTCTATATCCTGTAGAACAGCTGAGGGACAAATCTGGACTAATTAGATGACTTATATTCCTGCTTTGCTTCTGCTGTTCACAGGTGGCTGTGTGATGTTTAATATGTTATTTTAACCTCTTTGAACCTCAGGTTCTTTCCTGATTTCTTCATAATGTTAATATCTACCTCATAGAGTTGCTAGGATTCATTCAGATAATGAATACAAAAAGCATGTTATAACTAAATGCATGGCACACATGTATGGCATTATTTTCTACCTGGCTTTCTGGTGTTTTTGACTTTAAATAACTTAAACCAACTGAAAAAGGCTTAAACAATGAGGAAAAGTCTATAGGTAAGGCTGTACCAGGATTGGTTAATTCAGCAGCTCAGTAGTAGCATCAGGGACAGAGGATCCTACCACCTTCCTGCTTTTTGCTCTGTTGTTTAGTTCTCTTGGGCTTTTTCCCTCATGGTCCCAAGATGGCCACTATAGTTTTAGGTGTCACGTGCACACAACAATGTTTAGAGACAAGAAAGTAGAAGGTCTCTTAAGTATGCTCCTTTTTAAGAGTGAGAAAATCCCTCTATATAAGACTCCCTTTATTCTCACCACCCCCATAATTTTCTCCCTTTGTCTAATTGACTAAAAGTGTAGCATATGTCCATACCTAAACCAGCCATCATTGGGAAAGGGAATGAGCTCATCTTAATTAACTTAAACCAATCATGACTCATTGCCTGGTGCTGGCCCCTGTCTTTCCTGAAGAAACAGATGCTCAGAAAAGGATGAAGTAGGGACTTTGTTAGGGAGGGAGAAGATTGTGATAGCAGGGTATACATAGAGATATAGATGTATTGATAGATCTAAATATATATCTATCTAGAATGATCTATCTTAGGGAATGATCTTGGTTTATTAGAGCAAGGAGATGAAAAGAAGTCATAAAAAGTAGATCAACATAAAATGGAATTTGATTTTAGTGGCTTATGATTTCATTTTGGGCACTGATGACAGAACAGGTGGGGTGCGGAGAGTAAGAAGTGTTGGTTTTGCTAGTTCTACACCTCTGTTTTAAAGTTTATCTTTATATTTAAATAGGTATGCAGTGGAACTGAAGAAGACCCTGATGACAAAAACGCACCCTTTCGCCAAAGGCCATTTTGCAAATACAAAGGACACACTGCTGATCTCCTCGATCTTTCATGGTCTAAAGTAAGATATTATTATTGGAAATTGTGTATTAATTCTGTATAACTATGAATTTAAGATAAGAACAGTTTTATTTGTATCATTATTACACTGTCAAGTGTTTCGATGTTCTTATATCCTTTGTGCGAGTTATCTACAAATTAAGTTTAAAAAAAGAGCTATTAGGGCTGGGGAGATAGCTCAGTCGGTAGAATGCTTGCCTTGTAAGCACAAGGCCCTGGGTTTGATCCCCAGCACCAAAAAAAAAAAAAAAGACCTATCAAGTTGGGCTAATAAGTAAATATTTATATTATGGGTTCTATCTAGATCTATCTGTACATTTGTTATGTTTTGCTTTTATTATAAGCAGTAATTCTGCAAAATATATTTCCTCAGCAAAATGAATATGATTTTTACTGTGAGGATGAAGTCCTAAATATCTCATCAAGCCTAATTTGATGTTAATTGGCTAAAATTCATGAAATTATTAATTTTTGTTAAACAGTTTGTGATTTTTTTCCTTATAGAAAAATTATTTCCAAAGTAAAGAGGCTCTTTTGCCATGAAATATTTTAAAAGTCTTGTGAAAATTTAAAGAGATGTTTTAAATTTTATATAAGGTATTAGAAGCATGAAAACTTAGAATTTTTGCATGACATCTTACACTTTCTCCATATTAAAATTTGCCAGTAATCAGAATCTTTAAAATATTAAGAATTTAGGAAAGAAAATATTATTTAAAAGCCTGACTTGAGGAAAATAAACTGAGTTAACCAAATAATATCAGGGATACCAGTGGTACCCATATATTTTAACTATTTTAGGAGAACTTCATGTGGCACAGTTTTCATGTTGGCAAGTCAGGCTTTCCCCAAGCTCCAGCTTTGTTCTTGTGTCATACCTGTTTAGATGTTCTGGGTACATAGCATCTCCCTTAATCTCTCAAAACAAGCTTAGGTCTCACCTGATAGTTGATTTTGAAACTAAGTCCTAATTGTCTCTTTGCACTTCTTCCCTACCCTGAGTTGTCAGAAGATAGAAGTATGAGATATCCTTAATTTGATAATCACATTCATTTGTAATAATAAGTACAAATCATATAATTAGAAATTTTGCTTTCATTTTGCTTTTTAAAAGTGTTTTTTTCTGAAATGTAATACTAACTGAAAGATTTTTTTTAACTTTTAAAAAATATTTGCAGGGGGGCTGGGGATATAGCTCAGGTGGTAAAGTGCTTGCCTTACAAGCACAGGGCCCTGGGTTCAATCCCCAGCACCAAAAAAAAAAAAAAATTTGTAGGATACAATGTGATAATTCAATATATGTATATAATATGTAATGATTAAATCAGGGTAATTAGCATTTCCATCTCTTTAAATATTTTAAATTTTTTTTAGTTATAGATGGACGCAGTACTTTTATTTATTTACTTTTTATGTGGTGCTAAGGATCAAACCCAGTGCCTCACACGTGCTAGGCAAGTGCTCTACCACTGAGGTACAACCCCATCCCCTCCATCTCCTTAGACATTTAACATTTCTTTGTGTCAGGTGCTTCTGAACTCTTCTGTAGTTCTTTATAACATACGTAATAAACTGTGGAAAATTATAGACACCCTATACTGTGCTACAGAACACCAGTATTTGTATTTTGATACCTGTTATTCAACCATCCCTCATCCCCCTACCCTCCCACCCTTCCTAGCCTCTAATAACAACTTTTTAAGAAATTGGCTCATGCATTTGTGGGGAAAAGCAAGTTTAAAATTTGTAGGACAGGCCTTTAGGGTGAAAACAGCAGGAGTTAATGCTGCAATCTTAAAGCAGAATTTTTTTTGTTTTTATTTATTTTATTTATTTATTTTTTGCAGTACTGGCATCAAACCCCTTGTGCATGCAAGGCAAGCACTCTACTAACTGAGCTATATCCCCAACCCAAAGCAGAATTTCTTATCCTCTAGGAAACCTGTTTTTCCTCTCAAGACCTTGGGCTGATTAGATAAGGCCCCACCCATATGCTCAAGGGTTATCTCCTTAAAATCAACTGATAATAGATGTTAACTAAGTCTACAGAATATCTTCACAACAGCCACTAGAGAGGTGCTTGATTATACAGCTGGGTACTAAACCCTACACAGAATAACATAAAATCAACCATCATAGCTACCTTTTGATCAAAATTAACACCTGTTCTTTGAATTCCTTCTCCTTAACATTCCTCGCATTGGATCATTTGATGCTATTAATCTTTCTTGAAATGCTCTTCTTGGTTATGGAGCCTTATACTTTCTTGATATCCTCCCTGTCTCATTGACCATTCCCCTTTTTCCTTCATGGAAGAAATAGTAAAAAGAACATTACTTAGAACCTATGCAAATACACCTATATGAATGCCAGTACTTTTCGCTCACTCAAAACATATCTGTTTATCACTTTACCGCCTAATTAAGAACATGAACTCCGGAGCCAGGCTCCTGGGATTCATATCCTACCTAGTCTACCTCTTATAGTTTTGTAACCTTGGGCAAGTTCCTTAACCTCAGCATGCCTCATTAAGCATAATAAAAGTAGCTTCCTCAAAGAACTGTAGGGGAAGATTAATTGACCTAGTTAATACAAAGCACTTGTCTATAATATAGTAAATGCCCAATTAATATTACTTATTAAGGTGCCAGGTAGCAGTTTAGGCATTGATGACATAGGCAAAATGTAAATACATGTGCTATTTGTACCCTCAAATCCTATAAGGTCATTGATGTTTCCCTAGCAATAATTAAAAAAAAAAAAAAACGAAATTTGTGCAGGTTAACTAGCATACCTAAAGCCACATATCCAAGGAGTAAAGGAGTTAGGGTTCAACCCTCTTGGCTTTGGAGCATTCCTCTCTAGCCCATTCCTGTGTAATAGCAGCTAATCACCACATGGAAACAGAATTACAAAAATAACAAATGTTCTGCACATTACAAAGATTTAAGAAATCAAAATTTTTATACACTTTCTTCCTGGTATTCTTTCCAAATATTTTGGAGTTAACAGACATATTATTTAGTATCCATCTAGATATCTGCTTACTTCCAGTGGAAAAAATGTGCATTTTTGGTTTTTTTTTTGTGGTGCTGGGAATTGAACTCAGGGCCTTGTGCTTGGAAGGCAACCACTCTACCAACTGAGCTATATCCCCAGTCCTGAAAAATACGCATTTTTAAGGACTGGTGGCAGTTTGTGAACTGGCCCTTCCTGGTCTTTTTTTTTTTTTTTATTGCTAGCAGGGATTGAATTCAATGGTACACTTAACCACTGAGCCACATCCCCAGGCCCCCCCCCCACTTTTTTTTAACTCTTTGACAGGGTCTTGCTAAGTTGGTTAGAGCCTCATTAATTTGCTGAGTCTGGTTTTGAACTTGCAATCCTCCTGCCTCAGCCTCCTAAGCCACTGGGATTATAGGCATACAGCAGTGCCCCTGACTTTCCTGGTATGAATACTGCTCTGTGAAGAGATAAATACAGAAACCAAGATGAATCCTTTTAGAAATATTAATGGAAGTTTTTCAGAGTAATTTTTTGACTATTGAATCTAATCTTAAAAATTGGGCTTCTAGCCAAGTGGGGTGATACACGCCTGTAATCCCAGCTGCTTGGAAGGCTGAGGCAGGAGAATTGGACGTTCAAAGCCAACCTCAGCAATTTAGTGAGGTCCTTAGCAATTTAGCAAGACTGTGTCTCAAAATTTTTTAAAAACTTTAAAAAAGGTTGGGGATGTGGCTCAGTGATTGTGGTTCAATCCCTAGTACCAAAAAATAAAAAAGATTAAAAAAAAGAAATCTTCTACTTGTTTAATAAAAATCAGCCTTTATATTTTACATTACTTTTATTTTCATTTCATTCTTCTAGTTATTGTTTTGTATATTTTTAGTAGTTCTGGCCTGTGACTCACTGGAAATTAAAAACAAAAGCAGTCCTTTACCACAAATATTTTGGGATGTATTGGTCTAGATGAGTTATTTGAATGGAATTTCATCGCATTCTGGAATGGTCACCAAGACAAGGAAAAGTTGGGGAGAAAATTCACCAGTCTCTGGTTACCTTACTGGGGGAGTAGAAAAATTAATAATCATTTGAGACCAGATGCAGTGTCACATGCCTGCAATCCCAGTGACTGTGGAGGCTGAGGCAAGAGAATTGCAAGTTTGAGTCCAGCCTAAGCAACTCAGAAAGACTGTCTCAAAATAAAAAATAAATAGGACTGGGGATGAGACTCAGTGGTAGAGTATCCCTGGGCTCAGTCTCCAGTACTGCAAAATCATTGTCATCATCAGAGAATGTTCCAGATGTTTCCTGTATGTAAGCAGGTACCTAAGATGCAGCTGGACCCCAGGATTAAAAATCAGTGAGGAGAAGAGGAAAAATGCAGGACTGAGCATTAAAAGGACACATGCCAATTATATTGTATATGTTGTAATGACCAAAATTGGTTTGGGTTTGTTGATGTCCCTGCTGTATCTATTTTTAAATATTTTGAAATATTTTAAGAACTATTAAGAATAACTCTAAAAACTCATAATCGGTTTTCCATCTTTAGAAATGCAGACTTTGAGGGAATACTGGAAAGATGTTAGCCCAAGGACTTACCATTTCAGTCAGGAGGAAGAAGTTCAAAAGCTCTATTGTACAACATGGTGAATACAGTGAATATTCATGTTTTACATTCTTGAAACATGCTAAGAGAGTAGATTTTACATGTTCTCACCACAAAAATAAGTATACAGATAATGCATGTGTTAATTAACTTGATATAGCCATTGCACAATGTATACATATTTCAAATTATTATAAAGTGTAAATATATGCAATATTTATGTGTCAATTAAAAATCAAATAATAGACACTTTACAGAAGAAGACATACAGGCAATTAATAAATATATGAAAAAGTGTTCAACATCTCTAGTAATTAGAGTAATGCAAATTAAAATAACTTTAAGATTTCACCTTACTCCAATTAGAATGGCTGTTATCAAGAACACAAACCATAATAGTTGTTGGCGTGGATGTGGGGAAAAAAGCACACTTTTACATTGCTGGTGAAATTGCAAATTGGTGTAGCCACTCTGGAAAGCAGTGTGGAAAGCTTGGAATGGACCCACATTTTGACCCAGTTATCCCAGTCCTCAGTTTATACCCAAAGGACTTAAAATTAGCATACTACAGTAACAAAGCCACATCAATGTTTATAGCAGTTCAATTCACAATAACTAGATTGTGGAACCAACCTAGATGCCCTTCAACAGATGAATAGATAAAGAAACTCTGGCATATATACACAATGGAATATTATTCACCCATAAAGAAGATGAATAATATATTTGCAAATAAGTGGATGGAATTGGAGAATATCATGCTAAGTGAAATAAGCCAATCCCAAAAAACCAAAGGCCGAATGTTTTCCCTGATAAGTGGAGGATTATATATAATGGGGGTGGGGGAGGTGAGAGAAGAATGGAGGAACTTTAGATTATGTAGAAGGAAATGAGAGGGGGTATGAAAAATCATGGAATGAGACAGACAGACATTACATGTATGAACCTACATCGTGTACAACCATAGAAACAAAATGATGTACCCCATTTGTGTACAATGAATCAAAGTGCTGTCTGTAAAAAATAAAAAAATAATTTATAATAAAAAATCAAATAATAAATTGTAAAAAGGGGGATGAATAGTCCCCAAGGGTTTATCATATCCCTAACTCCCCACCCTGAGAGAGAAAAAGAACAAAATTTCTTCTGTTCTAAAACCCCATGCATGGAGTGCCTTTCTTTTACTCCATCTAACCAAAAATGTATTCATTCTTCAATGTATTTTTTTGAGTCCCATCTCCTTTATAAGGCAACTAAGGTAAATGTTGATTTGTTTCCTGCATTTTTTTTTTTTTGCAGTGCTGGGGTCACTGCATTTTTTTAATCACCTATCTTGTGCTTTTTTTTTTTTTCATGAACTCTCTTTTTACTTAACTCTTACCTATGTACATTTCTAGGTGTCGTTTGCAACAAGATTCTAAATCCCTCAAGGTTAGAGGCCTAATCTTTCACTGTTGGTTCTCTTCAACGTCTGTAATAATTAGTTTTTATAGTGGATTTTCCATTTCTTGAAGACTTATTTTATGCCAGTTAACAAGAATTATCTTAATAATTGTTAGAATAACAACCCCCACATGGTGGACAGGGTTTCATTTTGTAGATGAGGGGACTGGACTCTGTGATGTGTCTAAGGTCATAAAACTAGCTATGGATAGAACTTGATTTGCACCTAATTTCTTTGACTCCGAACGTCAGTGCTTAGTTTAAGAAGTTTATTTAATTTCACTGAGTAAGTATTAAATAGAAACCTCTTGACATATAGAACAAATCATAACATGTCTTCATCTTTACTGAATGTTTTAGGAATGTCTTCATATCTAGTTCATATGCTTATATTACCTCTTTTAGTTACACTACCTCTTCCAGCTTAAAGCAAGAACTCAATGAGACCCATTTTTGTTTAGAATGTTTTATTTTGGGTTTTGTATTGGGGATTAAACCCAGGACCTAGCACATACTAAGCACATGCTCTGCTGCTAAACCACATGCCCTTAGCCCTGAATAAAGCCAGTTTTTTTCGTGGTGCTGTGGATTGAACCCAGGACCTTGTGCAGCTTGTACCAACTGAGCTATATCCCCAGCCCTAAAACCAGTTTTAATGAGCAGTGTGCCGTAGGTTTATTTTTTATATAGTTGTTATTAATCAATAGAAAATAATAAAACTACATATACTCTTTTAAGCTTTTCTGGAACTGAGTGGATCGGAAAAGTAAAAATAATTGTTACTAGATGTTTCAAAGAATATTGTAAATCTTCCAAATTCTGTTTGTTTTTGGTACTAGGAATTGAATTCAGGGCCTCACACATGCTAGACAAGTCATTTAACCCTGAGCTATATGCCCAGCCCTTAAGTTCTATTTTTTTTAATTGTAAAGTATGCCATCTACCTAAAAACAGTTTTGCTACATAAATGTATACTTTTTAGAATAGTCAAAAACAGCATATCTATATCTCAGCATAATTACATATCCAAATCCATATTTGCAGTTAATGTTTTTACAGTGAGGAGTAAAGATTCTTTTTTTGTTTTGTTTTATTTTGTTTTGCGGTACTGGGGATCAAACTCAGGGCCTTGTGCTTGCAAGGCAAGCACTCTACCAGCTGAGCTATCTCCCCAACCCAAGATTCTTAATTACTATTAGCAAATGACAAAATTATCATGGTACTTTTCATAACATGTCTTCTGCTTAAGCACTCTGCAAAACAGTGTAGTGATTATAGCCTGGACTTTATACCAGACCATCTGAGCTCAAATCCTAGCTATGCCACTGATGAACTGTGTATTCTTAGGCAAATTGTTAACTCTCTCTCTGCCTTCCTGTTCTCATTTGTCTAAAAGGATAATAATATTCCTACCTCAGAGTGTTGCTATATAGTACTAAGAATAATGCATAGACAAATTGTATATACTCAAAAAAAATACTATCATTGCTTTGATTTGTTTAGCACCTTTAAGCATACCAAAGAATACTAGGGTCTCTTTTGAGTTTCCTCATCCAGTATCGCTTAAATTTCTCACCTTAAATAGATTGTTTAGAAGTGAATTAGCTTCTACCAGCAGGATCATTTTGATAGATAGATGTTTGGTTCATTGGTGATGGGGCCATCACAATGCCTCAGTTATAGTACCTCTCTGAGCTTTGAAAGTTCTATAATCTATTCTGAAAGATTTGACACTTTCTATTCTCTATTTTTCTTGCCTAGAGTGTGACAGGTGCACAATAACTTTTCATTTCCATGCTGCATTATAAAATAATTTCTGAAGACTTTTTAAGTGACAATTAGGATTCATGTGAGTTAAAATTCACAGTGTTATCAGTGTGAAAAATAACTGAAATGACAATCAAGTGAGTAGATGCCTTTTATTTATAGCTAAGTTTCAATGTGTACAGGCTATACCAACTAAGGTACACCTTAGTCTTCTGCTGGTGCCTGGAAGATTTCTTAGGACATAAAAATCATAAGAGTTGTGCTAATTTCAGAAAAGGTAATATGAATTGATAAAATGTGATATTTAAATGTTTGAAAAAATGAAAATTTTCAAGCAAATTGGATAATTATTATTTCTGGTGCTGCATATAATAATAACAGCACTATTGAGGTACATAAAACTGAAAGTTTACTTTTATTGTACAAACAGGTATTTTTCATGTGGTATTAATCAATTTTATTTTCTCCATAGAACTACTTTCTGCTGTCTTCTTCAATGGATAAAACAGTTAGGTTATGGCACATTTCTAGAAGAGAATGCCTTTGCTGTTTTCAACATATAGATTTTGTCACTGCCATAGCTTTCCATCCAAGAGTAAGTAATTAATACTTTTTGTCATGCTAAAAGGAAGATGAGGGAATTTGGTTTCTTTGGAGGGCAGTTAGACTATGGAAAAAATATTAATAGCTACGTAGTTTAAATCAGCTTAAATTAGTGTTTGTTCTGTTTTGCTTTAAAAATGGGAAGGGAAATAAATACTGTTACTCTACATTAGAATATTTTACTCTAAATATAATAGTAAATAAACATTCCAAATATTTTATGACATGTAGTGTGTAAATTATTAAAGATGAGAGCTGTTACAGAAGCGAAAACAGCAAATTTATAAAATGAGAAATGGAAGTATATAGGGAGAATTACAGGAGGATGAGAGAGGAAAGAGAGAAAGTGGAAAAGACTGAAAGAAGCAAAGACCAAAATTCATTATAAGATATACGAAATTCTGCCAGGCATGGTGGTACATGCCTATAATCCCAGCAGCTCGGGAGACCGAGGCAGGAGGATCACAAGTTCAAAGCCAGCCTCAGTAAGTTGGCAAGACCCTGTCTCAAAATAAAACAAAAAGGGCTAGGGTTATGGCTCAGTGGTAAAGCACTTGCCTAGCATGTGTGAGGCACTGGGTTTGATTCTCAGCACTGCATATAAATGAATGAAATAAATGTCATCAACAACTAAAAGAATATTTTTTAAAAATAAAAAAGGGCTGGGGATGTGGCTTAGTGGTTGAGTTCAATCCCTCATACCAAAAAATATATACATATACACATGAAATTCTATTTAATGTCTGCAAACTTCACTAATCCTTTATTGTTGTATTTTGTTGTTTTTGAGACAGGGTCTTATTTTGTTGCCCAGGATAACCTCAAACTCCTGTGCTCAAGTGATCCTCCTGCTTTAGCCTCCCAAGTAGCTCGGACCACAGGCATTTGCCAGCTTGCCTGATTCATGTTAATCTTGATATCCCTTCTTATTCATTTTCAATCTAGAAAATCTTTTAATATGTTTCCCCTGGAAAGAAAGTACTTCATGTTTCAACCAAAGGAGAAAATTCTGCTGTAATGGAATTGTTGTCTATCGTATGCCCTTGGAGGACAGAGCCACCAAATGCTTAATGCTAGATTAGTTTTAAGTTTTTTTTAACTAAGCACAAGGGAAATCACATGTTGGTATCAACTCTACTATCTATTAATATAATAATTGGGGGCTGGGGAGATAGCTCAGTTGGTAGAGTGCTTGCCTTGTAAGCACAAGGCCCTGGGTTCGATCCCCAGCCCCGCCAAAAAAAATAAATAAATAAAAAAAATAATTGGAGTCACCCTATGCTGACTTTGACTTGCCCTCCCCTGTGTTGACATATTGTTATATTTCCAATCATTTGTTTAACAACCATTGTCTTTTTTTTTTTGGTACTGAGGATTGAACCCATGGGTGCTTTACCACTGAACCACATCCCCAGCCCTTTTTATTTTTTATTTTGAGACAAGTTCTCACTAAGTTGCTGAGGCTGGCCTTGAACTTGAGATCTTCCTGCCTTAGCTTCCCGAGCTACTAGATTTACAGTTGTGCCCTACCACACCCAGCAATCATTGTCTTTTGAATGTAACATTTCAATCATATTCCCATTTATTCCTCTTTTCCTCCAAATTAGGAGAGAAGACTGACTTTTTCCCCCCTTAATATACTTGCTGCCCTCTCTAGGCAGATTTATGATATAGGCAGCAACCTATAAACCTGAACACTTCAAAGAACTTGGTCATTAACTTAGGAAAATTAAAAATGTCTGATCTATGTTAATACCTTATCAGTTTTGACCATCAAGTTGTTAGTCTTCTTTCTGAATGACATTGCCATTCTGTCCCCTAAAGATGTAGCAGGATAGATTTACCATTTTGTCTCTATTTTAGCTATCAGAATGGAAAGAAATATTAGATTGTGATAGTACTAGGTAGCTTTTTATTATTAAGGCCTCTGTCAGTCAGTAATTTTTTCTATAATTTTACTTTTTATTTAGGAAACAAAAACTCTACTGATCTGGAGGGGTTTTGAGAGGAGATAGAAGAATGTGGTAGTGTAGATATTTCCTTAGGCAGTATGACGTGGAATATAACTGGAAGGAAAGTAGCAGCATTGTAAACAAAACAGCAAATTGGAGACACACACATGTATTTAAGTAAAATTTTGTATTAGAATACCAAGATGAAGGGTTTTTTTGTTTGTGTTTTGATTTGTTTTTGCAGTACTAGAGACTGAACCCATGACTTCATGCATGCTAGGCAAGTGCTCTACCACTGAGCTCCCCAACCCCCAAGATGAAGTATTTTTACTTGTTCAGCTCTTCTAGCATACATTGAGTACAGCTGATTAAACCATAGTCATAAAAATGCCCATCATTTGTTGATTGTTCTTGACAGACATCCTAAGTAGGTAAGAACAATAATCTTGAGCAGAGAAGAGAATTGCCTCCTTGTTTTGGTGCCCTAATTATTTAATCTTTAATTCTTATGTTGCCAAAGATTAGACCAGCTTGGTGGTAGGACTGGTTTAGTTTACAGCAGGATTTCTCAACCTCGGTATTATTGACATTCTTTGTTATAGGGGGAGGGAATGCTCTCCAGAGCATTGTAAGATGTTTAACAGCATTCCTGGCCTCTGCCTACTAGTTACTGATAGCATCCCAACCCAGAGCAGGCTGTGACAACCAAAACTGACTTCAGACATTGATAGATGTCTACTGTAGGGCCAGATTACCCCAGATGAAGAACTCCTGATCTGAGATTGAATCATGAGGTGATTCTCTGCTGACAAGATATTGGAGTTCCAAAAAAGCCTGGTTCTGTAAGCCACTGACCTGTGTTACCCTTTTATCCCAGTATTGTGTGCATCCCAGAGGAGAGTATGGTATAGGATAATGTTTCCCAAAACATGGCCTGTTAGATGTTCCTTCTAGACTCCCCCATCTGCCCAAAAAAATTGTGTGGTGAAATAAGTTGAAAAACACTACCAACTTTATCCTCTTTTTATATATTCAAAATGTGAATTGTCTGAGAATCCTGTTTAATATTTTGCAACCCAGAATTTCCAAATTACATGATTACAGAATTTTTTTCCACACAATACACACTCAAGCACATTTTCTACTAATATCATACCTTGAGAAAAGCAGTTCAAGATTAGGGTAAAATGATTAGAATGTTATTTCTCCACAATGAATACTGAAGTTTCTAATTGTTGTTATTGTTTTTGGTGCATAAACTAATGCTTGCTTAAAAATAATGTTTTGGGACTGGAGATGTAGCTCAAGGATAGAAAGCTTGCCTGGCATGTCTGAGGCCCCAGGTTCCATCCCCAACATCCAAAACAAAAGATGAAAAATAAGAATACTTATACAATGAGATCTACATTTTAAAACATTATTTCTAATAGACTTATTAATGTTTTGATTTGCTGAATTTTTCTTCAAGTGGTAAAATAAAAAGCTTTTCTTTTGCCACCTTTTTAGGATGACAGGTATTTTCTAAGTGGGTCACTTGATGGAAAGCTTCGCCTTTGGAACATACCTGACAAAAAAGTGGCTTTGTGGAATGAAGTAGATGGTCAAACAAAATTGATCACAGCTGCAAATTTCTGTCAGAATGGCAAATATGCAGTAATTGGAACATATGATGGGAGATGTATTTTCTATGATACAGAGGTAAATGATTATTTTGGGTTAATAACATAATTGAGTACTCAATAAAACACTTTCGTAGTTTTTGGATGAGTCATTAATCCCCTGCCTTACCTGTAAATTAGACAAATAATACCAAATCTGTATAAGAATTTTATCAAGTGATCTTGGAAGTTTCTTCTAATTCTGATATTTTTAATTTATGATTTAATTTTAGCATTTGAAATACCATACACAAATACATGTCCGATCTACTAGAGGGCGCAATAAGGTTGGAAGGAAAATTACTGGCATTGAGCCTTTACCTGGAGAAAATAAGGTACTGTACTATTCAAAACCAGCTCTCTCCACACTACGTATAGATTTGAAGTTAGTTTTAATATCTGGACGAAGAATGTATTCCCTTTCCTGTGGAATATTACTATTTCTTGTTTTGAGCTCTGTTTTACATGTGTCATAGCTTAATTTAGATTAAAAGATATATTTTTAACTTTTTCTTTTATATATTTTTAGATACTGGTAACCTCAAATGACTCCAGAATCAGACTATATGATCTGAGAGATTTGTCACTATCCATGAAGTATAAGGGTTATGTCAATAGCAGCAGCCAGATCAAAGCAAGTTTCAGGTAAATTGACATTGAGAAACTCCTAAAAAGAGACCAGAACATTTCTTACCTATTCCCATTTTTTTCATTGATCTATGCCTTATTTTTATGTCAGGGTTTTAGTTTCTTTGCACTTTGTAACTGGCATCTCATGTCATCATGCAATACTTACCTTGTCTTCCTGTGTGGTAGGTAAGACTTAGAATTGCCCCTATTCTACAGAAGAAAAAAACAAAACACAAAATATTGATTGGTCAAAGTCACAGTTGCAGAGCCATAGAAGATTCTTAGCTCCAAATATTTTGCTTTCATATTGTTATGTAAGCTTTTAATAGAAGGATTACCCCAACACCACCACATTATCTTTTTCCTTTTAGGTACAGCAGCTAAGAAAGCATTTTATTACCCTTAAGCAAAATGTCCTGTCTTTACACCTTTACTTATCATTATTTGAACTTTTTTTTGGTACCAAGGATTGATCCCAGGGGCACTTAACCACTGAGCCAGGTCCCCAGCCCTTTTTTATATTTTATTTATTAACAGAGTCTCACTGAGTTGCTTAGGGCCTCGTTAAATTGCTGAGGCTGGCTTTGAACCCTCAATCCTCCTGCCTCAGCCTGCCAAGGCTCTGAGATTACAAGCTTTTGCCACCAGCTTCATTATTTGAACTCAATTTGCAGTCTGCAAGCTCTCCTGAAATAGGATTGTCAGCTTACTTTTTCTTCTTCCTAGCCATCTTTCTTTCAGGTCTTTTCCTATCAATTATTCTTTTCTTCTTTAATTCTATAGTAATTAAATTGGTAAAGTATTCTGCTTCTCTCATCCCTTAAGTCATTGATTGTCCCAGTGTGAGTTAACTAGCATCACACATCACAGTGACCGGAGCTTTGATGAAAATATAGATGCCAGGACTAGGGGGTTAGCTCAGTAATAAAGTACTTGCCCAGTGTGTGTAAGGCCCTAATTCAATCTTCAGTAAACACACACACACACATAAACACACACACAATATCTAGAAACAACATTAGACCTACCCACTCCAGAGTGAGACAATGATTCTAGTTTTCAATAAGTTCTTTCAGGTGTTGCTTAGGTATTTTAAATTAGGAAGTAGTGATAGAAACTTTGATATTTTTTTCTTATTTATTTTTTTACCTTTTTCTCAAAATTTAGCCATGATTTTACTTACCTCGTTAGCGGTTCAGAAGATAAATATGTTTATATCTGGAGTACCTATCATGACTTAAGCAAGTTTACTTCAGTCAGGAGAGATCGTAATGACTTCTGGGAAGGTATTAAAGGTAAGCAATTGCCTACTTATATGTGTCTTATAAGTGAATAAAATGGCGATTTATCAAAGTAAATTTGTATCAGCATTATTTAAGAAGTTTATCAATTATAGCTGCTTTACGTCCTGTTTAGCTGAGGTAAAATTTAAGAAGTCATGGAATCTTAGAACTTGTATGCGTTTGATTTTGGGGTTTTGTTTTGTTTTGCTTTGTTTTGTTTTTATTTTTTAGAAAATAATTCTGGGTTTTAAATTGCTTTTAGTTCCTTCTGTTTGTTTGATTGGCTTTTGACAGTACTGGGATTAAACCTAGGGATGTTCTACCACTGAGATACATCACCAACCCATCTAAACAAACAGACTTGCTAAATTGCCCAGGCTAGCCCCTAGCTTGTGATCCTTCTTCCTCAGCCTCCTAGGTAGCTAGGATTATAGGTGTGTCCCACTGGGTTCAGCTCTTCTGTTTGTTTTTAAGGATGTTTGGCATATAACATACATGTATGTTAGTTTATTTGACCTACCCCATACTTTGGAGTTTGAACCAGGGGGGTGCTTTACCACTGAGCTACATCCTCAGCCCTTTTTAAAAATTTTAGTTTGAGTCAGAGTCTTGCTCAGTTGCCCACACTGGCCTCGAACTGGCAATCCTCCTATTTCAACCTCCCAACTAATTGGAATTACAGGCATGCACCATCACACGCAGCTTGTATGTTAGTTTTAAAAGATATATTGCATCTTACCCTTTTTTTTTTTTTTTTTTTTTTTTTTTTGCGGTACTGAGGATCGAACTCAGGGCCTTGTGCTTGCGAGGCAAGCACTCTACCAGCTGAGCTATCTCCCCAGCCCTACATCTTACCCTTTTTGTCCTGATGTTTACTATCAAATTTGTCAGTTATCCTTAAGTAATTTTTTTTCCAGCACATAATGCAGTTGTTACATCAGCCATCTTTGCTCCAAATCCAAGTCTGATGTTATCTTTGGATATGCAGTCTGAAAAATCAGAAGGGAGTGATAAAGGTGAAGATGCTGAAGTTTTAGATACCACATCAACTGGTAGGTACTTATATTTTATTTGCCCTAATTTTTTTCTTGTCAATACTTAGGAGCTTCACTAACCTAGTGTTGACTATAATGCTGTTCTCATGAGTATAGAGAATATTTGTTTACACCATAATAGTTGCCAGATATCCACTTTGCAACATTTTAGGAACATTTTTTGCAAGTTTTTCTTTTTTAAATTCACCTAGGAATTAATGAAAATTTTGGAAGTTCCTAATTTTTATAGGCAACCATTTTCCTTAAAGAAATGCAAACAAGACATATGAGTGCAAAGCTTCTTTACTATGTCTTTTCTACTAGACTGTAATCTCTGAGAGAACAGAGAGTCTGTCTTATTTATTGTCTCATTAGTAGTGCCTAGCAAAGTGCTTTCCTGTATATAGTAGGTGCTTAGTAAATATTTTCTTGACTAAGTGAATAAATTCAAATGAAAGCAAGCTTACTTTCTACTTGCCACAAATGTGCAGCATCTTGAGATAGGTAGCTATTTACAAGCCAATAATTTCTTACATGTGTGGTAATGCTTTGAGAATGAGTAGTGATTCCAGTTATATAAAAAATTCAAATTAGGAAGTGGAAAGAAACTCAGCAAATAGGATTTAGTGCCAGCCAATTATGTAAAAATGGTTCCTACTAGTCCTTAAGAGTATGGTAAGACCATGCAAATTTGGACCACTTGTTAGTAGAAATAGGTTTGTATTATGAAACTCAGTAGCAGAAGACTATTTAATGTGCCTTCTCACGCTACAGACTACAAACCAACCTTTTATAAAGCCTTAAAATTACAGCAATAGGATGTGCAGAGGGTTCTTCTTAAATATTTTGAATGCTGAAGTTTTTAAGCACTTGAATCTCAAGTAACTACTCTTGTAGTAGTATGTACACTCTCCGCACACTAATGTTTGTCTGAGAAGAACATTTTTTATAACAAAGATGAACTTCAATTGCAAGATTTAAAAACTAAACCAAGTTAGAATTATTAAATCTTTGCTTAATTACACATTTGGAAATATTGACCTCTGCTTTTTGGTTTGGGGTTTTTTTGTATTTTTTTCTTTTACTTTCCTTCTCAGAATTAAATCCCATTTCTTTCTTCTAACTTAAATGATTTAGGATTTTTTTCTTTTTCTTTTCTTTTTTGTTCCCACACAGTTATACCTTTTTATACTCTATATGTTTCCCCTTCATATTCTACAGGAAATCCTAGCTATGGATTATGCTCAGATTTGTTTTTGTTGCTCTGTACCTATATTGGTGTAATCAAAGATTTTTCTTTTCCAGTACTGGGAAATAAAACCAGGGACACTCAACCACTGAGCTACATTCCCCACCCTTTTATATATTTATTTATTGTTTGTTTGTTTTGAGAGAGGGTCTCACTATGTTGCTTAGGGCCTCACTAAGTTGCTGAGGCTGGCCATAAAATTGTGAACCTCCTGCCTCAACTTCCCAAATTATACCACCATGTCTGACAAGAATAAACTCTTAATCCTAGGATGTGGAGATCATAAAATATCTGATTGTCCTCTATTCCTGGCATATTTGGCAGTTTGAGCCTGTCATCTTAGTGTGTAAAATGGTGGTAATAACTTGCTTTACAGGGTTTTGATAAGAATTGAAGATAACATGTAAAATGCCTAGCATAATACCTGGTGTATAGTAAATATTATCATTTCATCTTCATTATTATGTAGTCTCATAATGCATTGGTATATGTTGATTTTTTTTCTTCTCTAGCCTTTCTTATATCCGTAAGTCCTTTGCTACTGCTGCACAGCATAACTTTAGATAGACCAAAAGGGTGGTAAGGAATGCTCAAAGACATAGAATATGTTCTTAGCACGTCTAAGTGAAACCATTTTGTCTGACTCATCCTATATACAACTTTCCAATTAAAGTTTAGATTATTCTCTTCCTTATTAATCAGTCCTTCTTACATCTATAATCTTTACCTATTTATAATAGAGTTAGTTAATACTGAATTTGTTAAACGTTTTTACACAGCTGGCAATTGTTAGAGGTAAGCATATTTGCCATTTGGCATAGCTATACAGATCTTCATATGGACTGTAAAGGCAAAGGTGCTGTCAGCATTCAGAGAGCTAAGGTGTTTACTTCATTTCATGGCAGTCTCAATATGTCTGTGGTACGGTTAACCTTACCGTCACCCTTATTAGAGACACTGTTAGCAACAGACTTGCCCAACTAGTCCCATTCTACCAACATTCCAGTCCTGCTGCTGAATAACACACTAGCCTATTTCCATGAAATGGAAGTGTTAGACGACTTAGAAACCTAGGCACCTGGGAGTAAATCCAGGCCTCCAGGCCCCAAGGAAGAATAATATCCTCAAGCCAGGGAAAAAAGAGCTAGCACAGAGTTAGTGGAAGTGAACCTCAGAGAGGAGGAAGGGTACAGCAGAATGAATAGGGTACAGGAACAAGCTGAAAGGCTGTGAGGTTAAGATCTTTCTCCACAAAGGTCAAATGTCATGGGCATATGGTAATTGTGGCAGCAGGCTGCATATTCACTGAAACCCTTTTTTCTGTGCTTTTAAGGTATTGCGAAGACAGATAATACAGAAGTTCTTCTCTCTGCTGACTTCACTGGAGCAATCAAAGTGTTTATTAACAAAAGGAAAAATGTATCTTAATTTAAATTGACATTTAAAATAAACATATCAGTAAGTTTCTATATGTATCAGAACTGAAAAAATATATAGTGTTTCAAGCTAACATCCTTTTTTTAATTTTTATCGAAAGTTTTTCAAATATAATATATTTTTTGAGAGGCAGTGTTAATGATCTAGGAAATCCTGGACTGATGGACTAGAAAAGAATGTGGCTAGATTAACATTGCCAGATATTAGGCTTTATGTTTTGTTATATATGTGTTTTTGTTATATAATTATGAACATGCACAAGTTTCTGCATGAAAAGATATTAATATATTAATCACATGTGTGTGCCTTTTGGTTACATGCACTAAGTCTAACAAAGTTAAATTATTTCAGTGGCTCTTTTGGCCTCTTGCTGGGGTATATAGTCTTGTTTCTAGCTTAAACAATTTCTTTTGCACAAAATTTCATTTTAAAAAAACATGGTCTCCCGGGTGCAGTGGCGCACACCTGTAATCCCAGCGACTCGGGAACCTGAGGCAGGAGGATCGCAAGTTCTAGGCCAGCCTCAACAATTTAGTGAGTACTTGTCTCAAAATGAAAAATGAAAAGGTCTGGGGATGTGGCTCAGTGGTAAAGCACCCCTTGGTTCAATCCTCAGTACCAAAGAAAAAAGAGAAGTAGTCTCTTTTGACTGAGTTATTGTTTTGAAAATGTTATATAGATTTTCAATAGGTCAATAACCATGGATAAATGGTTTTTATAAATTTCTCAATTTGGGGATAAGATTTTTTTGTGGTCTAAATTGTGGACTTAAGATTCTTTTCTTTCTATGTATATATATATAATTTTTTTTCTTTGCCACACTGGAGCACAATGTTTCTATGTAAAGAATTCTTTTCATTCTTTATCCATGAGCACCAGGCTTTGCTCACTTAAAAAAAAATAAGCCGCATTAAGGAGTGAGTCTTCTTTTTTACAATAATGTAAAATTGAACTGTTTACATTTTTTTTAAAGCATTGTAGTTTTTAAAAATTAAGCTGTTTTGTTTTATGTTGTTGAATTTGAAAGCCTTTGTAAATATCAATATAATGTACCAATGAAATAACATCTGGGGCAGTGGAACCCTGACCATGTTGTTGATGGTTAGCATATGTTTCTGAAAATTAAATATGTATTATTAAAAGTTGGTCGCCAACACTTGTTGAATGTGACTTATTTTCAGATGACTTCAGTAAACAGAGGAATGCAAGACAAACTCTGGTTTCAGTAATTTTGATTTTTAGCAAACAGAGGGCCAGATTTTAGACCTCTAAATGATAATGCATTAGCTACACTCCTTTAAAAAATGTTTAAGTCTAGCCAGGTGTGGTGGTACACACCTATAATCCCAGAGGCTTGGGAGACTGAGGCAGGAGGATCACAAGTTTAAAGCCAGCCTCAGCAACTTAGCGAGGCACTAAACAATTTGGCAGGACCCCATCTATAAATAAAATATAAAAAAAGGATCAGGGATGTGGCTCAGTGGTTGAGCATCCCTGGATTCAGTCCCCAGTAGTAAAAAGAGAAGAAAAAAATTTTTAAATGTTTACATCTAATTCTAAAGGAACACTGGTAAGAGTTCATCTCTATGCTCATGTGTTCTTTACTGCATTCATTTTCAGTATGTGAGTGAGAAGCTGGGGAGCCACAGTTATATCCTTGTTAATCAGCATGGTCTTGGGGTGTTCTGGGCTTTCTGGCTAACTGCATTTTGTTTGCCTTCTTCTTTCCCCTTCTCCCTTCTCCCCTATGTTCATCTCTCTGCTTTGGCACCCTGGCTCACCTGTACTTTACCTGGAAGGTTGAATTGCTGTGTCATTGACTCTCTAACTAATTGCATTTCCTTTATACTCAAGGTCTGGGTGGCAGTGTGATTGATCCAGAACTCAGTGTCTTCAACTCTTTGAGGCAACTTGACTTTCACTGACTTCTACCTGAACACTATAGCCTGCCATGGTTCTTGTTGTTTCAACTGCAAATAATTGGATGTTCCCATATGAATATTTCCTAATAGGTGTTATATGACTGACTGCCTGACAGAACAAAAAGACAAAAATAGTTGGGATGCAGGCTTAAAGCATAATACTGACCCTTGCTATCACTATATACGTACACTGAAAAGTTACACATTAGAAAGTGAGTTTGAAAAGGTAACGTTAAAAGGTATACAAAGAATAACTGAACACTATCTGTCCCTAAAATTAATGTTTAGAAACTTATAATAAGTGTTTTAGTCAGCTTTTTCCCCATGGTGATGAAAAGACCAGACAAGAACTATTTTAGAGGAGGAATAGTTTGTTTGGGGCTCATGGTTTCAGAGGTCTCAGTCCACAGACAGCTGGTTCCATTCCTCAGGGCTCAAGGTGAGGCAGACATCATGGTGGAAGAGTGTGGTTGGGGGAAGCAGCTCATATGATCAGGAAATAGACTTCACTCACCAGTTACAAAATAGGTTCCCCAAAGGCATACTCCCAGTGACCCACCTCCTCCAGTCACACCCTACCCACTTTCAGTTATACTCAGTTAATCCCATCAGCGAATTAATTCACTGGTTGGGTTAAGACTCTTAACCCAATCATTTTTCCTCTAAGCCTTCTTGCATTGTCTCAGACATGAGCTTTTGGGGGACCTCACATCCAAACCATAATAATAAGTAATGTGGTATTATAGGAAAGCACACATTAGGTTCCCTCTATTAACACATTCCTTGGGCAAATTATTTATCCTCTGCTAACTTTTGTTTTTTTATATACAATATAGGAATACCTAAATCAAATGCTAAAGACTTGCTGTGAAATCATGTCTGTGTGAAGCTTGATGACTAGCTAGTAGGTATATTCAACAAACATGCATTTCTCATTGCCTCTTCAAAATCCCTGAATGTCCTCCTAGACCCCACCCCACAAAAAAACAGTATATGGAAACACTTTCAAGATGCAGGGATTTCATGGACCCACAGCACTTAGGGATTGACATGGCTTTTTTTGTTTCCAGCACAGGATGCTTTTGTTTTATTTGCTTATACATGTAATATATATTATATATTGTCTACATATAATATATATATATGTATATATATATATATATATACATATTGTTTTTTGTTTTGAGACAGGGTCTCACTAAGTTGCCCGGGCTGGTCTCAAACTTGTGATACTCCTGCTGCCACTTCCTGAGTACTTGAGATTACAGGTGTGTGCTACCACACCCAAAAGATATTTTTTTAAAACTGCCAGCATCTATTATCACCTCTTCATAAAAGGGAGAACATTTTAATAGTAAAAAAAAGTAGGTCAAGCATAATTTTATAACCTTAGAGCAATAATCTACTAAAGTGAATAAGCATAGCTTTTGAAAAAAGTAATTGTATTCCCTTATTTCCCAATTTTCTTCTTCAGGGAAAACTTCAACATTGACTTGCTGTGACAAGCCAAGAGCCACTGTTCTAGATGAACAAGTTTAATGTTTTTTTTTCAGAGCTGTCTAAAGACTTTTATTGAACTTTCTCCCCATCCCCTTTCTTGTTTACCTTAATTTGAATGAAAGTATTAATGACTCAACATAATTTAGCATGCCATTTTTCACTGGTCTCCAAATTATATAGCTGGGCAGTGACTTTTTATTCTTTGAAATGTTTTTAACATATATTTCCAGTTGTATAATTTTAAAAGTCACACACCATATCTCTCTCCATTGGAGTAAAAAATTGAATTAGCAAAATATTTTTAATTATCCCAGAAACTTGGGGAGGCTAAAACTGGAGGATCACAAGTTCAAGGACAACCTTGGCAACTTAGCAAGTCCCTGTCTCAAAATTAAAAAAAAATAGGCTGGAGATGTAGCTCAGTGATAGAGCACCCCTGAGTTCAATCCTCAATACCAAAAAAAAATATTTTAATTGCCTTAAGTACTCTGGGGACTAAAAATGAAGATATGTTTGGGATTGAATGTTTCCTCTTAGGTTTTCAAAAGAAAAACATTCCCAGTTGCACTGGTTTCTAGCTTCCTGCCTTACTTATTCATTAAATGAATATGTATTAAACACCTACTATGTACAGAATACTGCTGGACCTACAGAAGAATAAGGCAACATCCTCATGCCAGAAGAGTTCACAGTCTAGTGAAGAAGATGGCCACAGAAACAAGTAAAAGGTTTGGAACTGTACTGCGGCTATGGCCCTAGATATGTCCCTTTCTCTCCATTTCCCTGTGTGTTCTACCCTTACTAGTAACTCATGGCAGCAATTTGATTCTTAGACCAGTCTCTGTTAATCTAATACAAGTAGCAAGGAGAGTATGCATAAAAGAGGTTATAAGTAAGTCATAGCTAAGGTAGAAAATGTGGAGTGCCAATCATATCAATATTTTCCATGGTCTATGGCCCTCCCCTGTCCCAACTAAGAATGATTGTCTTATTTTCTGAAAAATCTTAACTGTCTTCCACTTTGAGCTAACTCCACAGTTAACAGATTCCATCCTCCCAACTGTTCTCTTGTTCCTTTCAGTTCTAAAACTTGACCCTTTTGTTTTGTTCCCTAGATTTGGGTCATCTAGTTTCCTAGGGAACCCAGGCTTCCCCTGTCATCCACAGCCACTTTTCTGCTCTAGATACATGCACTGGAAAATGCATTTGGGTTTATTCAACAGGGCCAACATCAGAATGTGTGGAAATCAGGGTATAGATTCACTACAGAGTCCCACATAAGTGCCCTTCTACAGGTTATCTAGGGTGGTCTAAGCAAATTGATTTGTTTGCACATTTATCTACCCTGAATTGCTTTACTCTCTTTTTATTTTAGAATCACTTTAGATTTATAGAAAAGTTGCAACAAAAATAAGAAGTTCTGGGAGAAATGCTTGCCTAGGATTTGTCAGTCCCTAGGTTCAATCTCCAGCACTGGACAGGAAGGAGGGAGGGAGGGAGGAAGGATGGAAGGAAAGAAGGAAGGGAGTTTTCACATACACCTTACCCAGTTTCCCCTAATGTTAGTTTATTACCATAGTATATTCATCAAACTATGGTACATTATTTTTAATTAAACACTAGACTTTATTCAGATTGTACCAGTTTCCCACTTACGTCCTTACTGTGTTCTGAGATCCAGTCCAGGATACCATACTGCATTTAGCCATATTATGCTTTTTTTAATTTAAATAAACTTTTTATTTTAGAATAGATGCAGATTCTTTACCAGGCATGGTGGTGCATGCCTGTAATTCCAGCAATGCAAGAGGCTGAGGCAAGAGAATTACAAGTTCGAGGCCAGCACGAACAACTTAATGAGACCCTAAGCAACGTAGCAAGACCCTATTTCAAAAAAAAAAATTAAAAAGGCCTGGAGATGTGGCTCAGTAGTTAAAGCACCCCTGGGTTCAATCCCTGGTACCTACAGAAAAAAAGATTTAGATTTTGTCAGAAGTTGCAAAAAGTTTCCATATCTCCACATTCATTTTCTACTATTGTTAATATCTTTACCTCACTATGGTATGTTTTTCACAATTAAGAAACCAACTCTGATACAGTACTATTAACCAAACTCCACAGTTTATTTGGATTTCATCAGTTTTTACCTAATGACCTTTTTCTGTTCCAAGATCCCATCCAGGATACATTACATTTGGTCTTAATATGTTCTTGGGTTCCTCTGAATCCTGACAGTTTTTCAGAATTTTTCATACTTTTGATGATCTTAAAGTTTTGAGAAGTACTAGCCAAGTATTTTGTTGAACATCCCTCAATTTGGGTTTGTCTGAAGTTTTTTTTATGGTTCATCTAGCGTTACAGACTTGGGAAGAAGACCACTGAGGTAAATTGTTCTTTTCATTGTATCAAAAGTACCTCAACATAATTTATCACCTGGTCGAGGCAATACTTATCAGGTTTCTCTACAATAAAATTATTTTTTTCTCTGATTCCATACTCAACTCTTTGGAAGTTGTGTTTGTCAGCTTTCCGTTACTATAACAAATAACTGAAATAATCATTTTATGAAAAAAAGGTTTATTTTGGCTCATAGCTTTGAAAGTTCCAGTCCATGATTGGTTAGCTTTGTTATTTTGGGCCTGTAGTGAGGCAGCACATCATGGTACAACCATGTGCTAGAGTGAAACCACTCATTGTCAGGTTAAAAAAAAGAGAAAAGGGCTGGTATCCCACTATCCCCTTCATTGGCACACCTCCAGTGTCCTAACTTCCTTCTAATAGGCCCTGCCTCTTATAGGTTCCGCTATCTCCTAAGAACTCCATGGACTAGGGATCAAGCCTTTAACACATGGGCCTTTGGGAGACATTCCAGATTCAAACTACAGTAGAAGTGATAAGCATAGCCCAAACTGAAGGGGTAGGAAGGAGCCAAGCCCCATCTCCTTGAGAGGCAAGTAGCTTTATAACTTGTTTGAAATTGTCCTATACAGGAGCTAGGTTTCTCCTCCCTTATGCATTTAACCATTTATTTGTGTCAGCATGGATGTATGAGTATTTTATGCTTTGAGGTATAATCTACAATTGCATTATTTTGTTCAGTTTGTTCCAGCTTTGGCCATTAAGAGATTCTTCTGTTGGCTTCTATGTCCTTTCAACATGCCCCCTTTCTTCCTGGTTAGCACTTCTCTACCTTGGCATATCTCATTGTTCCAGGCTCACCTTGCCTCAGCCCTAAAATCATCCATTTATCCAAGGAGCTCTGGTTCCTTCTATTAGAGAATGGTATTAGATACCAAGGCCTGGGTGGTAGGTGTATATGTTGTTAATGAAATGTTTTTTAATGTTCTCTCAGTGGACAGAGCAAAGGAATATATGTGTGTATACTAATATATATATATATATATATATATATAATATATATACATGTAAATAAATATTTCTATTTCCATTAAATATGAGTTCTTCCTGATTTCTCTGACTCTAATCTGTGAACACATGAATCATTTGAACATTTCCCCTTGCCTATCAGCAACTTCTTTCTCCAACAGTAAAATACCTGGCTTCCTTTGTTTACCATCCATTTACTTGTTCAATTCCAGCATAGCATATTCAGTGGTTTGAAAATTACTAACCTAATACCCCCACATGAAACAACTTTACCAACTAGCATATAGTATTCATGTACATTCCTTTGGTCTTTGATGTCATAATTTCCAGTCAAAACACCATTTTCCAAAGATACTAGATCAACACCATTTTTCTACACCCACATTGCTATTTTAATAATAGTTGAATTTAAATGCTCTATTCATCTGACAAAATTTATTGGGATTTGGTGATGTACATGGCCATACTATTTAGTCAGTAAACATTACTTACTAAATCCTTTTGCACACAGCTTCCTGCCTTGCTTTCAGAGACTAACCATTATTGTGAAGCAGTTTTATAGTTCTTCCCTGTTGATGCACTGTCAGCAAATATCAAGTCCTTGAGAGTCTTAACAGGGAAAACAGACACTGTCTAGACTATATATCTGCATGATTGAAGGGGTCTTCTCTAATTTTCTTACCTTTCTGTGCCATGCCATTTACTAAATTGGATGAGGGGGAGCAGGTGGATGCATGGGTGAGTGGATGGATGGATAGGTAGTAACCAAGTTCTCTACTTCAACATGCAAACATTCCTCCTTGCTTATGCACAAGCCATATTCTGAGTTACCAAATAGCAAAATTCTTTGAAAATGTATAAAATTTAATGATACCTTGAGGAATTAGTAATTTGTTGAAAGAAATGAAGTCTATTCTCTAATTTAGTTATGAATAACTAATTAGTCTCCCTCCTGATAAAAAAAAAATATAAAGGTAGAAATTCTAATGGACTCTAAAAGTTGAGTACATTGATCACAGTGACATATGCTGTGGACCTTTGTAAAAGCAATCCTGATAGATCCTTAACTTGGTTGCAGTGAGTTGACTATATTACTTTGCCAAGGCTTCCATGCAAAATGTCAGAGACTGGGTGGCTTAAACAAAAGAAATTAAATAGCTCTGTTGACTGGAAGTCCACAATCAAGGTGTTGGCAAGATTCTGTTTCTTCTGAAGACTTGCTACTTGGCTTGCATGTGGCCACCCTTTTGTGGTCATGAGTCCCCAGTATCTCTTTGTATGTCCATTTTCCCCTCTTGATAAGGACACCAGTCAGATTGGATTAGGGTCCACCCTAATAACTTCATTTTAGTTTAATCACCTCTTTGAAGGTCCTATCTCCTTATACAGTCACATTCAGAAATACTGGGGATTAAGGGTTCAACACATAAATTTGGGGAGAATACAGTCCTACCTATAACACTACCCCAATAAACCAGTTTATTTAAAATATTTTTTTTAAGAAATGGGGTCTTGCCTGGCTAAGTGGTGCACACCTGTAATTCCATCAGTTTGGGAAGCTGAGGCAGAAGGATTGCATGTTTGAGGTCAGCCTCAGCAATTTAGCAAACCCCTGTCTCAATAAAAAATGCTTATGGGTGTAACTTGGTAGTGGAGTACCTCTGGGTTCAATCCCCAATACCAAAAGTAAATTTAAAAAACTGACAAAAGTGTAGTAACAACAAGAAAACTGGAATTAAAATTAATTAGTCTGAGGCTGGTTTTTTAGGCCCTGTTTTTAAGGTTGTACATGAAATACATCTAAACCAGATAAACTCAGAGATGGAACAGATTGACAGCTTAGAATGTCAGAGTTTATGAGGAGCTGATAATATAAGTTTAGATACTTCCAGATACTAAAAATGCCTAAAATCCAAGTCTATTCCTTTACACACACTTTGGAATATTTTTACACATCTTCACTGAGGTGTAAAATACCACAAAATTCACTCATTTGAAGTATACTGGTTGAATGGTATATTCCAATTTGTGCAATTATCACCACCAAGTTTAGAACATTTTCATCAAGAAAAAACCCTGTGTCCATTAGTAGCCGTTTTTCACTTCCTTTCCCCCAAAACACCAGTCTACTTTTTGTCACTACAGAGATTTGCCCATTGTGGACATTTTTATGTGATTCCAATTACATGAATGTGGCCCTTTGTGCCTGGCTTATTTCACTTAGCATAAGGTTTTCAAAGTACATTCATGTTGTAGCATAAGTACTTCATTCTATTTTATTTCTAAATAATAATTCACTGTACATTTTGTTTGTGCATTCATCAGTTGAAGGACATTTGAGTTGTTTCTGGTCTTTGGCTATTATGAATAGTGAAGATTATGAATTTTGGCTATTATGAATAATGAAGTCCACACAATTTTTGGTGTGGACATTTTGTTTTCATTTCTCTTGGGTATAGACCACAGAGTGGAAATGCTGGGTCATATATTTAGCTTTTCAAGGAAATGCCAAGCTATTTTTCATGGCAACTGTGCCATTTTTTGTATTTCCACATTTCCATTGTAGTTTGAAAACAGTGTGTACCAGAAAAGTAAAAGTCAATTATTACCATAATTCAGAGACAGCCAGTGTTATTTTAGTGTTTAACTTCATTTTTATACATATATATTTTAAAAGCTTACATAATTATGCAGTGTAATTGGAACAATAGTCATGATGCATATCATAGGCATTTTTAATGTGTATTCATGGTAAATAAACGTTCAATCATATGGACACGATTTAAGCAATCTATTGAACATTCAAGTTTCTATTACTATAACAATAGGAGATAGAGATAAATATCTTGTTGGAATTTCTAGTAACTGACTTAAGGAAATAGATCCTTAAGATGGAACTATAAAGCATGAACTATTAGGGATAAGCAGCCAAGTGTGGTGGCACATGCCTGTAATCCCAGCAGCTCAGAAGGCTGAAGTAGGAGAATCACAAGTTTAAGGCCAGCCTTAACAACTTAGTAAGTCCCTAAGCAACTTAGTGAGACCGTGCCTCAAAATAAAAAATAAAAGGCCTGGGTATAATAAAAAAAAAAAAAAAAAAAGCAGTATCATGGATTACATGAAGTTCCTACTTAGAAATTGGAAGCCCTGGCCTAAAGAGGTGGCCCAGTGGTAGAGTGCTTCCCTGGCATACTTGAGGCCCTGGGTACAATCCCCAGCCAAAAAAAAAAAAAAAAGTAAAAGAAATTAGGAGCCCTGTTTTGTATTCTTGGTTCTAGCACCTGGTGACTTCAGGAAAGGCAAGTAGTTCTCCAAGAGTCTAATAAAAAAGGCATTTGGACTAACATTTCTTCTGACTCATTATCGGTGTGCTTGTCAGCAATCCTTCAGGGGCAGTGCAGTTGAGGATTTGCTCACTTTCTTGTTCATTTATTCACATCCCAGCTGACAGTATACGTTGTGATCTTCCATACAATCAAAATGGCACAATCAGTGACCAAGTTCTATCCCTAGAATTTCTAATTACAAGTGACCATGCCCCAAAATGGCATCTTAAAAATCATTTTCCCTGATTTTTTTTCTCCATATCTGTTTATCAACTGGATCAGCAAATATTGTCTCTGCTAGATGAAACTTAATATTTAAAATATTGCAGTACATATTCTTCATTATCTGGATAGGAAGGCCAAAAGCATAATTTAAGATCTTTGGGGAAAAAAATGCCTTAGATTTTCACCATCCTAGTTGGGAGGCAGTGAGGAGGTGGGGGAGAAACATCGGAGCAGATGTTGGTGCTGGGCTTTAGAAACAAACAGAAAGGGAACCCAAAAGCAAGAGTGCATTGCTCTTCTTTGTTAAACACACAAATGGATTTCAAAAATTAAGTTTTTGAATCTAACCTTATTTACAAAACAAAGTGTTTAATAAAGCAGTACAAATCGGAATTGAGCCTGTTTTCTAAACATGTTGATCATGAATAAAACTAAACTATTAAACTTATGGCCAAGGCTGTATGCTGTGGTGCATGCTATGATCCCAGCAACTCAGGAGGCTAAGGCAAAAAGATCACAAGTTCAAGGCCAGACTCGGTAACTTAGCAAGACTGTCTCAAAATAACAAAAAAGGACTGGATATGCCAAAAGACTTAAAATCTGCATATTGGGCTGGGGATATAGCTCAGCTGGTAGAGTGCTTGCCTTGCAAGCACAAGGCCCTGAGTTCGATCCCCAGTACTGCAAAAAAAAAAGAAAATCTGCATACTACAGTGATGCAGCCACATCAATGTTTATAGCAGTTCAATTCACCATAGCTAGCTATGGAACCAACCCAGATGCTCTTCAATAGATAAATGGATCAATAAACTGTGGTACATATACACAATGGAATATTACTCAGCCTTAAAGAAGAATAAAAGTATGGCATTTGCAGGTAAATACATGGAGTTGGAGAATATCATGCTAAGTGAAATAAGCCAATCCCAAAAAGCCCAAAGCCAAATGTTTTCTCTGATGTGTGGATGCTGATCCATAATGGTGGGGGGGAGGGATGGATAGAGGAACTTTGGATTGGGCAGAGGGGAGTGAGGAAGGTGAAGCGGGCAGGGGAGTGGGAAAGATGGTGAAATAAGATTGACATCATTACCCTAGGTACTTGTATGATTACATGAATGGTATGACTCTACATCATGTACAACTGGAGAAATGAATAGTTGTGCTCCATTCATGTACAAAGAATTGAAATGCATTCTGCTGTCATGTATAACTAGAACAAAAATTAAAATTAAAAGGACTGAGTATATAACTCAGTGGTTAAGCACCTCTGGGTTCAATCCCCAGAACCAAAAAAAAAAATTATGGCCAAGTCTGGGCACCATGCTGCACACCTGTAATCCCATTTACTCAGGAGGCCAAGGCAGAAGGTTCACAAGTTCAAAGCCAGCCAAGACAACTTCACAAAATATCCTGTCTCAGAAAAATGTTATGGTCAAAGACTTAAGTTGAGCCTAACCCTGTAAGTTAGAATCCTTAATCAGAACACTCTTCTGCAAGGTGAGTTTTGCATGAGGCAAAGAAGAAAGGCACACTTAGTCCTAGTGAAGCTCTTCATGCGGCAAGAGTAGGAGTGGTAAACCCTTAAGAGGGGACAGCAGGTGCAGACAAAATGCAGAAGCAGCAATAGCTGGCACAGATGTGGGTGGCAATGGAAGTAGAAAGTGGTGGAAAGTCTTAAAACCCATTGAGAATAAAGTTGAAATAGGTAACAGAAGAGAATTATTCCACTTTGTTGTTTATTATGGATTGTGTTCACTCTTAGGATATGTATGAAAATTCATCAGTCTCTTGCAGGTATGAGGTGCTCAACAAATGTTCAATCTAAATTGAGTACTAGCCGGGCACGGTGGTGCACAATTGTAATCCCAGCTACTCAAGAGGCTGAGGCAGGAGGATCACAAGTTAAAGGCCAACCTCAGCAATTAGCAAGGCTGTAAGCAACTTAGCAAGACCCTGTCTCAAAATAAAAAAGGACTGGGAATGTAGCTCAGTGGTTAAGCAACCCTGGGTTCAATTCCCTGTACCAAACCAAATAAATAGTCTGCTGCAGCCTATAGGACAATATGAAAATGGTTCAAGTAATTAAGAGAGATCAGAAAGGATGTGTGTCTTCATTGCTTCATTTTTTTTCCTTGACGTGGACATTTGCTAAATCAAAGGACTAAACCATTAGAAGCTGGGTTCAATCAGTCAAGCTTTCATGTGTCTCCAGTGGGAAAAGGATTTATTTTAAGCTTATAAACAATTAAATGAAAGCATTTCACTCACATACATTAGTGTCAAGAACAGGACATTTTATTTTTCCTTTTTCAAAGTCCTCTCCTTTCACTCTGATAGGGACTTCTCAAATTGTGGTTTGTCTGCTTCACCTTCCTTAGAAACTCGTTAAACCGGAAGATTCCTGCTTCACACTGAGTCACAATCTCTCAGGGGAAGGAAGGCAGGAATTTGTTTTCAACACCTTCCTTGGGAATTACACCCTCAAGCTTAAGGTTCCCTGAGCTAGAAGTTCAAGTAACTAACTTGGGTAAAGGCCAAGAGCAGACAAGCAGAGTCATGAATTGCCCCAGGCACACAATCAGTCTGCGATGTGTTGGTAAATGTTCAATAGTTGGCTCTCCAAAAAGAATAAAACAAAGTCCAGAGTTCTGATTTGTAGCTTTTACCAATTACTGTGGTATAAATACTGCCACCATGCCAACTTCAGGCTGACAATATGACATCTGCTAACAGGGTACACAGAAGCACACTGTTAATATAGTATTTCCAGCATACAGATACAATAAACAAATAATCAGGCTGGGTTTGTGGCTCAGTGGTAGGGCGCTCGCCTAGCACTCGTGAGACCCTGGGTTCAATCCTTGGCATCATGTAAAATTAAAATAAAGGTATTGTGTCCACCTACAACTAAAAAATTTTTTAAAAAATCTCAGGATTATATATAATAGTACAACATACTAAAATAATTAGGAAGTGAAGAGTTTTGAGTATTTATTACCTTTATTGTAATTTATTTTGTTGAAGTTTAAATATTACTGTGACTGTGTTTAACAAGTGACTTGAAATTGTATCACTCAGCTCTCACAAGCCAGCACCAGCACACCACTACCTTCAATCATTCTTTCTTTTTTTGGTAACCTGGCACTTTACCCTGAGCCACATTTATAACCCTTTTTATTTTTTGCCTGAGATAGGGTCTCCTTAAGTTGCTTAGGGTCTCACTAAATTGAGCAGGCTGATCTCACACTTGCAATCCTCCTGCCTCAGCCTCCCAAGTTACTGGGATTACAGGCATGCACCACTGAACCCGGCCTTGAAACCATTCTTGAAACATATACAACACTCCTTTGGCATATGGATTCAATCATAGCACAAGAGCAATCACAGAGAATCTGCCAAGTGAGCAAAGAGAAAGGTGGGGGAAGGCATTGTTTAGGGATGGAGTTGGCCAGTAACCAACATGCAGGAAGAGATAATTCCTGTGTTCATTCCCTGGGACCTCAGTGACCACATACAAAACCAACTAGACCACCATAGCCTCATTCAGAGGCCTGCATTAGACCTTAAGCTAAGAAAAAAGATCACAGGTGGTTGAGCCTGCGTGTATGTCAGTGCACAGCAGGCAAATTTAAATAAACTATTTTGCATTTAAATGGAATTTTTTTAAATAATAGGTTTTTAGGCATTTCTTTAATATGATGGTACATACTAGTAAGCACAGTATGTTCTGGTTCTGTCCCCACCCCCGCCTCAATTTCCCTATCTGTATAATCAGGGGTTGGACACAAAGATATTTCAAGTCCTTCCAGCTCTACCTGGAGATCTCTCCTCCTAATTCACCTACTTGTTTCTTTTTCCCCTTGCTATTTGTAGGCCATTGTATAATTTCAGTTCACTTCCACTAGAGGGTGACCAGAGAAAGGAGATGAGACCCAAGCTAAGAAAAAAGAATTATTTTCTTGAATTCTTCGAAGTTAGTCCTGGCAAGAAGCAAACAGTCAGCAGAAGAAATTGATATTATATAGACAAAAATGAAATTGATATTTCTGTTGGTATCATTTGTCTTAGCTATGACGGTCCCATAATATACAAAGAAATTATGACAGAAGTAATTTACATAATTTTCTATTTAATCAATATCAAGAAACCAAGTGTTTACTTGCCTTGTCCAGACTGTCTGTCCCTGCTAATAAAACCAGTCTTTACTAAGTCAATCTTCAAGTCCACCCCTTCCACATTCTTTCTACTGGAATTTCCTATCAGGAATTCTGATCAGGAAACTACATTGATTCCCATCTGCTTACCACAGAAAATTCTACCTCTCTGGTTAACTTTGTTTCCCATTACTCCCCAGAAAATACCCTATACTCCCAAAGATGCAAGTTTCCATTAAAATCCTGCAAACATAGCCTTAGTTTCTGCATGGCTGACCCAGCTGTGATGTGATAGAGCTTTGAGCTGAATTCAAAAGATCTTATTATGGCAAAGCTCCTTGACATAATGGCTGATTCCAGCTGGGTGCCATGGCGTATGCCTCTAATCCCAGCGATTTGGGAGACTGAGACAGGAGGATAGCAAGTTCAAGACCAGTGTCTGCAATTTAGTGAGACCCTGTCTCAAAACAACAAATAAAAAGACTGGGGATGTAGTTTAGTGGTAAAGCACCCCCAAGTTCAATCCCCAGAACCAAAAAGAGAAAAGAGAAAAAGAAGGAAATAAATGACTGATTCCAGGGCTGGGCAAGGTAGGCACACAGTAAGACCAGAATATATTGTTATGCCAGAAATTAAGGAAGTCCACAAAATCATTGATAGAATGTGTCACAATGACAGGAATCAATTTGAAGGGAACTTAGGTCAAATTTGGGACAAATCAAAAACCAAAACATGTAAAATAGAAACCCAGGCATGGTGGTTTATGCCTGTAATCCCAGTGGCTCTGGAGGCTGAGGCAGGAAAATCACAAGTTGAAAGTAAACCTCAGCAATTTAGCAAAACTCTGTGCAGTGGTACACACCTGTAATCCCAGCAGCTGGGGAGGCTAAGTCAGGAGGATTGCAAGCCTCAGCAATTTAGTGAGGCTCTGAACAATTTAGCAAGACCCTGTGTCAAAATAAAAAAGGCTGGGGATGCAGCTCAGTGATAAAGCAGCCCTGGGTTCAATCCCTGGTACAAAAAAAAAAAAAAAACCCTGCCAATAATAAGCAGATCAATCAATAAATAAAATGGTATTAGGAGGGATCTTCTTTACAATAGAATCCAATTGATGAATGTGGAGGAAGCGCTAGAGTTGGAAAGCCAGCATTTGGCAACCTGCATAGTAAATGGGTTCAGATAAGAATCAATGGGTTTTGATTAGTAGTGGGATGTTTGCATGGTCTTGAAGTATTAATCCACAGACTGCTTGTTAATCGCATAGCGAAATGAATGACAAAACAGAGAAGAAACCGGACATCACCATGATCAAATGATCAAAATTCACATCACCATGTGAGGGGCAATTGGATAACTCATTTTTTAGTTTGAAACCTTGAGAAAGACTCAGCAGCACCTACATAGTATTTCAGCTGAGAATGAATGAATTACCTGGATCTAATCATGAGGAAACACCAAAGAAACCCCAAATAAGAACCAAACTACTATGTTTAACTACAATGCTGTAATAAAAATCATAAAAATAAACCCCAAATAAGGAACATTAACTATTGAAAGGAAAACAAGAGGAAGGTAGGAAATGTATTGTCCAAAAATGTCAATGTCATAAAAGACAAAGCCTGTGGAAATGTTATCAGATTAAAGAAGATTAAAGTGACATGACAATTATATGCTTACCAGATCCTGGACTGGATTCTGTAAGGGAGGAGGGGAATAATGTTATAAAGGACATTGTTGGGTCAATAGATAAAATTGGAATGTGGAAGGCAGATTAAATAAAATTACTGTCTTAGTATAAATTTCCTAAGTTGACAACTGTACTGTGGTTATGTAAAAAATATCCCCTTTCTTACAAAATATACACTAAAGTATTTAGAGGTCATAAATAATATACCTCGTAATGGTTCAGAAAAATAGGAATATGTACACAGAGAGAAATGCAGATATGAGCTATAATGGTAATTATACTGAATCTGGGCAAAGAGTTTATAGTATTGTTTATATCGTTTTTATCTTGCAACTATTCAGTAATTTTGAAACTATTTCCAAAATTTAAAAGCTTAAAATAAGAAAGAATACCAGGCACAGTGGCACATGTCTGTAATCCCAACTATTCAGGAGACTGGGGCAGGAGGATCACAAGTTCAAAGCTAGCCTCAGCAATTTAGTGAGGCCCTAAGCAACTTAATGAGACTCTGTCTTAAAATGTAAAATAAAAAGAGCTGGGGATGTGGCTCAGTGGCCACACATCCCTGGGTTCAATCCCTGGTACCAAAATAAATAAATAAAATAGAAATTTAAAAAGGGCTGGGGATGTTGCTCTGTGATTAAGTGCCCCTGAGTTTAATCTCTGATACCCAAAATATAAATTAATTAATTAATTAAATAGGAAAGACGATGTGGTTGCAAATTCTGGCCCTACCCCTTAGATCCTTATGACCACAAGCAACAAGTATGACTTCATTACAGAAGCAGTTACCAATTATTGAGCACTTATCATGAGTCAGTCACTGTAGTAGGTTTTTACCTACATATTCCAATCCTCACAAGTTTTCACCTGGTTTTATATATAAGGAAACGAAGACCCAAAGAAGTTAAAGAATTTGCCCAAGATCACCTAAGTCATTAAGTTACAGGGTTGAGATTTGAACTCAGGTCTAATATCAATATGCTATTTCCAGGCAGCATAATACTTAGTCATATTTTTTTCTTTTTACTTGAACTTACCATATTCTATAATTCTATTTTGTTAGTTGATTTAACATTTGAACAATTTTTTTCTGTCTTCCTCCACAAAGGTAGAGATCTTTGTCTACCTTGTTTAATGTTACAGGAATCTGGAATAGTGTCTAGTACATAGGAGCTACTCAGAAATTTTTTCGGTTGTTTTTAATGAAGGCTTATGCCATAGAAATGTTGGATGGATTACATAAGATGATTTAGATAACACTTTTGATATTCTTTATTGTAACTTTTGAATGACTACAAGATAAACCCTGTATCAGTTCTGCCAGCAGTTCAAAACTTTGGGGGCCAATGGACTTCTATTCCTCATAAAAACCCTTCACATGCTTACTTTCAGATTGAAAACAATACTTTTTTATTTTTGGTACCAGGAATAGAACCCAGGGGGCCACTTAACAACTGAACCACATCCCCAGCCCTTTCTTTGTTTTGAGATGAGAGTCTCACTAAATTGCTTAGGGTGTTGCTAAGTTGCTGAGGTTGATTTTGAACTTGCAATCCTCCTGCCTCAGCCTCCCCAGTTACTTGGATGACAGGCATATGCCACCATGCCCAGCTCCAAGCATAATCTATTTGAATCTCTGAAGTACCCTAAAGATACTAAATTGCTGGAATTATTTTTAATAATGGAGACAAAATTTTAAAATACAGGTAATTTCCAAACAGCACACACAGGTGTGTGTGTGTGTATTCTGTAGAGAGGATTGAATTCAAGAGCACTCTATTTAAGACTGCATCCCCAGCCTCTTTGTTATTTTCTTTTAATATTTTTTAGTTATAGATGGACACAATACCTTTTTTTTTAATATTTATTTTTGTGTGGTGCTGAGGATCAAACTCAGGGCCTCACATGTGCCAGGTAAGTACTCCACCTCTGAGCTACAACTCCAGTTCAACCCTTTGCAATTTTATTTTTGAGACCGGGTCTGGTTAGATTGCCTAGGCTGGCCTCAAACTTGTAATCCTCCTGCCTCAGACTCTCAAGTAACTGGGATTACAGGTGTGAGCCACCACCAATCTTTTTTGACTATTGGACACCTACAAGGAAACACTGTTTTTTCTAAAGGAGACAGATTTTTCTGTGCCATTGGAAATGAAAATATGATAGTAACACCTTGTTTTGAAAGTCCAAGAGAGACCAAAATTGGAGGAATGGATTGGTGGGAGGTGAGAACTGCAAATCACACTAAACAACACTGAGGTCTAACACATGTTCCTAGTGCATGGGGGCGACCCCACTTTAAGGTAGAAATGAGAAAAATATGCCAGCCAAGTCAAAGTTAAGAGGTAGTTTGTGATTTTCATACAAAGAGTGTCTGTTTTTGCTAACTGTGTAATTGCAGCCCCTAGCTCAGTGCTTGACATAGAGTAGGTACTCAGGAAATTTTTTTTTTTTTTTTTTTTTTTTTTTTTTTTTGCGGTACTGGGGATTGAATCCAGGGCCTTGTGCTTAGGAGGCAAGCACTTTACCAACTGAGCTATATCCCCAGCCCTCAGGAAATATTTTTAAAGGATGGACTGTCAACTTTTGCTGCAGTAACATACAATCCCCCCAATTCCAGATATTTACAACAGATCTTTATCTCTTGCTCATGGTTCAGCTGATTGGCTGTGGGTCTACCAGGCTCAGCTTTGCCTAGCTTCTTAGGTTAAGGTTCAGGTCACTCCTTGTATCTCTCATTCGTGCATCCATGGCAAAGCAGGAAGAGCTACCTGTGGTGCTGGGGATTGAACCCAGGGCCTTGTGCATGTGAGGCAAGCACTCTACCAACTGAGCCATATCCCCAGCCCATGCTTTTCTTTAAGTGAAGAAGAAAAAAGCAAAAATACAAGATACTTTCTAAAACCCCTGCTCAGAACTGATGTGCTGTCACTTTGATCCATACTCCATTGGTGATGACAGGTGATTCCAAAGATGATGGAATGGGAAAATGCACTCCACCTACTCTACTAGGTGGGGTGTGCAAAGTTGCATGGCAAAGGATGCAGATGTATGCTTCTATTATAAGAAGGATGAGATGAGAATAATAATCCAATAATTAGACACTCTTGTCCATGCACCAGAGCAGAGTTGAGGTGGATGTGGAATCCTGTTTATGTCATGTATATAATTAATTATTCATGCATTTGTAATTAAAATCTATCTCTTCTACTGGATAAAAGCACTTTCAGGAATGGAAGAGTATCAGGTTTAGCTCATCATTGAATCCCCAGCATCTTTGACAGTAAGTGATGAGTATGCAGTAGGCATTTAATAAATATTAAAGTCAGGTACAGTGGCTCACACCTATAATCCCAGTGACTCAGGAGGCAGAAGCAGGAAAATTGAAAGTTCAAGGCCAGCTTCAGCAACTTAGTGAGATCCTGTCTCAAAATAGAAAAAATAAAAAGGGCTGGGGATGTGGTTCAGTAGTAGAGTACCCTTGGTTCAATCCCTGGTACCACAAAAAATAAAATAAATTTTGAAATAACAGATGAAAAAATGGATCTCGGTGTTTCTGTTACAGTGCTACAACACCCATCTCTCTTTCTAGAACCTCAGTGAGTTTTGCTTCTGTCAGTAATGCCCTGTCAACACCTTTTACGTTACTGGCGGAGTTGCAAATTGGTGCAGCCACTCTGGAAAGCAGTATGGAGATTCCTTAGAAAACTTAGAATGGACCCACCTTTTGACCCAGTTATCCCACTCCTCGGTTTATACCCAAAGGACTTAAAATCAGCAAACTACAGTAATACAGCCACATCAATGTTTATAGCAGCTCAATTCACAATAGATTGTGGAACCAACCCAGATGCCCTTCAATGGATGAATGGATAAAGAAACTGTTCTATATATACACAATGTAATATTATTTAGCCATAAAGAAAAATAAAACTATGGCATTTGCAGGTAAATGGATGGAATTGGAGAATATCATGCTAAGTGAGATAAGCCAATTCCAAAAAACCGAAGGCCAAATGTTTTCCCTGATAAGTGGATGATGATACATAATGAGGGTAGGGGAATGGGTGGTAAGAGAAGAATGGAGGAACTTTAGATTATGTAGCAGGAAATGAGAGGGAGGGGGATAGGAAAAATGGTGGAATAAGACATCATTACCCTGTGTACATGTATGATTACATGAATGGTATGAATCTACATCGTGCACAACCATAGAAATGAAAAGATGTACCCCATTTGTGTACAATGAATCAAAATGCAGTCTGTAAAAAATTAAAAAAGAAAAGTAAATAAATTGCTAAAGAAAAAAAAAAAAAGAAAAGAAATGCCCTGTCAAAAATGCTTTGGAGGGCTGGGGAGATAGCTCAGCTGGTAGAGTGCTTGCCTCACAAGAACAAGGCCCTGAGTTTGATCCCCAGTACCGCAAAAAAAAAAAAAAATGCTTTGGACATAGAGGTCACCATTAGGGATTGGAAGAAAATATCACAAAAGGACAAATGCTTGTTTGAAGAGATTCTGGAAGAGGAACCTACAAGTGGACTTGAGGTCTGACTGTAGACACAATTTGTACCGGGAACATCTTGATGTAATGTACAAAGCTGCTCCCCCGCCCATCAGGTGCAGCCATTTTCCCCGCCTCCCAACCACTTGTCAGTCTGTGAACATCCTGGCTAGCTATTGGTTCATCAGTCAGCTTGCAAGTATCCTTCTCCATTATTGGTCCTCTGTTAGCTCGGCGCAATTCAACTGTTTAATGTAGCTTCCCCGCCATCTTTCCCCTTCCTTCTGTCTCTCCTCCTCACTTTTCTCTATCCTCCTGGCTTTCCACTCTCTCTAGTGTGCGCCCTTTCCCTTTCCTTTCTCTTTTCCTCTCATTTTCTCTCTTACCCTGCAGGGAGACACTCTGTTTGCTTAATAAACTCCCTTATGCGATTTCCCGTGTCTGGCTTGGTTTCCGTGGGATTCCTTACACTTGATAAGAAAGATCTCTTTGATGACAATTTATTTCTGGCATCATCAAGTAAAGTTGAATGGAAACACATTACCCAGTCTTGCACAAAAACTCTAGGACCCAAACCAAGTAGGCAAAGGAGAAAACTCATTACACAAGCTTTGAAGACCAAAAAAGAAATCGTTACTGCCCATGTGCTTAGTCACATTGAATAAATCTTGAATTGTTAAATAAAATGGGCCTTATTCACAGTTAACCACTTAGGGGTTCCCTGAACAGGAAAGCAGAGATGTTCTATAATGAACCCAATCGTTCAGATAGAGGGAAACATTGCACCGCTACCTAATGGAGAAGCAAAGATATGCCCTTCTGTGCTTCCCACATTTCCCCATAGAAGTATTCCAAAGACAGGCATACAAGTGTTGTACACACAAAATTTTATTGAAGTCTCGGGTTTTATTTTAAAAATTCATGCAAAGTGTGCTTTCTACTTCATAGTATACCCAAGTTTTTGGTTTTTGTTTTTTCTTTCTGGGGCTAGAATTCAGGACCTTGCCTGGCTAGGCAAGTGCTCTACCACTGTGCTAGCTCCCAGCCCCTAAGTTCGTTTCAGCATAAAAATGCCATTTACAATTACCCATCAACTAATACAATAGACACTTCTGGAAGAGGCGCCTTGTTGTTTTACATATGGCCCTCTTCCCCATTCTACCCTATTCTTCCCCAGGGCTCACTTATCTCTGTTTGACAAACAGGCCTTTTATCATTGTGCTGAACCTATTAACCAGATTCCTGAATTTAGATTAGTCTGAGTGGAGATTGCCACCTTATTCAAGACACATTCCCAAAAGGGATGCCAGAAGCAAATTGCGGAGTTGGCGGGGTGTCTTTAGCAAGTGAAAAACAAAAGGAATTTGCAAAAGCAACTATTGCCCCAAAAGCTTTGCGGGCATTTCTCCAGAAACTCTTTAATGAATGTTGCAGAAAAGAGCAGGGGAGGATTTTATGGTTTTTTGTTATGTCCCCCACCCTAATTTGAGAAATCAATCTAAAACCTTATAGTTCTAGAATTCCCACCCCTACAGAAATCACCCAGGGTTTGCACAATGAAAATGACTGGTGGGGTATAGGTCATCCAACAGACAGACTTAGAGAAGTTTTTTATGGCTACTAGAGTAATTTTTATTTACTGAGTAACAAATGTGGGGGAATATCAAGAAAAATAAGCAGAGGACCCAGAGCAACCCTGTTTTGGCATATTTTCTTCCAGCTTTTTTATCCAACTTTTTAAAAAACATAATAGAGGCCATACTACCTATATAAATTGTTTTTTTTTTTTTTTGTTTTGTTTTTATTTTGGTACCAGGGATTGAACCCAGGGGCACTTAACCACTGAGCCACATCCCCAGCTCTTTTTAGATTTTACTCAGAGACAGAGTCTCACTGAATTACTTAGGGCCTAGCTTCAGTTGCTGAGGCTGGCTTTAAACTCTCAATCCTCTTGCCTCAGCATCCCCAACTACTGGGATTACAGAAGAGCACCACCACGCCCAGCTCATATATAAATTTTTAATCTTAATTTTCTCACTTAATAATGCATTTTATCATGTTTTTAAATATTCCTCTAATGGTTCTATTTAATGACTGTAGTGCCCCAATATCTAGATGCACCAAAATTTACTCAACCATTCTCTTCAGGTTAGAAGTTTAAATTGTCTCCGAATTTTCAGTTTTCTGAATAAACATTTTGTTATTGTTTTTTGGTACTGGGGAATGAACACAAGTATGCTTTACCCCTGAACCACATTCCCAGCCCTTTTTATTTTTTGAGATAGGATCTCACTAAATTGCTTAGGATCTCCCTAAATTACTGAGGTCGGTCTTGAATTTGGCAATCCTTCTGCCTCAGCCTCCCAAATTGCTGGGATTACTGGTGGATAATTGTGTACAAAATTTTGCCTGTGCTATGGTGTGCACACTTAGGTAAGTTTCTTTAAATGGGGAATCAAAAGATTTACACAGTTTTAAGAATCTTGATACTGTGTATCTGTCAGTGTTCTTAGTTACAAGCAACAGAAGCACTATGGGAGATTGAACAGAGTGGCTGTTTGTTAAAGGATATTGAATTTTTCACAGAATTGTTGGGAGAACTGGATAACCAAGACTAAGCTGCCAGAAATGATACCCCAAACCAGACCACAAAACAAGCTTGATGGAAAAGCTATTGAACTCTATGTAAATGACACTCCCTTGAACCTCACTATAAAAATTCACTGCCTTGCACTCCACACCCCACCCCCCAAAAAAAGCCCCAAACTGAATCCCTCCTTTCATCACCTGAATCAGTAGGAATGGAAGCTCCATGCAGAGTCTGGTTTAATCATCAGCTTCACTGATTAAGTCTCCTGAAAGGAAAGCTGTGGTCACATGCTTGTAGAATAGCTGCAAAGTACATTGAGAATCTGAGAGGAGCCTTGTAAACTAGGAATTTCCACAAATATAGGCAGTTATGTTGCCAGATAAAATACAGGATGCTTGGGGCTGGGGGGGTGAAGCTCAATGGCAGATCATATGCATAGCATAAGCTAGGCCCTCAATTTGATCCCCAGCATAAAAAAAAAAGCCTAGTTAAGTTCGAATTTTAGATAAACAAAGTGTAAATTTTATTTTATTTTATTTTTTGGTACAGGGGATTTAACCCAGGGGTGCTCAACCACTGAGCCACACCCTAGCTCTTTTTTTATATTTTATTTAGAGATAAGGTCTTACTGAGTTGGTTGGGGCCTCACTAAGTTGCTGAGGCTAGCTTTGAACTCCTGATCCTCCTGTCTCAGCCTCCTGAGCCTCTGGGATTACATGCGTGCACCACCACACCCAGCTGGAGTAAATTTTAAATATAAGAATATCCCAAATTTCATGGAACATCTAACAGAAAATGGTGGTTTATCTAAAATTCAAACATAACTAGGCATTCCATATTATTTGTTAAATCTGGCAGCCGTAATGGAAAGCTATTCAAAAGATGATGGGCAGGTATGAGGGAATATTTCCAATATCTGCACTATCACATTGATTTGGCAAAAAGAAGTACCAGCAATGAACAGGAGTTTCTAATTCACCAATAATATCACTTCCAAAAAAGTTTGCTAATTTGATAGACTAGAGATGATACCTAATTTTCATTTTAATTTATCTTTCTTTGACTTTTTGTGAGACTGAACAATTTTTCAAAACTTCACTATTTATCATCTCCCCTTTTGTGAACAGATCATATGCTAAACATTTGTCTACTTGGCCCTTCTGTTTCCACTGCCAAAGAGTATTAGCTTTGCCCACAATAAACACCTCATTCCTTTGCTTAGTTTATTATTTATTTTTTAATTCATGATCCATTTATTTACAGAGATTTTACTGAATTAAGTGTTTTGCTTTCCCCATACTTAGAATAAGTTTCCCCATCTAGAGATCAGATGAATGTTCATTTATATTTTATTCTAATTTTTATGGTTTGAGTAGGGTGTTGGTTAAATAGACCTTTTTCTAAGTGATTAACAAATTATCCTTGTAGGATTCATTCAGCATTTCAGAGTTTCTTTTTCAGAATATATTAGTGTAGTATTCCTTTCTCTCTTTCATTTCCTAATATCACTAAGTCCTTTCAATTCCTTCTTTTAGCATATCCTTGTGATTTAAAACCAACACACACCAATAGTAACAAGAATTTTACTTGGTACATTTGGATTTGTAAGTAAAGACATTCGATTAAAAAAATCTATGATTCTTACTCCTAAGAATCATACCTGAAGTAACTTGAATGATGATGAGATTATATCTCTGGTGCCAGACAGCCTGCCTCTATATGCATGGAGACAACTGGGTCAAAGAATATGAATGATTTCTCACACAAGTTTGATTTCCCTCTAAAATATAGCCTTTATTAGTTGGGTGCAGTGGACACTCCTATGATCCCAGTGGCTCAGGAGGTTGAGGCAGGAGGATTGGGAGTTTATAATAAGCCAGCTTCAGCAATTTAATGAGACCTTAAGGAACTCAGAGAGACCCTGTCTCTAAATAAAAAATAAAAAAGGGCTGGGGATATTTCTTAGTGGTTGAGTGCCCCTGGGTTCAATCCCTGGTACCAAAAGACAAATATATATATATAATATATATATATATATATATAATATATATATATATTCTTTATTATAATAAAATATTATTAATTAGGATTTACTCTATGTTTAGAAAGTCAGTGTATGATTTACAGCAAGATTTAAATAAATATATTTGCCTAAGTACAATACAGTAGTTCCTTCATTCAATCTCAAATATCATCAAGCATAGCCAAATCTAACACTGCTATTCCCTCTTCTTTTCACTCATGCTGTTTAGGATATTCTTCACCAAAGAACCTCATCTGTAGTACTGTCTGCTTGTCTTAGAAAACATTTGAATTGCTTTTTTTTTCTATTATGCCCTATTAGCTTAGCTGTCTGTGTCTTTTCCCTTCCATTACCCAAAATAGATGAAATAAAGCTCACTGTTGTATTATCCTTGTACACAGGTTCTGCCTTTCTGTGCCTGGATAGTTTCAATCATGAAAAAAATTCTTCTCTACTAAATTCACTTATCCTTTCACTTGAAATATAGGCTGGTATAAAATCCCAATTTGCATAATTTCCTCAAAGTTATCTCTCTTTTGGAATCTTCCCAGACTTTTATTTTTCTGATGAGGTCTTGCTGTGCTGCTATGTTGCCCAGGTTGACACTGAATTCACAGGCTCAAGAGTCACTGGGATTACAGGCATGTGCCATGAGGCCTGGCTGAAGAATATACTATTAAACACATTTATGAATTTTTTATTAAAAATTCAGATTTATTAGCAATGGACTGACCATGGACAAATAAAATTCAAGAAAAATCAACTGAATGTCTTTTACTACTTCTTTTATGTTAATTGCCAAGGAACAATCTTTACATTTTAATAATATTTATTACTTTATCTTCTACAGTTTTAATAGCATTTACTATTTTTCTAATTATAATGCATGCTCCTTGTACCAATTTTTAGGAAATAGAGACAAATATAAATAAGAAAATACATCACCTCTGATCCTTTCATTTAATGATTACCATAGTTACCATTTTTGTGCATTTCCTTACCATTTTTCTTACATTTGTATTAATTTACCCACAAATATTTATTGAGCAACAATTATATCCCAGGCACAGTTCTAGGTGCTAGAGACAGCAAAAAAGACAAAGTCTCCCTCAGTATAATAAAGGGATCAATTTCTTCTCAATTGATCTATAAAATCTATGCAATGCAATCAAAATCCCTATAGTGTTTTTGTGAATTTTGATAAGTGAATCCTCCACTTCATATACAAGAGAAAGGTCTCAAAAACCATATATTTTGTTTGTTTATTTATTTATTTATTTATTTATTTATTTATTGCGGTGCTGGGGATTGAACCCAGGGCCTTGTGCTTGTGAGGCAAGCACTCTACCAACTGAGCTATATCCCCAGCCCAAAAAACCAATATATTTTGAAGAAATATATGGGGGAATTTTCCTTACCAAAAATTTTCCTTACTTATTATAAGCATATAGCAATGCAAATACTGTGGTGTTGGGACAGGGATAGACAAGAGATTCAGTTGACTAGAGCAGAAAAACCAGGAAAAGCTCACCAACATAAAGAAACTTGGTTTGTGACAGAGGTGATTTCACAAATAAGAGACAAAAGGAAGGAATATTTATTAAATGGTGCCAGAACAACTGGTTTTCTAAACTGAAGGAGATTGGTAAGAGATCACCATCATATACTGTGCACACGTTATTGTTGGTTAACCAAATACTTAAGCATGAAGACAGAACACCAACACTTTCAGAAGAAAGTATGATAATAAGTATCATGAGGATGGGGAGGACTCGCAGATAGGAAATTTTTATGAATTGCTTGTGCAGGAGTGTACTGCTACTTCGAAGAACAACCTGACAGTTTACGGGAAAAGTGATAAAGACCAGATTATACCAGCCCCAAAGAAACTCTTACATATTTTTTGCACAAGGAAACTTTGTAAGAATGTTCAAGTATCATTCATGATGGGAAAGAATTGAAAACAACCTAGGAGTCATTTGGGGAATGGGTCAATGTAGTATATTGGTGCAGTGATATAGTATACTGAAGTTCAAAGGAATGAACTAGATGTACATATATTAATACAGAAAACACTCAATATCAGTATGCTGGGCTGGGGAGATAGCTCAGCTGGTAGAGTGCTTGCCTTGCAAGCACAAGGCCCTGAGTTCAATCCCCAGTACCACAAAAAAAAAAAAAAAAAAAAAAAAAAAAAATCAGTATGCTGGCGGGGGGTATAGCTCAGTGGTAGAGTACCTGCTCAGCATCTTTGGGGCCCTGGGTTCCATCCCAAAGCCACAAATGCAAAAAAAAAAAATCATTATGCTAAATTACAATCACAAGTTGTAATTTATATAAAACCATTTATATATAAAAAGTTAAATACAAAAAGCAATGTTAAATTTAATGAATAAATGCATATATAGTAAAAGTGTAAGACCTGCTTAGAAAGTATATACATAGATTTTAGATAAAGGTTACTTACAAGAGAGTAGAGGATAGGAGTGAGTAAAGGTACAGGAAAGACTTCAAATACATTAATAATGTATATAATACATATACATTAATAATGTATATATCTTGAAAAACTCTGAATTTCATGATAAAATATTAAAATTTGCTAGTCTTGATGGTGGTGAAATAGGAGTGTATTCTCTGACTCTTACTGTGTACTTGAAATATTTTATAAATTCAAAACATTTTTAAAAAAAGAATCAACAAGGGTAGGTGATTGATAGAATGTGGGTGTGAAGTCAGGAAAGGAGTCAGAGATGACTCAGGTTTTGTATCTGCTGCTGATGTCAGTGGCACAAAAAGAGAAGCTATGGAACTGGCTTCGTGGAAGATGATGAACTGTATTTCAGATATGATAAGCTCCAGGAAACAACAGAATATCCAGCCAGAAATGCACATGAGAATGTGTGGAGCGAGAGATTGGGGCAGCAAGGGAGCTGGCAAAGAGGGACTTGAAAAGCAGGAGATTTTGCTCTGAGGTCCAGTCTTTCATCTGTTCCACGGGCTAGGATATAAAAGTGATAACAGAAAAGAGATTCAAGAAGAAGGGGATGAGGAACAATGAACAATGAAGAGGTGAGGAGGTTTGAGGGAAGGTTATTGAGTATGGTGATTACTTTCAGATGATAAGGGGTTACTTACTTTTAGTTATTTATTTTTTTCATACCAGAGACTGAACCCAGGGGTGCTTAACCACTGAGCCATATCCCCAGTCTCTCTTTTTTTAAATTTATTTTGAGACAGAGTCTAACTAAATTGCTTAGGGCCTTGCTAAATTGCTGAGGCTGGCTTTGAACCTGCAATCCTCCTGCCTCAACCTTCTGAACCACTGGGATTATAGGTGTGCACCACCATGCCCAAGTATGATGATAAGATTTTGCTCAGAAGCTATGAGAGGCCAGGTGGCAGGCAGCACAGGAACAAGTGAGTGGTAAGGAAGGGAAGTCATGGAACATCAATCATTTCAGAAGGTAGGCAAGGAAAGGGTGGGAAGCTACTATACATTGTTTTTTGTGGGGAGGATTACTGGGGGTTGAACCCTGAAATGCTGTATCACTGAGGTACATACTCAGCCCTTTTTATTTTTCGAGACAAGATCTTGCTAAGTTACTGAGGCATGCTCCAAACTTGCCATACTCCTGCCTCAGCTTCCCAAGTTGCTTGGATTACAGGCCTGTACCACCTCACCCAGCTATATATTATTTATGGATAAGAATATACACAGCAAAATGATAAAAATTAGTAGTGAAAAGTATATTAGACTTTATATATGTTCACAAGTGTATGTGTGTATAAATATGTGTAGATTTATCTACACGTACATAGTGGATCATATTTCATTTGTTCACAATACTAATTAAAGAACTCCAGACTCACAGTGAACAAACATATAAGTATATATGATATATCCATATTATATAATATATGTGTAAATTTGTAACTTGTGCAAAAAGGTATGAGGTAAGAATTTAGCATTTAGGATGATTCCAAGCCCAAAGTTTTTAAATGAACTACTATTCAAGATTGAAGAAACAGATAATCCCAGAAAGCTCTTGACCTGAATTACTGTGAGCAGGACAAGAATTGTTTTTTAAATGACAGACATTTTCAGTCATTTCAAGAGAAATATGAAACCAAGGTCAATAGCCATTAAGGATTACATACAAAAGGAATCCTCTAAGATGAGAAAAATTGAAAATCGCTCCCTTACTCGCAGCAAAGCAGCACATGATGTGGAGAAATTTGGGCTCTTTCACATTCGCAAATCAGGAGGAGAGCATGTGGCTATGTGAGGTGCCCTGAGCTGCAGAAGACCAGACAACTAAGGACCAAGGAGGTGGAGTACTTTCTACTGAATAACAGAGTCGGCACTTCCCATAGTTAATTGACCAAGGGACACCCTTCCCACTTTGTATTGGGGTGCCAGGGATCAAACCTAGGCATTCTCAGATGCTAAGCAAAGTTTCTACCACTCAGGTATATCCCAGACCTGAAGAGACACATTTTTTTTTTTTGGTACCAGGAATTGAACCCAGGAGTGCTTCACCACTGCTCTACATTCCCAGCCCTGTTTTATATTTTATTTAGAGACAGGACCTTGCTAAGTTGCTGAGGCTGGCTTTGAACTTGCAATCCTTGTGCCTCATCCTCCGGAGCCGCTGGAATTACAGTTGTGCGCCACCGCACCTGCTGAAGGGACACTCTCAAAATTAATGTGGCTGGAATATTCCACCAGGAGCTCAAGATATAATGCTCAGTTGAATTAAAATAGACAACTAAAGAACAAAAATGTTTTTTAAAATATTTTTTAGTTGTAGGTGGACACAATACCTTTATTTTATTTTCATGTGGTGCGGAGGATCAAACCCAGGGCCCCACGAGTGCTAGATGAGTACACTATCACTGACCACAATCCCAGTCCCAAAAATGTTTTAATGGCAAACTAATTGCCCCAAGTAACTATCACAATTTGATTCATGTGCTTTAAAATTATTTTGAGGCATCAAAATACCTAAAAGATTGGATTATTTTATTTTATTAAGAAAAAGTATATGAAATTCAGATATGTTGTATTTCTATACAAGATACTGTGTTTTCATAAAATATGACAGACAGGAAGCAATGTTTGGCCAGGCGTGGTGATGCAGGCCTGTCATCCCAGCTATTAGGGAGACTGAGGCAGGAGTTTCACAAGTTTGATGCCAGCCTCAGCAACTTAGCAAGATCCTGTCTCAAAATTAAAAAAAGAAAAAGGACAGGAGGTATAGCTCAGTGATAATCCCCAGTACCCCTCCCCTACAAAAAGAAAGAAAGAGAAAGAAGCTATGTTTAAAAATGAGAACAGCACTATGGTGTCTTCTCAGTACACACACATACACACACACACGCACACTTTTTTCCATGCTGGGGATTAGACCTAGGGCCTCACACATACTAGGTAAGGACTCTATCACTGAGCTACTCACCCAGTCCCACATATTTTCTTAATATTATAAGTAATTATAATATTATAAGTAATTATGATATGAATTTCATATCATAAGTCATTCAACAAATCTCTATGGAGCACCTACTATGTGCCAAGCACTGTGCTAGGTGCTATAGATATGTGATGAACAAAACAGACAAAAAACCGGGTGCAGTGGCACATACCTATAGTCCCAGCGGCTCCCGAGACAGGAGGATCAAGAGTTCAAAGCCTGCCTCAGGAATGGCGAGGCACTAAGCAACTCAGTGAGACCCTGTCTCTAAATAAAATACAAAATAAGGCTGGGGATGTGACTCAGTGGTCGAGTGACCCTGAGTTTAATCCTCAGTACCCTCCCCCCCCCAAAAAAAAACAGTCAAAAAGCTCTGCTCATATAGAGCTCATATTCCACTAGGAAGAGACAAACATTAAACAAAATATAAAGGTAATATGTGCTATGGTGATAGATAAAACAGGGAAGGGGAAAATGGGGAGTCTGGGATGTGGGAGTGGGTTGCAATTTTAAATAGAATGTTCACCTCATGGAAGATGACATTTGAGCAAAGATTGCAAGGAAGGATGAGAGAGAGCCATGTGGCTCTCTGGAGTAACAGCATTCCAGACAGCGGGGACAACATGCAAATGCCTGGAGGCTGGAGCATGCCTGGCGTATTTGAGAAAGTGCAAGGAAGCTGGTAAGCCTGATGTGAATAAGCCAGGGGGAGAAGAGGAGGGCACAGATCACTGGAGGTGCCACTATTGAAAGATGTTAGCTTTTTTTTTGGTACTGGGAATTGAACACAGGGGTGCTTAACCACTGAGCCACATCCCCAGCCCTTTTTATATTTTATTTAGAGACAGGGTCTTGCTGAGTTGCTGAGGCTGGCTCTGAACTTGTGACCCTCCTGCCTCAGCCTCCCAAATTGATGGGATCGCAGGTTTGCACCAGAAGACCCAGTGAACTTTTTAGCTTTTCTGAGTGAACTGGAGAGTCAGTGAAGAGTTCTGAGCAGATTGTTATGATCCTTCATTTCAAGAGGATCACTCTGGCTGCTCTGTTGTAAACACATCAAAGGGTCAATGCTGCTTGCAAACAAGGAGACCATTAAGAGACTGTACATTCTCAGTTAAAAAAAATGGTGGTGCTTTGGCCCCTGGTATTAGTGGAGGTGGTGAGAAGTTGTCTTGTATTTTGAAGGGAGAGTCACCAGGATTTGTTGATGGATTGGATGCGGGAGGTGAAAGAGTATGGGGGCTCCAATGTTTGGGGCATAAGCCAATGGAAAAATTGGCCATTAACTGAGATGTGGAAGCCTCTGGAAAGGAATTTTAGGGAAGATGAGCAACTTTGTTTCGGTCATTATCAGTTTGAGATCCTATATTAAAACTAGGTAGGGCAGTTGAGTAAATGGTTAGATTGGATGAGTCTGCAGTTCAGGGGAGAGATCTGAGCTGGAGGAATAAATTTGGAAGTTGTTGACATATAGACATGTGTTGTTTGATACAGTAGCTGCCAGCCACATGTCACTATTGAGCACTTGTGTGGTTAGTCTGAATTGAGATATGCTGTAAGCATAAGATACCTGATTTCAAAGACTTCATACAGAAAAAAAAAGAAAATGAAATATCTCATTACTAATTTTTATATTTATCCCATGTTGAAATTATAATATTTTGGATGTTTTGGGTTAAAGAAAATATATTATTAAAATTAATAGCAGCTTAGGAGGCCAAGGCAGGAGGATCACGAGTTCAAAGACAGCCTCAGCAACTTAACAAGGCCTTAAGCAACTTAATGAGACCCTGCCTCTAAATAAAAAATAAAAAGGACTGGGGATGTTGCTCAGTGGTTAAGCACCCCTGAATTCAATTCCTGGTATAAAAAAAAGAAAAAGAAAAAGAAAAAAATTAATATCACCTGTTTCTTTTTACTTTTTTGAAATGTGGTTACAAGAATATTTAAAATATATATGTAGCTCACATTATATTTCTATCAGACTGCACTGGTATAGATGGTATATAAAGTCATATACAGTGGATGAGATCACCAAGGGAATGAGAGGAGTAATTAGAGAAGAAATCTAAAGATTAAGTCTTGGGCTTGGGGTTGTGTCTCAATGGTAGTGTGCTTGCCTAGCACATCTGAGGCACTGGGTTTGATCTCAGCACGACATAAAAATAAATGAATAAAATAAAGATCCGTCAACAGCTAAAAACGTTTAAAAAAAGATTAAGCCTCATTGATGAGATATACCCAAACACAAACACCCACTCATACACTCAACTTTATTGAGCTACAATTGTACACAAGAAAGCACACTCATTCTTCTCTCTATATATACATGTAACCTTCACCCCACTGTATTTTAAGTGCAACTTAACATAAAGAAGCCTCTTTGAATGGATTCATTGGAACAAAGGGAGGAACACAAATACCCTGTTTTACAATATTTACATATTCTTTAATTTGGCCGTTTCAGAAATCATTATTATTTCATTCTAGATGACTCACCTCCGGAATTTTGAGAGATCAAAGGCTCTAATCACTTACATTTGCTTTTAATTATTCCATGTCTTTGTTAGATTTACATACAATTTGAGTCTCATAAGCCCTGGTTTTGTTTGCTGATAACTTTTCTTTCAACTAAATATCCCTGGAGAATGAAGAGAGTGAGCTTCCGTAGCACAGGGTCACTTGTATCTGGCTCCACAGCTCCAGGGGAGTGGCATTCACATAGTCTATGACACAATTAGCATTCTCTAGAATTGTTCAATGTGGCAGCCCACGTGGTATGTATGCTTATTACATAATTCTGAATAATGTCACAGAAACTACAACCATTGGGGAGAAAAATATATTTCTGCATGATGTTGAGCTGGTAAATGCTGACCATGCACTGATTTCCTATCACGTTTTTATTCTCCTGGTGATCTTTTATGGACTTCCAGTAGTTATTGGGCACAGATAGCATACCCTTTTAAAAGCCAGATTATTACATAACAACAACTACTATATGAGTGTTCCCTTAGACCTCATTGTTCCTAACACTTTCTGGCTTCCTTAGCAGTCTTCCCCCACCCCATCCACTCCACACCAGCATAGATAAACAATTGGTCAGGGCACGATTAAGTTTAAGACTTTCAGAGGAAGGAAATTTGTTAATATGGACCATATACATCACCTTATTACCATTTTATAAGCACAACTCCTCTCTTTAGTTTTTATTATGAAATTTTTTTTGTCTTTGTCTTCTGGGGATGAACGAGGGTCTCATGTATGCCAGGCAAGTGAGCTACCACTGAACCACATTCCTAGCCCACTATTGTAGAAATTTTTATGTACAACATACACAAGCAGAAAGAATAGTTAATTAATCCTTGGGTACCCATTATCCAGCTCCAATAACTATTGGATTTTGTATATTTGGGTGATGGAACTGAACCCAGGGGTGGTCTACCACATATCAACATCCCAAGCCATTTTTATTTATTTTTTTTATTTTGAGGCAAAGTCTCACTAAGTTGCCCAGGCTGGCCTTGAGATCTTCCTGCCTCAGTCTCCAAGAATTTGGAGTTATGGCCGTGCACCACCATGCTGAGTTAAATAGCTTGGATTTTTATCACAGATTTACCTGCCACATTAACACTATCCTAATTGAACTTGAGATACAAGTATTAGAAATGTCATTGATTCATTTGACCTAGAAATTTCACTTGGATAAATCCATGCCAGTAAAACCTCTGACCTGTAAACAGAGATGCCTGTATAAGGATTATTATTGCATATTGCGTCACTGTTTATAATAGAAAAATATTAGAAACAATCTAAATGCCCATCTGTAGGGTACAGATTTATCCTAAATCTCTAGACCTGTGCCTGGCATATAATGAGTGCTCAAAAAAATTTGTTGGGTGCATGAATAAATGAATCAACATGATTCATTCAAGCTAAGGAATTCTCTTCTGCCATTAAGATAAATGAGGCATACATGGAAAAAATTCTGAAAGATATTAACTGATGAAAGTAAATTGCAGAAAAATTCTACTTTAAAAAATATGTGTATATGTATATCCCTATATATGAACTAATAGTGGGAATCTCATGGGTGGGAAGTTGAAGTGGGGTACAAGGGAACATTTACATTTTATCATCTAAATGGGACTACAGGTGCATGCCACCAAAACCGGCAACAGATTTTATATTTAAGTATGTATTACTTTAAATAAAATTACAAATTTAGTTCCCTGGTTACATGAACCACATTTCATGTGCTCAATAGCCAGATTTGGCTAGTGCCTATTCTATCGGACAGGGGAGGCCTAAAACTGTGTAGCACATAAGGGTCACTCAATACAAATTCTGAGACGCTTTTACAATGAAAACATAGTCATGATTATGTGAATGAGACAGATTAAACAGAAGCAACAGAAAAAATGACAAATGTTGGCCAGATACACATGAATTGGAACACTTGTACATTGCTGGTGGGAATATAAAATAGTGCAGCTGCTGTGGAAAACAGTTTAGCAGTTCCTCAGAAAGTTAAGTATAGAATTACCATATGATCTAGCAATTCTACTTCTAGGTACATATCCAAGAGAAATGAAAACATATGTCCACACAGAAACTTGTATATGAATGTTTATAGTAGCATTATCCGTTGTAGCCAAAAAGGTGGAAATGAACCAAATGTCCATCAGTGGATGAATAGGAAAACAAAGTTGGTATAAAATAGGAATGCAATACTGATACATTCTACAACTTGGATAAATCTCCAAAGCCTACCAAATGAAAGAGGCCAGGCACACACATGAAAAAAATCAAACATGCGGCTGGGGATGTGGCTCAGTTGTATAGCACTTACCTAGCAACCCTGAGGCCATGAAAAAAATCCATAGTACCATGAAAAAAAATACGATTTCTTTTATATAAAATATCCAGTATAGGAAAAGCTATAGAGAAAGAAAGCAGATTAATAGTTGCCAGGGGGAGATGGGGAAATGGAAGTAATTTCTTAATGAATACATCTGTTCTTCTAGGGTGATGAGAAAGTTTTGAGAGACGTAGTGGTTGCATATCATTTTTTTTTTTTTTTGTGGTGCTGGGGATTGAACCCAGGGCCTTGTGCATGCGAGGCAGGCACTCTACCAACTGAGCTATATCCCCAGCCCTGCATATCATTTTGAATGCATTAGAAGCAACTGAATTATACATTTGAAAATGGTTAACTGTTCTTTGTGCAAATTTCAGCTTAATAAAAATTTATAGCAAGAAATGGGTATTTTGGTAGCAGATGAAACAAGATTAGTAAAAAGCCAATAGTTGTCAAGTGTGGTAGTGCACACTTGGAATCCCAGCAACTTGGGAGGTTGAGGCAAGAGGATCACAAATTCAAGGCCAGCCTCAACAACTTACCAAGATCCTGAAACAGAATAAAAAAATAAATTAAAAGGACTGAGGATGTAGCTTAGTGATAGAGTGTCCTGGGCTCAATTCCTGGTAGAGAGAGAGAAAGAAAGAAACAAAGATGAGAAACCACTCAGTAAGATGCACACTTTGAGGCTGTAGAATTGTCCCTACAGTTTCTCTTTGCTATATGAGTGCAGTCATGTTCAGAACCTACTCATTCCTTGATGTCCAGCTGCAATGTTCCCCCATCAGGAGCCTTCCAGAGATTCTAATCGGATGTGATCTCTCCTGCCTCTCTCTTTACCTTGAGTATGATCCTTATCACATACTATTTTGTATCATAAATACATTCTTTCTCTTTTTGTAGCAGGGATTGAACCCAGGGGTGCTTGACCACTGAGCCACATCTCCAGCTCTTTTTATTTCTTAATTTGAGACAGGGTATCACTGAGTTACTTAGGGCCTCACTAAATTGCTGAGGCTGGCCTTGAAATTGGGATCCTCCTGCCTCAGCTTCCCAAGTCACTGAGATTATAGGCAAGGGCCATGGTTCCTGGCTATAAATACATTCCCTTGTGGTGGACTTCCATTTATTTCCCGAAGAGGATGGACAGTGTCTTTAATCCATACTCATTCTCCCTCAGTGCATAGCACCATGCTCAATGTTGATGTAATTAAACAGAACACCTAAAACAGAAAAAGTAAAGCCTACACTGTCAGGAATGACTGTGGAGCCTACACAATGGCCAGATGGCGTTTGTGCACCATAAGTGTGACATATGCTTTCCATGGCTCACAAAACTGTAGAAAATTGCCTACTTCTCCGACTTCATCTCATGCATACCATTCCTCTTCCTTCTATGACCTAGTCTCATGGGCCTTTTTTTCCCCGGTCTTTGAACATGCCAAGTCTGTTCCCAATTCCAGTCCTTTGTTCCTGGCATTCCTGCTGCCTGCGGTGCTCTACCTGTGACTACTTTTAAGATGCAGCTCAATTTTCACCTCCTCAAAGAAGTTTTTCTTCACCACATTTCTAAATTAGATCCCCAACTCCAGTTACTCTCAATCGTATCACCTTTATTCTCTGCATTTCTGAAATGTACACGTACATTTGTTTGAATAAGAATATAAGCGCCACGAGAGGAGGGACCTTGCCTATCTTCTTCAATGATGCATAACTTCCATGGTGGCAATAGAATCTAAAGATGCTTTTGGTTGAAAGTAACAGAATATTTGACTAAAAGCAGTAGAAAACACAAGGATTTATTCTCCTCACTGGAAAAGGAATTCAGAGGTAGGCAGTACTAGGATTGGTTCAATACTCTCAGATTTTGGGTTGGCATTTCCTAAGGTTGTCTTGAACTTCCCTCATGGTTCCAATATGGTTGCCCAGGGTCCAGACTTCACAAGAAACACCTGTCTCAGGAAGAATAGGTGTCAGAGGTCTCCTTCCTATTTCTTTTCACCAAGGCAGGAAAAAAAAAAAAAAAAAAAACTTTCCAGGATCCCTCCTTTCACCCATTTATCTTATATCCCATTGGCCCAAACTTAGTGGAAGTCTAGGCTATCCCACTAATTAAGGAGCCCAAGAGTATCATGTGCTTTTTTTTTCAGTCATGATTTATAGCTCCTCTCTTCCCTAAAACCTGTGGCTCTACCTTGTAATGAAGCATCAGATTTGGGCTCACATAGCAAGGAAAATGAATTATGACTGTTGTGAAGGTCACTCCAAGTACAACCCACACAGGCATTCCTGGAACGGAGGACCTGAATTTATGCTGATCCACCTATATGCAACAATTAAATTTTACATGTGCATGCACACAGTACAAAGCCATGATTTATGACACAATGCCTTTGCTTTTAGAGGACTTCTAGTTTGCAGGTCCTCTAGGACCCCTCCATCTGTGCCTTATTGGGATAATGTGATAGTTGCTGAACAGGCTTGCTGCTAAGAGACTTGGCATTTTCTGGGTTCACAGAAACCATTAAGCATACCCTTGTTTCCATAACAAAGTTCCCTATGTAGGTGCCACTGTTTGCTCTTCAAAGTTGGGAAAAGTGGGTGAAATGCCATATGGGCAGTAGTGGGAACCCTTCAGAGGGATGCTTGGCTCCCCAGATCATCAGTTATTTTCAAACTCTCAACAAATGAAGTAACCAAATAGAAAACTGCCAGATCAGTGGGGCCTCCCGCTTTGTCCTTGGGGAAGTTTTATGGGGACACCAATACTTCAAGATTCCAGTCCTTATTTCTGTCTTAAGGATGTATGTTTCACACCTAGTCAGATGTTCTTTGATTCTTGGAAAAACAATTTCTTGGAAGCTGGTGAGGATAAGGAAAGAAGTAGGAAATGGAGAGAAAGTGGTGGTTTTAGTGCACATGTAAAACGCTTCTAGAAGACTGTTAGGTCCTTTGAGACTATAAGCCCAGGTCTTGGCCTTCCCAGAGCCACTGTACCCCGCTCCTGGAGCTGTCACTGCTGGATTACACAACCTGCCACAGGCTCAGGCCCCACAACCCGGCTTTCTCCCGCCTGGGGTGCCACCACAGCAGGTCACACTTTCCAAAGCCTACTTCCTTCCCTGGGGTTACCCCTCTGAGGTGGACGCCTGGGAAAGAAAATGGTGTGGTTGCGGAGAAAGACCCAGGAGAACCTCTCAGGCCAGAAAACCTGCTTTCTCCTTCGACATCTGTGCGACCCTACCCCAGCGGAGCACACAATAGGCGGCTGCTCCACGTTGTTTCCCAGCCCCTCGCTTCAAGGGCCCCGCGGGCTAGTGGGGTGGGGGACGTGAGGGTCCTCCAGCCCTCCCGCTGGCACTGTAGCCTTGGGGAAGGGAGGGGAGCCCGGGGACAGCGCAGGCCCGGGTCTTGGAGACAGTTCATCACCCCCTCCGACCTCCCTCTAGCACCACACACTCGAAAAAAGCAGCAGTCTCATCTTGCCTCCCGGATGCGGCTGCACCAGCAACATCAGCTGCGGGCGGAGCCCTAGTGGTTGCCACTTCCCCCCTCTTCCCTCGTGACCCTCGCCCCCACCTTCAGGACTCCCTCCCCCTCCACACACCCTTCCCCGTCAGACACACCCTCCTTCTTAGGCTGCTGGCGAGCGGAGCCGGGGCTCTTTAGGGGAGGGAGCTGCCGCTGCCGCCGCCGCCGCCGCCGCCGCCGCCGCGGGGCAGGACAGTGAGAGCAAAGCGAGCAAGAAAAGGAGGGAACGAGGGAGGAGCAGCGGGTGGGAGGGAGGAGCTGCGGGAGCCGCGCCGCCACCAAGCTGAGAGGTGGCCGGCCGGCGTGTAAACACAGGGAGCAGCAGCGGCCGCGGCCGCCCCGGCCCGGGGCAGTGAGTACGCCCGCCGAGACTTGCCCGCCGCCTCTGCCATGGCTGAAGTGCGCAAATTCACCAAGCGGCTCAGCAAGCCCGGCACGGCGGCTGAGCTCCGGCAGAGCGTGTCGGAGGCCGTGCGGGGCTCCGTGGTGCTGGTGAGTGACCGAGGGACGGGGCGTCCCGGGGGACGCGCTCCTGCTAGGAGCGACGCTGTGGCTTCCCGCGCGCGGGGCCCGGGGTAGGAAAGGCGCTGCGGCGGCAGCGGGTGCGCAGCGAGCTCTTTCTCCGCTCCAGTAAGTTTTCGCACCGGCAGCCGCTTGCTGGGGTCCGAATCCCAGGCGCCCGCTGACAGCGCTCAAGCTGCCCTGCACCGCGGAGGCGTGCGCCGGGAGGGAAGCCTACGGGCAAAGCCAGGCGCGGACGGTTGCGGGGGCAGCGCGGGCTTCCAGCCTGGGCGGGGGCCTGGGGTGTGAACTAGAGAGCGGACCTCGCGCTGCCCAGCACTCGGCACAAAGAGCTGAGGACGAGGGCAAGGGTGAGATCCCGAAATCTCCTGAGAGCACCTGAGGCAGCTGAGGCGGAAGGATGCGACGAGCCTTTAGCAGTACACTCTCGCGCGCGCACACACCGTGTGTACACACAAAAAAAGAACCCCACCCAAAAAGCCCTGGGCGCCCAAGCTCTGACTGGCGGTGAGAACAGAGGAAGCAGAGCGACTTCCTCCTGCTACTGAGGGAGAGAGGGTGGGGATGGGTGTTGAAGGGGTGCTGCCGCCGCGGAGAGAGTAGATTGAAAACAACGGGGTGCCGTGGGCGAGTAGGCGCAGGCTCGATCTCTGCTGCCTGCGGGTGTCCCTTGAGACCCGCGAGCACTACAGAGGCAAGGGGACAGGGTTTTAGGGAAAATCAGGGCGTGCTCCTCCAAGGATGAAGGACCTGGTGTCAGACCCACCACTCAGGGCTGGGGGATGGGGATTGGAGAACGCGCTGATCCCCTGGGAGCCCTCCCAGCGCACCCTCAGCCTCATCCAGATTGTCTGACTCCGGAGGGAAGCGGATGGTGCTAACGGGCACTTGCCCCTTCTTCTGTTTTCAAGACACTCATTGCCAATTTCCTGGACTAGCGAACAAACCCTAAAATCAGCAATCGGACTGGTTAATTGGTGTGTGTTTTGTTACTTTGTTTTTTTTTTTTTTTTTGGATTTTTTTGTTTCCTTGGTTTTGTCTTCAATCCCTCAGTGTTACAGTGTGTTCTTTGCTGTGTTTAAATTTCACTATTTAGGAGAGTTGTTTTTTTTTTTTAAACACAACTTGTCGCGGGAAGGGAACTTCACAGCTTTTCCTTGTAATTTCTCTGTTGATCTTGTAGAATCAGCAATAAAACCAACATTAAAGGGAGGCCAGGGGCCTGATCCCAATAGTGGAGAAAGTTGACATTAGTGGGAATTCTGGAGGAGGATCAAAGGCAAAATATGTACCTTTGAGATAAAAATCTGATCCCTAATAGCTACAACTGTGCAAAGCCAAGTGACTTTAAAGAAATCTCTTTATCGTGGCTGGACCCTTGAAAGTTTAATCCTGCTGTTTAGTGAAGCTAAACCCAGACCTTTAATGTTGTTTTAATGGATTTATCTTATTGTGTGCTTCACTCAGATTTTGGAGTGAGAACCTGTTGAGGTCAGATCCAAACCTAGCTTGTCATCACAGCCAGTTTTGAGAGGAAGACAAGCTGTGTGCAGGGCATTTATACCAGGGATCTCATCTTTGGTGATTATTAACAAGTGATTCAATCTGCCTAGCACAGGGAATGCTTTGCTAAACTCAGGAAGAAAGAAAACCTTTGAGCAGGGGTGGCTAGACTTCTACTATAACATGTGAAGGGAACTGTGGAGTGGACAGATGGTCTCAAGAGGATAAATGGGACGCCACAAACCTCCACTGGGATATGACCAGTGTTTGACCTGCCACCTTCAACTGCAAAAAAGTTAACATTCTTTCCCAGATTTTTAGGTTTTAAAAAGAATTTTGTGCAGCACAGGTGCAGTGCTCCTTAACCACTGGAAAAACTGTTAATGGGAGGAGACTCCTTCTTGAAGCTATTGCCAGTGGTCATGGTTTCCTCATCATTTTAGCTAACTTGGGACCAAGGCCACTGATTTTTAGCATTTATGCCAGACCATACAGAGGAATGACACTTATGCATTAGCTTATATGTGACCCAGGATGAGATTTTGGGAGCAGGGAGAACAGATTCTAGGAATTTAAATATCTGTCAAGTCCCTACTATATGCAAGTCAAAATGCTAGATACCCAGCAATTACAAAAGAATGAGGATGGCATTTTCTTCATTTATTTCATTGGTTCCAATGTGGGGTGTGTGTGTTTGTTAAGCAGACATCCAGATTATGACAAGGAATCAATTTTAGGTTCTTCCTAGCACCACTGTGAATGCTATTTGTAAGCAATTCAGTCAATTAAGAAATAAGGAAACAGCCTGAAATGGAGTGTACACTCCTAAATGACTCTCTCTCTTCCTCTCTGTCCCTCCCCCAACTCTCCCTGCTTTTCTGACACAAAGAGCTCTTAACCAAAGTTCCTACAGGCAAAGGTGGCTGGTTAGCAAGGCGACCATGTTGCAGCTGCCTCCCTAACTTCTGGCTCTTTTCTGATTTAAGCCCCAAGTGTTTATTAAGGAACAGCTGAGGTAGGATTTACACTTGCTGCTATAAACCTAAGATACTAATGTTAGAACTTCAACAGGAGTCCAAATCAAGTCATTAGTCCAGCAGGTCAAGCTTTCCTCTGGTGTATCTCTTGTTAGAACTGGAAAACCCACCAAACTGCACAAATATACAGTATTTCCGGTGTAGATTTTTTTTTTTTTTTACAATTACACCCTTGTTGGCATGTTGCTAACATCATTCAGTTTTGTTCGCTGTTAGAAAAATTCAGAAGGACTAGGCCAGGCTATATATAGCATGTTGTTGTGTATTCAAACCCTCATTCAGTTATTAGTACTTCTACGAATCTATTAACCACATAATGAAGCACACAGAAAGAGAGGCTGTTTCGCTGCTGCATTTTCCTGTAAGTTCAGCGTTTTTATGAAGGTCAGTTTTAACCCAGGGAAAGGGATAATTACAGAATCGCCATTCTCAGAGATTTCTCCAGGGGTTTGGGGAGGAACATTATAACCTGCAAGTGTTAATGAAGAAGTGTTTGCATATATACCTGTTTAAAATGCAGAGTTGTAATGGTGCTCTTGTTATAATTCAGGATATAGCTGTTTGTGCCTCAAGGGGAACAAAGGCATTTGATAAACCTGTTGTATTCTAGCTGTCCTAAGAGGAGCTCCACATCAGCCTGGGAAAGTCGCCTAGTAGGTGTTTAAATAGCTGCTGCTGCTGAGTTTACCCTCAATTCCTTCTGCACCAAAGGATCAGGAAAGAATTGCTAGATATTACCGGTTGCAGACCCTTGAGGCAGGGTAACTGCATGAATCAGCCCCTGGCCGGCATCAGCCAGATTTCATTTAGAAGCTCTTCAGAACAGAGAATGGCTGAAAAGGGTCTGCAGCTGTTGACTTCCCCCACCTGCCACTCACAAATACCTTGCACAGAATGCTTGTTATGTTCGAATTTCGGGAAGCTTTGAAAATGCAGCAGCTTTGTGATCCTGCTTCCCAGGAGGATTTGTGGAAAGTACTTAATATAGGACAAAACCCACAGCTTCATTTGTAAAGAAGTGAGAACGTATACTGTGGAATAAAGTCAGTCTCGACTTGGGCATTTAAAAATTTTTTTGCAGTGCTGCAGATTGAACCCAGAGCCTTTTGCACATGCTTTACCCAGGCTTTACCCCTGAGCTCCCTCCACACCCCCAGACCAACACGGGCTTCTTGGCCAAGCCTTTCCAGTCCAGAGACTTAGTTCAGCCCTCAATGAACTGAGAATTAGGAAAATTAACTATAAAGTGTTGGCACCTAAACTTAACATTTGTCTCATTACTCCTTTTGTTGGCGTCTCTGGTTTAGAAGGACCTGGAATAAGCCATTGCCAAAGGATCTGTCCAGAGGACCTGTGCAGTTTGCTGTGAAACCAGAGGCTTTTTTTTATATGGGGGATCAAACCCTGGGGCACATAACCATTAAGCCATATCCCCAACCCTTTTTTAATGTTTTAAGTAGAGATAGGGTTTCCCAAGTTGCTTAGGGCCTCACTAAATTGGGGCTGACTTTGAACTTCCAATCCTCCTGCCTCAGCCTCCCCAATCACTTGGGATTATAGACATGTGCCACCACACCCAGCTCAGAGGACTTCTTGCTGAACCTTAATTTAAGCATGAAATAGAAGAATTTATTTCTTAGACTAACATGTGAAAAGATTCTCTGGATTGAGTGTTTTCCTATTATCACCAGTAAACCTTTAAATTTTTATTGCTTTTGTACATACTAAATGCATGTTTATTATAGAAAAATTCAAAAAACAGAAAAGACTGACTCATCCCCATTCATTAATCAGAATGAACTGTTAATGTTCCCATGTATGTATTTCAAGACTGTATACATGAAAATATATGAATTAAAATAAATATACCAACTTAAATCAGTTTTTCACTTATCAATATCTTATGAACATTTTTCATGTCAGTAAATATAAATTTACATAATCATGTTTAGCAACACTGCCAAGAAATCTCCATCATGGGTATACCATAGGTTAATCACCCTTTATTGTTAGATATTTTGATAGTTTCTAATTTTATGCTGTTATGAACATGAGCTGCCCAATACCTTAGCTACTGGACACATATGACCATTTACCTTATTTAAATTTAAATTAATTAAAATCAGTTCCTAAATCAGTCGTCGCAGTTCAAGTGCTCTATGTGTGGCTACCATATTGGACAGTGGAGGTGTGGAGCATTTCCATCATTGCAGAAAGTTCTCTTGGACAGTGCTGCTCTAAACACTGGGTTAACATCTTTAAGAAGGCATTTAAAAGTTGCCAGATTGTCTTCTTAGGATAAATTTCTAGCAATGGAATTGCCTGTTCAAAGACTATATGAATTTCTTTTTTTTCCCCTTGGTACCAGGGGGCTTAACCACTGAGCAACATTCCCAGCCCTTTTACTTTATTTAATTGTTTTTATTGAGACAGGGTCTCACTAAGTTGCTGAGTTTGGCTTTGAACTCTTGATCCACCTGCTTCAGTCTCTCAAGCCACTGGGATTACAGATGTGCACCACCATACCTAGCATGAATTTCTGATATTAAAAATTTATCAGGCTGGGTTGATAGCTCAGTCGATAGAGTACTTGCCTTGCAAGCACAAGGCCCTGGGTTCGATCCCCAGCACCGCAAAAAAAAAAAAAAAAATCTTCGGGACGGGTATGGTGATCCATGCCTGTTACACTATTGATTCAGGAGAGACTGAGGCAGGAGGAATACAAGTTTGAGGCCAGCCTGGGCAACTCAGCAAGACCCTGTCTTAAAGTATGGTAGAGTGCCCCTGGATTCAAACCCTACTACCGCAAAAAAAGAAAAAAATCCTTTTAGGCTCTGGGTATAGCTCAATGGTAGAGAACCTGCCTTGGCATACATTCACATGGCCCAGGGTTCTATTGCTAGCAACACACACACCTCTTTTTTAAAAATATTTTTAGTTGTATATGGACACAATGCCTTTATTTTTATTGGTGCTGAGGATCAAACTTGGTGCCTGATGCTTGCTAAGCAAGCACTCTACCATTGAGCTACAACTTCAACCACCCCCCACACTCCTCTTAAATGGACTGTTAAATTACTCTCCAGAAAGTAATTCCAGTGTATTACTCTGTCACTAACAGAATATGAGGGTATTCATTTTCCCTCTCCTATGCCAACACTGGTTAGTAATTTCTTTGTACCTTTCTGCAGCGTAGGGGATTGAACCCAAGGCCTCATGCATGCTAGGCAAGCACTCTGCCACTGAACTATTCACCCCCAGCTCAGTAATATTTTTTTCATCTTTGCACTCTGGACATAAATAGTATATTGGTGTTTTAATTTTCTTTCTTTTTTTTTGTGGTGCTGGGGATTGAACTCAGGGCCTTGTGTATGTGAAGTAAGCACTCTACCAACTGAATTACATCCCCCAGTCCTTAATTTTCATTTATTTGATTAGTCTTGAAGTTAAACAGTTTTTCATATACTGATTGGCCATTCTTGATTCTTCTTTTGAGGATTTACGTGAACCTTCTTACAGACATCCTTCCTTGTTCTTGATTCTTACAAATAAAGGTCCCCATGCCCCAAGATTCTGTTTCACTGAATCAGGGATGGGACCAGGCAGGCATCTTTAAAACCAGCCAGGTAATTCTAATACACACAGAAACACTGATACGGGCACCTCATCCTCTCAAGGCAGGAATGTCTTATCTCTGACAATGATTATTTAGCTACTCCTTAAACACTTTCTGCCTGTTTGAGTGCTGTGTTAGAAAATGTTCATGAGCTAAAATGTACTCTCTATAAGTTCCACTGCAGGCTGGGCCTAGCTCTGCTGTTTGGAGACACACAGAAGGTTTGCTTCCTCTTTCACATGAGAACCCTTCAAATATTTGGGACGCCACCAAGTCATTTAAAAATTAACCCTTCACAAAGCCAAAGAGGCTTCATCTTTTGTCTTCATTCCTCATGTGACTTGGTTTCAAGATTCCTCATATCATGATCATTCTGTTTGGGCTCTTTTCCAAGTTTTCAGTGTCCTACTTCAAATGTGAAAGACAGAGCACCAGCTCAAGAGTCCGGCCTGAATCTGACTTCTGTCACCTACTTGCACTGTGAAGTGAGGCAAGTAACCTGATCTTATTTTCCCCTGTTTGTGAAATGGGGATACATGGTAGTACCTCCCTCGTGGAGTTCTCGTGAGGAATAGAGAAGGTAACATGAAAAGTTTCTGATGTGTAAGTGTAAAGGTTAAAAAGAGAGAGAGTTGGTGAAAAAAACTGCAGTATTCTAGGAGGTCCTACCACAGAATGTTTCTTAGCCATTTTGGATGTGAGCCAGGAAGTTAGGGGATATATATTCTCTATTTCAGTGCTTCACATGGTGCCTGGAATGTAGTAGGTACTCAGTATGTGTATTGTGGGAAAAACCAGGGCAACAATGTGTGGGATGTTTTCAGTGTTGGGAGAAGACCCTGGAGGCCAGGAAACTAGTTAAATATATAGTTCAGGAGAAAGATAACAAAGGCTTTAATTGAGGCATTGAGAATGGAGATAAGGGGGAAGATGTGAGAGACATTTTAGTGATAAAATCAACAGGATTTGGTGATTCTAGAAGGGGGAGGGGGGGAAGAAGACAGGAAGAGTAGGTGGAGTCAAGATGATTTTGAGGTTCCTTGGCTTGGGTGAACAGGAGGAAAAATGTGTTTGGTAATAGGGGAAGGAGAAAAAAAATGAGCAGCATCTGTTCAAGAGAGTTGTTAGGGCAAAGTCAGGTTTCCATTAAGCAAGGTGGCAGAGAGAACATTCTAGGGGAAGGCTGAGCATGTAGGGTTGCATTTTGGCAGAAGGCTGGGGTTCTTGAGGGCAAAGAGGAAAGTGTTCCAAGTGGAATCAGGAAAGGGTGGAAGAGCCAGGGAAGGGCCAGGGCTACATAGACCCACAGGAGATTGCAGGGGAGATGAGCCAATTAAAGAGGCTTGCACCTTGGGGGTGATTAGGAAGTGGGAAGCAGGGTGTGGAGGAACAATCTGGAAGCCAGCACCAGACTTCCAGTTAGAATGGTGATGGGAAGTTGGTCCACACCCTTACCCCAGGGGCAGATCCTGCTCCCTATAGCCTGAGCAGCAGTTGCCTTAGACAGACACAGGGATGAGGGACTGACCAGCCTCCTCCAGGTTCCCAGGGAAGCTAATAGAATAGTTCCTGCCCTTAAGGGACTCACAAGCCAGAAAGGAAGATTAGATATGTGCAAATAACTGAAATAGACAAGATAGAAACCAGATAGGATGCTGGTGGTTCTATCTTCTGTTGGATTGTTACATCATCCCTGTTGCTGCCCCCATCACCCCCACTTACCCTTTCCTTCCTTCCTTCCTTCCTTTTTTTCTTCTTTATTTCTCTCTTTTTTCTTTCTTTCTTTCGAAGCTTAATGTTTTTCAAGACTTTGGTCCTTCCTGATTTTAACAAGGTTAAATAGACCTTTATTAACAAACAGTTGTTATTCTCTATGGCGTTTCCCACATTTATTTGACTACAGAGCCCCCCATCCCCTCTGTGGGAAGGGAGAGAGTTAAAGGTAACATCTAACATGCTGAGAAATTGACATAGAGTGTACATGTGTAACTCACCGTGGCATTCCCTTAGGTGATCTGACATCATGTAAGAGAATGTTGCAGTACAGTTCAAAGGAATAATTTGCCTACCTGATTTTGTGTTCTCCTGAGATACAGAATTGTTGGTAAGGCATGTTGAACATTTATTTATTTATTTTTCCCTAAGCAACTTAGCAAGACCCTGTCTCAAAATAAAATATTTTTAAAAGGACTGTGGGGATGTGTGACTCCATGGTTAAGCACCCCTGGTTTCAATTCCAATAATAATAATAATAATAATAATAATAATACCACCACCACCACCACCATGGGAAACCATGGTGAAGGAGAAGGAGCTTGAGCAGTTTCTTTCCTGTAAATCCTAAGGGTACTTTTAGAATACATTTCTTCTTGGGATTTAGATCTCTTCATTTCTCTTGCCTTTTGTCAGGAGCACAGAGTAGTTTGTGGGTAACATCAGTCAGTCATTTATATCAGCCTAGAGTCAGATGCCTTTTGATTCCTTGTAGGGACCCACCCTGGAGGCTCCCAGAGCAGTAACTGGAGAGGGGGAAAGGAACAGTCTCAGCTGCTGTTGCCTGTCAGCTCATGCTTCTTAGGGCAGAGTGGTTAAGAGCATGTGCTTCAGAAGCATGCTATCTAGGTTCAAAGTTCAACTCAACCACTTACTAGCTGGGTGATGCTGGGACAGATATTTAACCTTCTTGGTAACCTCCTCCCGGCTTGTCACAAGGCTTAAAAGAGTCATTTAGAAGTGCTTAGAGTAGGGTTTGGCACAATGGTAAGCATTATCATACTTAGGCTCTAGGGTGGGCAAAAGAAACCTGTGTGTTTCAACTCATCAGACAAAAGTAAATGGGAACAAGAGTAATAGGTATCCTGGCTTCCTTATTTCCTTACTCCAAATCATGCTCCAAGGGGGTAAACTACATGGCTAATCCAAGACTTGGACCCTTCTTGGAAGAATAAACTGGCAGACCCCTCTTCATTAGGTTTTTGGTAACATTCATTTCCAGTTTGGTTTAGTCATATTGAAAAGTGTCATGGGTGTGAGCTAGGGTTCTGGTTCTTTGACATTTCGTGCCTCCAGACCAATCTGATAAGTGACTAGCAGGGCTGGCACTGAGTGGGGAGAGCATTTCTTGCTATACTTTGGGGAAGTTTCTCAAGCCTGGGGAACCTACATGTGTACTCATTGGCAGAAGCACTCACCTTTCTGTCAGTGTGGTATGTGCAAAGGGATGAATAGAGGAGAATGGGTCTCCATGTGGAAAAACAGATTTGACATTCTTCCTTTCCCTCTCAAACTTTATTGATATCCCTTTCACTTTCACTCATTCATCCTCACTTCCTTTTTTTTCTTTTTTGGTACCAGGGATGGAACTCAGAATTTGAAATCCTCCTGCCTCAGCCTCCCGAGCCAGTAGGATTACAGGAATGCACCACCACACCTGGTTCATCCTCACTTTTAAAATCAAATGGATATTGAAATCCAAGTGCCTTTAAAAATCTATTTTGGAGCTGGGTATGTTGGTGCATGCCTGTAATGCCAGCAACTTCTGAGACTGAGGCAGGAGGACCGCAGGTTTAAAACCAGCCTTAGCAACTAAGCAATACCCTAAGCAACTTAGCAAGATCCTGTCTCTAAATAAAATACAAAAATAAAATGACTGGGGATGTGGCTCAGTGGTTGAGTGTCCCTGGGTTCAATCACTGGGACCAAGAAAATAAATAAATAAAAATATGAAAGACCTATTTTGGAAATAAAGTATTTTAGTGGAAAAACTGAAAGCTTAAAAGACTACTAAGAAATGAATACCCTTTTATATATTTATTTATTTGTGGTGCCAGGGTTTGAACCCAGAACCTTGCAGATGCCAAGCACATCCTTTACCACTGGGCATCACCCCTGACCTTAATGTCCTTTTACATTCAGCCATTATGATTTTGTGATAGCAGGATAAAAAAACAAAGTCATCTATAAAGGTTCCTGGCAGAGTCACTGCTGTGGAAAATATGCCAACTGTTCCAGCTACACGTGGTTTCTCTATTGTCTGTATGCAACCTTGCACAATCATGCGCAAATTTGCTATTAATGATTTCCTCTAATTTTTCTCCACCTTATTTTTATTGCCTATGGAGTTTTTCATGAGAAGTTATGTGTTCTTGCCTTTTTTTTTCTTGTACTGCTGGGTATTGAACCCAGGACCCCACACATGCTAGGCAAGTGCTCTACCACTGAGCTATCCCCTCAGCCCATGTTTTTGCCTTTCTTGACAGCTTATGTTGGACTGTATATGTTTCAAGTTGCCAAGAAGTGTTTGAAGATATTCTGATATTTCAGCTTTCCCATCACATGGCTTTCCCTAATGACTTGAAGTGTTTTACTGTGTGAGATTTAACTAAGAAGTCAAGTGTTCTTCCAACTCTCTAAGACAGAATATCTTTATTTGAAGTGTTTTGGTGAAGTGTGTCAAAAGGCTGGGGAATTCATTTCTATGAGATGTTTTCTAAATGATGACAGGACCTTGTATTTTATAGCCCCCATCTTAAGAAGAATTAACAATACTGCTATGTCTATGATCTCATATGTCTACAGGTCTCTGTTGAATACACACCACACTGCCATCACTTTTTTTCTATAAGTGGGGAAACTGAGGCCTGGTTTCCAGTGAGGCAGGTCATAGATCATCCATATTTGCTAAATGACATAGCAGGTAATGAGTTCCAGGTGCTTCTATTCCTTCAGAGTAAGAAGTACTAGTGTGTATGCCAGGTTCCACAAGAAATAGGTGGGGGAAACTCTTCCTGTGTGGTTTCGGGGGTGATGTATGGCTAATAATGTTTATTTCTAAACAAGCTTAGGTCTAGTTAGTGGGGAAGCAGAAGGTAAGGACCAAAACTAAAAAGAGATGGGGTTGTTACTGAGAAATGTGGGCAAAATCAATATAAGAATTTTTCCTTCCCAAAAGAAGCCTAAGGATTTTGAAAACTGCTAGCAATTGACCATTCCTCCTTTCTTTGCTCTTTGAATAACTATATGGAAAAACCCTCCAGAACACTGGCTCTGCAGAGGTACCTGGGATCATTTTCATGGAACAGTTTTTATGATTTTTTTTTTCAAGTGGATTAGCGTTGTCCAAAAATAACACCATATATGTTTCTTTCCATGCATTTATATTAGTAGTTTAGTTTTCCCACTTGAGAAATGGCCAGCTTTGTGCTTTTCAGGGCTTGTTTTTATAGTGTTCATGGTGTGAATGGAAGAATGCTATTGGCACAACCAATTTATTTTCATAGGTTAACAAGTTCCTAATGCTTCAGTGCATTAAATGATTTCATAGAGACTGGTAAGAAGGGCATGTCACCTTCTAGGGTACCTATCTTACTACCAAGAAATAACTTAAGTTCAAGAAAGTGCTTAAGAAACTGTTGCATAAATTGAACTGAATCGTTATTTAAAGGCTCACAGGGGCCAGTAGCTCTCATTTGTGTCTGATAGAGTGTTTATGACATGCTCTATTGCTTTTGAAGCAAAGAAGGCTCTCCCTGCTAACTTGACCCTGGGGAGACTTGCCGCTTCACTACTAGTGACTGACATGAATGCTTGCTTGGCCTCTGTCTGTCCTTTCCAAACAGTCTGGCAGAATTCTCACCAGGAGAGCCAGAGGAGAATTCTATAAACCTTCTTTCTGTAATAACAAACCCAGCACTCTCCTCCTCTCTCTCCTTGCCTCCCTTCCTCCCTGCTCTCTCTACTTGTAGTTGAGACTACTCCATCCACTGCCTGCTTGGCTCTGCCCTGGGCTCAGAGATATCAGGGGCTTCTCATATCCAGAGCCCAGGTTCTTGGCCTCAAGTTGTATGTATAGGCTGCTGGTCATACCCTATTTTCCAAATTCATTTCTAGTCACTGGATTTTGGTCTTATTCATTATCCCCTTTGTGTAATTGCTCCATATGTCCTTGTCCCCCTTCTCCTCCTCCACCTCTTCTTTCCCCCTCTTCCTCCTGGTGCCTCGTGCATGCTAAGCAGGCACTCTACTAGTGAGCTATACCTCCAGCATCTGTATCCCTGTCTATTTTTTATTGTAAACAAATGGAATACATGTTGTTTCTCTGTACATGGAGTAAAGGCATACCATTTGCGTAATCATAAATTTACATAGGGTAATGTTGTTTGATTCATTCTGTTATTTTTTCCTTCACCCCCACCTCTCCCACCCCTCTTTTCCCTCCATACAGTCCTTCCTTCCTCCATTCTTGCCCCCCTCCCTAACTCTAACCCTAACACTAACCCCTGCCACCCCCCATTATGTGTCATCATCCGCTTATCAGCAAGATCATTTGTCCTTTGGTTTTTTGAGTTTGGCTTATCTCACTTAGCATGATATTCTCCAATTTCATCCATTGCCTGCAAATGCCATAATTTTATCATTCTTTATGACTGAGTAATATTCCATTGTGTATATATTTGTGTATATATATATATATATATATATATATATATATATATATATATCACAGTTTCTTTATCCACTCATTGTATCCCTGTCTTGATCCCCCAGTCCATCCATATTTAACCTTCTTTCTTGGTTTTCTGGCTAGGCTACTTGCCCAGCTCCTCTACATGTGAGTTCTGGTCTTGTTGCTGGCCCTCCTGAGGAGGGATCTCTTGCCTTCACCATGACCATATAACAGCTTGAGCGTAGCACAGTGGAATTGTGGACTGAGGGAGTAAGTGCTTAAAAGAACTCAGAGGAGGCCCAGCTAGTGGCCCTGCTGAGGGTTGGACTGTGTTGTATGAGTTTTCCATTGCTGCTATAGCAAACTGTCATAAACTCAGTGTCTGAAAAGAACACAGACTTATTTATGTATTTATTATGGTTGTAGAGGTCAGAATTCTGAAATGGGTTTCACGGAGGTAGAGGTCAGAATTCTGAAATGGGTTTCACGGAGCTAAAGCCAAGGTTTTGCAAGGTTGCACTCCCTCTAGAAGCTGTAGAGGAGCATTCCTTACCTTGCCTCCTTTTCTACTTTCTTTTTTAAAATATTTTTTAGATGTTGATTGATCTTTATTTTATTTATTTATTTATGTGGTACTGAGAATCGAACCCAGTGCCTCACACATGCTAGGCAAGTGCTCTACCACTGAGCCACAAGCCCAGCCCCTCCTTTTCCACTTTCTAGAGTCTTCCTGTATTACTTGGCTGACAGCCTCTTCTTCCATCCTCAAGCCAGCAATAGCAGCTTCAGTCTTTCTCATATCATTTCAATCTGACTCTGCTTCCATCTTCAGATCTTCTCTTCAGACTGACTCTACTGCCTTCTTTGTTCACTTGAAAGAACACTTGTTTCATTTTATGTTATTTTGTTTGCAGTGCTGGGGATTGAACCCAGGGCCTCATACTTGTTGGCAAGTACTCTTATCACTGAGTTATACCCCCAACCCAAACTAGATATCATTTTTTTCCAGTGCTGGGAATAGATCCAGGGTCTTATTCATGCTAGGCAAGTGCTCTCCGGTAGAGTTTTATTCCCAGCCACATTAAAGAACCCTTATGAGATACCCTAGGATAATATCCTCATCCCCAAATCCTTAATTCACTCACACATCTGAAGTCCCCTTTGCCATGTAAAGTGACATACTCACTGGTTCCAGGGATTGAGACATGGCCAATTTTGGGGACTCAGTGTTCTGCATACCATTGCTAGAGGTTGAGGAGTGGTGGGATTCTGGGGTCAGATGGATTCCCAGCATGGTTCCTGACAATATGATGGAGGAGGAACAGGGATCTGAGAGACCAGAAAACTGCAGGTGCAGAAGTCTTCACAGAATTCCAACAAGGAAGCATAATCCCTTTTGAGAATTTGGGCTGAAAGAAAGCAATACAGGTTTGTAGTCTGCAATTTCAATTCGGATGTTTTCTTAAATTCTTCGTAATTAAATTTTTTCCCCACAGAGGAATCCCTCCATCTGGAGTTCTTGTAGTGGGCACTGCTTTCAGACTTGAGGTGTTTCAGGATACAAGCTGGCCAGACATTTAGCAGGCACCTAGCCAGCTCAGGCCTATGGAATTTTCCACCCTCAGCTAAAGAAAAGAAAAATATAAAGAGGTGTGTGTGTATGTGTGTGTGTGTGTGCATGGGTGGGGGTTAAAAGAGAAAAGGATGGTTTCACATCACAGAGACTAACTCTGGCTGGCATGTCTCAAGATGCCTCTCATATGTCCTGAGTAGGATTCTTCACCCTGCCTGAAGGTCAAGTTAGATGGGGCACTACATTTTAAAAGGAATCATAGGACCCCATCCTAGAAATGGGTTTCTAAAAGACATGGCTGGAGAAGGCAGAAGGAAAGACCTGAAAACCTTTCCAAGTTTCTTTGGGCTTCATGGTAATTTCAATTTAGAGATAAGTGGAAATTTCCTTTCTTTACCAAATCTAGTCCCTGCCATCCTAGAGAGGCACACCACACTATCTTCCTGGCTGATCACATTTGCATCAACCTTCCTCATGCTGGCCAGTATAATATCCACGATGCTCTGATGGCACAGAGCCTTACTGCTTTGAAGAAGCACTCGATCATAGATGTGGATTGCATTTTCTATTTTTATATCAATTCTAATTGGCTATGACTGAATTTCTTCTAGGCCCAACCTATCTTTTTACAGGCCGTTGGGTAACAGACCTGGCTGTAACACATTGATAATCATTATGTAAGAGGTTGGGGGAACTCTTAGATACTGTTTTGAAATCTGTAGAGACAAAATATATATTAACTATTTTCACTTTCTTGTATTCCATTTTCCCTCCCCCTTCAGTAGGTTAACAGTTCCAATTTTCCTTATAAGCTAGCTCAAGTTAAAAATTCAGATATTTTCAGTGGATTATGTTAATTTTTCCCCTAACCTGTGTAGATAAGAGTAATTTAATTTTTAAATGTGAAAGGATATTAACTGTAGTCATATTGCAATCTTCTTTACAAATGGATGTTCATTTTCTCCAAATTATGAGTTCTTTTCCTTCAATTTTCTCCCTTTTTGCTGACCCTTGACTGAATTCCATGGCTTATGGGTTGTGTCATTATATCATTATGTAATGATTCCTTAGAAGCCTCTGGAACTTCTGGGACTATGGTGTATAACACAAGGAACTAGACAGTGAGGTGTCATTGGACAGAGAGAGAGAAAAGGATTGCTGAGCTGTGAAAGATGGCTGAGTTCGCTGAGGAAAACGATGGATACTTTCATTCCGGTTCGTGCTAAAATCCCAAGGGAAATGTTTTGAGAGCTCTTGCTGGAATTGAATAGAAGCAGACAATCTATTTCCACTGGTTTCTTTTTAATGGATTAAATCTACTTAGGACAAGGTGGTGGGGGTAATGGGAGAAGGCAAAACAAGGGTTTAATCTGAGAGAACTGAAGGATTTTTTTTCTTGATGACAATAAACCAACAGAACAGATTAAAATATTAACAATATTTAATAAGGGTAATTATATATTTTTAGACTCAGGAAGAAATTAAACCCTTCAGCCATTGTACTAGGTAAATGGAATGGTTTTGCCCAGTAGCAAAGGGATGAGTAGACATTTATTCAGGCCTGGAGGCAGTGTATGATGTCCACCTACATAATTCAAGACCTCAGGTCAGTCAGGTAAGGAGTTTAGAAAGCACTTGTATGCAGTTCTCCATTGTATATGATAGTTGGGACCAAATTCTCCAGCTTAAATGAGTTAGAGGTCAGAGATGTGTTATCACCAGATGCTTACAGAGGACAGATTTCTTTTGGGAACCAAGGGTGGAGGGACTAGGGTACCAGGCCTGCCTGTCCTCCCTTCCTTTATCTTAACCCCTGTCAGGGTGGAAGAAGAGGGCAGCATCTCATGCCTATTCCAGATCTATATTTCTCAAGGCAGCAAACCCTGCTTGACAGGAATAATAGCAAATGGAGTTTGCCCCTCTGAACATCTGTGACCCACCACTGGGGTTGACCTCCTTTGACGAATTACTTCTCCTTTCCAAGCCACTTTCTCCACTTTCTATTTTCTACCACCCTCCAACTGCTCTTCTTCCTTCTTGTTTTTGTGATAATGGGGACTTGGCATACTAGGTGGGTGTTCTACCCGGGAGCTACATTCTCAGCCCTCTTGCATCATTCTGGTTTTCCTCAGCTCGTGTTCCTGGTGTTAACCTGTCTGTGCCACCTTCTAGGCAAATCTTCTGTGTGTCTGGCTGGTTTCCATAGCCAGCTGCTCTGCTTCTCCTTTCCACCATGCACCAGAGACATCATCCCACTGTGGACACATGCCTACTCTCCCCTTGTCAACTTTTTCTCACCTCTTCTTTCCCTCTTTCTTCTATTTGACTAAAAAATGTTCACTGTGGGACAGAACCATCACTGTGTTTATTTTTTTAACCTTTTCTTTAGCCAAGAATGGAAAATTCCAAAGGCCTGAGTTAGTGTGGCTGGGTGCCTTTTCTGGTAATCCAGTGGCCTGAGTGGCAAGGGAATATCATGGAACTGTACATCTGGCAGGGCTGTTCCCTAAGATGTTCTGACTTTGGATCTAGTTCCAGCTGAAAGAGGAGGAGGTTCTATTTGTGGAATTACGGAATCAGAAGGAAGAGTTTAAGAAAAGATATAACTGTGGAGTCATTTTATATCATTTTGTTATTTTTCTGCTGGGTTTAATAGGGAAAGAGTGGCCTTTAGCTTAGTAGACCTTCCAAAAGTGAAACCTTTTATACGAGGAATCAAAGAAATTCCTGAAGCTCAATTTAAGTGAGGATTTCACTTTGTTGGGGTTATTATTTGGCAGAGTTCAGGTATGTTTTAGAGCAACTCAAGCAGGCCTTTTGACTATTCCTACACTAGTAGGAGTTTTGGGGGATATCTCACATCCAAACCTTAACACCTGCTAAAGGTAGTCCTCTCTGTCCTGTAGGACTTAGGTCAAATGGTCATTTTCCCCATAACCAACTCATTTGGAGTGAATTCCTCCTTCTTCAGACTTATACTCTAATACTTGTCATATTGATGTCCCATGGCTGCCATAACATATTGCCACAAACTGGGTAACTTAAAACAACCAATTTATTCTCTCATAGTTCTGGGGGCTAGAAGCCAGAAATCAGAATTATTGGGCCACAATCCCTTAGGAATCTTTACGACAAGATCCATTCCTTGATTCTCTGAGCTTTGGTAGCTCTTCCTTGGCTCTTGGTGGCATCACTTCAGTCTCTACCTGTGGGGTCACATTGTCTTCTCTTTTTTTTTTTTTTTTTTTTTTTTTTTTTTTTTTGCAGTGCTGGGGTTTGAACCCAAGGCCTTGTGCTTGCAAGGCAAGTACTCTACTGACTGAGCTATATACCCAGCCCTCATTGTCTTCTCTTTGACCTGTGCCAAATCTTCCTTTACTTCATTCTTATATAGGACACTTGTTATAGCATTTAGGGCCCACACTGATAATCCAGGACAATCTCCTCATTTCAAGTTCCTAAATCACTGCTATAAATATCCATTCGCCATAAGGTAACATTGTCAGGTTCCAGGCATTAAGATAGGGATATATCTTTGACAGGGGGTGGGATGGGGTGGGATATGGGGGTATTTTTCAGCCAATCCTGCTAGTTCTTTGGTTTTAGAGAGGATTGATTTCGTTCTGACTCATAATTGTAGTTGTTGACAGCTTCTTTCTTCCATTAGAATGTGAATGCCTTAAAGGGTTGGCAGGAGAGCTAATGCTTAGTAGTTAGAGTGCCAGAAGGGCCCACCAATTCCACTGACAATTCCTGTTACCATGGGCAGGCTATTTAACTTTTTGGGACCTCCTTATCTTCATTTGTAATAGGGAAATAATAACACTGCCTTTGATTGACCTTGTAGACTTGTTTAATTTTAATTTTTTAATTTTTCTCATACCAGGCATTAAACCCAGGGACACTTAACCACTGAGCCATATCCCCAGCCCTTTTTTATTTAGAGTCAGGGTCTTACAGAGTTGCTTAGGGCCTTGCTAAGTTGTTGAGGCTGACTTTGAACTCACAATACTCCTGCCTCAGCCTCCTGAGTCACTGGGATTATAGGCATGCACCACCACACCAGTTTTCAGAGGTTTTTATAAAAGTAAAAGAAAAAGGACTTAACCTAAATGTTCTAAAGTAAGGAACTGGGCTGTGGTTGTGGCTTAGTGGTAAAGCACTTTCCTAGTATGTGTGAGGCACTGGGTCCAGTTATCAGCACTGCATACAAATAAATAAAGCAAAGATCCATTGACAACTAAATATAAAAGAAAGTGAGGGCCTGGGCAAATAAATGTACATCCATATTCCAGAAAACCACGCAATCATTAAATTACCTCTCTATATATTATTGATATGGGGAAATGTTTAGGTTTTGAAACAGTATGCAAAGTATGAACCTGTTTCATAGAATAATGCATATGTGAATCTGTAAATTTAGTTACCTAATCACTCCATGTGTTAGTGTCTTCTTTTATAAAATGAAGATAATGATACTAACCTCACACGGTTGTAAAGATTGAGTAAAACAAAGCAATAGAGCACTTAAAACAATGCCTGGGATACAAGAAGCCTGAATACTTACAGCTATTAGCATTATTGTTTTAGTCAGAGAAACCAGTATCAAAGGGAGTATGGTATGTGTGTTTATAATGCATATGTGTGTATGTATATAATATTAAGATTTCATGCCTTTGGATAGTGGGATTATTAAAACATTTTATTCTTTGTATTTTCATTTTTAAAAAACATTTATTTGTTTTACATTGAATATAATTATTTTTAAAAACTGAAAAAGTAAAACATAGTTAACCTTTCAGGATTGCTATATTTATAAATTACACACAAACATACACACACTCGACAAATACTCTCTATATAGTGCTCAGCTATTATTATTAAGATAATTTCTCCTATAATCCAGAAGCTCCTTACCCATTGCTTTGTATACCTCAAGTTCTGCCTTTGAATGAATAAAATTAGAAATCAATAAAATTTAGACTTCAATTCCTATGTCCATTTCATTGCTATCTGATTAAATATTCCCTGAACTTTGGTCTTTTTTTTGGGGGGGGGGGGGTGCTGGGGATTGAACCTAGGGCCTTGTGCTTGCAAGGCAAGCACTCTACCGACTGAGTTATCTCCCCAGCCCCTGAACTTTGGTCTTAATGTATTTTCTATAAAGTAAAAATTTAAAGGATATTACTGTACCTATATATACTCACAAACACATTCTCCCCTCTATATGAGTGTGTATATATATGTAATATCCCTGCAAATCTGCATATATTTACATAGTACTTCCTATTACATATCTTTTTTCAGTACTGGGGCTTGGACCTAGGGCTTGGTGCATGCTAGGCAAACAGTCTGCCACTGAGCTATTTGCCAGCCCCTTCATAGTGCTGGGGATTGAACCCAGGGCCTGGGGCTTATGAGGCAAGCACTCCACCAACTGCGCTATATCCCCAACCCTTCCTTTATAATTTTTGAAAGGTAGAAATGCCTATCCTGAATTTTCTGAAAGGTAAATTAAAACAGCTCCCTTATTTCTTGTGTGTGTATGTCTCAGGTTGTAGATAGTAGAATCACCCTTCACTGCCATTAGGAAAATTAATCACTAGAGGGATTTAAATTTCAAGTGAAACTAATTAATAGGCTGTATGTATGATATTGCAAGGATTTCTGGTCATAGACGTCCTGATTTTGAACATGTTGTATTTTTTTTTTTATTTAATCTTTAGACTTGTCAATTTAAAAACAAAGGGATGGGAGAAATACTGATGAATTTGGAGCTTTGAAACGGAAGGTCTTGCCTCTGACATTTAAGGCAATTAGATTATGGTGAATAATCTTGGTAAGCAGGATCTCTTTTCCCCTCTGTACTGTGTATTTTTTTTCCCTATCAACAAACACATCCTTGAGTTCATTCTTTTCTTCTTCTTTTTTTTTTTTTTTTTTGGTGGTGCCAAGGATTGAACCTAGGGCCTCACACATGTGTAGACAAGTGAGGTGTCCTATCACTGAAATACACCCCAATCCCCTTGAATTCTCTTCTTTCTTCTCACTTCCGTTGTCCTCTCTTATCCCCACTGCATCATCTCACTCTTTTTCTTTTTGATCATCACTGATCATAATATAAAATTGACATCTAAAATGATATCTTGTATTTAAGCTGTTTTTGAGTATTTCTTCCTCATAGTTTAAGACATTGGGAGTAAGGGAGGGATGAATAGGTAGAATACAGAAGTTTTTTAGTGATACTATAATGGTAGGTATATGTCATTGTGCACTTATCCAAACCCATAGTATGTGAACCACTAAGAATGATCCCTAATGCACACTGTGGACTTTGGGTGTTATGATACATCAGTGTGGGTTTATCAATGGTAATGAATGTTGTACATTTTTTTTTTGTATGGTGGATTGGACCTAGGGGTGCTTAATCACTGAGCCACACCCCCAGCCTTTTTATAAAAGTATTTTTTTTTTTTAGTTTTAGATGGACACAATGCCTTTATTTTTTTATTTTTTATTTTTTTTGGGTGCTGGGGATTGAACCCAGGGCCTTGTGCTTGCAAGGCAAGCACTCTACCGACTGAGCTATCTCCCCAGCCCCCCTTTATTTTATTTATATATTTTTATGTGGTGCTGAGGATCAAACCCAGTGCCTCACACATGCTAGGCAAGAGCTCTAACACTGAACTACTGCCCCAGCCCTTCTTTGTATTTTATTTAGAGACAGGGACTCACTGAGTTACTTAGGGCCTCACTAAATTGCTAAGGCTGACTTTGAACACACTGCCTCAGCCTCCCGAGCCACTGGGATTACAGGCATGCACCACCACGCCTCATATGCATGTTGTGCTTTGATGCCAGATGTTGATAATGGAGGGAGTCTGTGCAGTACATGAGAAGTGAACTCTGCTTTCTGCTCAGTTTTGCTGTGAATCTACAGTTGCTCTAAAAATAGTCTATTGAGAAAGTAAGGTGCATGAAATACTTTCTCTTTGTAAAACAAAATGTAGTGCTTTTGTGTTTATGTGGCCCTTTCAATTTTTCTGCTGTCAATGGTATTAATAATTACATACAATTTTTTTGTCCCATTGCTAGTAGTTTGGAAGGTTGTGTTCCCAGTCTTGCTGACTTGTTTGGTATAATTATGAAGACTAGCTAGAGAATATAGAGTGACCACTTTGAAGGTTTTGGATGAAAGCTGCTAGGTAAAAGCCAGGCAATTTTATTGTTAGAGTTAAGGGATTATGAGTCAGAAATTTTAAGGTCTATTCACTGTGTGACCCTGGAGGTAACGCGCCCATGAAATGGGTATGTGAGCCACCCAATCATGGTGCTGAGGTACTTGCTAATCAAATTTAGGCTTTTGTACAGCTGTGTCTGTTCAATGCAGTCCGTGTATAAATCAAATCTGGATAAATCAAATCACTTAGCATACACCAGGAGAATCTGATTTTTAAAATTTATTTATTTTTTGTGGCACTGGGGAGTGAGCCCAGGGGCACTTTACCACAGAACTGTGTCCCAAGTCTAGGAATCTGATTTTCAAATAAAGTTTGTTGGAATCCTTTGGCAAACCAAAGAATCCTTTTGTAATGCAAATGATCACCCACAAATTTATATCTTTTCTAAGGTGAATTCTTTTAACATAGGGACTCTCCCATGCCATTTAAAATCACATCATTTCCTAGGAGAGAAGAATCACTCTGGGAAGTTGTTTTAACTCCTTCAGACCTATAGAAGCCACTTAAAGTCCATTATTGTTTCTGGGAACTAAATAATAGCCTGGTCGCCTGAAAGATTTAAAATAGCCTTTTTAAGTACCTCCTTAGTCTTCATCTTAATTGTAACCTGAAAGAAATTTGTCAGAAGATACCAAGAAATGAACTTATGCTTCTAAACCTCACTTCTAGAGGTCTTCAATATTTGGAACCCAATATCGTGTGGGTTAAAAGTTGATGGATGGCGTCACTATATTAAGTTGTGGTGGAAAGGGCAAAGGGTAGAGTGGCAGTCCTTTCTAGAATTTTCCTTGGGGAAATTCTTGCTGGTAGCCTTGAGGATCTTGAGGTCTAGCTAGACTGTGTACCATAGGTTTTCTCTGTTTTCATTATAATTGTTTTTTGTCTAGGGAGCCCACCCCTATCCTCATCCCCTGTATTTTTGAGTGCTGCAGATTTATACATGGCTCTGTGGAGTGTTTCCTCTGCAATCCTTATTTACAGTTGCTCTTCCCTTAAGCAGTTTTGGATCCAACTTCTATGTATGGCCGGTGAAAGGAAAGTACGGGTATTAGGAGACATCTTGCATTAATGTTGGGAGATAGGTTGCATTTCTGTATCTCTTAAAACACTTGTTCTTGACAATATGAAATGGGGCTGTGGAGGGGGAGGTTCTCCAGGTCTGGGTCAGCTTTTGCCTTTCCTTGACCTCAGTGGATGCCACTTAATGGAAAAATATGATCAGGGTTCACCCTATGGAATCATTGCTTAATATTGTAGATGACTCATTGGAATTAGTGTGTTAGAAAATCACTTCCAGATGTGTAGCAGAAACTTTTCCAAAAGGAAGAAATACACTCTGGAAACTGGGTTAGTTTTCCTGTTTTTCAGATGATGTTAGAGCCAGAATCAAATCTCCTTGTACGTGGTTAGTCAACATATATTTGAAATTCTAAGTAATGTGACTGGCATCCACATAAGTGCAGAGCTGCCTCCAGCCTGCCTTCTGTCCCATATCACCTTCTGCCCTCTTCCTGTCTCCCACCTTCCACAATGATGAATGATCTGGAAGCCTTACCTCCTCCCTCAGTCTCTGACCTCATTCCTTATCAGCAAACATTTACTGAGCATTCTTATGTGAAGGCACCTTGCTAGGTACTGTGATGGATGGAAGAAATACCCAGTTGGAGAGCAGGAGAATAGATAATATAGCAAAGCAGCTGAGAGCATGAGCTTCCATGTTTGGTTCTAGGATGAAATGTTGCTTTCTGGCTGTGGAATATTAGGAAAGTTACTTTGCCATTTTAAGTCTCAGTTTCTTTGTTTACAAGATGGGAACTATGGTAATACTAATAGGTACTTAAGAAAGTTAGCTTACATCAGGCATGGTGGTGCATGCTTATAATCCCAGTGACTTGGGAGGTTTAGGCAGGAGGATGTCAAATTTAAGGCCAGCCTCAGCAAAGGAGCAAACCCCTGACTCAAAATAAAAAGGGCTGGGGATGTAGCTCAGAGGTAAAGCTCCCCTGGATTAGATCCTCGATACTGGAAAAAAAAAAAAAAGTTAGCCTAAAGGGGATGATCTCTGGTACAAACTTGATCTAGGATGTTAGGTATTGTTATTCATCTAAGTTGCCTCTGTGGTTTGTGTGTGAAGGAATAACATAAGACATGAGTTGTAGACTGAGGCTGTCCAAGAAGCAATCATAGTGTTTGATGTTTGGAATTCTAAGTTTGCAGTACTTCTCTCCAGCAGAAAATTCATTGGCTCTTCATATTCAGTAAATTTTCTGTTGAGCCTTATTAAAAGAGGTAATGTGTTGTCATGTCCTTGGTAGTACCAGATGACAGATTTTGTAGTTCAAGCAATAGTCAGAAGGAAAGTATTTGTAAGTAGCACAGTCTGGAGCTCTAACAAAAGCCAATTTTTCTCTAATAAGGTGTAAACAAAATCTTATCTTTTCCATACTATTTATTCTTCATGACTTACCTATTAATGATCATGTTGTATTTGAGTAGTTTTCTATTGAATGTGCATTCTCTCCCAAATCTCAAATATAACATCAAGAAGTGTGTTTCTTTTGCTCCTTTTTCTTTCTTTTATTTTTTTATTTTTATTTTTGTGGTGCTGGGGATTGAACCCAGGGCCTTGTGCTTGCAAGGCAAGCACTCTACCAACTGAGCTATCTCCCTAGCCTTTCTTTCTTTTATCTTTTCTTTTGGTACCAGGGATTTAAGTCAGAGGCATGTAATCATGGAGTCACATTCCTAGCCCTTTAATTTTGAGACAGGGTTTCCCTAGGTGGCTTAGGATATTGTTAAGTTCCTGAGGCTGACTTTTGAACTAGAGATCAGCCTGCCTCAGCCTCCTGAGTCACTGGGATACAGATGTGCACCACCATGCTCATCTAAGAAGTGTGTTTCTGTGGTAGAATATGGTCAAAAAATTCTAAAACTTGAAAACTGCATCAGAAGAGGAAAAATGATAACTGTTAATATTCCATGGAAATTTATCGTTTACTTTTTTTGTAGTGTTGGGTATAGAACCCAGGGCCTCATGTATGCTAGTGAAGTGCTCTACTGCTGAGCTACATCCCCAGATCTTCCATTCTTTTTGAAGAATTAAAAATGCTTAGGAACTCATAAAACTGTTGCAGAGATTTCTGTAGTGGTTAAGAGCCTGCACTCCAGAGTTAAACAGCCCTGGCTTCGAATCCTGACCGTATTAGTTTTCTTTTTTCTTTTCTTTTTTTTTATTGTATACAAATGGGATACATGTTGTTTGTGTGGAGACTCCTTAGAAAACTTGGAATGGAACCACCATTTGACCCAGCTATCCCACTCCTTGGCCTATACCCAAAGGGCTTAAAATCAGCATACTACAGAGATACAGCCACATCAATGTTCATAGCTGCTCAATTCACCATAGCCAGATTGTGGGACCAACCTAGATGCCCTTCAATTGATGAATGGATTAGTTTTCTATTCTGCATGACAAATTATCACAAATATAGCAGTTTAAAATAACATACACTTATTTTTTGACAGTTTTTCTGGGTCAGAACCATGGTCAGGACTTAGCTGAACTCTCTACTCAGGGTTTCACAGTTTTGGTAGGATTGTGTTCTAATCTGGAAGATTGGGGACCTTTTCCAAGCTTATTCAAGTTGGCATGATTCAGTTTCTTTTGGTTGTAGAACTCATCCCATTTCCTTGCTGGCTGTCACTTGGAGGTTCTGTCAACTCCTAGAGAACAATCTTAGGTCTTTGCCAGGTGGGTCTCTTTTCTCAAGACAGTTCACTTCTTCAAAGCCAGTAGGTGAGTCTCTCTCTTCAGGATGGGCCTAGTCCTCTCCTAGGGATCACCTGATTAGATCAGGCCCACCCAGAATAATTTCCCTTTTGATGAATTGATTAGTAATCTTATCAGGAGAGTGATATTTCATAATAGTGACAGGCCCCACTTAACATTTTTTAAAATATTTTTTAGTTGTTGATGAACTTTTATTTTTTACATGCAGTGCTAAGAATCAAACCCACTGCCTTGCACATGCTAGGTGAGTGCTCTACCACTGAGTCACAACCCCAGCCCCCCAACACTTAACATTTAATATAGGGATAGACCAGGAAGCAGGGAACATCTTAGAATTCTCCCTACTGTACTGACTGTATAGCTCATTTGGGCAAGTTGCGTAAGCTCTCTTGGTCTGTTTTCTCATTGCAAAGTAATGATAGTATTCTCTAACTCATAGGGTTATTATTGAATTACAGGAGATAACTCATGCAATACATGTGGCACAGCACCTGGTACTTAGTGAGCTTTCAATAAATGTTAGAATCATAGCAGAAAAGAGCTACTTTTCTTGCTTCCTTCCTATTTTCTTCTTCTTCTTTTTTTTTTTGTATTAGGGATTGAACCCAAGGGCACTTAACCACTGAGCAACATTTCCAGCCCTTTTTATTTTTTATCTTGGACAGGGTCTTGCTAAATGGCTTAGGGACTTGCTGAGGCTGGCCTTGAACTCGTGATCCTCCTGCCTCAGCTTCCTGAGCTGCTGGGATTAGAGGCATGCACCACTGTGCCTGGCTCTCATTTTGTCTTCAGTCACCCAATAATGAAGTGGTTTTGAAGGTGGATTATGCAATCACATGCTAAAGAAGTTGAGGTTTTTTTCTTAATGACTTGAGTTAAGAAAAAAAGAATTCCCTATTAATATAAGTTATTTAACAATGAGACTTCTAAGGCATATGTTTTAGGTGAAAGCCTTTCTAGATATATCCTTCTTATTTGATTATTTGCTAAATGAACACATGTGCAGAACATGGTTCATGAGCTTCCCTGACCTAAGGCTGTGGAGGTAGGTGTGTCTCCTAGGTAAAGGAAAGGTTTTAGATATTAGCCTACTTATTTAAAAACAATTTGGTAGGTAAATAATTGACAGTAACTTTGAATAATAAAATCAGTACTCTGTAGAACAAGAAATATCAATTTACAAACACTGCATGGGTTTCTAACTTTCCTAAGGATATCCAACAGTTCAGCACACAGTACTCCTAATATTTAGACTCAATTTTTTCACATGAACTACTGAGACAAAAACCATTTCAGGGTCATTTTTAGAGGAAAATGAGTGTAGGTTGCTCCTTCTAATAATGATTATGTTTCAAAAATACTTAGAGAAGAAACTCCCATATGAAAGATTTTTATTTAGAAGTCCCATTTTGCAGGTGGAAATATTGAGGGGGAGGGGAAGAGAAAAGAAACAAGGCAGAAAGACAAAAAAAGGGGAATGTCTTCGATTTAAAAATGGGGAATTGATTCTGGAGAATGATTCTTTTTTGTTTTGTTTTGTTTTGTTTTGGGTACACAGGATGATTGAATTCAGGGACACTTAACCTCTGAGCCACATCTCCAACCCTTTTTTATTTTGGGCCAATCTCACTAAGTTTCTTAGGTCCTTTCTAAGTTGCTGAGATTAGCTTTGAACTTGTGATCCTCCTGCCTCAGCCTCCCAAGCTGCTAGCATTACAGGCATGCATCACCATACCTGGTGAGAGTTTGATTCTTTATGGTGGAAATAAACTTGGGTATCACTTGTCACAATAATTAATCATTCCACTCTCTAGTAGTGAAAAACTTGTATGTTTACCTTCCATGTGAGAATTTTCAAAGTTTTTTGTGTATTTAAGGACCATCCAAAAAAGGGAGATAGTGGAACTAGGGTGGAGCTTGTAAGGTTTCTTCATGTCTCTAACCACTCCCCATTGGGTTCACTGCCACACCCAGTATGGGTTCCCTTTCTGTGACTCTCAGTAGTATACAAGTGTCCTACAACATCAGCTTCCTCAGGAAACTGATGGGGGAGGAGTTATGAGTTTGTGACCTCATTGAAAAGACCTCAGTTCTTGTTCCTTTACCCACAGAAGGGTGGAAAGGAAGCATAAAGACTTCCCTTTCATGTACATCCAAAAAATAATGGAAATCGATGTTCATAGGTTGTCTGCCTACTCCCTAAAATTTTTACTCATACCTTCTTTTAAAAATAAAGTTGAACCAGGTGCGGTGGCACATGCCTGTAATCCCAGTGACTTGGGAGACTGAGGCAGGAAGATTGCAAGTTCAATAAGTTGGCACTATCTCAAAATAAAAAATAATAAAAAGGGCTAGGTATGTGGCTCAGTGGTTGATTGCTCCTGGGTTCAATCTTCAGTACCAAATAAATAAAGTTGATTAAAAACTTGTGCTCACATCAGAGGTTACTATCAAGAGAGTTGAAAAGGCAATCCACAGAATATGTGAAAATATTTGCAAAACATATCTCTGATAAGGGATTACTATCTAGAATATATAAAGAACTCCTACAACTCAACAGCAAAAAACATGATTTAAAGGAGACCAAGGACTTAAGATGTTTCTCCTAAGATAAATAAATAGTAAGCACATGAAAAGATGCCTATCATTAGTCATTAGGGAAATGCAAATCATAATCACAATGAGATACCAGCTCACACCTATTGGGGTGGTCATCATCCAAAAAAACTAGAAAATAACAAGTGCTGTGGAAGACATGGAGAAGCTGGAACACAAATACATTGCTGGTAGGAATGTAAAGTGGTACAATTGCTGTGGAAAACAGTTCAGTGGTTCCTCAAAGAGTTAAGTATAGAATTATCATGTAATCTAGCAATTCTACTTCCAGGTTTCACCATGCAGAATACTGAAACTTTTAAGGTTTTAATTTGATCATATTTACATACAGCTACCTTGCCCTTTGCAGAAAAGGTGATGGTCATATTCTTCTACTTCCTGTGTAAGTGATATAGTGTCACCTATTTATTCCCTGGTGAAATTTCAATGTCCTTCTTTCTTTCCTTTTTTTTTTTTTTTTTGGTACCTGGGGTTGAACCCAGGGGTTCTTAACCACTGAGCCACATCCACAGTCGTGTTTTGTATTTTATTTAGAGACAGGGTCTCACTGAGTTGCTTAGTGCCTCGCTCTTGCTGAGGCTGGCTTTGAACTCACGATTCTCCTGCCTCAGCCCCCCAGTCAATGGGATTACAGGATTACAGGTGTGTGATGCCACACCCAGCAATTTCAGTGTCTTAATCTACTCTCATAAAATAAATTTAAAAAATGTCTCTGAGTAGTGACAAACATAACTGCTGTGACAGGCATTCTGGGAGAAGCTTCAGGGAAGAACACAGAGACTTGGGGTCAGCGGGTCTGCTGTTCAGTTAAAAATTGTATGAAATGTATGTGATAGGAATTTGAAGTCTTTGGTCATTTTCATGCTACAAAATGAGCCCTGGAGCAGCCTCACATTTAGCTGGTGATTCAAATCTTCTTTATATCGCATGTAGCTCTTAGTTTAAGAGAGATGGTGAGGGCTCAACCTGTTGTATCCACTCTTAGCTCTTCTGCCTATTGACTGCCCCCAGGACCTTCCAGAAGGAAGGATCCCTGAGCAAGAGAAACATGGGAGAACTCTGACTAGGATCCCTGAGCAAGAGAAACATGGGAGAACTTTACAAATGCCTTTGCCTATTGGTGGGATGACCGCTTTGCTTAAAACCTGAAGGCAGCTGCTCTCAAGTTATGGGCTTTATAAGAAAAGAGGAGCAAGCCCCTGACCTGGTCAGAGGCTGCAGCTCCTACAGCAGGTGCCATTGTGTCCCTGGGTTCTGGGAAACTCTTCCTGGACTGGGTCTGGATTTCATACCCAGAGAAAACTCCCAATGTCTGAGGAAACAGAAAATGTTCATTGTAAGGGTGGGGTGACTATTATAGAAAGCTATAAGCTATAAGGTGGGCTCTATCTTGACTTCTGGAAAGAAGTTTATTTGTTTTCCCATTTGAAAATGGGATATTATTGGGCTGTGGGCATTGCTCAGTGATACTAGAATGCTCAAGACCCTGGGTTCAATGCTAGTAACCACCCCTCCAGAAAAAGGGGAAAATTGAAATACCATTTAAATGCAGGATGAAAGTTACATTGGGGAGGATAGACTCAAATGCCAAGAAGTCCTTCAGCTGGCCTAGGAGAGGCAATAATCCTGTTTTGCCAGAATTATCATTATTATCATGATCATTATTATTTTTATTTTACTGGGGACTGAACCCAGGGGTACTTTACCACTGAGCTACATCCCCAACCCTTTTTATTTTTTATTTTGCTGAGGGTCTTGCTATGTTGTTGAGGTTGACCTCAAACTTGTGATCCTCCTCTCTCAGCCTCCCAATTTACTAGGATTATAGGCATATGCCACTACACCCACTGAGAATTATCTTGTGAAATATGTAAGCAGTGTTGGGGAAATAATGACATCCGTCTTTGTCCTTAAACACAATTGAATTTTACATGCAAACAAGTGATGTTCTTTGAAAAGTCACCAAATATAGGAGGCCACATGATCACTCCCTGATGTTATCAGTATTATTGTATCATTGCTCAAAACAGAGGGAATTTCCCTCAGAATAAGTTCAATTTATGTGAGATGACTGGGGCCCTTACTATATAGCCACATTTCATTTCCTGTGTGTATTTTTATCAAGTGTCTGCATTTTGTTAGTAAAGGAAAATTATCATTTTTGAAAACTGACTTCTAATGGTTTAATTGCATTTCTCCAAGTCTAAAATGACATCATTGATGCCATCTGCCTTTGTTCCCTCCCCCCCAGTTGATATAAGTCCAGTCATTTTAAGTAAAAAAAGATTCCCTTTCTTAGACTGGGGATTGACAGAACCTAAGGAAATATCTAGAAATTTTAAATGCCTGTTTCAAGAAGTTAGATAAGGTAATTTACATCTTTTATTTTGGAATATTGTTCATGCACATAGCTGGTGCTCAGTAAGTATTTGCTGGTAGATGTGTCATGGAAGTCAAAGAGATTTTTGAAAACTTGTCTCCATTTCCTTATATTCTGAAGTCTGTCTTACATTATTTGGAACACTGTAACTATCAGAAATCAGCTTAATCAATAGTATGAATCCAATTTGGAAAAGAGGTGGTGCAACATGGAAATGTTAACAATGGTCATCTGTGGTTGGTGGGTTTCTAAGTAACTTTCATCTTCTTGATTCTATTTTTGGATTAGGTATTATTCAGTGAGGATTGGGGCTGTGGCTCAGTGGCAGAGCACCTGCCTGACATGACTGAGGCACTGGGTTCCATCCTTAGCACTGCATAAAAAAATAAAAAAGAGGTATTAAATAAAGAATTATTCAATGAACATGTATTGATTTTATGATTTTACAAAACTGATAAATCTTCTATAAAAAGGCAACTTTTTAGATGAAGCTAGTAAGGCAGTTGATCATAACCTTTCTTGGGTCACATGCTTCTTTGAGATTCTGGGAAGCTCTGAACATTTTTCCCAGAAACATATACTTGCAGCATTTTCCATATAATTTCAGAATTTCACAGATCTCATGTAGCCCATCCAAAGAACACTTAAAAACCTGCACTGGGGACTAGTTTAGGAAGTAAAGTGGCACCCCAAAAAAGAGGATGACTGACAAATAAGTGTGGAAGGATGTAGAATTGTGTGCATGTTGTTGATATCATTGTGGGGCAACTGATTCGAAGCATAGCCGCAGCACCAGGCTATGCAAATTAGACAAGTAGTCATTTTAAATGAGTTTTTCCATTTGTGAAATGGTGGATGTCCTGTTCTTCCATGGGCCATGGTGCAGGGGGCTGCCTTGAGGGCAGGGCTGAGAGTTTAGCTTGTATCTGTGTGAATGAAGCCAGTAAACGCCCAGTTGGAATTTTCTCCAGCAGCAGCAATGATTGGAAGCCTCTTGGGGCAGCAGCAGAGAAAACTGAGCATGGGATTTGATCCAGGGTCAAAGAGCAACAGTGGGTGTGGTTCAAAAATGACAAGGGTTAGAAAGATCGCTGTTAGCCTTTGAGTCCCAGTTGAACTGAAAATGAAAGCAGGACAGAAATGCCCTGTCACACTGAGAAAATGGCAAGGGTTACGCTGGTCTAGTTGAAGAATGTACTGGGGGAAAAGTGCAGAGATTCTTTTCTAGGAAAGACATCGTTTTATCATTAAGTCATTATGGCAATGGTTCAGCCAAATGTTATAATAGGCAGAGGCCTGGTTGCTCTTACTTTGAGGTCTCAGGGTAGCATTTGCAGGGTGTGGGGGTCAGTACTACACATTGAGGATGCTTAGATAAGAATGTGCAAATGCTTTTCACTAGTGCATTTATTTACTTATTTATACCAGTGATTGAACCCAGGGCGCTTTACCACTGAGCCACATCCCTGGCCCTTTTATTTTTTATCTTGAGACAGGGTCTTGCTAAGTTGCTTAGGGCCTCACTAAGTTGCTGAGGCTAGCTTTGAACTTGTGATCCTCCTGCCTCAGCTTTCCGAACTACTGGGATTACAGGGGTACACCACTGTGTCCCACTAAGAGACAAAGAAGACTCAATGCTCAGGGTTAAGATGACTGAAAATGGACCTGTAGTTAGTTCGTTCAGTCATTTATGATATAACATGGGGGAGCCAGGAACAGAACAGTGAATAAGACAGTGTGCAATCACAGAACTTTCTTTCTGGTAGGGGTGGTAGTTAAAGAAAAGGCAATGAACAATCACTGACTGCATCTGGGCACTTTGGATATGGACTTGGATGGAGAAAGAAGCAAAATAGTAGCTGTGGGTTTGAGGAGGTGAGTAGCCCTGGACAGGGGAGAGTGGTCACTTGTAATTGAATAGATTAGGCATCTTTTGGGGGTGTCAGGAGAGGACCAGACAGGAATCAGCATTGGCAAAGGTGGGATAATGTGACCTATTAAGAATTCTGCCCACCATAGTTGATGGGCATGGGCTGGAGGCTGGGGGTGGAGGCCAGATCACAAGGGTCTTAGAAGTCTTGCTAAACAGTTTTTGCTTTATTCCGCAGGCTCTGGTGAGCCATTGAAGGGGTTTAAATAAAGGAATATTGTGATTCAACTTACTTCTCATCAAAAGTTAGTCATTTTGGATCAAATTAGCCATTGGAAAGGTATTGGGAACAAATTAAGGACAGATTGACAGCTGATCTTTTCAAAACAAAGTGTTCAGGTTGATTTAATCTCTGTCACAAGGGAAATGCAAGCAGTCTTCCTCCTTAAAAGAAAAACCCTTCACACAGTTTTCATTTTCTTTTTCTTAACTGTTTTGTGTTCAACTCTAATGAGTAGTTTTCCATAATTCAGTGTATTGCTTCTGGAAAATATAGACAATGGGACAAATTTTCAGCCTATGTTGTCATTTTATGGATTAATTTCCATTAGTGCTGACCTTCTGGCTTTCGGTGCATAAATATGAGCAAAACATCTGTTCGAGTCATTCTCTTGCTTGAAAACCTCTGCTGGCTCCCCATTGCCTACACCAGGAAACAGTCCAAACTCATTGCCTTGGCATATGTGGTCCTCCATAAATGGGCCTTTCCAGCTCATCTTAGCCATTTTTTTCCTTTGTATTACATCCCCAGACTCATCGAACACAGACCTTTAGTCGTTCATACTACTCTGTTTTTTCCTTTGCCTGTACTACCTTTATTCATCTTGCCTGCCATGCAAATTATGTCATTCTTCAAGGCTCAGTTCAAATGTGTCTTCTTTTGGAGCCTCCTTTACCAGTGGAATGAATCACTCCATTCCCTGTCCATATAGTGCACTCTGCACTCCTGCCTAGCACTTGCCCAATCCTTTGTAACTCTCTGTGTAAGGGGCTGTCTCTCCCTGTAGAACATAATAAGCTCGTTAAGAGCAGGATCCACAGTGGTGCACACCTGTAATCCTGGGCTTGGGATACTGAGTCAGGAGGATCAGGAGTTCAAAGCCAGCCTCAGCAACTTAGCAAGGCCCCGAGTAAGTTAGCAAGGCCCTGTCTCAAAAATAAAAAGAGCTGGTGATGTGGTTCAGTGGTTGCGCCACTGGGTTCAGTCCCCAGTATGAAAAATAAAGGAAAGGAAGAAAAAAACAGCAGAGTTAACATCTTGCCAATGTTTCTTTTCTAGCTTGGTAGCCCACTGCCTGGCACATGAGTAATGCTTAGTGAAATGTACAGAAATAAGTTATATGTTTTGTATTTCTTTTTTATGTGCTCCAGAAGAGCCCTCAGATAATGACAGAACAGTGAACTTCACTTTTGTAGCCAGCTGGTCAATGAAATATATGACTGCAGTGTAGGATCATCAGACATTGAAATTAAACCCTTCTAATGAGAAGCATCATGGTTTCTGACCTGGGAACCCATCTCTCACTAAATACTGGAGGTTTGTTTTTCTTTTTTGAATGTATAAGGAAGTGAAACAGGGTAGCTTATTTTTTTCTGTTTTAGTTTTCTTAACAGTTTTAGGGGGATATAGTTCACAAACTGTACAACTCATCTATCAGAAGTGAGCTTTCATTGGTTGTTAGTATAGTCACAGGAAGATGCAATCATCATCACAATCAGTTTTAGAACATTTTCATGCCTACAGATTATTTATTTAAGATAGTCAAAGAAAAAAATAGTCAAAAAGTCCTTCACAGGAGTCAGTCCCTAAGACTGATGTATTAGTCTTGGGGCATTTGTCACAGGGGAGGGCATTGACTTAAAGAAGGAAAGAAAGATTATAGATAAGTTAAGCTTTTTTGCTTTAGAGAAAGATGTGTTAAAAAGCTGAATACCCAAGGGATAGTTACCCAAGGGATGCATGTCTGATTTAACACACTTCCTAAGGGTAGAGACAGGCTAAGCAATAGGAGCAGTGAGACCTCCCAAAGCTTATGTTATGTAGGCAAGAAAGTGAGGGATGAGTTTCTGGAGGGACAAGAATTGGGGAAACAAATCAAACTTATTAGTAGGAGAGTAAGCTCTGAGCTTAATTAAACCATAGAAAGCAACATGGGAGTGATTACAGATTAACCAATATCAGCCCAGGGTGTGTTTAGGCCAGCAGGACAGTAAATTGCAGGGCATGATAAGGAAGGGCTTTGGTAGCCATCTCTAGGTTCCTGCCTCACCTTCGAAAATGGAACTAAGGTGAAAGCAGGTGCACCTATTGAGTCACAAGTGGAACAGATAGAATAAACATGGATTAAACTAAGGGGCACTCAGCCACTGAGCCACATCCCTAGTCCTTTTTTACATTTTATTAGAGACAGGGTCTCACTGAGTTACTTAGGGCCTCACTAAGTTTCTGAGGCTGGCTTTGAACTCTTGATCCTTCTACCTCAGGTACCTGAGTCACTGGGATTACAGACATGTACCATAGTGCCCAGCTCCTGACATTCTTTAAAAGTTTCTACTTTAAATACCTCTAGAATATATTATCTCATACACCAGTAGAGAGTTAAGACATTGCTAGATTCAAAAAAGGTAAAGATAATTTCAGTTAATGGGTAGATCCAATATGACCAATTATGGAAAACCAAAATATTTGTAGAAAGGTGCATTTTTTTCCCATCAAGGTTAATTTTCAATATGGGTATTTCACTTTGGTTCATTGTTAGGAGTGAATTGATGAGATGTCAAATCCAGTGTAGAAAATGATGTGTGACTGTTTTGTAGATCACTGAGCTTTTGTAATTGAGTAAGTTATTCTGCAATGTTCAAGTGACACAAATAGGACTTTTAGGTGTTTGTTTTCATTGAATGTAAGTAATTTAGTTAGCTAAATCCACATACTTACAAGACATCTGTGTACTTTACATTTCTTTATATTCTTTTCTGCTTAAGAATGCTAAGTATGTTATAGTTCTGTTTATAAAACTTAGGAAAAAGTTAGATTTTTTTTCAAGACAGAATTACACTGGATTGCCAGGCTGGTCTTGAACTCTTGGATTTAAACAATCCTTCCACCTCAACCTCCTGAGTTGCTGGAGCGACAGAGGTGTATGTCAGGGTACCCAGTGAGATTTTATTACTATTATTGTTATGTTTTGGTACTGGGGATTGAATCCAGGGGTGCTCTTCCTCTGAGATACATACCCAGTACTTTTTTATTTTTTATTTTGAGACAGGTTCTCACTAATTTGACTAGGGCTTTTCTAAGTTGCTGAGGCTGACCTTGAACTTTCGATCTTCCTGCCTCTGCCTCTTTAGTAGCTGGGATTATAAGTGCGGTCTACCATGCCTGGTTCCCAATGAGATTTTTGTTGTTAAAAGCTTATAGTGAGGGGCTGGGGGTATAGCTCAGTTGGTAGAGTGCCTGCCTTGCAAGCACAAGGCCCTGGGTTCAATCCCAGCACCCCCCCCCCAAAAAAAAAGCTTATAGTGAGCATAGACAGTCAAGGTAGATTATAAATTTAATTGATAGGCACAGAAGAGGTGCAGTCTAATTTCTCCTTGCATTAATTAATTATTTGTGATAATTGTTTATATTTATGAGAATTTGTTAAGTTCTCTGATTTACTCAGAAGTCATTATGTATAATGAAAGTACATTTTTTCTTTCTGTCAATAATGGTGTGCTGAAGTATAGAAATAGTATCCTTCCAAGTTCAAAATGACACTGTACCATTCTCTCAATTTATTCAAGTCCTTCCTTTTATTTTTTTCACCTCTTTTTCCTTGAGTCATTTAAATGCTTATTAGCAGAAAATGAACACAAAGCCAGGAGGAATTGAATTCAAATCAGTTTTCCTACCTGTCAACTAGCATGTTGAGTAAAGTTATAATTATTGGCTAAAATGAAGTTGGGGTTAGAGAGTCTATCAAAATTCTATTTATTCTTGTAGATAATCTAGATTATTTGCATAATATTTGGGCCGCCTGAAAGGAAAAAACATTTGTTAATCAAGTGTGAACTAATCATAGTCAGTATATACTCTTGTTTATTTCTTTCTTTCTTTCTTTTTTTTTTTTTGTGGTGCTGGGGATCGAACCCAGGGCCTTATGCTTGCAAGGCAAGCACTCTACCAACTGAGCTATCTCCCCAGCCCCCTTGTTTATTTCTTGATTAAAAAATAAATTCTTTGTAGGTTTTTAAAGAGTTCTCAAGTTTATGTAAATGGCTAAGTAGACTTGGAAAAGAGAAATAGTTTGGCATTTAAAATAATTTCTTCCTTATGCTAAAACTCCAAAAAGGGGAAAAAATGGGTTTTATTTTTCTTCCATTTATTTTTCTCAAATACCTTTGAAATCTCATTTTGCTGATTCTTAGAACAGTATGTTGTCATTCCTAAATTAAAGCTGGAAAATGAAAATTAATTCTGAAAGTGTTAGCAATGACTTGCCCTTCTCTGTATGCTGTCATTTTGTCTGGGTAGACATATTTGTAAGATCAGTCTCTTTGTATTATTCAGCTGGTTATTCCTAGGAACCACAAAAGCTTCTGGCTTTGTCATTCTCACGGGTTTCTGCTAGGTTCTGTGGAGGATATTGAAATGAATTAGCCATGGTCCCTTGACGATATCTTACTGTTGTTTTTTTGTAATTTGATTCTTACCCACTTGAAGTTGAATCTGCCAACTCCTTTCCCCAAAGTAAAAGACCTAAGGTGCTAATCCCTGCTCATTGATGGCAAATGGTAGATTGGAAGCAACAGCTTAGAAATGCAAAACTCCTGATCCAATTACATTACAAGCTCTCTAAGCCAGCTATATTCAGCATCATCAGGGGAATGTGAAGGCAAGATGATAAAATGATAGCATAGTTCAAGTTTTAGAAAATCCTAAGGTGCAAAGTCCATCCAAAGAAATAAAACATGGTAGGAGTGAGGTTGAGGAAATATTTCGTTTTTGTTAAATTCAATGCAAATAGGTTTATATGTAACATGGCTAAGTGTTCTGGTGCTGGAGTCCACCAGATATAGATTTGAATCCCATCTCTATGAATGTGTGACACTGGATCCGCCTAAGCCTCAATTTCCTCATTTGCAAATCTGTAAATGAAGTATAAAAAAAGAACTTCTATTGTAGGTATTGTTTTTGGTAGTTGTTTTGGGTCCTGGGGTTTGAACCCAGGGGTGCTCTACTCCATCCCCAACCCTTTTTATTTTGAGACAGGGTCTTACTAAGTTGGTGTGACTGGCTTTACACTTACAGTCCTCCTGCCTCAGTCTCACAAATTGGGATTACAGGTGTGAACCACTATATCTGGCCATTGTGGGGGTTTTGTGAGAATTAAATGAGATAATAGGTGTACAATTTTAAATTGATATACAGTGATGCTTAATGGCAGTGATAAGGCAAATCAAGATTTCCCTCCCCATCAGGTGTTTAAGATCCTGTTAAAGAGAATGAATAAACCACCCACAAAGCAGTCAAGCGACAACACAAGGTTAGATATGAGTAAATGCCAGTGAATGGCGAAGGCAGTAGGGTGCTATAGGTGAGAGAAGTGGGAGGTAGGACTATCTCAAGGATAATGTGAGTCATGGTGTAGATTAGGAAGAAGTATGATCCAGTGGTCTTGTGAAAAGTAATATTCTTCCTTAGATATTTGCTTGAAGAAAGGTCAGTATCTTGAATGCAATTTGTATTTGGGATCTTATGCCAAGATTTGCCTTGAAAAACAACCTTTATAAAAATATGTTCATGTCTATTTTGCCAAGTCGTGTTGTACTAAATTGAAAAGATGGCACACCCTCCCCATGTATCATCATCAGATTATAGTAATTCAAATCTCCTTCAGTACTTGGAGTTCCTTTTGCGGAAGAGGGAAATAAATGAGCTGGTAAGAGGTAGTGAAGTGATATTTAGAAAAAAACAGGGTCATAACAAAATCAAGGACTCCTTATTTCAGCCTTATGAAACAGTTCCTATGGTTATGTTCCTTGGTTGCCATGCTGTGGAGAATCACCTCTAGAAATGTCTTGTCTCTTGTGATGGCATCTTTCACTTCTGTCAATCCCAGCACAACTTTTGATGCTCCTCGTCTTCACACAGGACTCTTGACAGTTTCCTCGACTCTGACCTTACAGAATTGATGCATGAAAGTAGAAGAAAAGATAAGATGATCTGTGACCATATATGCCCATACAGTGAAATTCTTCTACTCAGTGTAAATGGGAATAGATGGATTCATACATTTGAGTGTGCAAAAAGACTTGTGCAGTTTCCTTACTTGAAGAATACATGGCTTTTGGAGAGCATGATGGATGTGTGGGAAGCCATGCGGCACTTTAAGTTACACAACTGCTGTGATCAACTCCAATGTCTCAGGTTTATCGGCCTTTCCCAGTAGGCTTTGAGCTTCTCAAGGGCAAGATCTGGTTCTTTTCATCTCTGTATCACCAGGGGCTGGCACAGGGCCTGCACCTTAGTAGGTACTCAATAAATGTGTCATGCACTGAACTCTCTTTGTTTTCTGTGCTGCCGGAAATGACATGCCCCCAGTGGCCTTTTTGAGTGTGAAGTGTTATTTTAAGATATTCCCTGAAGAAAGCCTCTAAACTCTGCTACAGATGTCTGAAATGAAAGGCCAGTTGAGTGACTAGGGGATCTGAAGACAGTCCCAAGTGAGAGGAGTGGAGGAATGATGGGAAGGAGAGACTCACCTCTTTTTGAGCATGCTATTTCTTGCCTAAGATTGTTATTTACCAAAAGAAAATGTTCAGATACCATTGAAACCGGTCACAATACTACAAAAAACGAACCTCTAAATTTTGGGCAAAATCATTTTCTTAAACCAGTTGTTGTCATGCCCCTTATTAATTTGGAGGATGAGGTGGTGGTAGGGTTGGCAGGACAAGGATGTTTGGAATTGGCCCTGTGCCCCACTGCTAAGCTTTCTGCCTGCTTTCTGGTCTTCCTCCCAGTGTGATAAAGGAGGGATTCTATGAAGCCAGTGTTCACTTTAGACAGGCAGAAGAGACATTCTTTGAATTCTTAAGGGGAACTAGTTTCTAAAGTAAAAAATTTACTGGTAAACTAATGACCTTTGTTGTAATACCTAAGCAGAAGTACCCAGGTTGATTTTGCATTGTTTATCAAGAAATATGGGATTATTATTGTGTTTTAAATGAAATCAAAATCATATGGTTACATTCTAGTGATGGTGTAATTAAGCTTACTAGTCATGTGTGCTTTTGAATATACAAGTGGTTGTGTGGTTGATTATGCGCACCTGTGTTCATATTTATGTATTTATTTTAGTCATCTTGTTCAGTGGATGTTAGAGGAACTACCACAAAATTGTAAAATGGAAGTTATGATGCTGTTAGGGACTTTCTTTTCTGTCTTCAAACCAAGAGGCGGCTGTAGCTGAATCTGTACTGATGAGTTTCCTTTTTTGATGTTTGTCCTTTCCCCCATGCTACAAATCAAAAATATTTCTCAGTTTGTGGGATTGCACATTTCTTCCCAGTTTTAGGGTTTTATACATGGAAGTCCATGGAGATTTGACCAGAGTAAACTTGGGAGAGTGCACTGTGTCCTAAACTAGGGTCCAAAAATTAGTATTTTAAAATTTTATTTTATTAGAGATTAGGAAAATGCTGATTTATTCTCCTTTATGGCAGTCATATAAGGCTTTTGTTTCCAACCGTATATTTCAATGAAGATATTTGATTTGAAGACAAATAATGTTAAGTGATAGTACAGAAGATGTGGCAAAAATCTGAGGATTGTATACAAATAAGTCCAGTTTGTGAAACACTGAAAAGAAAAATAATCGGGAGTTAGAAGATCTGGGTTTGGGGCCAGGCATGTGGCTCAGTGGTACAGGGTTTGCTAAGCATGTGCAAGGCCCTGGTTCTAGCTCTAGTACTGCAAAAAGTTTAAAAAACAAGGAAAAGGAAAGAAAAATTCAAAACTTTAAGAAAAGATCTGGGGGTGCCGCTGGGGTTGTGGCTCAGTGGTAGAGCACTTGCCTAGCATGTGTGAGGCACTGGGTTCAATCCTCAGCACCACCTATAAATAAATAAATAAAATAAATGTCTATCAACATCTAAAAATTTAAAAAAGAAAAGATCTGGGTTCAAATCCTGATTCTGCTGTTACTAATGTAGATAGATGAATTTAAGTCTCTGAGCTAGTTTTCTTATGTATAAAGTTGAAATAGTGTTTTTCTTCCTTATGTATTTGACATTTTTATTAAGAAGCGGGCAGAATGCATATGAAAGTGTTTTCTTAAGAATACAGAGTGATTTTTTTAATTAATCAGAAGATACTAATACCATTACTAGCAAGATATTCATTCAGCGGATGAGAACTTTCAAAGGCAGATCGTTTTATTTTGTTTTGTTTTCCCCATGGTGAAAACTGAGTAGGTTCCAAATTTAGGTTGATGGTTTTCCTGTCACTACTTGGGAAGAAAAGACTGAAACATATGCTCACTTCTCTCCAGATTGTGTAAATGCTTTTGCCTTTTACTTAACATTGCTACAGAACTGTATAGAAGTATATAGTGGGACCTTGCTGTTATTTGAATGATTATAAGGCCCATTTATTATTACAGTTTTCTGGACCTAAAACCTTTGCAGACTAATCATCGCACAAACTGGGAGAAAGGATAAATCACAAACCTGAAAGAAAAATCCTTTCTAAGTGTGCTAGAAGCTTTATTTAGGCTAACTGTATTAGTCTAATAATAGAATGGTAAAGCTGAATAGAAAAGTTAAATAAGGAATGTGCTCTAGACTGCTGGGAAAAGCCACTATTAAACCATAATAATTCTACAAGTCAAAGGTTTTTCTTGTCTCCACTATTAGCAGTGTATAACTGAATCCTACTGGAAGGAAAATGTAGGACTTCAGTCCATTCTTTTTCTTCTCATAGAGATGAAACCAGATACACAGGCCTAGGTCTTCTAAAAGGGGAAGTTTAACTTGTTTTAAATGAAAACTGAAACTTTGTTTTATATAACATGAATATATGACCATCAAAATACATGGGGAACTGGGCGTGGGGGCACATCCCTGTAATCCCTGCAGCTCAGGAGGTAGAAGCAGAAGGATTGAGAGTTCAAAGCCAGCCTCAGCAACGGCAAGGCATTAAGCAACTCAGTGGGACCCTGTCTCTAAATAAAATACAAAATAGGGCTGGGGATGTGGCTCAGTGGTCAAGTGTCCCTGAGTTTAATCCACAGTACCCCCCCCCAATACAGAGAAAGCTAGTAAGTTTCATTTTTAGAAGACAGATACCGTACATTTAAACAAGTGATTCATCTTGATATATGCTTTTCCATATCAATTTGACAGCTACATTAGAAAACTGAAGGAGGATTTTTTTGTTGTTTCTTTTTCAAAGTTACTTAAAATAGGTACTTGTACAATGAATCAAAATGCAGTCTGTAAAAATAAAAATTTAAATGAAAAAATTTATAAAACCAGGTACTTGTGAAACTATTGTGCAGAGAGGTTAACAGATGCCAATTCAACAGGTTAAACATTGAATTTGAGAACTGTTTTTGTGGTCAGTATTGGGAAGACATTGGCACCAAAAGCAAGACTTTTAAATTATTTTAACTACCTAAAACTTGCTTTCTTAGGTAGGGCTTTACTCATTTTACTTGTCTGAGAATTGATCAGAGACTCCAAGGGTTAGACTTGGGAGATACAGTCATTTTCCTTTTGTTTGGGCCTGTGGTAGGTACAGCACAAGGGGGTCAGGTTTTTCTATCAGAAAAATTCCAAGTTTTGTAAATATTATTTTTTTTCTTCTATTTCAATCCATTTTGCACTAGTACTCACAGATATGCTAGGGATGATTGGCTTGTTTTCATCACATGTATCCAAATTAAGATTTGAAATAAAGTATATCTTTGTTAGGAACTTTTGGATTTGTTTAACACTGATTCTCATTGGTTAGAGTAGTTTATTTAGTCTTTCTAAATAATCTTTTCTTTTTTATTTGTTCTTTTTAAATATATATGACAGTAGAGTAGATATTTTAACATACATACATGGAGTATAACTTACTCTAATTTGGATCCCATTCTTGTGGTTGTACATGATGTGGAGTTTCATTGGTCATGTATTCATATATGAACATAGGAAAGTTTTGTGTGATTAATATTTCTAAAAAATCGTACAAGGGAAACTCTGAGATGCCATTTAGATGGGGAACTTGGATTATGGCTGTGACCAATTGTGAAACATGTATACAAATCATTCTCAAAGGATTTTATGGGTGGAGTACGCTGGACACTCACTACCACAAACACTATACACAAATACAAATTTAACCCTGGTTCCATTATGATATTGATTTAATATATATTATTAAAAATTAAAATTTTGGCTTATTCATGTTATAAGGGTACCATGAAATATTTGGTACACGTGTACATTGCATAATGTCTACATCAGCTTAAACTGTTTATCTCTTCAAACATTTGTCATTTCTCTGGTGAAGTTTCAGTATATCTTAAATTTGAATTTTCTTCATGCAGTTTCTATTATGAAATTTTAATAATTTCATTTAAATAAAACATCATTAGTAGAAATCACTAATAAATGCCCAACTTGGTTTAGAATAACAGGTCAAGATGTGGTTCCTATTGAATCTGAACATTTCAAAGTTAATTCTACATTTAATGATTGGATGCCCGTCAAGTGCCAAGTGCTATTCTAGGTGCTGGGGTTAGAGCAGTGAACATATGAAGGACGGTCCCTGCCCTCAAATAGGCAGAAAGATCAAAATAGATGTTAGATCATAGTACCTTCCGTGAAGGAGAAAATGATAGGATGGTGAAGTAGTGGGACCCTATTCTAAGTTCAGTACTTTGCACATTAATATCTTTGTGTATTTCTGAACAGAGGAAGGGCCACGTGGAGAAAAAGAGTAGCACCTTTGCAACCAGACCTGGATTTGAATTCCAGCTCTGAAGGGGGGCAAGTTACTTAACCTGAGTTAAGAACTTCCTTATTTGTAAGATAGGGATAATGATTAAACCTTTTTCATAGGGTTATTATGAGTATTAGATGCAAAAATGTTTAGAAAGCACTTAGCACAGTGCCTGACATGTAGAAAGGGCTAATAAAAGCTGGATTTCTCAGCTTCACTGACCACTGCCTCTTTCAACTTTAACCTAATGCTGGAGCTCGGCTATCAGTGACCAACTCAACTAGGGGTCCATTGACTGTGCCACTTTAACTTCACCCCTTATGCCCTGCTCACGGGATTAAGCATCTCCAATACTCACACTTGCCCCAGCTATCCTGGAACTTGGGGTGCAGTCTTTGGACCATGTACCTGGCGCAGAGAAGGCATATGAACGTTGACACTTTCTCCTCTTCAGTTACCTAGTGAATAATGCATACTCAGTAAATGTCAGCTCACAGGCTTCCAAATCTTATCATTTTTTTTTGTTTTATTAAAGTTCACGGACTGGGGCTGTAGCTCAGTGGTAGAGCCTTGCCTAGCACGTGTGGGTTCAATCCTCAGCAACACATAAAAATAAATAAGTTAGTTAAATAAAGGTATTGTGACCATCTATAATGAAAAAGCAAATTTTAAAAAAGTTCAAAAATATTTTGTAAGGCATAGAGATTAAGCATAGTAAGGTGCTATTTCTCCAGAACTCTTGTGTTTAGCAAGGGGGACTCTATTTGCATGTGTTTGTTGTGTGCACATGTAGTCATGGAGACTATCTTGTGAAAATGTCTCCTTTAAATACTTATTAGTATTAATAATTCCTTCTTTTGTGAAATAATGTATCTTTAGTACATAGAGATGCGTTTCTCTCATCTGCGTTTGCTCATAATAACTTTATTTTTGTCTCTTATAAAGGAAAAGGCCAAAGTTGTAGAGCCCCTGGACTATGAGAATGTTATCACCCAAAGGAAAACCCAGATTTACAGTGACCCCCTCAGAGACCTGCTTATGTTCCCAATGGAAGATATATCTGTGAGTTCACAAGCACTTCTTCAAAGAATAAAAACTGCAGTATCCAAGTCAATTCTTATAACAAGAATGTTCTTTGTCTTCCAGATCTCAGTGATAGGTCGTCAACGCAGAACAGTGCAGTCTACTGTACCAGAAGATGCTGAAAAGAGAGCCCAGAGTTTATTTGTCAAAGAGGTAAGGTGCTTAATGGCCATAGAAGAACATTTATCTCACATGTATGTGTATTTTTTCAAATTGAAATTTATTTACATTTAATATTTCAGATATTTTTCCTTCAATGTAAGTAAAATCAGTTTACTTAATTGACCTACATCACAAATCTGTATGCTGTGATACAGAGGATATGGTTTAAACATTTTTAGAAGTAGCACGCATTCTTAATAGTTTTTTTCTTTTGAATTTGGGTGTTCCCTGAACTTGGAGTCAGAGTATTCAAAAGACCCATATGAATTGGGATTTGTTATTAACTGGTCGAGTTAGAGAAATATAGTTGATCCCTGTAGGAAGATCCCAATACCAATCTTTCCCAAGTGGTTTTTAAAATCTATCAGTATATTATCAGACTTTTAAAAAGTATACATATGTGTGTGTGTGTGTGTGTGCAGTTTTCTTATATTATAAATTAAAGATTTCTATTTTCTTTTAGTGCATTAAAACTTATAGCACAGATTGGCATGTGGTAAACTACAAGTATGAAGACTTTTCTGGGGACTTTCGAATGTTGCCGTGGTAAGTTGGAATTCAGGAAAAACCAACAGAGAATTTGTAAACTTTTTACCTTTCCTAACTACTTCTGAAACTTCTCAGTGATAATAATAAAGGAAAAGTTCAAACAAGTAGTATGTTTGGTAAATACAGTATTGACTATGAAGATTGAACATGTCCTAACTTTTCTCATTGAAATTCTTTCCAAAATGTATGAATTCACTTTTTGGCTTTGGTGTGTCTGTACTGATCATAAGATAATCTTTAGTTGATTCTGGATGATGTGAGTGTTTTCTGGTGATGTCAATGAAAAAGCTAGAGGATATTGGCTTAATTTGAGGAACCCCTTGAAAAAAGTATATCTTTATCAAGTCAGTTGAAGGACTGACATGAGTATACTGTCCTTGGAGCCAGAATGTCATACATAGTTCAAATCATATATACCATTTGTGAGTTAAGTGACCTTGGACCAGCCACTCGGCCTGTTCAAACCTCCCTTTTCTTCCACTTATCATTTGTACTACGAATAACCTCACAAAATACCATATAGGAAATGTTTTAGAAAACAAAAGGAGAAATAAGACATTCATGTAGCTTTTTGCAGTTTTTAAGAACTTTCCTAGAGGGGCTGGGGATATAGCTCAGTTGGTAGAGTGCTCACCTCGCAAGCACAAGGCCCTGGGTTTGATCCCCAGTACCCCCCACCCAAAAAAAAAGAACTTTCCTAGAAAACAAAACAATACTAAAATGACTGGTTCATATTCACAAAGCAAACTAATGGAAGAGCCAGAAATACACTATGTTTGTTGTTGCTTTTTGACTTGGGAAAAGATTCAGTCCTGTCACTGCTAAGAACTCTAGCACATTTGCTTTTAGCAACTTCTGTCCTCCCTAATTATCTGGGCTTAGTTATACTTTTGCTGCTGACTGCACAAGTGGGGTCATTATATAAAAAGTAATGCAGGCCAGGCATGTTGCATACACTTGTAATCCCAGTGACTCGGGAGGCTGAGGCAGGAGGATTGCAAGTTCCAGGTCAACAGCAGCAACTTAATGAGACCCTGTCTCTAAACAAAAAATAAAAAGGGCTGTGGATGTACCTCTGTGGTAAAGTACCTTGGGTAAAAAAAATAATGCAGGTGTAAGGAAGTGTCACAGTGAAACTCATTAATTATACAATTAACATGTGTTAGTAATTTTTAAAAAGTAAATGCAGAGCCGGGGAGAGGGGTCTACGTCAGTAGTATAGCACTTGCCCAGCATGAATGAAGCCAGCACCAAAAAACAAACAAAACAATATAAGTTTACTCCAGGGAGGGGGAAAAAATCAGTGTTTGGAAAGGATAAAAGGACTTCTCTTCCTGATGTCTTGGTATTTTCCTATTTATGAAAGAAAGAAGTCTGCTTATCTTGCTTTTATTCATCTATTGTTGATTTTGCTCTATTTTGTTCAGTGTCTAAGATAATTCTCTTGCATTTTCAGCAAATCTCTGAGACCAGAAAAGATTCCTAATCATGTATTTGAAATTGATGAGGACTGTGAAAAAGATGAGGTAATGATGGGGTCTGTACTGATTTCTTCAAGGGCATTTCTGCTGAAAAAGTTTCCACAGGGAATTGAGAAAAGGTGCAGGAAAGAGCTGATTTTGAGTTATCCGTGACTAGCTTTCAAACTAATTAATGTCTTTAATATTAAAAAATGTTGCATTTTCAAATGGGGTTGAAGGAAAAAAAATCAAGTGAAATGGGCTGTGATTTGTATATAGACATGTTTCCCCCACCTGTGGGGTAAGCATAGAATTGCTGTTCTTGTGTTGGGCATGTGGTATGGTGATTCATCTGGACTCTCCTGCCTAATAGATCCCTCTTGGGACAGATGGCCCACATGTTGGTGACATTTTGAGGTACAATTTGACTGTTTGCATAATGCAGAAGACTTTCATAGAAGAGAGCCTTACAATGCAGTCATTATTGAGTGCGTCCTGTGTGCACGGTACAGGATCTTTCATTTTACAGTCACAAATTTTAAATCTTTACTGGGGAGAGAGGACTTTGCTTTAATTAGGAAATGGGATAGGGCCTAGTTTTGTGCCACCCCCTACCCCACATTACCTGACCAACTGCTGTTTTACTGATGGCTTTTGTTCTATTACAGGACTCATCTTCCTTATGTTCTCAGAAAGGTGGTGTAATAAAGCAAGGTTGGTTGCATAAAGCAAATGTAAATAGCACCATCACAGTTACCATGAAGGTAGGAAGTACTTATTATTCCATCATACTAAGAATATTGGTATAAGTAGTCTGGAAACTCTTTATTTTACAGTGAGCCCTAGCCCCTCACAATACTTTAATGAGAGAATTTGCATGAATGTGTGTGTGGAGTTTTAAAAATCTGAAACTTCAGGATAAACCTCAGAAGTGTAACTTTTTAAAGAAATGTAAGCTGAGCCTGGTAGCACATGCCTGTAATTGCAGTGACTTGGGGGGCTGAGGCAGGAGGACAGCAAATTTGAGGCCAACCTCAGCATCTTAGTGAGACCCTCAGCAACTTAGTAAGACCTTATCTCAAAATTAAAAAAAATAGAACCAGGGATGTAGCTCAGTGGTGGAGTGCCCTGGGTTCAATCCGAATACACCATGCCCCATGGAAAAAAAGAAGTACAATATCATTATTATCTTCTGAATCAGAAAGTTTAACAAGGAGGTTATCAGTTGAATGAAGAAAAAAGCTTTGCAAAAAAGGCATATCAGATATTCATGTGTGGAAATGAATTTAATGAGTGGAAGGATAGGGTAGTCCATTTGTTTAGCAAGTATTAAGTAGGTGCTTATTAAATACTATCACTCTGGGGAAATACCTGAATATCTAAGATGGGAGTTGCTGGTCTCCAGTGGCCTCCAGACTAGGTAAAAATATACCAAATTAATTCCTATACAATGCAGTATTTCAAAGTGGCCAAAATAGCCTAGCGAGAAAGTTTTGTATTTTGGCCGGAATAGTGAATTGTGGAAGAGGTTTTTGTGAGACACAAGTGGAAACACTGAAGGGGGAAAAAATTACACAGAGCCTTGAATTCCTTGGATGTGTGGTTGGCTTTTGTTCAGGAGGCTGTGAAGAGCCATTAAACAAAAAAAAACTAACAAACTACTTGAAGGTTCTGAGCAGAAAAACAAATTATTGCCTGATACCAAATATAACTGTTCTTTCAGATATTCAATGTAAGATCATGTGGTTTGTGGAGGATGATTCACACTTCCATTAAGTATTGAAGGCCATTCTGTCTTTCAAATAGCCTGCAAGCAGAAATCATGGGTGTCTATCAAGGGAGGACTCAAATTTTAACTTAATATTTTCCCCGCTGCTTTCCCTTTAGTAGTCATGTCCTGTTCTCACTTTCATTTGCAAGCCCTGAAGATAATCCAAATTTTATGATGCTTCCTGTATATCTCCTGCACCTAAGCAGAGGCCTTAGTGTATGGTGATAAGAAGGAAACCTATGCTGGGCATGGTAGGGCACACCTGTAATTCCAGCAACTCTGGAGGCTGAGGCAGGAGGATGGCAAGTTTGAGGCCAGTCTCAGCAATTTTGTGAGATCCTGTCTCAAAGTAAACAAAAAGGGCTAGGGGATATAGCTCAGTGGTAGAGCACCCCTGGGTCCAATCCCTAGTATAAGGTCAGGGGGAAAGGACTTAATATGTGATGTATGTCAGGCATACATACTGAGTGTTTTGACCTCAAGGTGGCCCCATCAAATAGGTGCTATTATCATTCTTAATTTAAGAAGTGGTGAGCAAAGTGCAGGAAAATCCAGTAATTTACCCAAGGTCACACAGTTCCACATTTTCAGAGGTGGATTTGAACCAAGGTCGTGTGCTGCCAGGGTCTCTACTCTTTGTTTTTGTTAACACATATTGATTGAACAAATTCCTGTGTTTCACTCTGACATTTTTGTACATGCATATATCGTGTGTTGATCATGGCTTACCCTTTCTATCTTCCCAATCCTCCTCTCTTTTCCCCCTCCCCCAGTCCCGGAGACTCTACTCTTAACCAGTATACTATCTCGCTTACTAGCAAAATGAGCACCAAGTTTTTATTATATATCTTCTGCCAGAGTTATCAGGCTCAGAAATGCATGCATGCATGCAGGTTATAATTCTGTGAAAATTGTCAGAAAATAGTTCTATAATTTAAAAAATATTTAAATGATAATTATTGTACATATTTATGTGATACAATGTGACATTTCAGTACACGTATACAATGCATAGTGGCCAGATTGGGGTAATTGGCACATCTATCACCCCAAATGTTCATTTTTTTGGTGTTAGGAACATTCAAAATCTTTTCTACTAGCTATCTTGAAATATACAATTAATTGTTGTCAACTATCATTACTGTGCTATAGAACATTAGAAATTATTCTATCTCTGAATTCTATAGTTTTTGACTCCATTCCCCCCAATAGCCTCAAAACATTAAAATATTTTACTCATATTTAAGATTTAGTCCAATGCTAAGTAAATATACTGCATGAAAATTTGGATTCATAAAACAAGACCTTAGGAAATTAATATATTTGCAAAATTATTCACCATGACATTCCTTTAAATCATTTATCTAATAACTTTGAGTTATAATTTGCTTTACAGGCAACTTTTCACCTTTTTAAGAAGCCCATATATTCTAAATAAAAGTCCAATTTCCTGTAAACATGTACATGCTTTGTATTTTCTTTCATAATTTTGGGAAATACTGATTGAATGATGTGGTAGGAAGATTAATGAACCCCCAAAAGATATCCATGGCCCAATACCTGGAGCCTGTCAATGTTCTCTTACATGTTAAAAGTGAATGAAAGTTGCTAGTCCACTGATAGGGAGGACTTTGGAATTTTCCAGATGAGCCCAATGTAATCATAAGGATTCTGATAAACTGAAGAAGGAGGCAATAAAGGAAAGTAAAGGAAAGAGATACAAGAAAAGAAACAGAGTTAAAAAGAGATGCTTTTTTCTCTCTCTAGAGAAAGGAGTCACAGACCAAGATATAAGGGTAGCTTCTTGAAGCCAAGAAAAGCAATAAAGTGGAAATGGTTTCTCCCCTACCTTGATTTTAACCCAGTGAGATCCTTGTCGGTCTTCTAATCTACAAAAATATATGATAATAAATCTGAGTTGTTTTAAGCCACCAAGTTTGTGGTAATTGTTATAATAGCAATAGAAATCTAACATATAATCAGTCCAAGATTGAAAAATGTAGCACTTAGAAGGGCCAGGCAGGAACCATAAATTCATGGAGTGGGTGGTGGATCTGGGGCAACCTGGTGATCACATAGTCCAGTTGAAGTGGACAAGTGCTACTTGTCTCCAGCTAATTGTTGCTTTTTCACTGTATAGCTGAGCTCTTTGCTTTGCTTCTTTTTGTCCTAATTGATCATATTTTGGCCAGTTCTTACCTTTCTTTCTTTCTCTCTTTCTCCTTCCTTCCTTCCTTCCTTCCTTCCTTCCTTCCTTCCTTCCTTCCTTCCTTCCTTCTTTCCTTCCTCCCTCCCTCCCTCCCTCCCTCCCTCCCACACTGGAGATTGAGTCCAGGGGTGCCTTACCACTGAGCCTCATCCCCTCCATGTTTATATTTTATTTAGAGACAGAATCTTGCTAAGTTGTTTAATGCCTCACTAAATTGCTAAGGCTGGCTTTGAACACATAATCCTCCTGCCTCCTCAGCTTCCTGAGTTGCTGGGATTGCAGGTGTGTGCCACCACACCTGGCCTTGGCCACCTACTTATTTTTGTATGTGTGCAAGATGTAATTCATATAAACTTTGAATTTGTAATAAAACACTGGTTTATGATAAAACAGTAGTCAAAGAAAGGAAAAGGAGAATCAACCAAATTGGTCATAGGAGGCTACACGGCTTTGAACAAAAATAATAGGGGGTATTTTGCAATGAGAAGGTCATAATGAGTTTTGGGTATTATCTCTGGTTATGGATTTCATCTATTGCTGCCCTTCTCCATATGGACTATAGATCTTCATTTGGATTTCTGGGAGCTAAATATATATCTTTTCACCTTCTAAGCCAAAGCAGTAGTATTATATTTCAGATTTGTCACATCTAGAATGGGCATGAGAGGAAGATCTAGCCAGAACTTTCTGAGGGATGATATGTGGCAAAGAATTGGAAATGAGTAATGAGTTTACAGTTGTCAGACTGTAACCTGGCGTCCAGGCTAATCAACAAGGCACACTGAGAGACCAGGGCTTATACTCTTATGTGGCCTGCTGCAGGGTGAAGGATCACATTACTTCTTTCTCCTTCAAGACCACATTGGTTTAGGCATAGTAGAGAAGCTAAACATACTTGTAAGGTGAGCAGCTGACCCAGCTCTCAGACAGTTGGGCAAGGCAAAGGTGGAATGGAGGCAAAGGTCTCACAAAGTTTAAGGCATGCCAAAAGGAAATTTCTACCATGTTAATCTTTGAGTGAAGAATATTAAAAAATCTCAAGCAAATGGGAAGATGAGTCAGGTGTGCTATTATCTGAGTCATTTTCCCGATACTGGAGGCGGGTTTATCCTTGGTACAACCAGAGTGTCCTGCCTGCTGGGACCTTCAGCTCACACTGGTGAGAAGCTTTGATAGCTTTAGAAACTAGCACCACAGGGCCAAAGCTGGCAGAGTTGAGAGAAGAGCCTTTTCTTATTACAAAATCCAAACTTTTGAGAGTCCATGCAAATTCATAGCAGGCTAGCCAGTAAGTTGCTGCAGTGGATCTAGATATTAATCATGACTCATTGGCAAATAATAGCCCATGGAAGCCATGTTTCTTCTTTTGTATTTTATCTGAGTCTCCTTGATGCACTGTGGCTTGATGCTGGTCTGTAGGTCCCTTTGAGGTTGAAAGGGAATAAAAGCAGGGCAGCTTGGTGACTCTTAGAGTGAGCTTTATGTTTTAGTTTCTATATTCATTTAAAATTTTCTAGCTGGGTGTGGTGGTACACACCTATAATCCCAATGGCCCAGGAGTCTGAGGCAGGAGGATCGTGATTTCCAAAGCCAGCCTCAGCAACTTAGCAAGACCCTAAAAAACTCAGCGAGACCCTGTCTCTAAATAATACAAAATAGGACTGGGGATATGGCTCAGTGGTTAAGGATTCAATCCCTGTACCCCCCGCCAAAAAAATAGATAGATAGATAGGACTTAGGAAGGGGCTCGGTGGATTCAATCCCTGATATCTACCCCTCCTCACATTCTGAATTTTAAAAAATTATGTAAACTGGGCATGATGATACATACCTGCAGTCCAGCTACTCAGGAGGCTAAGGCCAGGAGGATTTCAAGTTTAAGGCCAGTCTTGGCAACATGGGGAGACCTTTTCCCTCCCCCACCCCCCAAATTATGTGGGACTAGCCTTTTGAAATTATGTACAACTTCAAACTTTTTTATAAACAAATCTGAAGCTCCTGGACATTTTAACTGTCAGAAATAAAGGAATGTAATGGCATGAAAGAGAGAGAGAATCATGAGAGAAGATGCAAAAATAAAATGAAGAAATGAGGATCTTAAGTGACTCAGCAAAGTAAAATTGATTAGAGGGAATCCAAAGATTCCTACTTTACATCCTTTGAGAAAGCAAACATGTGACCTATAATGCAATATAAATAATGTAGGCAAAGTAATTTGTATACAGACTGCTTTAGAAAGTGAAACTTCCTTAAGGTACCTGCCAGAGAGTGTTATAAGAACATTCAATTGATGGTTATGGGCTCTAGGAGAAAGAGGGGGTAGCAGGGAACTGACCTGTTAAAAAATAATGGCATTTTTTTTTTCATGTATACCTTTTTCTCAGCTCTGGTCAATTGTTAAGCCATACTCTGCACCATTTTTTACCATTGTTCTTTTTCCAAAAGTGCTTGCCGAGTAGCCCTATTATTGACTGAGAAGTGAGCAGTGCAAAAGCCAGACCACAGGAGAGCTGCTAACACTGTGCCTCCCTTCACAAGTCAGAATGCTTGGTGCCTGAGTACTTCCTTTCTCGGAAAAGGATGCTGGCTGGCCTAATGCAGCTCTTGGAAAAGCTCTGAGTGCAGTGTCTTATTTAATTCAGCACTTGTAAATTGCTTTTTTGTATGTTATTCATGTTACAGCAGGACAAGCTTTATCATAGTGATTAATTTTCTCAATTTGCACTTTCAAGTTAATGACAATGCACCCCACCGCCCCACTTCAATTCCTGAAGAAGCATTGGAGAGAAGCTTAAGATATCATAGAGAACACATGATCGCTTAGGCAGCAACTCCAGTCTTGAGAGTAACCTTTTCATTTATATTTCCCACATAGCTGCTAGAATCATCTGTGTTTTATTCAACTTTCCATATCAGTGAAAGAACTTAATGTGGACTAGATAGCTATGCTATTGGAAATGACCTTCCCCTGGTATTTAGAACTATTTTTTTCCTAAGGGATATAATGATATATGGAATAAGGAAGAATTTGATCTTGAGGGTGGTTTTTCATTTAAAAAAAAATGTTGCACATTCTTGGCCGACTCCTGGGACACCTACCTTTATGCATCTTCTTGGCTCAATTTGATCACATTCCTCTAGTTCCCTCCTCCCCATTCTCAGCAATTAAATGTTGAAGCGCCTTGGTATGTTATCAGGGTTGCAAGTTCAACTGCTTGATGAATGACTCACTTCTGGTGCCCTTTCTTTTTTTTCAGAAAAGAGAGCCATTTGTTACATATCCAGAGTCCAAACGTTCTTAATTACCCTTTGACTGTTAAAGGAGGGTTTTTCTCCTCTGCAGTGGGAGAGCAACAAATCAAAACATGATTTTACCTAAGAAAGCACATACAATATTAAAATAATTGTTGGGAAGTCGAGGTCACTGTATGTATTAGCAAAAAAGAAAGAGAAAATATTTTATTTTTCATATGTTAGTTCAATTATATTCTCAAGTTTGCCAGACTCTTAGAGCTAACAAACAGATAAGCACTCATTTATTATAGGTAAGGATTTCTCACTAATTTGTTTTTTATGTTTTGTTTTTCCTCATTCATTGATCACTGTTCAAAAACCACTTATTAGATGTTTCTTATGAGTCAGGCACTATTAAGAATCAACAAATTCATCACCAAATGGATATCGAATGCCTTTTTAGTCCAAGGTGTTGGTATTGTAGAAAAGAGAGAGACGTATCATGTATATAGCTTAAGATCTTTTTGGGGAGATGAAACACACAATAAAAGTAATTAATTGTTTAAAGGTAGTGCAGAGACTACATCCTATATAAGTTCAGATTACTGTGGTCTGGGGTCAGAAAAGGCTTCCTAAGGAAGGAGAGACCTAGAATTAATGGAATCAGAACAGAGAAGGTGCTTGCTGGGCCTGGTGGCCCATACCTGTAATCCCAGCTGCCTGGGAGGCTGAGGCAAGAGGATCATGAGTTCAAAGCCAGCCTCAGCAACCTGGTGAAGCCCTAGGCAACTTAGTGAGACCCTTTCAAAATAAAATATTTTTTAGAAGGGGTGGGAATGTGGCTCAGTGGCTAATAGCCCCTGGATTCAATCCCTGATAACAACAAACAAACAAACAAACAAAAAAAGAAAGGAGAAGGTGAATGTGGAGGCAACAAATATAGGGCAATTGTGTTAGGTGAAGATGGGTAGCCATGGGAGGTAAAATTTGTCTGATCTTTTGGTATCTCCCTTTGCCTCAGTTTCTGTCCCATGAAACTTAGGTGATAATAGTCATGGCCACAAAATTATTATGAGCATTAAATGATATGAGAAAAACACTTAGCCAGAGACTAAAGCAAAACACTCAATACATGATAGCAGTTGTTATTTTATATTATTAGTAATAATGTAGGAGAGCCCGAGTGCCAGATCTGACATGTAGTCTCCTCATGTGAGCAACTGAGTACATTGAAGATTTGAGCAGGGCCATGATGTGCTGAAATAAATCTGAGAAAATATTGTGTTTTTCAATGAGAAGAATGATTTGTTAAACCCTTTTTACTAGACTTTGTGTTAATTTAAATGGTTTTAAAAATCTCTAATGCTCAGATATGGTATAATTATTAAAGAAAAGCTATTTGATTTTTACCCTGTTTCCCATAGGGTAGAACTATGTACTATATTAAAACTTGGTAGGAATGTAAAATGATATGATGAAGAGAGATGAGTGATGTATTAGCTTGCCAACCTAGTGGTAGGGGTTCTTCAGCAGAACAAAGTTCCTGACATTTGGGTATAATTAAGTGCAACTCAAGTCTTACAAGTCTTGGGATTTTCTTCCCACTGTTTCTTTCATCTTTGCTTGGAACAGTTGTGAGACACAGCATGTCTCTTGCTCTCTTGCTTTCTCCTTTTCCTTGCTCTCCCTGCCATTCTGTTCTGTCTGAGACATTTAGTCAAGTAGCTCTCCCTGTCCCATTTCCACATGACTCCTGGTCCACCTACTCTGCCTCTTAACCTTTGAAGCATCTTTTCTCAGAGTTTCTGGTTCATGTAATTTAGCAGTAAATAGTTACTCTCTAGGTAACACACAGGTAAACATTCGAGATTTATTATATAAGGTGATAAAAGGTTTTCTACTTTGAGGATAGTAGGTTCTCCAATTTCATGTCTTTCTTCCATCTTTGATGCAGTTGAACAAGAGGTCTTGTTCCTACTCCAGAAGGGATTCAAGAGGTTAAAATCTCTAATGCTCAGATATGGTACATCCAAACAGATCAGGACCTTCAGGAGATTTGGCAGCACCTGATCCCAGAGAATATTCTCCTTTGGCTTCCTCCCTATTTTATTCTACTGGGTGATCTGAGTGGGCCACTCTTCAAGGTCCTTCACTGAGTAAGGTGAAGAATTGTCAGCTATGTTCTATCTAGGAAATAATAAAGGCAAGAAGGAGGAGAAAGAAGAATCATTTACATTTTAGAAAGAAAACAGGTGTTAAAATAATGATTATCAGAAACACCATTCTCTTGGATGAAACCACTGGAGAATCTGCATTATTTCTTTCATTTTGCAAAATCTCATTGAGTTTAGGCATTGCTGTGAACTCACAGCAGTAAATGAAATATGGACCTTCATGGTCTAGAAAAAAATAGTAAATTTAAAAAAGAGTAAGGAGTATTTGGTTAGAGATCACAACATAAAAGAGATAAAATAGAATGCTATAGTAAGGCCAGGTGCTCATAGATGGCCTCTCTACACAGGTGAAACTTAAGCGAAGACCTGAAAGAAGTAAGAGAGTGAACCATGTGGAGATACCAGGGAGGAGGATCCCAGGCTGAGGGAGCAGAAAGTGAAAAGGTCCAGAGGAGCTTTTGGGATGTTTGAGGCACAGCAGATAAGCCAGTGTAGCTGGAGCAGTATGATTAGAAATAAAGTCTAAGGGGGGTGGGGAGATAGCTCAGTTGGTAGAGTTCTGGCCTTGCAAGCAAAAGGTCCTGGGTTCGATCCCCAGCATGGCAAAAAAAAAAAAAAAAAAAAAAAAGAAAGAAAGAAAGAAAGTCTAAGAAGTAAGCTGAGGGGCTGGGGTTATGGCTCAGTGGCAGAGTGCTTACCTATCATGTGTGAGGCACTAGGTTTGGTCCTTAGCACCACATAAAAATAAACAAGTAAAATAAAGGCTCTCCATCAACAACTACCAAAATAAAAAATAAAAAACTGAGAAAAAAAGAAGCTGAGACCAGATTGTGTACAGTGTACAAGGCAGGCTATGGTGAAGGTTTTATTTAAAATCTTTAACTGGTATATGAAAATATACATAGTAATGGGGTTATGTGATTTTTTTTTGTAATGTTTTCATATATGTCTACAATGTATGATGTTTAAATCAGTTAAACACATCTACCTCTTCAAACATTTATCATTAATTTGGGGCAAAAACTTTCAAAATTCTTTCTTCTAGCTTTTGGACATTTATAGTTCATTGTTGCTACCTATAGTCACCCTATTGTGAAATACCACACTAGAACTTCTTACTCCTATCTAGCTATAACTTAGTATCCATTGATCTCCCTCTCCCCATCCTTTCTTACCCCTTCTCTCCACATTCTAAATCTCATCTGACCTCTATGAGAAGCCATTGGTGGGTTTACACAAGATTCTCTGTTGCTGTCATATGATTTGGATTCCAGTTCTATCTGTGACTTGGCTGTGTGAACTTAATGTGCTCTTAGTCCTTCAGTTTGCTGTTAGGTAAAATATGGTTAATGATAGTTATCCATAAATGACATTAAAAAATAGCTATTGGTTACAAAGGACTTGAGGCCTTTAGATGAAAGTTAAAGTACAGAACAATTACCACTGTTCTACATAATTGTTATTTTAACACCTGTCTTCTTTCTAAAATGTAAAAGAAAATGTAGATCTGTATTCTAAATAGCTGCATCTTGGAAATTAAAAAATATATATCGGGAAATTATGTGTCCAATTTCCCTTTTAGTAACATATAAGAGATTTAGGATACTTCTTTCTTTAAAAAAGGCACCTTTTAAAGCTTCCTAAAAGTTGAAACCCAGCATATATCCTAGAATTTTGGAATAAGAAGATATCTTAAGAGTCTTTCCAATCTGTTGTTGGGGCAGGGTCTGATTTCTACGTAGAGATGTCTTCTAAAATTTTTAGTTGTAGATGGACAAAATACCTTTATTTTACTTTATGTGGTGGTGAGGATTGAACCCAGTGCCTCACATGTGCTAGGCAAGTGCTCTGCCACTGAGCTATAACCCCAGTCTGAGATGTCCTTTATAATCTTTTTTTATTGATTGATTATTTTTGGTTATACAAGACAGCAGAATCCATTTTGACATAGTTATACAAGCATGGAATATATCTCATTCTAATTCTGACCCCAGTACTTTTTTTTCCCCTTCTCTATCCCCACCCACTGCTCCCTTCTCTCTAGTGATCTTTCTACCATCTACATAGAAATGTCTTAAAACATAATTCCTAATCCAGGTGCAGTGGCACATTCCTATCGTTTCAGCTATTTCAGAGGCTGAGGCAGGAAGAGTACTTGAACCCAGAAGTTCAAGGGCAGCCTGGATAACAAAGCCAAGACCCTGTCTCAAAAAAATCAAAATGACTGGGAGTATAGGTTAATGAATAGAACTGCCCTTGAGTTCAATCCCTACTACTTAAAACAAACAACTGTTCCCTACTGTGAAAACCATGTACTTCTAGTGTATGAGCAATCATTTAGGGTGGGTGTCTCTCAGTCTAGGAAGGCTGCTATGTTATTTGTTCAAGTTCAATGAAATTATTTTCAATCATGAAAAAATGATCTCATCATTTTACAAATGAAGAAACTTGAGAGAAGCAGAGCTTTGAGGACAGTTTCACTACTGATTAATAGGGCATCCTGGCTGGGAATCAAGATCATAAGACTTTCGGGCATCTTCTCTTTCCAAGTGGCCTTTCAGGCATTATGCTCTGTCCTCAGATTCATGAGTTACCTACCTCAGTGTCGTATTTAAACCTAATTGTGAGACTGAGGATGTAGCTCAGTGGTAGAGTGTTTATAGCATGTGTGAGACTATAGGTTCAATCCCTAGTACTGCAAAAAAAAGTCAATAAACAAATAAACATAATTGGAATGATACAGGAAGTGATTTACTGTAATTTTTATATCCCTTTACATCTCTATCGTAATGATGTGCTTTGCTAATCTTGGAAGTGGAAACTGCTGAGAAATTTCTTTGCTTGGTGAGGCAGCTCTACCTGAGAAAAAAATTCACAGACTATAATTTGATTCTGTGCCACAAATGTTTTGCTCTGTATTTTAACTTCTTTTGCACCCTCTTTATTGTTGGCCGTGGATTCTGCAAGTGGATTCTACCAGTTGTATCACTGAAACTTTGAATTTCAGATTTGATCATAATTCAAATTCTAATTGGGTTATATTTTTTCATATCAATTTTTGCCTAGAAAATATTTCAGTTTTTGTCAAACAATTATTGTGGTAACTTTTAAAAAGCAATGTTTTACATAGAGTAAATGCTCAATGAATGTTTATTCAATTGAAAAGAGCTTGATATAAAAAATGAGTTCAATATGTAATTTTGGGTCTTCTGGTTCTATCATTTTGATAACAGATGTGAACCATTGTCATGGAAATAAGAAAAAACATATAGAATCACCATTATGACTAACATTTTGAGGTACAGACTGAATATCCCTAATACTATATCCAGTGGATTTTGGATTTTTGGATTAGGGATATTCAAGTGGTAAAATCATTTATAAAAATATTCCAGAATATGAAACACTTTTGTCTAAAACATTTTAAATAAAGCATATTCAAGTTGTCTATAAATACATGAAAGATAGAAACACACACACACACACTTTTGATTTTTTGTATCTATTTTTTTGTGGTGCTGTGGATTGAACCCAGGGCCTTGTGCATGCAAGGCAAACACTCTACCAACTGAGCTACATCCCCAGCCCCAATTCTTTGTATCTTAATACAGTAATATTTACTTGATCAGCACTGAAAAGCAAGTTCATATTTTCTGCTCAATCTCCTTTCTATTGATAACCATTTAGGCCACATGGCTAATCCCATAAATAGAAGCAACAGCATTTATCAGCCTGTAACCTCTTAGGGTGTTCCCCACACTGGTATGTTTTTGCCATTTATTAAAAAAAAATCAATGATACTTAAACAAGTCAAACAAAGGTATAAACGTTCCCTTTTTAAACTGGTTTCTCTACAAGGAAATGCCCCTTAATATATTCATCTTTTTTGCTTGCTCATATTATAGAGAAACAAGTTGTTGATGTTTCAAATACTTTGCCAGATGTAAAGTAGTTTGCAGGAATGATCTTGCCAAATAATAGTCTTTTCATGATTAAAGTCCTTAAAATAGTCAGGGATCATATTGGGAAATCAAATGGGTGATTGAAAAATGGCAAACCTAAACCTTCAAGCCAAATTTTGTGAGTAAGACAAGATGTACAGGAAAGCATATCCCCCATAATCACCAGGAGTCTATTTTTCAGGCTTTGTTCCTACTCCCATCCTGAAGTGATTTTAGATCCATCATCCTGAGGAACTGAGACTGGAATCAGTTCTACCTTTCACTATGACAAATGCTTAGCACCGTTTGTAGTTTGTGACTTCTAGATTCACCAGAAAGCTCCTAATTCTGTTTTCTCACCCCATTAATCAGCTTCCAGGCTTTTTTTAGGGGAGAGTAGAGGGATAGAAGGAAGGAATCAGTCTTCCTCCTTTTCCACATTCCTATGGGCTTTTCTGAGTTGTAGCAGCAGGTCACTCCTTAACTGTTCAGAATTCTTAATTCCAAACAAATCACACAGTCCCATTGGGCCTACTGATTCAAATCTCAGCAATCAGGGTAGTCAACAGCAAGTGGTAGGCAATTAATGACTCTGTGCCCTAGAAGCTAGACTTTGAGCAGCAGAGGCCTCGGAATGGCATAGATGAGTGCAGTAAGGTATGCACGTAAAATGTAAATATAAAGTGTGTTTGTGTATGTATGTGTGTAAACTTGGATTTGTGGTAAATAAAACAAATTGAAATGATCCAATCATGGTTTGCAACTAAATGGGGAAAATATACCTTAGTGAAAGGGTCAGTGATTCAGATGCTTTATAAATTTTTAGTATTAAATCTTGATAATTCTTCTCTAGGTGTTCGGTTATCTGAGAGCAAATTACTTGAATTGATGCTCTCCATCTTTTCTTCTAAAGAAAGAAAAGAATGAAGGCCTGGTACAGTGGCACAGGCCTGTAAGAGACTTGAGGACTGAGGCAGGAGGATCGCAAGTTTGAGGCCAGCCTTGGCAACTTAGAGAGACCCTGCCTCAAAAAAAAAAAAAATAATAATAATGAAAAGGTTTGGGGATGTAGTTCAGTGGTAAAGAGCCTCTGGTTTCAATCCCCAGTACTCCCCCACCAAAAAAGATAAAGGTAATTCTTAATAAGTTCTCAGGGTTGTCTGATGATTGTACAGATACAATGGCTAGCAAGCCCTTTAAGGATTTTAGTTCAAAGACCTGGTCAAGTGCAATGTGTGCGACAAGTGTATCATTGCTGTATGTTTTCCCATATAGGTATTCAAGAGACGGTATTTTTATTTGACTCAACTTCCTGATGGTTCATATATTCTTAATTCCTATAAAGATGAGAAAAATTCAAAAGAATCTAAAGGTTGCATCTACCTGGATGCCTGCATTGATGTTGTTCAGGTAAGGCTAACCAGGTAATCTGTCTTTTTCTTTTTTTAAAGAGCGTTATTGATGAGCTATTAAGAACTCTGCATTTTTTCCCTCTTGGTTAATGGTATATCCACGTATCAAAACACCCGTGCTAGAAACCTGAGAATCCTCTTCAGTGCCCTACTCTTTCTCATTTCGAAGTTGATGAAGTCCTTTTGAGTCTGTCTCCAAAGTGCCTCTTGAATTTCTTTTTTCAGCTTGCACTGCCCTGTGTCTGGTCTGCCTTGTATCCTGTGACATAGAGTCTTGCCTTTTTGCCTCCAGTTTTGTTGTCCTGCTCCAGTCCCATCTTCCTGAGACATAGATATGGTCCTTGATTTGTCTTCTCAAAAACTTTTGGTTCTTGATTTACTGTCTAACAAAGGGAGATCTAAAGCTCTTAGCATGATATTTAAGGCCCACAGCTATCTGTCCCTACCCTGTTATCTAACCTCATCTTCCCTATACCCTCTTATATAGTCCGAGTTCTGGTCACACCAGGCTGTGCACTCTGTGGAGTGGCATGTATATGTGACTTTCCTTACTTTTTTTTCTCTTCTCACCAGATGCATTCCCCTTCTGTTCTAGCTTCAACTTTATCTTTTGAGGCTCAGCTTGAATGCCACTTGTGCTGTGAAATGTTTTCTCTTTCCTTCCTCGCTCTTGTGCCCACCAGACAAAACTAGACTCCACCTCCTCTATGGTACCACTTTAGTTTTTCCTGTATTGTTAAAATGAATCCCACTCTTAATTTGAAACCCATTCTGAACGTTCCTTTTTGTATTACAAGGACTATGTCTTATTTGCTTCTCTTTCTTCTATAATAATTAATAGGGCCAGGCACACCAGAGGGACTTAGCAAATGTTTGTTGATTTGAATTACTAAGGAGGCATAGACAAAGACAGGGTGGGGAATAGAGGGCAGAGAGATTATCCTAATAGGAATTTTAACTGACTGAGAGGAGCCATTATAACAGAGCCAGGACTATAGGGAGCACTGAGCTGATTAGGAGGCAGGAGATGTCAGTTCAATGTCCTTGGTTTACCTGAACCTTAATTTTCAAAACTAAAATGGGATCTGGGACTGTAGCTCAGTGGTAGAGCGCTTGCCTAGCATGTGTGAGGCACTGGGTTTGATCCTCGGCACCACATATAAATAAATAAATAAATAAATAAAATAAAGATTCAAAGAAACGTTTTTTAAAAGTATAAACATCTTCATAAATAGTAGGTGTTTATTTCTTTTTGCTTTTGGTTTTCGTGTGTGGTGCTGGGGATGGAACCCAGGACCTGCCTTGAGCATGCTAGATAAGTTCTCTACCACTAAGCTATATATCCTCAGCTTAAAGGTGTTTTAAAAATATTTAATAGTAGCTTTATTATTTAACTGAAGGAAAAAAGGCACAATTTCTGGATTTTCTCAATTGGTCCTAGTCTAAATTGACCTTTCTTTGTAGTGCTCCAACAATTATCTATTTATGATTCTCCCTTCCAAATATTTTCAAATATATAGATTTGTATGACTTGCCAGAGCAGTTTAATTTCATCTTTTTCTGTGCTTTGAAGATGAGAAGGAGGAACTTTATTGGTTCCTTTTTGAATAATGACCATGCAGTGGAGAATTATTGATTCATAAGCCTCTCTTGAATACTGAGGCATTTGAGTGGGAGGAATGTGCCATTTCTTTTGTCATAACAGGGAAGGTGGTAAAGTAAAAGAACATGTCTTTATATTTGAGGAAAAGAGGAGGCTTTTATTTTCCTTGTTTACTAGTATTCAGCATAGGCTACTTCCATATATTTTATTGAGAGTCACAATTTAACTTGAGCCAACTGTGGTCTTCTTTTGCACTACTATTATGATACATTTGACATTACGCATGCTGAAATGAATTAAGTGTGTTTCACTTTATGGTGTGATCTAAAATAAGTACCATATTTATTTTAGGTCACGTTTAAGCTTTAATTTTTAAGAGCTAATTTTGAAAATTATAAATATGTAAGGAAAACTTTAAGCAGGGAGTAAAATGTTTGCTTGTTTTTATGGTGGTAGTTTAATTTTCTAAATGTGAAGCATGCCAAAAAGGCCTTCAGTGATAATATTTTTTCAACAAGTCATAGTTTATGCCAATTTTGTGCATATACCACTGTGCTTAGTCCCCAGAGGGAACAAAACAGATAATGTTTGGATAATAGTCATTCATTGTCTGGGAGTGTTTATTCCTTGTTGAAAGAAGCAATTATTTCATGAACTTATTGATGCATGTGTATAAAAATAAATAAAAACGAAACCTAAAAGGGCAGCTAAATTAACTGAATGCATGTTTTCTTTTTTTACCCCTCTAGTGTCCCAAAATGCGCCGTCATGCTTTTGAACTCAAGATGTTAGATAAGTATAGCCATTATCTGGCTGCTGAAACTGAGCAGGAAATGGAGGAATGGTTGATAACTTTGAAAAAGATTATTCAGATCAATACTGACAGTTTAGTGCAAGAGAAAAAGGAGACAGTAGAAACATCACAAGGTCAGAATTTTTAAATGATTCATTACTGAGGTATGGCCCTTGTCTTTAATCCATGGGAATGTCCTTTGTGTAGGCTGAATATGGAACTCCTAATCTTGAAGATTGACCTGCTTCTTCATTAAAAGTGACTATAGAAGTTGATAGACTTTTTAAAGAGTTGTAGCTGCATAGGTTCTGACACATGAAATATAACCAGACTAAAACGGATAAGAAATTCATGGCAGATTTTCAAAAGTCCATTAAAGTTTTCCCTATGCTTTCATAATCAAAATTCTTTGCAATAAATCTAGTAGGAGAGGATGGGTTGGGAGAGATAGGATATTTCTCTTAGGTGATTAGTAATGGTCTGTATGGTTTGGAACATCTGCTTTTAATGAATTTGCAGATGATGAAACTAGCAGCCAAGGAAAAGCTGAGAACATCATGGCCAGTTTGGAAAGAAGCATGCATCCGGAACTGATGAAGGTATATCTTCCTTATGGCAACTTGCCTTCAACTGAGACAATACAAGATTAGCTATTAAAGTTTTAAACTGGATTCCATTTGATAATATCATTTCCAAGTTAAATACCACAGCAAATTGGTGAAACAGGTAGAGATTATAAAAGAAAGTTGCACTGCTAAAGATGGTTTTATAAGTGCCACCTGACAGTTTGGAAAATCTTATTTTTTTCTAGACACCAGGAAGGACTTCCAGCTTTTTTTGACTCTACTATTTTGTTTTCAATTTGATAACTCTATGTCATTCCTAAAATATTCTTCTTTCAAGGGGTTAATGACGTACATCATGCTAAAGATATTTAATCTAATAAGTTATGTTTTCATTTCGTATGAAAATTATATAGTCTTTATAGGTATGTATTTCTGTGAATAATTTCATCAGATCAAGATTTTCGTTAACACATTTTTTGGGTACCTGGGATTGAACCCAGGGGTGCTTAACTATTGAGCCTCATCCCTAGCCCTTTTAATTTTTTATTTTGAGACAGGGCCTCACTAGAGGCTGAGACTGGCCTGGAACTTGTGATCCTCCTACCTCGGCCTCCTGAGATGCTGGGATTACAGGCATGTGCCACTGTGCCTGACCTAACACATCACTTTTCTTATTATTTTTTATTTACTCTCCTTTTTTGGAGTTTGAAATAGACTAGTTTTAGATTATAGAGGTGATTATTATGCATACATATATACAAATATACACACATATTTCACATACACACACAGATTTTACTCTGTGGACTCTATATATAATAAAATAGAAAGTTAGGTTGTGCTTGGTGGCACACACCTGTAATCTCAGTGATTCAGGAAGCTCAGGCAGGAGGTCACATGATCAAGGCCAGCCTAGGTAATTTAGTAAGACCTTTTCTTTAAAAAAAACAAAAAAGGACTGAGGCTGTAGCTCAATGGTAAAGCACCCCTGTGTTTAATCCCTAGTATCAGTAATAATAATAATAATAATAAAGAAAGCTAGGACCCATTTATACATTTAAATCTTGTCAACCCTGTGTGTATTTTTTACTTATTCTTCTTCCTTGAGTACTGATTTAAACAATTTTCAAAGTTTCTTTCTTGTAATTTAAATTTCTTAAACTTCAAAACCGTTTCTCAAAGTTTAGGAGCATTCTCTTGATCCCTTGATCTTAGCTTTCTGTGGTTTTGTAGAATATAATTGTGTCCTCTCTTAAGCTTTGTCACCCTGACTGTACAGACCATTATGTTTGCTAAGGTAATACAATCAGAATTGTCTAATATTTCATGGCTAACATTGTAGATATGTAAAATGATTTCTCATTTGTTTATTTCTTTTTTGCATTCAAAGTGTCTTAGATTTATTTTTTATGCTGACTATGGGATGAACAATATTGTTGGTATTAAGGAGAAGCTCATAGAAAGTAAAAGAATCAGATCTGTAACTAATTGTGTGTCACAGTGATGGTGATAAATTCCTCCCCAGCCAAGCAATCATACCTTAGTCATCTTAATTGAATGAAAAGTAAGAATGGAATATTTTTGAGCTGTATCAGTTTGCAAGTATCATATAAACTACATGTTTAAATGGCATTTAGTACTATTTTGAAGGATATGAACTAATATTACGTGAATATTTTTAAATTTTAGTATGGAAGAGAAACAGAACAGCTAAACAAACTCAGTAGAGGAGATGGAAGACAGAATCTCTTTTCTTTTGATTCGGAGGTTCAGGTATTATTGATATATTTCTTTAAAGAGTCCCAGGGGGCTGGGGTTGTGGCTCAGTGGTAGAGCACTTGCCTGGTATGTGTGAGGCACTGGGTTCAATCCTCAGTACCACATAAAAAATAAATAAATAAAATAAAGGTATTGTGTCTGTCTACAACTAAAAAATACTTAAAAAAAAAAAGAGTCCCAGAATTGTTGCTTATTCAGATAAGCAACATCTTTGAAATGATTAAATTGTTGCTTCTCCCCCACTGCCAGTGGTGAATAGACATTGTTTTATGTTTGTCTTGTTCACTTTGAACATGTAGCTTAACAACGAACTCTTAGCTCAAGAGGACTGTCACATATTGCAAATATTTATGTATTTCTCAGTTTACAAATTCTTTTCACTTCGCCTTGTTCCTCAACACGGATAAATTAACAACCCTTAAAAGATGATTTCAGTGCTCTTTTAACTCATTAAGTAGAATCATGATCTTTTTTTTTTTTTGGGTGGTGCTGGGGACTGAATCCAGGGCCTTGTGCATGCAAGGCAAGCACTTTAACAACTGAGCTATCTCCTCAGCCCTAGAATTGTGATCTTGTGGTGGTGAATACCTACAATATAGAGAATACCAAATCAAATGAGACAATTTATTTTTCACATTTGATGTGGACACATAAAATTGGGGTAATTTTCTTGTCTGGCTTAATCAAATTTTAAGTAGAGGGTGGAGCAGGACAGTGCAGGTTTTTGTGTAGTTTAGCCTCATTCATGAGAATTAGGAAATTTTTGGGTTAAGATATTTATATTTGGGCTGGAGCTGTAGCCCAGTGGTAGAGCAATTGCCTAGCACATGTGAGGCACTGGGTTCGATCCTCAGCACCACATAAAAAAATAATTAAATAAAATAAAATTATTGTATCCATCTACAACTAAAAGATATTTAAAAATATTTATATTTATCCATATAAATATTTAATTTCACAACATTTTGTAATTAAATATTTGATTTGTTTAAATGGAAAAAGTCTACAGTATTAAGTATTATGAATGGTTTTTGTAATAAAAAATGCTTCATGAGAATATGAAATTACTTGGGGTGAATTTTTTGTTGTTTTCTTTTGTATTTTTCTCTATGAGATTTTTAATTAGTTTGATTTTGTTTGAAATAGAAAAGTGGTATATAAGCATTAAAATTTTTCCTCAGTGAAAAATAACATGAAAATATAAAATAGTTTGGGGAAAACTGATTTTATTATTGCTTCATCTAGTTTTCTAATTAAAGTTTTTATTTGGGTTGAAATGGAAAAAGTATATAGCCTATAAATAATGCAGACATTTTTCTTTAATAAAAATATTACATGAAAAAGTTGAGGGAAATTGATTTAAAAAATATTTAATTTCCCCCTTATGGCAGTATTATATTACTTTATTGTTAGTTATCTGATTTTTTAACACTAAGAGTATAGTAGGCCCTAGGAATGTCATTTCTAGGATATTCATTCAAAAATTTACTTGTTCTAAGTGTGTCTTAGCCTTTGATTTTCCCTCAATGATTGGGCTCTAATTGGACATGTCAGGCTCTCTTGTTTTATACAAAGGAGTCAATTGACTGTGGTTGAAACTAAATCTTGTATCTTTAAAAATTTGTGGTGTAGTGTTTTTGTGGTCATGAAACCAAACTGATTTTATGTTTGAGTTGTTTATCAGTGAGCTACTGTCGGAGAAAAATTCACAATTATGATGAAGCTTCAAGCAAAAAAATACTGAATTTAATGTTGATTGTAGAAGACAGTCTTGCCACAGAGTAACCCATGTGGTTGTATGTGTCAAGTACCTTTTATAAGTGAAGAGCCATCCGATAATTTCAGCCTTCTCTCTTAACCACGATTGAGCATGGAAAGACATGTTTTTTACTAGTTATCTTGGAGAATCAAGAAAAGCTAGCTGACCGAAGGGGATGGATCAAACTTTGATCTACCAGGGAAGGCCGTATGTCTCATCAACATTTGCACTCACAGGTCTCAGAAGGGAAAGGATTTGGGGGCTGGGGTACGTTGGCCAGTTTCTCTTCACATTCCACTGTCTTAGTAAGACAGAAAGGAGAGCAGATAAATGGGCAGAAATTAGAATTGATCTCCATGGCAATGACTTGCCTCTGCTGGTTCTACAGATAGATAAGTGTTCAAGAGGGAGCTGTTTAGTCCCACATATTTGTATTCCTTTCATAGATAAATAGGCCCGGGAGGAAAAAAAATCTTGCTTTTAGGTATTAACATTATTTATTAGGCCTTTTAAGGTGGATTTTGATGGTGATCCAAGTTAGGTTAGAATAGTTATAATTATCCAAGATTATTTAGGCACAATGCCTGTTTTGGCTTGGAATAGTTGAGTAATTGAGAAAAATTCTTATGTTTCTTGGCTTGAGTTTTTTGTACTGGCAACATACCCTGCTCAAATTCACCCAGTCATTTCCCGCCCACCATATCTATAGCCTTACTGAAAGTATAGTAAGTTGTCCCACAATCTGCACCTTTCTTCCCATTTGTGAATAAAATATAAGTCTGTTCATTCATAGGGAACAGATGGACTTAGACTGACTGAGCCTTGTGAGCTGAGAAGGTTTCTAGGAGTTTCCTTAAGGAGGGACAGATTCCTCCCCTACTGAGAGGAGATCCTTGACTCCTGGTATCTTTTATTTTAAACTTGTTTACATTTTGAAATACCAATAATTTAAAAAATATTTCTCTGTGGCAAGCCAGGGTACATCCCCCAGCTCTGTTACAATCTGATCTCAGTGTTTATTTACAACTATGTAAAAATAAAAATAATGTTAGATAAATCACAGAAAGAGAGCATAGACTTTAAGGGAGTGTGCAGTTTTCTATCACGAGTTAGGAAAGCTCTGTCTGGAAGTGTCAATTGACTGGAGATCTCAATGGCATGAGGGAACAAGCCATGCAGCTATCTTGGGGGAGAGGGTTCCTTACAGGACAACAAATACAAAGGCCCTGGGGTGGGAGTGCACTTGGTGTACTAGAAAAATAACCAAGGAAGTCAGTGTGGTTAGAACAGACTGTGGGGTGCAAAATGATAGGAGATGATATCAAGTGTAAGAGGAGACTTGTCCATTGCCCTAGATCAGAATCTCATCATCTACCTCTAGGATTTTGCCATCAGTGTTTGAACCTTAATGTAAGAGCTTCACAAAGTCTTGTTGAATGAAAAAAGCTTTTAAAAGTTTCAACCAGAGAAACAACATGTATCCCATTCGTTTACAATAAAAATTTTAAGAAAGCTTTATTTACCATAGGGGGTGGGGGGAAGAATGGATAGAGAAGTGTTAGATTCTGCCACTTTTATTATTTAATCTGAATCTATATTAATCTATATTTGTATGAAACCCATCTTTTAGAAAATGACTCATAATATCTGTTTCATAGAGGTTGGACTTTTCAGGAATTGAACCTGACATAAAGCCATTTGAAGAAAAGTGTAACAAGCGTTTCCTGGTAAATTGCCATGATTTAACTTTCAATATCTTGGGTCAAATTGGAGACAACACAAAAGGACCACCCACAAATGTATGTATGACTTCCTTCTACTTCCTTTGAACCAGCATATTAAAGAAATGTCTTTCTTTTTTAAAACTGAAGACTAATTTACTGTGTAAAAATTCCACTGCTACACATTATGGTAAATTTGACATGTAAGAATTTCATATATCTCTTTTCTCAAAATATGGATATATTCTCATCTTGAAAGGATTTGTGAAACTCTTACCTACTCAGAAAAACACAGAGAGGGAGAGCTCTTGACATTCAAGAGTGACATGTCCCCAGATCCTGCACCATCCTCAAATTTGGGAATTCTATTGGGAAACACAATTTCTTCTGTGAAATTGGTTTAAAGCAATGAATAAATATCTCCAAAGTCATGGGATACAGATGCTGTGCAGTCTGCAAGACTCACTTACTATTTTATAGAACAAGAATCATTTTGGTCTGCAGAGAAAATTCTAATTATTAGGTGTCATGGATCATTTTTGTGGTTCAGAAATACTTGCAATTAAATATAAAATCTTCAAAGAGACTGTGTTTGATGTTCATCTTTATTTTTGGTTTCTACTTCTAAAAATATATCAACAGTGATGATTGATTATCTCACAAAGTGGCTGAAATGTAGCAGAACACTTTTCTGCATGTAAAGAGTTAATCTTTATGCCATCTGGCATGAAATTTCTCTTTGTGACCAGCTTTCAAATGCCATCTGTAGAGAGGAATCATGTCTTCCAAAATTGCTGATAGGGCAAAGCTTTAGTCAAGTAATTTGATGTTGACTGATACTAACTCTTATGAAATGTATAGTCTAGTAAGTTATAACAAAACAAAAGGGAAGATTTATTTCTACTCTATAATATCAGCATTATTTTGGGGGTAGTTTCATGAACTGTGTATGGAATTAAATATTATTCAGGAATAATAGTTATTTAGAATGTAGCTTTTGATTTTACTCATCTTTTCCAAATTTATAACTTGTAGAATTATTTATACCTGAAAAAAGTTAAAATTTGATAAAGCCTGTTATTTTAGAATGCTCTTCATGCAGATAAGCCATAAGGCAATTTTACCTAAATGTTGATCTCAGAAAGGAACTGTAATTAGAGAAATTTGAGGAATAAAAAAAGTTATCTTATAATTTGTGTCTCTTCCCCACTTTTACTACCCCCGAAAGTCTTAGTTTTAAAATGTAACTGTTTTTGTTCCCAGGTTGAACCCTTTTTTATCAATCTTGCCTTATTTGATGTAAAGAACAATTGTAAGATTTCAGCTGATTTTCACATAGACCTCAACCCTCCATCTGTCCGTGAAATGCTGTGGGGCACTTCAGCCCAACTGGCCAGTGATGGAAACGCAAAGGTCTCTTCACCGGAATCTTTCATTCATGGAATTGCTGAGTCTCAGTTACGCTACATAAAGCAGGTAAAGAGTGATCTTTAGCCTTGGTAGCACATTCAGAGCAAGAAACAAATATCCCTACATTATTTCCTGTTTTCAGTCCAATGTTTGTTTTCATGGCATTGTATCTTTTTATAACATCTTATTTTTTCTGGTGACTGAAGTTGGAGAGGGGAAAGTGGAAACCAATGGACTTGTTAATAACACTTTAGCAAAGTCATATTATCAGTGGAACCATGATATGAGATTCAAAGTATTTTGTGAGTTAGAATGCAGATATAGACAGACACACACACACACACACACACACACACACACACACACACACAATCCTGAACAAGACAATAGGTGCCCCAAAGGATTTTTTTTAAGAGAAGTTGACCCAGAATTAGCTCTCCTATCCCTAATTCCTTATCCATTAATGAGTAGGTAGTTTGTGCATAAAACTCTTTATACAGAGGCTCTGCTTGAAAAGCAGTGGGAGGGAACTGGAATGTCATAGCTGTAGTGTTCTTCTTTTCTGTCTGGAGTAAAGAATCCATTTTAGAAAGAACGCAGCAGTTCTTTCTAGCAGTTCTTTGGTATTCTGACCTCTGACCAGACAGGAGGCCACAGTTTAGTTGGAGCAGAATGGACAGTTTGCCCTCTAGACTTTTGTAGCTGAAAGGAAATGAGATCATGGCACTGAAGTAAAGTGGAAAGAGGTATATGAACAAAAGGGGTTCCACATCATAAAGAGATTGATTTTTCCCAAAATAAAATGTTCCTTTTTCCTGATTATAAAATAAATGCATTCTTATATAGAAAATTCAAGCAATACAAGGAATATAAAGAAGGCAAAAATTACTACCCATAGATACTAACTATTAACATTTTGGTAAACATCTTTCCAGACGTCTTTGTTGTATTTTTATAAATATGTATACATTGTATATATTCTTATAAAATTGCATCATGGACTGGGGATATAGCTCAGTTGGTAGAGTGCTTGCCTCGAATGCACAAGGCCCTGGTTTCAATCCCCAGCACCACCAAAAAAAATTGCATAATATTTAGGCTGTTTTACATCTACTGTATTCACTTAATGTCACATTTGTCATCCTATATCCATACCTATAGATTAGTCACATTCATATTGAAGGTTAACATGGTATTCCTTTGATTTAACTAGTTAGGATATTTCTAATTTTTTGGTTTTGTAATGCAGCATTGAACATCTTTGTGCATACATCTGAACTCATTTATTGAATTCTCTCTCTCTCTCTCTCACCAGGAATTTAGGGTCGCTTATAGACTGAGCCACATCCCCAGCCCTATTTTGTATTTTATTTATAGACAGGGTCTCACTGAGTCACTTAGCATCTCGCTTTTTGCTGAGGCTGGTTTTGAACTTGTGATCCTCCTGCTTCAGTTTCCTGAACCACTGGGATTGCAGGCCTATGCCACCTTGCCCGGCTGCTGAATTGTCTCTTTAGAAAAAGTTCTAAGCATTGGAATTTTCTGGATTAAAGAATGTGCTTTTTGCTATAGGTTTATCAGATTGGTTCTAGATTTGTTCACATGTGCTTTCCCTACCTTGTGGGGCTATGGATCTGTGGTAGCTCTTCCCCAAATTGTTTCCCTCATGGCCTCTTAGTTTGTTATTCAGACCATAGTTGCTATCTGTACAAACATTATACTACAGTGGTAGTTACTTTTCAAGGAAAAATTGAGCCAGTACAGTATTATAAGAGTTTAAGAATCTGCTATTGAATTATATGTTCAAAATTTCCTGCATGATACCAAATAAGCATTTTTAAAGCTAAGATAAATTTATTGTCTTTATTCAACATAGCTGTATATTTATTATAGGAAGTTTAATTTGTGCCTCAGATGTTATACAACTTACCCCCTAGGTCAGAAAGAAAACTAATATTTTGTTGTTGTTTGAGATGGGGTCTCATTATGTTGCCCAGGCTGGCTTGTTTTTATATTTGAAGGGCTGAGGATTGAACCTGGAACCTTGTGTGTGCTAGGCAAGTGCTCTACCACTGAGACATATCCCCAGTGCCCCACTCAGGCTGATCTTGAACTCCTGGGCTTAAGCAATCATTCTACCTCAGCCTCCCAAGTTGCTGGAAGCACCTGCGTGGTGGCACATACCTCTAATCCCAGCTGCTTGGGAAGCTGAGGCAGGAGGATGACAAGTTCAAAGTCAGTCTCAGCAATGACCAGATGCTAAGCAACTCAGTGAGACCCTGTCTCTAAATAAAATGCAAAAAAAGGCTGGAGATGTGGCTCAGTGGTAAGTGTCCCTGAGTTCAATCCCTGGTATACCACCCCACCAAAAAACCCAAGTAGCTGAAAGTATAGGATTGCCACTTCACCCAACCTCAACATTTTCCCCATGTTTTTGTACTGCCAGCATTTTCCATCTGTGTCTCATGTCACCAAAACTGTCTCATGAGGGGTTGGGGTTGTGGCTCAGTGGCAGATCACCCACCTAGCATGCTCGAGGCCCTGGGTTTGATCCTCAGCACCACATAAATCAAAAATAAAGGTATTGTGTCCACCTATAACTAAAAAATATGTAAAAAAAGTTTCATGAATGGTATAATTATTGCTGTTTTACAGATGAGGAGACCAAAACTCATTGCCTACCATTACATAGCTAGCATTAGTGAAGGTATGATTGGAACCTAGGTCTGTTTGAAAAAACTCAGTCAACAGTGTTTATTGGACAGAATATAATTAAGTGCTCAAATACATAATACCATCACATGCCCTACCATGACCTGGTTGCTGTTTAAGTGTGTGTATGGGTGTGCTAGAATAGTAGGATCTGATATGTTCTCTAGAAGGAGGGGGTAGTGAAGTGGGGGGCATATCCATGCTTCTTTGGTGGGAAAAGGGAGCTGGGCCAGAGGCTTTGTCCTACAGAGCCAGACTCCCAACCCATGTGGGATTCCTGGACTCTCTCTGGCTACCTTCTGCATTCTGAGGACAGGGGAAAGTAGAAACTAATAGAAGGAAAGGCAAAAACTGTCCCAGAGAGTGTCTCGCCAACATTGGAGTCCCTGGTCAATTAAAAAGTGAACATCTTTATAGCTCAGTATCCTTGTCTGTAAAATAGAGCTAATGCTAATGCCTGACTTCAAGGGCTGTTGCAAGGCTCAGATAAGGTGTGCTGCCCTCAGAAAGTGCTCAGTACTGCAACAGTGTGACGTGGCTGCTAGGAGTAGCAGTAACAGGGAAGGCAGCATGCTTTTATCAATTGTCAAACCTCTTAAAATGGTAACACTTGTCACTGGCATCAATAGAGGGAAATACCCAGACTACTGGGAATGGGGAACAATAGGTGTTCGGTAAATATTAGCTATAGCAATAATCAGTGTTGTTATTCTAATTCAGCCTCATCATGTGAGATGTACGATACATGCATTTGAGAGGCAATATAGCATGGGCTGCATAGCAAGCGAAGTCTGGGCTGCAGTCCTCACCCATGTACTACATAAAGTTCTCTGATCCTGTTTTTTGGATCCATAAAATGGGTATATCGTAATGCATGCATTCAAAGATTTTTATGAAGACTGAATGAGATAGCACAAAAAACATCTAGCACAGTTATGTGGAAATTAACATAAGATTTGTTTAGCTGGGTGTAGTGGCATATGCCTGTAGTGCCAGCTCCTTGGGAGACTGAGGCAGGAGGTTCACTTGAGCCCAGGGGTTCAGACCAGCTTGAGCAACATAGCAAGAAAAGAAAAGTAAATTACTTTCGAGGTATACTGCTCAGCATATGTTCTGCAGGGGCAGCTCAGGCTGTCTGCCAGCCCTGGCTCACAGCTTGAGCAGCATGTTTCTGGCAGTACCAGAAGCCAAGTTCTATGACCTTGACACACTTTGATGGGCCACCCTAGTAATACCAGGTGCCTAATGTACATTATTTTATTTAATCCATATGAAAAGTTTATGAAATCAGTATTATTTTCATCATCCCCATTTCACAGATAAGAAACCTGAGACTTAAAAAAGATATGTTACCTCAACCTATAAATGTTGAAGCCAGAATTTGAAACCAAGAAATTTGACTTCTGAGCAATTTTTAACCACTTTGTTCCACTCTTACTGCTTGAAAATTTAAAGCTGAATCAGCCATTACCCAGGCTGGTTTCCCCTGTTTGGGGGAATTGTTATCCTCTTACTCTCAGTTTTCTATTCTGCCCTGTCTACCTCAGAGACTGTCTAGAACAAATGAGATAATGTGTCTGAAATGCTTTGGAAACTGGAAAGCATTTTATTAGCAAAGTTGGTAATATACCAAATAGAAAAATAAAACTTGGTAGAGACCCAGTGATGGATTTTTCCACTCAAATTCATTTGTGTGATGCTCTTTAAACAACAGACATAACCAACTGACACGCTATTTAGAGGGTATTTATTTGAAAGGAGCCAAACTAGACAGGGGATTACATGGCTGTTTCACATGCACTCAAAGAAAACTTATGCAACTTTAGTTGCATCTGTACTTAGTAACCCTAAATAAAATATACAGGGACAGAACAAGTTTTGTATTGTTTCCTACATTTACATTGAAATCACCAGAGCTCTTCAGTTGCAACAAAGGACTGTTTTATACATTGTGATTTAGTTTTTATGTTAGGCAGAGCAGTGAACTATTTTCTTCCTTCTTAGCTGCAGTGCATATGAATTAAGTGTGAGTAAATTGTTCTGGAGTTACATGAAGCAGCTTTAAAAAATACCTGTCTAGTTCTACTTGAAAAATGCACATTATTTGAGCACAATCCTAACTAAGCCAAATAATGCACATCATATTCATTAGATTGAAGAACTCACCTTGCAAGCACAGTCAAGCAGAAGCAGCTAGGCTGTGATAGTGGCAGCTATACTTTAGGGCTTAATAAATGTCAAGTTGGCAACGAGATATAAAATCCATTTTGAAAGGGACATTGGGAGCTTTGAAATCTGTATGAAAAGAAGTGCTACCTATTTTTGGAATTCTGGACATGATCTTATGTTGAATTTCAACATTCTATACTAAATGCAGTACTTGGACTTATTCACCAAAAAGCCATAAATATGATGTTACATAAAAATCTTAACAGAAGTAATTTTTTCTAGGGAATTTTCTCAGTGACGAATCCACATCCTGAAATTTTTCTAGTTGCGAGAATCGAAAAGGTGCTACAGGGAAACATTACTCACTGTGCAGAACCCTACATCAAAAATTCAGATCCAGTAAAGGTATTTGTAAAGATCATTTATGAACATTTTAACTTAATGTAGAATCTACCTTTTAGTGCTCTTTTAAATGATCCTGTCATTGACCCCTGTAGAAGAAAAATCATGATCTCTGAGAATGTTGTACATTCTGAAAATATTGTATACTATGTGAATATGTATGCTAAAACTAGAACATGCCCCTCTTATTATTTGTGTTATATTAATATGACAATCTGGTTTCTGCTTGCTTCTCAAAAGAAGAACAAAGGCTCTTAGGCCACATCTATGACATGGCCACTTTTTCCATACTTGTAGATTTACAGATAGCCCTAGGATATCAGAGCTGCGGAGAGTAAAGAAGACCTAATCCAGTAGTGCCCAAATGCCAGTCCATACCCAGACTCATGCCTGTATGTGATGCAGTGAGAACAGACAGACAGTGTTTCATGAGGTTCAGTGTATTTAACAAAGGGTTTTCCTTTATTTTGAGATATTTGCCCTTCTTATTTTTTTCAATGTCATACCTTTCTTTCATGACATGTTAGCATGTGAAACCGGAGGGACTTTTTCATTATTTGTTTTGCTAAATGTCTTTAAGTGGCAACAATAAAGGTGGCAATCCTGTATATCATTATGCATAACATTCAGATGTTTGGAAAACATCAATCTTATCCCATCCTCTCATGTTATAAATGAGAAAACTGAGTCCAAACGGGCTAAAGGGTTCATGGTTCATTAGTAACACTACCATCACTGCATATTCAGCAATCATCAATTTATTGTATGAGGTATTTCATTGTGTATCCAAATAGTATGTATTAAATGGAAGATACTGAGGGGACATGTGACTAATTTATGAAAAAAGCCGTGATATTATCGATAAAAGACTCTAGCATTCTATAGCCACAAGGATAAGCATCTAGCCAGCATTTCACAGCCCGTTCAGGCTTTATAGACAGTTTATCTGCTATGCCATCTCCCGTTGCCTGTACAAGCAGTGACTCCTGCCCATGCTAGACTAATTGCATTGACTCTTGGTCACTTGTGCCTTATCTTGTGAGTAGAAAGGTCAACTGTATCCAAGAACAAATTACTCCCAAGAATGATGAGTATCTGCCTGCCATGCAAAAGGAAATACACATTAAAACTGCCTACAAGTTTGCCAATATAGGTCTTTGGTGCAAACTGTGCTCTATGTTTTTTTTTTTTTTTTTTTTTTTTTTTTTGGTCGATCTTCTGATATAGTGACCAAAACTATTAATGAGAAAACATAAAACCTTTTATTCTAGTTTTAAGTTTTATTCCCCCCCTGCATGTTTTATTGGTATATTGTAACTACATCCTGATGGGATGTTATTTCATGTTTGTACATGAACCCAGTATACAATATAACAATATAATTTGGCCAATATCACTCCCCAGCACTTACCCCTTTCATCTCCACCTCCCACCCCTTGAAAGCATAAAAACTTTAATACTTCAGTCTTGGAAAATGGGTTGCTGATGTATGGGATTTTTTCCTGTGTGTGTGTGTGTGTGTGTGTGTGTGTATGTGTGTGGCTTTTTCTAAATTTTTGATGTTTTATATTGGTAAATTGGGGAGATTGTTTTTCTGGGTGAGCCCATGGCAGATTAAACAAATACTCTCCCATCTTCTTATTTCTGACCTTAGACAGCCCAGAAGGTGCATAGGACAGCTAAGCAAGTGTGTAGTCGCCTTGGACAATACAGAATGCCCTTTGCTTGGGCTGCCAGGTTCGTATAAATTTAATTCTGACCCTTTTATTCATACTCCTCTGTGAGACTGAGGCTAAGTATCCTTACTAGTATTCACTACTCTGTTTTCGGCAGGCCAGTTGTATATAGGCCACTTGGGTTGTAAGACTTATGTTAGAATTTGATGTGCATCAAAGACCCCTTCTGAGACCCTCTCAATTTTTTTCATATGTCTTACTTCAGGGAAATTTTCTTTGGCTTCAGTTATTGACCCAACTGATACCAATTAATCTTACTGCATTTTTAAAGAGGAGCTTATTTGCTAAAATGATGGAATGTTTTCCAGAAAACTAGAAATTGTAATGAATTATGTACAGTATGCCATTATTTCAGAGTTGGCTGGATTGTATGGTTTGGAAAAATATCAGAATAATTCTGGAAAACATACTAAAAACTTGAAGGCAAAAAATGCAGTCATTAAATGCAAGTGTGTAATTAATAGATATTCTTGCTCCCTGGTGACAAATGCAGTCAATCTTTTGGAGGTAGTGCAGTTGGAAGCATGAATTACCTATACCTCTTGTGTTATGGTAGTTTACATTATTTTATCTAAATCGTGCAAATCTACATGCAGTGAAAACTTAAAATTTGTTTCTTGCTTTTCTTCATTTTGAACTACGAGTTCATTTGCTTGTTTGTGTTACAGCCTGTACAACTCACTACAACTTCTGGGGAAAGGGCACCATGTTCTGAATAATTCAATTATGTTCATTGGATGCTGGGGAGTAGCATAAGGATAGGAGATTCTAAGTTAATTACCTCTTCTGTCACTATAATCCTTTCATTTGGGGGAAGGTCTCAAACCACATTATATGCTGGCAGAAGAAAAGGTAGCATGATTTTTGTTTTGCACACTTGCAAAAAAAAAAGAAGAAGAATAGAAAAGATAGATATGGATATGGATATGGATATGGATATGGCTGAAGAGTAGCAGAGGTTGGTATTCTAGAAGGTGAAGTATGACTTGTAAATATAAGCACACTTAATATGCTCAAGCCTGAAAAGTGAATCGCTGCTTCTGTTCTAGGCACTCTCTGGTCTAAGTGCTTAATGAGAGAGAGAGAGAGAGAGAGAGAGAGAGAGAGAGAGTTTCTGTGCTGGGAATGGAACCCAGGGTGTTGCACGAGATAGGAAAATACTTGCATTCTGAGCCACACCCCTCTCCATTTCTATATGTAGATTTTCTTAAAAGGTGGGTATGGTCGTGCCCATCTTGGAGATGAGGAAACCAAGGCACAGAAGTAAAATAATAAAATAAGAAATCCTTGCCCAAGTTCACTAGCATGTGGCAGAGTAGGGATCTGAACACAAGGCACCCAACTTCAGTGTCCACTCCAGACCACTATGGAATACTGCCCCCCTTTGGGCAGTAGCAGTAGCTGATTTTGCTGGGGTTTTTTTAAATATTTTTTTTTAGTTCTTGATGGACCTTTATTTTTTTTTATTTATATGTGGTGCTGAGAATGGAACCCAGTGCCTCCCACATGCTAGGCGAGCGCTCTGCCACTGAGCCACAACCCCAGCCCTGCTTGTGCTGTTTTGCCATTAGAAAATTTTATTTTGAAATCATAAAAGAGAAGAGATTTGATCTCTATTTCTGATGAAGAATTATGCTTCCTGAATCGTTTTGGTTGTCAGCAGTAGCAGGAACTCATTCTAAAGGCTTGGCTGGTATATTTAGGGTGTATGATAAACCCCTGTGTTCTGGAAATGAAGGAGATATACGTAGAAGTTGGAACAATGGGGTTAATGCCTTTAATCAAATATCTAGAGTCTCTGCCAGGGGGAATTGTGATTTTGGCTATAGTTTCTAGTTTGTCGGGTGGTACATGACTTCCCATTTTAGCAATAAAATTGCTTCTTAAAAATGGTAGAAGGGGGGCCTGGGGTTGTGACTCAATGGTAGAGTGCTTGCCTAGCATGCATGAGGCACTGGGTTCAATCCTCAGCACCACATATAAATAAATCAAGTAAAGGTCCATTGACAACTAAAAAAAATTTTTTTTAACTGGTAGAAGAGGGGCTGGGGTTTTAGCTCAGTGGTAGAGTGCTTGCCTAGCATGCATGAGGCCCTGGGTTCCATCCCTGGTACTGAAAATAAAAAGGAAGAGGAGGGGGAAGCAATAATTCAAATTCAAGTGAAAAACGATATGTGTATATTGTAAACTATATAAATTTATCTTCAAGAACTACTTTAACTTTTTTCAACTTCATGGTGATATACTTTACCTTTGATAAAATGCACACCTGTTAAATGTTCAGCTTGATGAATTTTCACAATGTGTCTAGTCGTAACCACTACTGCAACCAAGATAAAGAACATGACTCTCATCCCAGAAAGTTTCTTCATGGCTCTGTGTAGTCAGTCATCCCACTGATCATCCCAACCACTAATCTGATGATCATGGCAGGTGACTTTCGTCTATTCTGAAGCTTTATATAAATGGAATCATGCAGTTTGTGTTTGGTTTCTTATACTCAGTGCATTTTTTAGATTTATCCATAGTGTATGCATTAGAAATTCATGTTGAGTAGTAGTCCATTGTATACTTACTACAATTTACTTATCCATTCTGTTGTTGATGAATATCTGGGTTATTGCCAGTTTGGGGCTATACCAAAGAAATCTGCAAACATTCATGTAGCATGTGGAAACCTGCTTAGGAGTGAAACTGCTACAGAGAAGATGTGTGCTCAACTTTGTGGGAAAACTGAAAACTTTCTATTTAATTTTCCTACTAGTGCTATCTGGATTTATCAGTACTTTATTTATTATTTTTTAAAAAATCCCTTTTATTGCTGTTTTAGACCCATTTTCAAAGACATTCAAGGCTCTCTCGATCTAGAAGGGAGATTTTCTCCTTTGTATAAACAAGACAGTAGCAAGCTTTCAAATGAAGACATTCTCAAGTTGCTCTCAGAATACAAAAAGTAAGTGGGTGGTGTTACTGCAATAAATGAATGATCAGTTTCTCAAAATGATAAATGTGTGTCATGTATTGGCAAAACTGAATTGATAAAGAATGAAATCTGGATATAGGGTAACCAATACATTTAATCATCATGATTTTAATAATGAAAAATATTCTTTATACCTAGGCCAGAAAAGACCAAATTGCAGATTATTCCTGGGCAGTTAAATATCACAGTGGAGTGTGTTCCTGTGGATTTATCAAGTAAGAATGTATTGTTAATTAAAACATAATTAAAGGTTATGTTTGAATCTTGGGATTTTAAAAAAAATATTTTTTTCCTGGGGTTTACGTGGTATATTAGTTTCCTGAGGGTACCATAGCAAAAGTATACATTTTGTAACTTAAGACAACAGAAATTTATTCTCTCACAGTTCTGGAAGTTAGAAATGTGAAATCAAGATGTTAGCAGGACTGTGCTACCTCTGAGTGTTCTAGGGAAGAATTATTCCTTGAGTCTTTAGCTTTTGGAAGCTCCTGGCTGTCCTTGACATTGTTTAGCTTACAGCCACATCACTCCAGTGTTTACTTGGTCATCATATGGCCTTCTTTCCTTGGTGTTCATTGGTTCTCTTCCCTATAGAGACACCAGTCATTGTTTTTAGAGTCCACCTTCACCTAGTATGACCTCATCTAAACTAATTACATGTGTGAAGACCCTATTTCCATATAAAGTCACAATCTGAGGTTCCAGGTTGACATGAATTTGAGGGTGGGACTCTTCAACCCAGTATGCATGGTGAATAGCTACAGATGAGAAAGCGAGTTGATCTTTATCAGATGTTTTGTATAAAATATGTGATGTTATCAGTGTGCCTCCATCAGTTTCTGATGCATTTTTCCTTGGATAAGTTTCTACCTCTGTCATCAACTAAGAGATCAAAAGGGAGAAGAATTTCTTTTCTCATTACTAGAATCTTAAGATATTCTAGGAGCGACAAAAGATGATTCGTAGGAGATAAAGTGAGTTTAGTCTTAGTAACATGCCACTAATGCAAATTGAGACAAGATTCTTTTGCTTATCAGTCAAATTTACTAAAATATTTTAAATGAAGCTATTGGTCTGGGGGTGTAGCTCAGTGGTAGAGAGGCCCTGAATTTGATCCCCAACACCCAAAATTAAAAGAATATGAAAAATTCTCGCTAGGTTTTGGCCAAGCACCATCACCTATCATGGGGAGTAATACAGTTTGGCAGCAGGTATCCATAGGTGCCTGTACTTAAGACATTGTAGTTTTAAGATTCTATCTATCTATTCATTCACTAAATAAGAAAACATTATTATACTTATAAATATACTAATGAAAACTTATTAAATATAATAATTATTGCATTATTATTGAGTAAACATTTGAGTACCTACTAGGTGCTTTAAATTTATGGAATTTAAAGTCTAGATGGAACAACAGACAGTAAACATGCAGATAAATAATTGAATAATTTTATCCTATGTTTGGGGTAGTCTTTTTTTTTTTTTTTTTGAGGGGGGCGGGGTACTGGGGATCAAACCCAGGGGCACTCAACCACTGAGCCACATCCCCAGCTCTTTTTATTTTTTATTTTCAGACAGTGTCTCGCTAACTTACTTAGGGCCTCATTAAATTGCTGAGGTTGACCTTGAACTTATGGTCCTCCTTCCTCAGCTTCCTAAGCCACTGGAATTACAGTTGGGTGCTACTGTGCCCAGCTGGGACAAACTGCCTAAAAAGGGTGGCTGGAGAAGGCCTTCATTAAGCTCAGGAACAGAAGAGGGAGGAAGAGCCCATGTGTGGTGTTTGGGACTCTACATTCCAGACTGAGGACATTATGTATGTTGTAAAGGCATTGAGGTAGGAGCAAGCTTAGTTTGTATGAGTAGAAGGAAGCCAGTATTGCTCTGGTATAGTATATTATGATAACAAGGAGGTAGGAAGTGAAGTAGGAAGGATTGGGTGTTACATAGGGAATTGTATAGACCATGGTAGCACCTTAAAAGTTGTATTTTAAGTGCAATAAGAAGTCACTAATGGGTTGGAAGCTAGGGAGTGTGTGTGTTCTTTATCTAGAAGCTAGAAGAAACAGGAAAAGAAAGGTGGAGGAGGGGCTCTTCAACGTACATTTCAAAATACCTAAAAGTGCAATGGATTCTTTCCTAAAGAAATAGTTCTTGAAATAGAGACAGAAGTATGTGCATATAGATTTTTTGGCAGTGTTATTTATACTGACAGGAAATTGCAAACAATGAGAATTCAACACTGTCGGTGTGCTTAAGGCAAAAGTGACACACCAACACCATGTAACTTTATGCAGCCGTGCAATCTGATGCTTCCAGTTTGTAGAATAAGACATCAGATAAAATGCCAAAATTTTTTAAAAAAGATTTTTTTGAGTGTGTGGTACTAGAGATTGAACTCAGGGGCACTTTACTATTGGGATATACCCCCAGATCTTTTTTATTTTTATTTTGAGATAGGGTCTCACTAAGTTGTCCAGACTGGCCTCCAACTTGTAGCGATCCTCCTATCTCAGCCTCCTGAGTTGCTGGGCTTACAGGTGTACACCACTGTATCCTGCAAGGTTAAGTTCTACATAATACAGTAGAATTTTAATTTTACTATATAAAACATGTATAGAAAGTAGACTAGAAAAAATATACCAAAATGTTAATAGGAGTTCACTCTGGGAAGTGGAATGACTAATTGTTACTGTGTTCCTTTATACCTCCAGATGTTCTATTATAACTATGTATTGCTTCAATAATCAGAAACACAAATCCAACAAAAATTACTGTGTCTTCAGGTCCAACTTGCCCTGGGTCTTCCTTCTCCTTCAATGTCACTCTGCAGTAAGGATGAGCAATCTTACAGCCCCTAAGTATATGAATAACCTTTACTACAGTGGCTGCTTCAATAACATATGCTACTAAACTTCTCTGAGGCTTTGTATATTTCACATCTGAGTGTATTGAATTTATTATTGGTAACACATCATAAGATCTATAGTTTCAAAAAGCTTCCATTATTCTTTGCTGAAAATTTGCACCTGCACCAAGTTAACTTTTTAAAAGTGACTTGCCATGAGCTAATTGGAAGTATAAATTTACCCTTATTTCTTTCCCTGATACCAATAAAATTTGCAGTGAAAGCTAAATTGCAGCCACAGGAGGGAAAATGTAATGGATTTCTTTGCAGAGTTTAAATTTGTCAAAATTATGATGTGTTATATTTGGCAAATCACTCGACATTGAGAATGAAATAGCAATTCGTGCTTGGTGTGATGGGTTCCACAAAAATCAATATCAGGCTTCTCTGTTGTGTCCTTTTGGGTTTTTAAGTGGTTGTTTGACTTTTTTGTCACTAAGAATTCTATTTTTAAGTCACTCTTTCAGAATACAGTCCCCATATATTTTTGTGAATGCAGGAATGTGTTAATGTTGTTAAACTGTATGCTCTTTGCCCATTTATTATTTTCTGCTATAGACTGTATTACTTCTTCATATGTGCCCCTGAAGCCTTTTGAAAAGAACTGTCAAAATATTACTGTGGAGGTTGAAGAGTTTGTTCCAGAAATGACAAAATATTGTTATCCATTTACTATTTACAAAAACCATCTGTATGTCTATCCCCTGCAATTAAAATATGATAGCCAGAAAACATTTGCCAAGGTAAGCAGTGTAAACTATACATTTGTGGAGTTTGAAATGTTATTTATAATCTTCTCATTCTGTGACTCATTTTGAATGATTAATCATTTTAGGCAAGGAACATTGCAGTCTGTGTGGAATTCCGGGATTCCGATGACAGTGATGCTTGTGGGCTGAAGGTTCGTTTCTGATTCTGAGAAGCAGACATTTTTGGTAGAGTTAGAAGAGATGGGGATTTGGGGACTTTGTAGTGTCATATTCTAAGTTTAATTTGTTTAAACATCAAAAAAAATGTACTATGGTGACAAATTCAATGTAGTTTAGTGTAATGACAAATTTAGTGACAAAAGGGTTAGATTAAATGTTAATATATAACAAAACAAAAGGAGAGCATATACAGCTATAAAAATGGATAAGCCTGGGCTTGGGTATAGCTCAGAGGTAGAGTGCTTGCCTAGCATATACGAGGCACTGGGTTCAGTTTCCAGCACACATGCACATAAAGTGAGCTTTTTCATTATCAGGTCTGTTTTGTTTTTGTTTTTGTTATTTGCAGTGCTGGTGATGGAACTCAGGGCCCCATGCATGCTAAACAGATTCTTTATCACTGAGCTATACCCCCAGCCCACATACCAAGTTTTGCCATTGCTTTGAAGCTTCTTCAGAAGGTCATTTTGTACGATAGTTTATAATAGCACCATCAGGGGACCATAAACTCCTTTCTCCTTGAAATCCGAACAGGCTTTTTGAGCTGACCAAAGCACAGCTAGACTACTTTGATGTGAGATATGACTTCTACTCCATGACTAGCCAAATGGTGCCTCCAAACTTGTATTTGTGATCTCTGAAAAGCACAATCTCAGTATTATGTGATATGGTGATCCTTAAATACCTGTCACATCACAGTTCTTTTACATTTTCCCTCTGTATTGCTGATTTGGACTTTTTGCTCTTTAGTCCATTAATCAGAGACCTGAAAGAGAAGTCAGAGAATATGTCAACAGCACGAAGTGTTTATCTGGTTCCCTAATTCTCTAGCTTGAGCCTAAATCAGACAGATGGATGGCCTTATATTCAAATCCCTGGGGAAGGAGGCTGGAATTCCCCCAACTAAATCATCAAATGTTTCATGGCCTCTCCCTTTGAAAAGAGATTTTTTTTTCACAGAGAAATTTAAATTAAACATTGGCTGGTTCAAATGCAGTGTATTTTCTCTGGTTCTCCCTTTAGTAGAGTGGACAACAACTGTTCTTTTCCTTCTAAGCAATACCCTTTTGTATACTTAGAGATTCTTAAGTTACTTTTCAGCAGTTCTTGAAAAATACCTTTATAACTGTATTTAAGGGGAGTTGGATATGCACTCATATGGAGTCTCAATTTCATTTCATAGCTGGCCTAGAGGCTTAGTTTGAAGTAACAGAGTGAGGCAATTAGTACTTTGGCATGCTGACTCCATATTCATCCTTGAGCTTATTAGACCAGTGTAAGTGAAAAACTCACATTAGAAATGAAATCAGATTGTTCCATGGAACCATAGAAAACTTTACATTTATTTTATCAGTTTAACAGAAAGCCAATGATTTTTTAAATGTGGCTCATAAAGTGCCATATTTAAAAATGTTAACAGTAAGTTTTGGTGTAGCTTAATAGACATTCAGTTTTGAATTCATTTAGCCTACAAATGCTTCTGCTGGCTTTTGTTTCTTTTTAAAAAGCTCTTCTCCTTGCCCACTGTGCAGTGAGCATCCAGAAAATGTTGCTGGCTGGCAGAAGGGGCACCTCTCATGTTAAGATACCCAAGTGACTTGAGAGGAGTAAGCTTTGCTGGCCTGGTCTGAGAGTGTTTCCCTGCCAGATAATAAAAATGTTCAACTTCTTACCATCAACTAATTTGGAATTGCATTTCTTTGATGGCCAGAAGTTCAAAAGCGTTATCTGAGGTGGTGTCATGAATGACTGTAAATGATTTGGAGCTTACAGGCTCATGGTGAGAACTGCATGGGCTTGGCCATGGCCCTGTGCTCACAGATGCCTCTAACTGTATGTGGTTCCATAGCATCCCATTTAAAGACCTGCATTTGGAATGGTGATTCTATTTCCTTCTTTTGCAGTGTATTTATGGAAAACCTGCAGGGTCTGTTTTTACCACAAATGCTTATGCTGTTGTCTCACATCACAACCAAAATCCAGAATTCTATGATGAGGTAAAAACATATCACTCTGGTATTTATAAAATGCAGTGGTTGCTATTTTTCTCTTCAAATCATTTCCATTTTTTCATCTGTACTTGCAATCTCTGAATGTTTTGTTCCATGAAAACAGAAAATGTCACATCAAAATGAAAGACGGCTCCTGCTTGTACATTCTGACGACAGTGGAATATTTGCCCACAAATTTAAGGGTCTCTGTGACTTGAGGTAACATGGTAGGAAACAAACATCAGAGTGGAGCTAGGATTTTAGCCCTTCTCACTTTGATAGTACAGGCTTTGTGACACTAATTCACTTCCCCTTTTTGAGTCTCTACTTTCTCGACTTTAAAATGAGAAATTCAGAAGAAAATTTCTGAAAACCCTCTAACTCTTTCCCCTTCTGGTTTTATGTAGTAGGGCACAGTCAGTCTGTCACTGAAAAACTTTGAGAGGCACTGTCACACAGATGGGCCACCAGAATCTCACTGGCTGCCCTACATATCTCAGTGAAAAGCAAGTAAAGGGGAGTGGGGTGTCTCTTCTCCTGGTCTCTGCTCCTTTCTGAGTTTCTCTCTCTGACCCTGTCTCGATCTCTCTTTTCCTTCTCCCTACTTCTCCATCTCTATATTTCTGTACTTCCAGTATGTCACTGCCCTAGCTTTTCCTAGCTTATATGTAGTTATTTATCCAGATCTGTAGTCTGCTTTTGCTTCCTACATGTTTCCATGGAACCTGAGTGAGCATCCAGGCCAGATGCTCTGCTGTTTCTGTTTCTCAGTCCTCATGTCTCCATTCTTGGCTTGGTCTGAAACCATCCCCTCTGCTTTCCTGATTTCCCCAGGTCCACCTGCTGTTGTATGGAGGCCTTATACCCCAGCCATAGGCCTCACTCATTCCTTTCTCAGTTTGAAGGTGGGGAGGGGGATAGTGGTGCTTTGCATTTTTGTCACCCAGGGAGGGAGTATGTCCATATTTATGTGCAGTAGAGCATTAGATACCCAGATGGTCTGGATGCTGTGAAATATACCTACAAAAGACCATAGTTATAACACCAAAAACCATGCCTTGTATGAATAATTGGACCAGATGTCCATCATCAAGCTGTTTAATGTGTGATTTCTATAACTAAGACCAGTCACTGTAGAAAACTAGAGCATATAACAAGTAATCCACATTGCTTTTAGGATTCTTAAAATGAACAGACTTTTCCATCATTCACTATACATTGACAGAGAGAGGAGATAGATAGAGGATGTATATTAAATCAATCAAATCTGTGGTCTATAATGTGTCCATACTTGCAGGAGGTATTGTTGGTTTCTGACTAGAAAATTGCTTGAAATACTTCATTATAAGCATTAATTTTAAACTAAATTCATGAATCATAGGAGACAATTTTTATGTCTTTAAGACTAAAACTGTGTTTTTCTTCTAGAGAAATTTATATACGCCCTAATTTGTGAATACCATATTGTTGTAGTGACTTTTTGCATTTTTATTTGTAAAGGTATATTTTTTTTTCATGCAGAAGAGAACAACAACTTAAGAAATCAAATTCAAATTCAGTGCACATTGACTCTGATTGGTTACACACTATCCCTGGGCTGTGAAGATGTGGAGTTTTTCTTGTTTGTTCATTTTTATTTGTAGTGATGCACATTAATTATACAGATTATTGGGTTCATTGTGGCATATTCATACATGCATATAATGTTATTTGATCTAGGATTTCAGAAAATCCTACTACAAAATCAAATCCAGGAGACTCCAAAGTACTAAATCAGCTCTTACAATCCAGGAGAATATTGTCATCAAACTGAAAGTGACCAGAAAAACATTTGGAATATATTTAAATGATATCTATTACTTGGTCGCTTGGCCTGTCATTTAGGAAGTATTTGGGAACAGTATGATGAAACTGAACTAAATGTCTGACAGTCCAGCTTGACAATTAAAATGAAACAAAATAAAACAAAATGTCATGTGTAATTTTGCTGTCATTTCAGATTAAAATCGAACTTCCCATTTACCTGCATCAAAAACATCATTTGCTTTTCACTTTTTATCATGTAAGTTGTGAAATCAACACAAAGGGAACAACTAAAAAGCAGGACACAGTTGAAACTCCAGGTAGCTGTGTTCTTTATTTTATTTTATTTTATTTTATTTTATGCAGTGCTGGAGATTGAACTCAGCATTATGTGTTCTTTTAATGTCTCTCTTTATAGCTATTTGAAATGAATTTTCTAGGATATAACCACTTTTTATAAAGCTTCAGAACATTTATTCCCTTTACCAAAAAGTACATTTCTAAGTTAAAAAGTCCATTGGTAAGCAGGGTGCAGGGATGGGTGCCTGTAGACCCAACTTACCAAGAGTCTGAGGCAGGGGATCACTTGAGCCCAGGAATTTAAGGCCAACCTAGGCAACATAGCAAAACACTGTCTAAAAAAATTGATTGACAAAAGTTGAACTATATATTCATTTTGTTATTTCTAATCAAATATTTTCCAAATACTTGGCAGCATGCTCAAACTAGTATAAGCAACATAAAGTAATATTGTTATTATAAAAGAAAAACACATATTGTGGCAGTGTACTATCATTTCTTTGACGTAGAATTGCCCAGCAACCAGAAATTTCTAGTTCTGCTTACTGAGGAAGAGGGAAGTAAGCCCAGAGCCAGGGACATCTGTGAGCTGGAGGGAGGTTTGGGGCTGTTTGAGAACAGATTTGAATAAGCTTTAGTAAGAAAGTACCAGTCCTGGTCCCATTTCAGCAAGGTTTTAGATAAACCAGTGGGAAGCAACCTTGGGAGAGCATAGAAGACCTGTGAACATAGCACATGTCACACTTCATGAACGTTTGCGTACCCTGGGATGCAGATCAGGCCAGTCTGGATCAACCATTCATTTAGGAAACATTTCTGCATATTTATTATGTGCAAGATATTATAGTAGGCCTTATGGGAATACAGTGAAACATCCAACATAGGCTCATGTTCAGTGGGCATATGATCCAGTAGGGGAAATGAGTCCTATGTAGGAAATTATAATACAATATAGAAAGTGTTGATTACCAAAATTATTCTGTGGGTGGATGGAGAGGTGTCTGGAAATCACAGAAGGCTTCCAGGAGGAGATGATGGTTTTAACTGGTCTTAAAAGGGTAAGTGGATCTTTTTTTTTCTTTTTGGTATTGGGGATTGAACATGAGCACTTTACCACTAAGCCATATCCCCAGCCCCTTTTATTTATTATTTTTTTAAATTTTGAGTTAGGACCTCACTATGTTGCTGAGGCTTGCCTCAAACTTGTCTCAGCCTCCCAAGTTGCTGGGATTACAGGCATGCACCACCACACGCAGCACAAGGTAGATCTTGATAAAGAGGTTATAACAGGAAGGTAGGGGATTCTGGGAGAAAGGATCAGCTTGTGAAGGGTCACAATACTGAGGAGTATGGATAGAGAACCTCAAGTAGTTCACTGAGTTGAGAGCACAGCATGGTAGGGGAGTCATAGGATGTGAAATTGAAAAGAAGGCATCAGATTATGCAAAGCCTTGAATGCCAGGTTGTAGATCGGATTTGACTCTATCACCAGTGTGGAACTACTGAAGTTATAAACACTAGGAAGAGCTGTTTGGGGAAAAAATTAATCAGACAGCAAAATAAAGGGTAAGGTGAGTTGGAACAGAAAAAGGAAGGATAGAAGCAGCACCAAGAAGGGAACTATTTCACATGTCCAAGAAAGGATGGGGGCCACACTATGACAGCATCAGAAAGAGAAAAAGGGAATTATAGAAGAAGAAGTGCACCCAGTATCTGTGGGTTCCACATCCATGGATTCAACTAACCATACATTGAAAACCTTGACAATTGTAGCTATACTGAATACATACAAACTTTTTTCCTCGTCACTGCTAAGCAAGGCAAACAACTATTTATATAGCATTCATACTGTATCAGGTATTATAAACAATCAAGAAATAATTTAAAGTATACTGGAGGCTATACCTGGGTTGTATGCAAATACTGTACCATTTAATATAAGAGTCTTGAGCATTCAGTGATTTTGATATCCATGAGGGGTCCTGGAAGCAGTCTGTAGATTCTGAGGGAAGTCTGTTTTGGACCTAGCAAAAGACTGACTAGATGATTCAAAGTAAACTATAAGTTTCAAAGTTGAGTGATTAGAAAGTAATGCCAATGGCAGATTGTGGATAGGCATGGTAGGTCTGGGACGGATGGTGAGTTTGAAGTGATAGGGAGACGCCAGAGTGATGTCCAGCAGGCAGCAGGACTGAATATTAGAGAGCTCCCTTTATGGATAGTATAATCCTATTCTATATCCCCATAGAAATTGAAATTAATTCAGGGTAGGGACCTTGAGAATTAAGAAGAAAACTAGCAGGACAATGAGAACTCATAAGAATGTGTATCTCCTGCACAATTAATTGCAATTTCCTTCACCAAGTCCTAGACAGAAGTGGGCAAGATGTTCAGTGAAGCATGAGATGGTTATTCTGTGCCACTCATCAATTTTAACTGTCCATCCTTTAAGTGGCTTCCTACGTTTGATCCAGATGGCATGCTTGATATTGTACCTTTGAGCTTCCAAGTGTTCTATATGAGTTTTGACTAAGGGACACACTGGGCCATGGTCTGATTAATTTACAGTGTAGAAATGTTACCTAAGCAAAGAGACAGAAAGTGGATTCATGGTTGCTAGGACTTGGGGAAGGGGGAATGAGGAGTGCCTGCTAAGGGCTCAGAAGTTTCCTTTTGGGGAGATGAGAAAGCGCTGGAATTAGATAGTGTTGATGGAGACAATTGGGAAATACACTAAAAACCATTCAATTGTATGCTTTAAATGGATTAATTGTATCTGAGTTATATCTGGATAAAAAATTCTGTGAGGAAAAAATGTTGCCAAAGAATAAGCAATATGTTTTCCTATTTTCCAGGTTGGAAATCTTTTCTCTTTTTCTTTTTTCAATTTTTTTCTTTTTTTTGGTGGGGGGGAACTAGGGATTGAATTCAGAGGCACTTGACCACTGAGCCACATCCCCAGCCCTATTTTGTATTTTATTTAGGGACAGGGTCTCACTGAGTTGCTTAGTCCCTTGCTTTGGCTGAGGCTGGCTTTGAATTTGTGATCCCCTTGTGTTTGTCTCTGGAGCTGCTGGGATGACAGGTGTGTGCCACCATGCCTGGCCAAATTTTCAGTTTAACTCTGGTAACAGAGTCATTCCCCCCCACCTTTTTTTGTACAGGGGTTAAATCCATGGTTGCTTAACTACTGAGGTACATCCCTAGCACTTTTTATTTTTTATTTAGAGACAGGGCCTCAATAAGTTGCTGAGGCTGGCCTTGAACTTGCAATCCTTCTGCCTCACTCTCCCAAGTTGCTTGGATTAGAGGCATGCACCACCATGCCCAGCTATGACTCAGTAATTTCGAATGGTTCTTCTGCTCAGGTTACTTTCTCCTGCTTTTTATTAAAAAAAAAAAAAAAAAAAAAAAAAAAGTCTGGACAAACCATTTCTGAAGTTGTACTTGTGGTAAAGATGCTCTTCAGGCATGTTTCAGAGTCTGATAAAGCAATTTAGTTTATATAGAGAAAGCAATATTTTGGTCTTTTAAGAATTAAAGCATTTGGCGAACAAAACACGTAAATGAAAACATTCTAACCAGACTTGTGTTGACTTCTGTGTTCACAGTATAAACACACAGATACACACGTGCACATGCACTTACGCAGAATTTTGGAGAATCGGAAAGCAATGACTTTACAAAGTGCTCTCCAGCCAACACCCTCTCTTTTTTGCCAAAACTTTGTCCAGAGCAAGCTTTTTTACAGCCGAGTTATAAACACTTGAAACCAGAGTAATTTCTATAATGGAAATACTGACACTGCTCAACTTGAGCAACACAGATGGCTCTGGCTCTTTTAGCTAGAACATTATGAGTTTTCTAATGGAAAGCCAAGGCACCCTTTTGGGGGTAGAACTGTGAAGAAATGTAGAAATTGGGGGAAATCTTGCAGCAGAGTCAGGTCATAAACACTGTGGCCTGGCTACATTCTTCTACTACACCTCCTCCTTCCGTAATCAGGAAAACAGTCCATCTAGATGATTTGTGCCTACTGCCTTCTATAATTATAGACTGGAACCTTGACTTGTGACCCTAATTTTCCATTGGTCCTTACCCTAATGTTGCCATAGATATTTTGGAACATATTATTGCTGTCTGAGATGGTCTTAGCTATATGACACTGCACTCTTAGTGGGAGGATGGATGAGGGTAATCTGAACCTTAAAAAAAAAGCCTGCCAACAATGTCCCTTATCTTGTAAAGATAATGATATTGTGCACATTTTAAGTTTTAAAGTGTTTTCACAGTATCATCTCTCTGATCTCTCATTTCCTTTTAGATGAAGAGGCTATGTTTTGTTCTCATTTTATTGGCAAGAAAAAACAGTAAATAACTTGTTAGTGGCCAGTCTGGGATTAGGAAATGATCCAAACCCATCGTTCCTTCCCCAGTACGTGGTTGCCCAACACCTGGGCTCCTATGTACAGATCCTATAAGCATCACCACACTGCCCTGATCCCCAGCAGTTAGGCATTTGTGTAGCTAATTGCATTTTCTATTTCATTTCTTATGGTTGATTATTGTCTTGGCAGTTGGGTTTGCCTGGGTACCTTTGCTGAAAGATGGTAGAATCATCACATTTGAGCAGCAGCTGCCAGTTTCGGCCAATCTTCCCCCAGGCTACTTGAATCTGAATGATGCTGAATCAAGAAGGGTAGGAAAATATTTGCATCTATTGTGGAGTAATCATAGTTAACTGTTTATAAAAGAGAATTCTGTTGGTGTAGTTGATCATTTGGGACTTTACTCCAAGTATGGTCTGTGGGCTGGTGCTGGTCTACTATAAATATAAGTATGGAAAATATGTGTTTACAATTTACAGCAGTTTGATAAAGTATCTTTATGCCTATTGTTTCTAATAATAACTTTTAAAACTGGGTCTTGAATTTTGTGTATCATTTTAAAAATCCACTTATTTTAACAGTATGTTTTTATTATAATTGATAAAAGCAATCTGTAAAGGATTAGAAATTTAAAATGAGTTAGGGTATGTTTGTTCTAGAGGCAGGTTATTTTCTCCAATGCTCTCATCGTCTGAATCTAATATGTTAATTTCTGAAAAATGTTGAAATGCATGAAGGTATTACATGTTGTTCATCTGTCTATTGCTACAAAATGAAATTCTTATCTGTATTTTCCGTTTACAGCAATCAAATGTCGATATTAAGTGGGTAGATGGTGCAAAACCTTTGTTGAAGATTAAAAGCCACTTAGAGTCTACAATCTACACTCAAGTAAGTTGTAGCATTTGAATTGTGTCAACTTCAATACTCAAATATATTTCTTGATTAAAATAGATGATATTTGATTCCTACAGCCTGCAAGATTTTCTCATTAATAGCATGATTCTAGCTCAGGATATACAGTTATTGCCAAATTATAAAATCTTTTTATTGCTGCTAACTGATTTGAGCCTCTCAAAACTCTGAAAGGCATGTGCAAGCTATCCTCATCATATAGGTGAAGAAACTGAGGATCAGCTGGGTTATGTAACTTTCCCAAGGTCACACAGTAATAATTAGGGGAATGGGGTCAAAATACACATTTCCTTTTTCCACTTGCTGATGTAATCCATGCTGTCCAGAAAATTGGTGTGTATGGAATCCATATAGGATAGCTGGACTCGCTTGCCAGTGAAGTGTCATGGTAAAGTTCATTATTGAAGTTTACCCAGAACTTTTGTTCTAGTAATTTCCTGCTGCCACCTTATTTTACCTGTCAGTTCAGACCTGTCTTCCTGATCATTTCATTAAAGTAGAGAAGCAGCCCAACCTCATAGAACACAATAGTCAAAAAAAGGATTGAATGAATGCTTAATTGTTTGGGTACACATTGAATCCTTTTTGTGTGTTTTGGTACATGCTGGATTGATTTGCTTTGGCTGCATTGTGTGGTGGTCAAGAGACCTTTGAGACATGGGCATATAGTTTGGCAGCTATGGCTCCTGATTCTGGGCATTAGAATACCTGGATGGAGAGGTTTGAGTAATGCAGGAAGGGAGAGATGTGGTGAGCCTGCCTTTGAGAATAATGAATCAAATTTCATATGGCTGTTTCCATCTGTGTTCCAGGATCTGCATGTGCACAAATTCTTCCATCACTGCCAACTGATTCAGTCAGGGTCTAAAGAAGTTCCAGGGGAGCTCATTAAATATTTAAAGGTAAATGTACAGTCGCTTTCTGCAAAGGGTTTGTTTTTCATGTCTTTCTGTTGCCACATTTTGATGTGGAAAAAAGAATCAGACGAACACTTAATACTTTTTGCTGTGGATCCTCAGGAGAACACTTTCTATTAGGTACTTTTCCATCAAGTGGCTGTTTGGAAGCAGACAGCACAGTTGCTACATTAGGAAGAAAATGTTATAGCCAGAATTCGACACCATAGTTTTGGAAATCTCATGGAAATGTTAATTTCAGTTGTATAAATTGATTTTGCAGGTCTTCTGTCTTCCGGCTGACTGCCCAATAAAGGTGGAGAATGCTGTGGGGGAAGGGGCCAGGGGAACATGAGCATGTTTCCTTATAAAATGTGAAATGGTTCCTGTATCTATGAGTGAAAGACTATCAAAAGGGCCTACTGAAGAGACAAACATATTTTCCACATGTTGCATAGGGAAGAGTCTTAAGAAATGCCATGCTTTGTCAGATGAATAGAGAAGTTAAAATGGTTTATCCCCTACATACTAGTACTGCAGTGTGCATCATAGGACTGGGCTGGCAGCAACTCTCTTCTTTGGATTGCTCCTTTAGTAGTTTAGCCATGGAAAGTCTGAGGAGTTTTAATTTTAAATGAAGCCACTGCAGGATTCCCCTTTGGATATATGCTATTGCTTCATGATATTCTCAGGAAACAACCATGTTCGTTTTTTTTCAGAGGTAGTACAACATGAGATAAAATGTATGGATTCTGGAATCATAAACTGACTTTGTGTCCCAGATCTGTCACTTGCTAGCACTGTGATTGACTTTGGCCAAGTTATTTAACTTCTCATCTGTCAACATTGAGGTAAAATAATATACACCTTGGCCAGGCATGGTATAATCTCAGTAACTTGGGAGGTCGAGGAAGGAGAATTGCAAGTTTGAGGCCACACTGGGCAATTTGCTGAGACTCTGTCTCAAAAAATAAATATATAAAAAGGACCGAGGTTATAGCATAATTGTGCAGCCATCCTTGGTTCAATCCCTGGTTCTGCAGAATTAGTACATACAAACGTCCATACACAGTACACATCTTAGGGAGGTTTGAATGAGGTGGTGTCTGCTGTACAGTAACCATTCATGCCACACTTACCCCTTCAGTGCCTCCTATGAGCCAAGCATTGTTCCAGGCATTAAGAATATAATTGAAGAAAGAATTTCCTTTCATCAAGGAGTTTAATTGCTTGTGGGTACAGACAATAAATATGAGAAGTGAGTAAATGTATATATATGTCATGTCATATATATGAATGATAGGTTTGACAAAGAAAACCAAAAGAGTATACTGAAACAAGGAAAGAGAAGGGGTTCATGTTGTGAAGAGGTCAAAGAAGATGTCTTTAATAAAGTGACATTTGAGCAGAGACCTAAAAGAAAGGAGGATGGCAGCCTTGAGCTTTTCTGGGGGAGAGCTGGGAATAGCAAGTACAGCATTACCTTGGAAAGGTAGCTGAGAAGCTTGTTTGTAACGTCTCATAGGCTGTGGTGAAGAGTTTGAATTTACTCCAGGTGAGACTGGAAGCCTTTATAGGGGGTTGAATAGTGGAGTAACTTGATTCAACTTTGGTTTTAAAAGTACCATTCTGCCTACCATTGAAAAAAGTATACTAGCCAGGCTCTATGATGCTTGTCTGTAATCCCAGCAGTTTAGGAGGTTGAGGCAGGAGGATCCCATTTTCAAAGCCAGCCTCATCATCTCAGCAAGGCCCTAAGCAACTTAGCAAGACCCTGTCTCAAAATAAAAAATAAAAAGGACTGGGGATGTTGCTGAATGGTGAAATGCTCCTGGGTTCCATCCCTGGTACCAAACAAACAAACAAATAACCTATGGACGAGTAGAAGGGAGACCACCAATAAATGATGGCTGTTGTTCTTAATTATGATAACAGTTCTCTAACTTCCAAACCCTGACCTCAGGTTATATCTAGAGGAGTACTCCTGCTATATGCACAAATGCTTTGTCTGTTTAAGTCATTGGCTTTTATTCCAGTGGGAAAGTATTGTAAAAGTTTTAACAGAGTAGCATGGCATGGAACATCACTTTCAAATACTGGTATTCTTCAAATGGAAAAGGAGCACTCAAGTTTTTGTTTTTCAGGGTGTGGGATTTCTGATATTTATGTGACCTGCGCTCGCCCCCTAGTGGCAGCGAGTAAAATGCCATGTAATTTCAGAAATAAGATCCTTTCTACAGTGTTAGTACTGAAAAGGATTCTAGAGATTTCTTTTTGCAGGTAAGGAATCTGAAGCCCAGGCAGAGGTGACTTGCCTGTGTCATTCAGGTGGTTGGTATCAGAGCCGAGATGACTAGTCCCATGATCTTCTTGGCAAACCATGTGATCTGTTGTCCCTATAAGTGACAGTGTTTCATGGCTTCATTTCATATCTACTTGTTGAGCTCTTATTGTGTGTTTGGTAGTTTCCTATATGCTGTGTGACTTTCAGAGAAGAAAACTTAAGGTTCATTGTGCATAGGGCTATTACAACCTAACTTAAGAGATGGCACACAAACGCCAACTGACAATATGTCAGTAACACAAGTAATAGTCCAGAGCTATGTGTGATTAAATGCCAAATGTGTGATCAGAGTAAAAGTGCTGAGAGCTCAGTGAGCTGAGTCAGTGTAGGCTAGAGGGCACCCACCTTTACCTTTCCCCTGGGTTCCTTATTTTGTTCATTTATTTAGTCATTCACCAAATATTTATTGAGCACCTACAATGGAAATTATGTTGTTCTGGGAGCTGGATTATACAGGGAGCAGTTCAGACAACATAACAGTTCTCATTGGGGTAGACAGATTATAACTTTAGATATAAATGAGTGCTGTGAAGAATATAGAACAGGTTAATGGGATATAACATGACCAGGAGTACACTCTAGATAGAAGTCAGGGAAGGCCTATCGGAGGAAATGACATTTTAACTTGAAAAGAAACTGATAACAGGCTAGCCTTGTGGCACATGCCTGTAGTCCTGGTGATTCTGGAAGCTGAGGGTCAGTCTTGGCAACTTCTCAAAAACCTGCCGCAAAATAAAAAGGGTCAGAGGTATAATTCAGTGGTGAAGTGCACCTGGGTTCAACCCCCAGCATCAAAAAAAGAAAAAAGAAATTGATGAGAGAAAGATAACGACAGGTAATAAAGCTATGTAAGGGATAACATATTTTAGCAGGTGTAAACACCTTACACTGGCATGTTGGAATGACAGAAAAGAAAAAAAAAGATAGCATAGCCTGGGTACAGCAAACAGTGGGGGAAGGCTACCCTGAAATACATTTGGAGAGAGAGGCAGGGTTCAAGTAGGTATCAGAGGCTCACAACAACTCTTTCTGGTGTTTTGTTTTTAACAAGGAGAATATGGCATTATCTAATTTGCATTTCATAAAGAACATTCTGCCTGCTGTGTTGAGAATAAATTATAGAGGAGCAATCCTAGTCACGGGGAGATCCATTCCTCAGGGAATGCCCACCTCTCTTTTCTACCTTGTCTTAGCCTCCTTATCCTTTAGCTTTGCCCATCTCTGAAGCCTTGTCTGATGTGCCCTACCCACTTATTGCTCGGTTGCTTATTGTATGTACCAGTGTTGTACCATTTACTGATTATATTGCAGTAGTTTCCTTCTATGGCTCTATCACCTTTAGACTGTCATCTACTTAATGGTAGGAACCATGGTTTTTAGTTTTATTATTTGTATTTGGTGTTTGTGTACATGCACACATATGTGCACTTAAGTTTGGCTATCCAAGGTACATTCAGTATGCCTCTGTTGAATGAGAAAAATGAAGAGTTTCACTGAAGTGGAGATTTAAACTAGCCTTGGAAGGGTACCTGGGAGTTAGCTAAAAACTGAACAAAGGCACAAAGGTAGGAAAGCATTTGCTATATTCAAGGAATAATGAAGATACCAGTTTGGCCTTGTGAAGAAGGATGATGAGCATTAAGGCTGAAAATGTAGTCTGGGTCTTAAGTAGCTTAATTCTATAGGTCAGGATTTCTCAAACTTGGTACTGTTGACATTTTGGGCAGGATAGTCCTTTGTTGTTGGGGGGTGGCGCTGTTCAGTGCATTGTAGGATGTTTAGCAGAACCCCAGGTCTCTGCCCCCTAGAGGTCAGTAGCACCCTCCAGTTGTGACAACCAAAAATGTCTCAATGTGGCCCCTGGTTGAGAACTACTCTAATGGTAATGGGGATCCATCAAAAAAATCTTGGTAGGAGGTAATCTAATATAAGCAGCAGTTGAGGCAAATCAATTTGCAAGTGAGAGCTGTACGTATTAGAAGTAAAGAGAAACTGCAGAGACCTACTGGAAAACTATTAAGAATATTTGGGTTATAGATTAGAGGGTCCTTTAAAAAAGGCAATGGCAGGAAGGATAGACGAGAGGGTGCTTAGGAAGGAAAAAGTTCATGGCATGACCATGTGTCCCTGAGGCTCTCTGTACTGTCCTATGCATTGGATTGAAGAGAAGCTGCACAGAGGTCTAGGGAGGTCATCACTGAGATGACACACCCCTGCAAAAAGGATGAGAGAGTAAGAAACTGAAAGATGGAGCAAGAGTAAGGGAGACTGTGAAAGAGAAATGATAAATTCCTTCAGAGATTTGACTCGTCCATCTCTGTTTCCCAAGGTGTACTACACATTGAGTTGATGGAGAAGGTGATCAGTGAAGTTTGATTTCTTTTTCTGGTTGGCTGGTTGAGTGAATGAGTATATGTGGAGAAAAGAGGAGAAAGGAAAGAAATTCAGAATATTTCAATGCTTGCCATATTCCTATGTATATATGTACACATTTCTTCATTTTGATGTTTGTAGCATACCTATTATTAGAGACAGAATGTCAGCACTATGGAGAAATGTATTATGAGGATCTTAGAATTAAAAACTACCTCAGTTTTGTAGATGATGCTGGTATAAAGTCAATTATTTATAGACATGCTCTTTAAAGCCCACTTATCTCACCAGAGTAGCTGGAGGCCCACATTTCTGTAAAACCCACAGTATACTGGGTGCTAGTATGCACATCTCTGCCATTTCCAAACACATCACCAAACCCCACCATCGAATGTTGGTTTACCAAGAGTCAGTTGTCTTTTTGTTTCTCAAAATTCTTTTATACCAATTATACTTGTTATATTCAGTTAAACATTTAATATTCAAGAAACAAAATCTGAATGCCAAAATAGAGGTGTGGATTAAGTAATTATCAAAACCAAAATCCCCTGTCCCAGGAAGCTCGCTCACATTTAAGCGAGCTAATATTCTAGTTAATGTATCTCTCATTACTTGATTTTTTTATTGTTTCACATTTGCAAATTATATCATATTTCGGTTTGTTTTCATAACTAATAATGACTTATTTTAGTGTTTGCATGCCATGGAGATCCAAGTCATGATACAGTTTCTACCTGTAATTCTTATGCAACTCTTCCGAGTTCTCACAAATATGACCCATGAAGATGACGTTCCCATCAACTGTACCATGTGAGTTTTGGTGTTACAAATACAAAGAAGCTACCTATTTGAGATCTTTCTTCTTTTTTAATGGTGGCATTCGTTTCTCTACACTTCCCTCTTAGAACTGCTTTTGTTGTATTCCATCAGTTTGAGTATGTCGTATTTCCATTGTTGTTTGTCCGAAGGTATTTTTTAATTTCTATTTTGATTTCTTTTTTGACCGACTGCTTGTTCAGGAGTATGCTTTTTAATGGCCACACATTTTTAAATTTTCCACAATTCTTCTTGTTAACTGATTTCTGGTTGCATACAATTTTGGTTGAAAATATGATTTCAGTCTTCTTAAATTTGTTAGGGCTTGTTTTGCAGTCTAATATATGATCTGTCCTGGAGAATATTCCATGTGCACATGAGAAGAATGTATATTTTGTTACTGTTGGATGTAATGTTTTACATGTGTTAGGTCCATTTGATCTAAGTGTAGTTCAGACCCAATATTCCCTGATTAATTTTCTGTTTGGTTGATCTAACCATTGTTAAAAGTAGAAAATTGAAGTCCCTAACTATTATTGTATTGCTTTTTATTTCTCCCTTCATGTCCATTAATACTTGCTTTGTATATTAGGTAGGTAAACATAACAATTTTAATCCTACTTTCTTCAATGATGTTGATGTTCTAAACTCAGACTATGTTCAATATGTTAGCCATTAGCCACACCTAACTTTTGAGCATTTGAAGTGTGACTAGTTCAAATATGGAACTGAATTTTTAATTATGTTTAAGTATAGTTTTAGTCAATTTAAATAGCCATAGGTGACCAGTGTCTCATATTGTACAGAAGGAGGTATTAAGCCATTCATTTTTACTTGAAAAAAGTAAGGCAGTGTTGTTTTTATATGAAAACAAGCAGAGATACACTGTAGACTAGAAGGCAAAATGCACCTAAATTTTGAAAATAAAATAAGGAGACTGTAAAAACTTTTGAGCTCAATGTTGGATGTTGCTGGCTTTGCTGGCTTTGCTGGCTCTGCTGTTGGCTATAGTCTTTGCCAGCAGGCCTCAACCTATACTTACCTGCACACTGTTCTTCATCTCTGCCACTGAGAATAGTCTGGTTGAAAACTGAAGATGCATTATTCTAAACCAGTAATTCTCAAAGTGTGGCCTGTAGACCAGCAGCGTCAGTATCACATGAGAGTGTATTCAAAATGCACATCATAGCCAGGTGTGATGGTGTGCCCATGTAATCCCAGCAGCTGGGGAAGCTGAGGCAGGAGGACTGCCAGTTCAAAGCTAGCCTCAGCAACTTAGTGAGGCCATAAGCAATTTAGTAGACCCTGTCTCAAAATATTTATAAAAGACTTGGAGATGTGGCTCAGTGTTTGAGTGTCCCTAGGTCCAATATCACTGGTACCAAAAAAAAAAAAAAATCCCCCAAACCAAAAAAACCCCAAAACCCCAAAATGCTTATCGTTGAATTTCACCTTAGAAACTGGGAAAGGAGCTGAGCAATCTAACAAGACCTCCAGGTGCTGTTTTCCCCTTCCCTTTTGCCCCATCTGTTGATATACTTTTCATTTTATCTATTTTTTCTTTTTATTATCACTAGAGGGGGTTTCAATATTTACCTTACTTGAGGTCTTTTACTGTGCCCCACCTATGAACATACTTCAAACGCATACAGAGGTTTAGAAAGGAGATGAAACATCTGGGCTGCCAAAATAAAGCATCTTTCTTTTGAACCAGAAATAAATTTTACAATGCCCTGAGCATGTTAGATGCTGAAATCTTCGTTAGACCTAAAGTACCATTTTATCTTAAGTAAACATCTCACTTTTAATTTTCAGGCAGGGTTAGGTCTTTATAGGGTTAAACATGATTTTATTTAACAATCACTATGGTAATTAATTATAGCATGACATACTGATTTTTGTGAATGTCGTTTCAGGGTTCTCTTACATATCGTATCAAAGTGCCATGAAGAAGGCTTGGATAGTTATTTAAGATCCTTCATAAAGGTTTGTGGAGTAAGCTTTCTTACAGAGTGATTTGTTTTATGGGACAACTTTGTCTTACAGTTCACTTTCTTTGTTTGCAGTATAGCTTCCGACCTGAAAAACCGAGTGCCCTTCAGACCCAGCTGATTCATGAAACACTGGCTACTACCATGATAGCAATATTAAAACAGTCTGCAGATTTCTTAGCAATAAATAAACTGCTCAAGGTAAGGACACAGGACACAATCAGAAACAAAAGCAGCTATAAACACACTTATTTGATACCTTCTCATCTAGGTTTTATTTTTTCATCATTTTCTCATGTGACCTGCCTCTCCCTATCACTTTGCACATTCACTTTTCCCAAAGTTCTCCACAGAGCCTTCTGTACCTTTCCTTCCCATACTATGCCCTCAGTCAAATGTATAATAGAACAAATTTAGAACCAGAGAGATGTATATGGGTTAGAATCCTGCATCTGTTACAGTATAGTTCTGGGATCTGGGGCCAGTTATTTAGCATCTCTGAGACTCCAGTTCCTCATTTCCAAGTTATAAGTAGTTCATAGTAGGCACTGAGTAAATCCAGCTCATTATTACTAGTCATTTCTTAACTGTAGAACTTTAGGTATCTTGGGATACACCTGCTTGAGTCTTCTCTCTACCCCTTAAATGACACAATATTGGCAATTACACCGGACGCTTAGGTTGCACCAGTTGTGGTACCAAGTTCAGGCTTGGGTTCCCCCACTGAGTGCAGACTATAATAAGATTCATTTTCTATAGAGCATTTAAAAGTAATAGCAGAACAAACCAGAAGTTGGTTTACACTTATCTCCAGCTATGGGCAATTCAAAACAATGTCAGTATTAAAATTCTCCTCCCTCCTCAGGACATACATTCATTCCCATCCTAACTTTGCACATCACTTTCCTTCAGGTACTATAGTATCTTTTGCTAAAACAGTTCGAAGGTATTCTGTGAGACATTGATAGTGAATTGGAATCTCTTGAAAATGTTAATAAAGTTTGGAGTCAAGATCCATATTGATTGTCAAACCCTACTAAGCTTCAAGGATTTGGGTAAATGTTAATTTTTTTTTATTTTAGTACTCATGGTTTTTCTTTGAAATAATTGCAAAGTCAATGGCCACATACTTGTTGGAAGAGAATAAAATTAAGGTAAGTATGCTCAATTTTTTTGTTTTATTTTCTTTTTAATTGATAATTAAGAGTTGTGCTTATTCGTAAGAATAATGGCTTGGGAGTTTGAGGTAGGAGGATTGTGAGTTCAAAGTCAGCCTCAGCAACTTAGCAAGGTTCTAAGCAACTCAGGGAGACCCTGTTTTGCTGGCTCAGTGGTAAAAGCACCTCTAGGTTCAATCCCTGGTACCCGCCCCAAAATATACATATATGTATATGTATAAATAAAACAAAACAAGCTAATCTTATAGATAGCAGTGACATGAAAATGCCATTTTATATCAAAGGACTCTGAGATGTTCAATTTTTCCACATTGCCTACAAAAATTGAATGTATCACATAAATCTGAGATCTCAGTGTTCATATGTTCTCAAGTCCAATGTGAAGTCAGTCTTCCACATAGATTCTTTCCTATAGTTATTTACTACATAAAACTCTTTACCTTTGAAGCCTTGCCTTTGTCTTGTGATTTTAAAATGTCTATGATGAAAAGATTCACTTGGAAGAAGAACAAATACCACATCAGACAGAACATTTGTTTTTGAAAGGCTTAAGGCATATACAGAGTTTTTATAAAGAAAAAAAAACTTTATACAATAGGTGTTTTCCTGAATATGGTGTGTACATTTACTTGTTTTGAAAAGTTGTTTTAAATGTACAGGTTGAAAATGTCTTACCTGAAATGCTTGGGATTGGAAGTGTGATTTTTTTTCCAGATATTAGAATATTTACATATATGTGTATAAAATGAGATATCCTGGGGGTGAGACCCAAGTGTAAACACATTTACGTTTCATATATACCTTGTGTACATAATCCAAGGTTATTTTATATTTGTACCTATGTTTTGACTTTGACCCATCACATAATATCAGGTGTGGAATTTATCTCTTGTGGTGTTATGTTGATACTCAAAAAGTTGTGGATTTTTGGAACATTTTAGATGTCAGACTTCTGGATTAGGGATGTTCAACCTATACAAAGAACTTTTCTTAATTATAAGAACATAAAGTTAAGACTTGGGAAATAAACATACACTCATGCTGAGCACAGTGGTACATGCCTATGATTTCAGTGACTCAGGAGGCTGAGGCTGGAGAACTCTTAAGTTTGAGGCCAGACTCAGCAAATTAGCAAGACCCTGTCTCAAAATTTCAAAAAATATATAAAGGGATGGGGATGCAGCTCGTAGGAAAATCTGGATTCAGTTTCCAGCACCACCCCCCCAAAAAAACACCTTGTCTTATGGTTATTTTTATCAGAACTTTCAGAGAGTGAGTTTACTGAAACTGAGACTGATTCTTACTTTGTATGCTAGGAAAAAATGGAATGAAAAATTTATGTGTCTGCATTTTGGGAACGTTCCCAAATTGGGTCAGAATAACCCATTCTTACTGATAATTGTGGTCAATTATATTATTAGAGGATCAGATAGTTCCTATAAGGCTCTAGAGTAAAATATACATTGAACTAGTGATGTCATTTTTGAGATGGAATAAAAATTATACTTCAGTTCAAAAACATTTATATGTAGAATGTGCCTGAAAGTAAAAGCAGCCATTGATTTAGACCTTTTGGAACTCTGACTTTTTCTACGTCTATTTAATTTAAGCTTCCCAGAGGCCAGAGATTTCCTGAGGCATATCATCATGTCTTACATTCGTTGTTGCTTGCAATAATTCCCCATGTGACTATTCGCTATGCAGAGATTCCTGATGAGTCCAGAAATGTGAATTATAGTTTGGCTAGCTTCCTGAAGGTGAGTTAAAGGTAGCCAGAATGTGGTAAGGAACTTTTGTCACTATTGGGTCTTGAAAGCCAAAGGAAAAAATTGCCCACTTTCTAGCCACTCAGCTGTCTTTATAAGGCTATTGGAGTAACACTTTTGACTGACTCGATGGGTCAATTCAGCCAAGTTTGATTCCTTCCCCCACCTCACTAAAATACCTACTTAAGTAAATCAGAAGCCAGAAGACAAGTTTTGCTTATTTATCAGGATTTTTAGACGTATTTTAATTTAAATGTTGTTACATGGAGCACACGTCTTCTAGGTTGCTATAAACCTTTTAGTTCAAAAGTTGCAACCTATTCAGTGATGTTACCATAGTCTACATGTTGCTAATACAGGTAAATGAAAATTGTTAATTTTGGTTCAGTGGGGTTATTTTGTTGGATAAATACCCCAAATCCCTGTTACTGTTTTTAAAAATAGTATATTCATATTTGTCATGTTTTGTTATTGGCATATATAAGGAATAATGCTAAGCTGAATTTGTTTTATGAAGGAGGTGACAGTACTTGGTTGTCACTGAGGATAGTCAAGGATTTGTAATACACTTAGTTTTGACTTTCTTCTTTCTACTCCTCCTCTCCTTGTAGCTTTTTGTCATGTATTAGCCTTATATTAAGAACTTCCTAGTCCATAATCTGTCCAAGGAGTTTTAGTGTCTAACATATAATTATGTCTTTTAAATTGAGAAGTCAAAACTAGGTTTCAGATGTCCATGATATGATTTTTTTAACATGAGCTCCCATTATACTGCCAGGGTGTCCCTGAACTCCTGGTCTCTAGTGACCCTGCTGCCTCAGCCTCCCCAGGAGCTGAGTATATAGGGCACTTGCCACCATACCTGACTCAGAGTATTCTTTTCTAACATAATAGTTCTCTTTGCCAGAATTAGTAAAGTTGTAACCCTATTACATAAATTTTTTTATATATTACAAAGTAAACATCAGGGCTGGAGATGTGGCTCAGTGGTGGAGTACTTGCCTAGCATCAGGAGACCCTGAGTTCAATCCCCAACATTGTGCCAAAAAAGTAAACATTTACATGTCTTTTAAAATAAAATAAGGATGGGATTATTTGAAGTGCGAAATCTTAGTTTCTTCCCTGGAATTTATATTCGAAGTTTACTATATAAAGGGAACAGAACATTGGTGGTTTAATAGCATTATTTACTTAATTCAAGTCAACAAACATTTTTGTATTCTGTGTGAGGATTCAAAGATGTATCATGCTATCTCTAGTCATATTCATGTGCATATACAAAACCTAAACAAAATGCTATAGAAGAATGAGAAAAGGAGGGATATGACCAGGTAGCATGAACAGAGACAAGAAGCATAGTTCAGAACTCCCCGAGACAGAGTTAAGGGTGTTGCAGGTAGAGGATCCTTGAGCAAAGATGAGATATGAGTGTTCAGGAACTAGAGAAAGCCATTGTTCAGTGAATTTAAGATGTGTGGAGAAAGAACTAGAAAGGCTAGCTAGTGGCAGATCATGGAAGGCCTTGAATGTCAGGTTAAGGAATTGGAGTTTTGATACATATGCAGTGCAGAAACACCAAATTTTTTTTTAAGGATAATATTATTGCTGGCATAATGAATGAAGTGAGAAAAAGTCTGCCTGGCAGAGTTTAACTCATCTTATAAGCTCAGTTCCCTCCTAACATCCCCATGCAGCATTGATCACCCCTTCTGTTGTTCACCCATCCTTTATGGACTTCTCTGGCACTTCTTACTGTGCTGTATTTTAGGTTTCTTTTTTTGCCATTGGGCAACAATAAGGAACATGTTTTATTCAACTGTGTATGTCTCTAGAACATAATACATTTTCCTGAACACAGTAGTTCCTCTGCATATTTGTTGGATGAATGAGTTAATGGGTGTAGGTCTAGCTCAGTAATCTAGGAAGTGACAAAGGTCTCACATGGGACAGTGTCATAGGAAGTAGAGAGGAAGGATATGATGTGAGAAGCATGTGACTGATTAATCAAATACTGAGTTCTTTGTATTTCACAGGGATATTCTAGACACTGGAGAATATAAGGGAAAAAGGGATAGTTCTTATCTAAGTGAGAACATAGGAAAATATTAAGTAAAATACAGTCTGGTATAGACCATAGCATTTAAAGAGATCTGTGGACCAAGGTAGTTGAGGAAGATGGGATTTCATGAGAACCTTTAAAAAATGGGAAGGATTAAATAAAAGCAAGGATAGAGTCAGAGGTTGGAATACCCAGTGCATCTTGAGGGGATAATAAGTCAAAGAGCTTTACTGGAAGATAAAGCTGTATAACTAAGTTGGGACAAGATTACAAGTGTCCTTGAAGGTCAAGTTAAGGAGTTTGAAATTACATCAGAGGTAATAGGGAATTGTTGCAAACCTTTGGGCAGATAGGTGACATAATTAAGGCTAGAACTTAGAGATTAATATGGAAGCAATTAGCTGGATGGAGAAATGAGGGGTCTGAAGACTGGTTAGGAGGCTAACTGCATGTGTTCAGTTGCTGGGTAATGGAGCCTTAACCTGGAGAATGATGGGATATATAAAGCACTATTAGGGCCATGACAGAAGAAGACTGCTTTAATGAACTAAGACTTCACAGGACACACAGAATATCTTCCCTTTTGGTCTGAATTGTTTACAAGGGCAAACTCTACTTTCAATCTTACTGTCTACCCTGTACTTCCCTTTGGGCTTTGAATGTTGACCAGAATAAGGCCATGGAGCCAATTAGATCACAGGTGCCTGTGTATATATACATGTATGTGTGGGTGGATATGTGTATATACATATTTGTGTTTATCTCTTTGTATCTATATATCCCTATCCATCTATATATCTTGTTTTGGAAATTGTGTAGTCAAGGCCCTTAAGCCTCAATTCCAGTGATAAGTCACTTTGCCTTTTACCTTTTACCTAAAGGTCACCTCAAGCTCTGAGAGCCTTTAGTCTATTATCTATAAACATGAAAATGTCATTCCTTTAGTGTAAAACAAATTTATAAAACATTTAAAAATTATGCTTAACAGACTTTTAGAATCACATAACTAATCATTCCTTTTGTTTTGGTTTCTATAGCGCTGTTTGACACTAATGGATAGAGGATTTGTTTTCAATTTGATCAATGATTATATATCTGGCTTCAGCCCCAAAGATCCTAAGGTAAGTTATAAGGACTTAATTTTTGTAGGTGTCAGACATTACAGCATGAGACCAGGGGTGATCCTTACTCTCTTCTGAAGGATTTGTGCTTATTTTGGGGGGGTGGGTACTGTGTACTGAACTCAGGGGCGCTTAACCACTGAGCAACATCCCCAGCCCTTTTTTAAATATTTTCTTTAAATACAGGATCTCACTGAGTTGCTTAGGGCCTCACTAAGTTGCTGAGGCTGGCTTTGAATTCATACTCCTCCTGCCTCAGTCTCCAGAGCTGCTAGGATTATAGGCATGCATTACCATGCCCAGTTCTTCTGGAGGATTTGGAACTGCTGTTTTCATTTAGGTACTTTAAGTACTGGTGGACCTCAAAGGGAATATTGGATAGTGTTTTGAAGGTCCCTCAAACCACCCATATGTTCAGCAATTCACTGGCAAAACTCAACATATAATGGTATTCCTGGCTAATAGTCATTGTAGTAGCACCATAAAGATACTCTTCTGGATCAAGAAAGGAAAAATGGACATCAGTTGGAGCCTGTGGCCACTCCCCTTGAAGGCTACCTGAACTCTCTACATCCTGTGAAGGGTCATACAGAGTACATGTCTTCTAACTGTGAAATGGAGCCATATGTGTACAATATTTCTGTTCAGGGATTCCCATTTGAGACTCAGTGTAGGAGTTTTATTGGGGGGCTGCTCATGTACTGGAAACCAGTCAAAATTCCAGACTCCCAGAAAGGAAAGAAAAACAGGTGTTGACCATAAATCAGTTTGTACAAATAACCTAAGCAGACTGGCACCGAAGATGCAACCTTATCACATAGGGAACATGTCAAAATCCAATTTCCCATATGCTAGCCAATATCAACCTTGCAACAGGCATTTTTAAAGATAACAGTCTCAGGCTTGTTACGTTAACTCTCTCCTGAACAGGTTGTATCTAAGATGGTTTAAAATAGTAAAGAGTTCTGTTGTGAAAATTATTGTGCGATAATAAAGTATCAAAATAGTAATGCCTTCAAAAGATGACTTAATGTATAACTATTTTTTATTTAGGTTCTGGCTGAATACAAATTTGAATTTCTACAAACAATTTGCAATCATGAACATTACATTCCTCTGAACTTGCCAATGGCATTTGCAAAACCCAAACTGCAGCGAGTTCAAGGTATATATTTGCATTTTCCATCATTTGAATTTTTTTTAACTTTTTTGCTAGTTCTAGTGTAGTACAATGTTTTCTAACTAAACCAGTGAACTTGATGGTATCGTCAAAATTGTTACTATCAGAAGCTAGGTCCATTAATGGTATTTTGCATTTTCTTCATAGTATCAGTGGCAGTATTCATTGTATGAAGATATTTTGTGTGTTACATAGATTGCTGCATAAACACAGATGTCAGATGCTAGTAAAATTGCTCTCTATAAAAGTGTTTAGAATCTTATTTGAGACTAAATAAAGAAAAAATATATTAATACATTTTTGCTGGAAGCATTGAAAAAGAAATATAAAGGCAGAGTAAAATGGTAACATGTACTGAATTTATGAAATGCCATCAGTTTTAATCTCCATTGCTAGTTTTATTGAATGCTTTGTTGTGTAGCACTATTCTTATGTTACTGTGTTTTTTATTTGTCCCTTTTCTTTTCATATATTAATTAGATTTTTTTTCATTTGCGGTGGACCGTTTGACTTCAGTAGGTAGGTTTAACTCGGTTCACTCTAAAGTAGTTTGCTGTTTTTAAACAAAATTGACTTGATGAATGGCTAAGATGGATGGGGGCTTTGTTTGCTGTTCAAATCCTCCCTAGCCAAAATGGACCTTTAATTGTACCCGTAAAGTGTAAAAGGTGGTGTGCTTGTTTACTTTTAAAGTGTGCTTGTGTGTTGAAAAATGAATCAGCTTTCAGGTATCTGCCTTCAGAAACCAAGTTCCTGTTGCCAGCCAATATGGCAGCAAGGAATGAGCGGAGGTGTATATTCTTCAAGTGTGTGCTACCGCTCCCAGGCTTGCCTCCTTTTCTCTGACCCTGTTTAATAGCTTACTTGGCCACAGTTTGGAAGGTATGGTTAAAAACACATGATTGGATTTATTCAAATCACTGAAGTAAAAAAAAAACCATTACTATTTGCATAATCTACCCAGATAAGGTCACCTTGGTTAGTCCATACTGGCTCTTGTACATAGAAAGTGATTGGCATTCACAAAAGAGCATGACCAATGCAGGAAGAAAATCATCTGCCTTGGTCTTCTACCCAGGGGTTTTTGTGATGGAAATACAGTCAGTGAAGATGGAGAAAGTATTTTCAAAGCATCCAAGCACCACCTTATTACATTCTGAGCAAATATAGCTCACATACTTCCCCCACTATTTATTAATGTCTCTGAGGATGTCAGGGAAAAGAAGGGGTGGACAGATAATCAGGATTCAGGTTATATTGGACTACTCACAACATTTATTAAGACATACTAGATACATTGCTTTGTTTTCAGTTCTGAAGAGGCACAAAAAGAAATGGAAGACATGTCCTATAGCTATCTGGTTAAACTAAATTAAGTGGTAGGGAAGAGGAATTGAAAATAGTAGCAAGCCAGTCATGGTGGCATATACCCCTGTATTCTAGCTACATGACAGGCTGAGGGAGGTTTGCAAGTTAAGGCCAGCTCAGGCTATAGCAAGACCCACCCTCTCTCTCTTTCTCTAAAAAAAAAAAAAAAAGTAAAAATTTACTGTGGAAATTACTAATCTTGATCACAATCCCCTCTGAATTGTTATAAGGCAAGCTCAAACTAGGACATTGACATCTGTGATCTAAACTAAACTTTGGATCTAAAAAGTAGTGAAAGGCAGAGTTTAAAGTGGTGATTTTATGAAATGAAAGATTCGTATTTGTGTGAATTAGACTAAGATGAGGCCATTTTACTTATTGTTTTGTATTCCATGTATATATTCAGGTCAACATTAAATGGTTATTAAAGCAGTCAGTACATAAGACTGTCAGAATAATTCAATTCTTAGTTTCTCTTCCTTTTCCCACTTTACAAGTATGAATGGATAAGTAAGTCCATCATGGTTGTATAGAATTATTTGAGCTTATACTTGTAACGAAATCTCTTCAGATATAAAGAAATGAACTGAGACATTGCCAAATATAGAATTTTTCACTCTAGGTTTGATTCTAAGAATTCCAAGAGTTTAAAAGAATAGGGTAAAAATATCTCAAGACTTTCTTGCTGACTGAAATAATCATTGAAGTTACCATCTAGCCCTAATTAGAAGTGTTCCCATCTTGTAAAATTTTGCATGCTCATTCCATATGATAAAACATTGCTCAGATTCATTAATAATAAAACTATAGTTCTTGCTAGCATGATCACAAATTATGATGTTAATTACAGTATTTTAATTGTATAGTAATTTTTGAATATTTTTATAAAAAGATTATAAATTTTATTGTACTGCAGATTCAAATCTTGAATACAGTTTATCAGATGAGTATTGCAAGCATCACTTCTTGGTTGGTCTACTTCTGAGGGAAACCTCCATTGCTCTTCAAGATAATTATGAGATCAGATATACAGCTATATCTGTCATAAAGAATCTTTTGATAAAGCATGCATTTGACACTAGATACCAGCACAAGGTAAGAATGTCCATACAATCTTCAGTATCACATTAGTAAATTTCTGACACTTTTCATTCAAGATGAAGTTTATAGTAAGGAGCACAATATGAGCATTAATGGAAATGTATATTTACAAATAAGTTTTGTTTCCATTTGGAGTCATTAGATTTAAAAGATAGTGTTTAGGTAACTGTTAAAGAAAAATAGTGGTTTCCCAAATCATAAATATGTGTTTTTGGTGCTGGGGATTGAGTCCAGTGTCTTGCACATACTAAAAATGTACTCTACTACTGAGCTATGTGTCCCCAGACCCTCATATCCTTTTATCATATTTAAAGAATAAGATTTATTACATAAACTAATTATGAATAATTTTTTAAAAACACAGATATGAAGCCATATATTCTGTCAGTTATTTACCTTAATATTCACACTTAAATATATATACATATATATCCCTTAATATTTTGTTGATTAAGTGGTTAATAATAAGACATGTTAACTATATCATATATAAAATATGTTAGATGAAGTTTTTCTTCCTGAAAAATATGTGATGGGAGTTACTATCAATAGCTGTGGGTATAGATATAAACTTTCCATAAATTACACATTGTCTTGGTGTTAAAACCACAGCTATGGTTGCTTTTTCCTGCACCTTTAACATATATAAAATAATTTTATTGATGTTCAATTTTATGGGTTTAACAAAATAGATTGCAAACTATTTGGATTTGGAATGACCTAAATTACTTCCCTGGTATCAAATGGCTCATGGAAACATCATACTGTTAAATAATTTGTCTATTTATTTTCATATTCAAATATAAACAAAATCATGGAGTAATTTATTATTGTAATTATTTTGGAAAGCTGACTTGGAGATGGATTTTATTCTTTTTCAATAGTATTGCCATTTGTCCTTTAGAAAATGCTTGCTGCTGACATTCACACATGTTTTTTTAATTACCAAGATTTTTTTAACTCACAAATCTTGTTATATTTTACATGATTCTGTCCTAAAGTACATTAACTCCTTAACTTTAAGATTTAATTTATTGCTTACTGCAGCTAGTATTATGTTTGTTACATTATAACTATAAAAACATACCCCCACTATAGCAGTCTGCGCTACTATATGCCATTATATTTTTTGTTAATGTTGATATTGGTTTAGTGTAAATTGATTGTTATAATATATCCAGATTGAAAGATATCCTAAAAGTCTTTCAGTGCAACCAAACTTGGTCATACCTTTAAAGATACCAGTTATTCCAGGACTCTGTTTAACTGCTATGTGTCCCAAGTAGTGGGGAAAAGGATCAAATGCAATGAGGAAGAAAGTGTATTTAGCTCTGATTTCTAAATGATTCACAGGAAAAATACAAAATGAATTTACCCTCTCCAAAGCAGGAAGTTGTATTTTTCTCCAGTGCTTCTTTAGATGAAAGTGAATGAATATAGGATTTCATCAATGTCTTACATAGAGGTAGAATTTAAATATTTTATAACACAAAGTTGGACATTTTACTGCTCTCAAAATTTAAAAAGTATGTGCATGCATATATAAACATATACAGAGCTATTGTTATCTAATTAGACAATATTACTGTTTGAGGTTTTAGACTAAGGGAAAGCTTGGTATAGGAAGCTTCATTACTCATTCAGTGACTTCTAAAGCCCTTTCTTTGTTTAGAAGCTTATCCAGGCATTAAATGAGTATAGGGGCTGGGCAAGATGCACTCAACTATACACCCAACTGAGGTCACTTGGGAGGTTGAGGCAAGAGGATCACAAGTTTGAGGCCAGCCTGGGCAAAGCAAGACCATGTCTCAAAATAACATTTTAAAGAAGGCATGGCTGATGATATAGCTTAGTGGTAGAGTGCTTGCCTAACATGTGAGACCCTGGGTTCAATCCCTGGCACCAAAAGAATTTTTAAAAAATGAAGGAAGGAAAGAAGGAGGGAGGGGGATGGATTATAGGATTATAGAGAACTTTGCTTTATGGACCTAGTTTACAAAAGCTTCAATTATACTGTGTTGGATGAGAATTTAAAATGTCTTTGTACTGTTTGGTGCAAAGAGTTTACAGGCAACCTGGATAAGAGGTCATTTGTCAAATACATTTATATGAAACATGTTCCTCATTCTTGATGATGCCAAGGGGGGGTTGGGAAGAAGGAGTAGAATGTCTCCATAGTTTTCATCAAGTCCTTTAGAGTGACCCCAAATAATACATATTTAGGTTTGAAGAAATAACGCATCCTATGGAGAGCCTGTTTTGAGATTTGACTTCCTAGTCATCCCCCACCCTTTTTAACCACATTTACACTCCTCAGCCCCTACTCTAATGAAATTCTGGAGATATTATTGGTCCCCCAGTTTACTCATGAACTGCCTGGAGAGATCTCTTAACTTGTTCTAATTACCAGGAGACATCTTTCCTTTTAACAACAACGTCTGAAGTCTGACATTTGTTCTACTGTCTGTGTATTTCCTGTACCCACTATAAATGATGTTAACACCTAAGAGAATTGGAATTTTTACTTCTTGTTGGGCTGTGGGCAAATCCTTTTTTCCCTTTCTTTAAAAAGTAATCCACATATATTGCAAAAAATAAAAATCAAAATGCCTCTGTCCCATTCCTTAGCTCCCTACTCCAATTCATCTCTTTCAAAACAACTACTGTTATCAGTCTTATGTATACTTTTACTTTATATGTGAACAAGCCTTATGATAAATATGTACACACATAATATGTAATAGAAACCATCATGCATTTTTCTTTTTCACTCAGCAATACATCCTAAAGATTAGATCTACCACATTTTTAAAAGAATAGTTGCATAGTATTTCATCACAGGGCTATACCTTGTATTTATCTATTAATAGATTATTACAGTGTTTTCTGTCTTTAATGCAGGTAAAACTTAATATACTTTACAATGACTGTATGTTTTCCTGTATTTCTGCTCACCTGGGAATATTATTACTATCTCTTTCCCTAGATATTACTCTCAGAACTAAATCATATTCCTATCTAGAAGCTATAATGTTAACAATAGCAGCTAAACTTTATTGAGGACTTGCCATGTGCTGAGGCAGGAGAATTGTGAGTTCAAGGCCAACCTCAGCAAATTAGTGAGGCCCTAAGCAACTCAGCTAGACCCTGTCTCAAAAATAAAACATAAAAAGGTCTGGGTGTATGGCTCAGTGGTTAAGTGTCCCTGGGTTCAATCCCCAGTAAGAAAAGAAAAAAAAAACACATTAAGTAGCCAGTAATAAAATAATGAATCAAACATCATTGCCCTATGTAAACGTATGATTACACACACAAAAAAAAGTAGCCAGTTATAGATCTGAGGTTCGCTCATGTCTAATTCCAAAACTTGCACTCCTAACTGCTAGCTATACTGCCTCTCAAATCTCAGATGGGACACTGAAAAATTAGAAAAAGAAGGGTAGTCATCAAGCTGAAAAATCTCAAAACCATAGACATGGAAAAAGGGAAGTAATGAAGGCTATTCAGCCTTGTTAAGAATGAATTAAGATGAATAAAACAAACTTCTAATAAAAAAAAGAATGAATTAAGATGGATGCATGGGGGTGCTGGAGTTGTGGCTCAGTGGTAGAGTGCTTGCCTGGCATTGTGAGGCACTGGGTTTGATACTCAGCATCACATGTAAATAAATAAGTAAGTAAGTAAATAAATAAATAAATAGACCCATTGACAACTAAAAACATTTTTAAAAGATGGATGCATGGTAACTGTTTCCAAATATTTAAAAGGTCACTATGTAAAATGGGTTTTCCCCCTATCTTCAAAGGTCTAGGATTTTTAGTAAGTTTTACCAACTAACCATTGTTGGATTGCATGTAAGGACCATCCCTGCCTTAGGCAGGATGTTAGACTACTATAATAAGTTCTTGATGCACATCTTAGTGGTTGATGCACATCAACATCATCTGGGGCAGCCCAGACCTACTGAATCAGAATCTTCTGGTGAGAGAGACTATTATTGATAGGGTGCTATGTTAGAAGTCTGTTAAGATGGGTTCATGAAATTCACAAAAAAAGTGCAAACAACCAGTTAACATACGAAAAATTGTTCAACCTCAAGAATAATCACAGCCTGGTGCAGTGTATGCACCTGTAATCCCAGCAACCCAGATGCTGAGGCAGGAAGATGGAAAGTTGGAGGCCGACCTCAGGAATTTAGTGAGACCCTCAGCCACTTTGTGAAACCCTGTCTCATAAAAAAAAATAAAAGGGATGGGATGTAGCTCAGTGGTAGAAAATCCATGCATTCAATTCCCAGTGCCAAAAAAAAAAAAAATGAAATGAAACTCAAACAAGTGAGATACTATTGGTCTTCTATAGTCTCTAGGTTGATCATTTTGCCCTCGTGGCCTTATCAAAGCTCCAAATTTCCCAAAGTCCTGAAATACAGAGGGGAACTCTTATGCTATCACCACCATTGTTTTCTCTGATCTGAACATTTGTACATATCCAGTGAGAAATGTCTGTAGCTGAGGAAAATAATAAGAATATTTGTATAAGAGGCAACAAATTGGTTGAGTGTTAGTAGCCAGCTTTATTTACTTATTTACAGATATGTCAGTATCCTAAATATTCTTATTTCCTATGGCACCAAGATCAGATTATTGTAATTACAGTTTTAATCAAAGCAAAAAGTGTTTCTTGAATCAATACAGTAATTCACTGTTTTTCACTTCTTCCATTTTTTTATTCATTCAGCTAATGTGTATTGACTATCTACTATGGGCCCAGGCACTAAAGATGAAGCAGTGAACGAGACAGACAAAAAGAACAGGATTAGTATTATATGCTTTATGGGTCGACTTCTAGTAAATACAACATTTTACTTTTTGTAATTTTATTTGAGGGATATGATTTGACTTTCTATTGTAATTAGATCCAAATGCCAACAAAGTTCTGGGGTAATTCATGCTTCACTAAATTGTTAGGAATGTTAGTCCACTTATATTCTTTTAAGTGGATATATGGAGCCAATTGTTTACTTCTAACACATACATGTTATGCACCAGTTAAACTTTTGTTAATTGTGTTTCAGAACCAACAAGCCAAAATAGCACAATTGTACCTCCCATTTGTTGGACTACTTTTGGAAAATATACAGCGACTAGCAGGTCGAGATACTTTGTATTCTTGTGCCGCAGTGCCTAATTCCGTAAGTATTTGCACCTTCTGTTGGAGTTTTATTCTCTTTTACTAAATGCATATGGAACTGAGGTTATATACTGGACATATGATCTCAATTTTAAGAGTTCACATTTTATTTCATTTTCACATCTATACCTTTTCCCTAGAGCAATGCTTCTCAAACTTTAGTTTGCATTTGAATCACCTGGGGATTTCTGTAAAACAGATTCTAATTCAGTAGTTCTTGGGTGGGGCTTGACAGTCTGGTTTCTAACAAGCTTTTGGCTGCCTCTGATCCAAGGATCACACTTGGAATAACAAGGTTCAAAAGAATCCCTTGTCGCCAGTGTTTTGTTCTTAATATTTTTTGTTAATATACCTTGATATATTTATTCGACTTGAAAACTGAATAAAAAGCTGTTCGCAGTGGCACACTCCTGTATAATCCCAGCAATTTAGGAGGCTGAGGCAGGAGGATCACAAGTTCAAGGCTGGCCTCATCGACTTAGCCAGGCCCTAAGCAAGTTAGTGAGAAGTTGTCTCAAAATAAAAACGCTGGGGAATGTGTCTTAGTGCTTAAGCACCCCTGGATTCAATTCCCCCTAGCCAAAAAGAAAAAAAAAGTTTCTTCACTTCTAGAACACTGGGGGTTAAACCGTATTATGTCCTTTGCTTCTGCCTTCCCTTGGTAGTCTCTTTTAGTTTATCACAATTGGTTTGTGCTTTATTTTTATCTACCTTAAAAATAAGGAACTTTGGCTAGGCACAGTGGTGCACTCCTGTAATACTAGTGGCTTGGGAAGCTGAGGCAGGAGGATTCCAAGTTCAGAGCTGGCCTCAGCAATCTAGTGAGACTGTAAGCAACTCAGCAAGACCCTGTCTCTAAATTTAAAAATACAAAAACAAAAAAGGACCAGGGATGTGTCTCAGTGGTTGTGGCCCTGGGTTCAATCCCCAGTACCCTCTCCCCGCAAATAAAGAAGGCACTTTGGAGGTAGTCAGCCTCCTATTTGGCAAAACAACATCTTACTATTATAATAATTAAAGCATTCCTTCTTACATAAGACCTAAAAAGGTTTCTCTTCACTGGTCCTAGTTTTGTTTTCTAGAGACACATAGCACAAATCTGTTCCCACCTCCACAAGCTATCCCTTCTACAAGTCCCTTCTAAATTTTTCTCTATGCTAAGTATTTCCATTTCATCATTTTTCATTTCAAATCCTTGAATTTCTTACTCCTCTTCAAGTTTTCCAATTTACTAATGACCCTATTACAGTATGGTGTTAGGGGCTGGGGATTAGTTCAGTGGTAGAGCACTTGCCTACTATGCCTGAGACCCTGGGTTTAATTCCCCCATACCACAAAAAAATAATAAGAATGATTTAAAAACTTTTAAAAGATGGTGTTAGCTTGGCACAATGGTGCATGCCTGTAATACCAGCCACTTGAAAGGCTAAGCCAAGAGGAACACAAGGTTGAGGCCAGTCTCTGCAATTTAGTAAAATGTTTTCTCAAAATAAAAAAAAATAAGAAGGGCTGGGAATATAGCTCAGTGGTAGAGTGCCCATGGGTGCAAACCCCAGTGCCAGATAGATAGATAGATAGATAGATAGATAGATAGATAGATAGATAGATAGATCTTTGTATAGAATTATACATTTTATATTAGTCTGCCCAGTGAAACTATTAACTCCTGCTCCTTTCCATGTTCTTTATGGCTCATGATCACCTTTGCACTTTGTACCTGTCATTTTATTGGCTGGTAGGTTAAACTGTCCTTCACAACTTACTCTGGAAATTTTCCTAGTGAAATTCCCCAGATAATTTGTTAAACCTGCCCTAGGTTCATGAGAAAGCCACTTTTAAGTTTGCCTGATGGCTTGCTTGCTTGCTTTCTTGCTTGTGGCACTTGTCAATTAGCTGAATGTGTTTGCTATATCACCTACCTGGGTATCAGGCTGGTCTTTCTTCACAAACACTATACATGCTTGTGTTCATTCCATATACATTGAACACTGATATTTGGAAACATTTCATTCATCTCTTCTTTCTTTTGCAGCTCAATTTAACTTCAAGGTTCTGGCCACATCCCTACTTCTAGCATTGCCCCTGGCTCCCAGAAAGAGTGCTGAACCATGATTATAATATTGTTCCAGTTACAGCCATCTAAAGTTATATCACTTGGCCAGAGGTCATAGTTATAATACTATGCTAGTAGACCTTTTTTAGAGAGAGTCACCTAAATATAGTACTTGATTTAGATTTCACAGTGAGCTTTGTTTAAAATCTGGGTGTCATCTTATTCTGTTAATTCAGATTTCTCATGCTAGTGAACAAATTTGTTTAATAATACAGGCATCATGTTCTGTTACAGGCATCCAGGGATGAGTTTCCATGTGGCTTTACTTCACCTACAAATAGAGGGAGTCTGAATACTGACAAAGACACTGGTAATTTTTAAATTATTCATTTAAAACTCATATATCACTAAGTGTTTGAAATTACCTCATAGGAGAGGGGTAAGGGGAGGAAAAGGAAATGTTACTAGGGAATGAGATTAATCAAATTATTTATGTGCATATACAAATGGCTTAATGAATCACATTATTATGTATAATTATAATGTACCAATTAAAAAGTGGAAAAACAATGTACACTGTACTTCTATATTTTTGAAATATTTCATAACAAAATTATAATATCATGATCTCTACTAAAGTTGAATTAAAAATCTGACTCATACTTGCAACCACATTTCTTTGCCTCAGTTGTCTAAGTTTGTTTAAAATGTTGCTCAATATACTTAAGAAAATAGAAGATAATGAGAAAAACACTCGTTTCCCATCCTATTATCTGTCACCAATTTGGGGCAAGATACTACCCTTTTCTGGGCCCAAGTTTTCTTTCCTATAAGAGTGTTCCTCAAGTTACATGGCTTTATTTTATGACTTCCAAGGTATTACTTGTAGTTTCATACATAGCAAAGTGTTGTTTTGTTTTTTTTGTTTTTTTGAGTGCTGGGGATAGAACCCAGGGCCTTGTGCTTACAAGGCAAGCACTCTACCGACTGAGCTATCTCCCCAGCCCCAGCAAAGTGTTTTGAGAGGTAAAGAATAAATTGTTTAATCTTTACTTTCTTCTGGTGTTTTGATGTAATATATAAATTTCACATTTTAGATAACCAAGATCTAGTCCCTATAGTATATATTTACTTAAGTTTATCTAATACTTATTTTAAAAATATACTCAGTGGTTCCTCCAATTGCTAACAAGAACTTGGCCTTTTCCCCCAGCCTATGGATCTTTTCAAAATGGACATGGAATTAAGAGGGAAGATTCAAGGGGTTCTCTTATCCCAGAAGGAGCAACAGGATTTCCAGATCAGAGCAACACTGGTGAAAATGTAAGAACCTAAGTATATAGAATAACCCTAGTGGTTTGTTAGGCTACTAGTGTTTCTTTTTATGTAAATATGCTGCTCTCTACTCTCCTGTTGTTTAACCTAAGTCTGCAAAAAGCATCCCATAATTCTTGGATATTTTAGCAATCCCTTTCTACCCTGGCAATGGCTACTTGAATATCTTGTTAAAAAAATAGTGTGAGGTTTTCTTATTTATTTTATTTATTTATTTACTTATTTATTTATATTTTTGAGATGTGGTTTATATTGCCCAAGCTGACCTCAAACTCTGAGATCAAGCAAGATATCATCCCACCTCAGTCTCCCAAGCAACAGAGACTGCAGGCATGTACCATCACAATTGGCTTACTTGAATATTTCAAGCTATTTGATGGGAATAAAGAATTCATATTTAAGCATTCTAACCCTGAATTTCACCATAGCACACTGTAACCTGTTTCAGAGAGGGAAGGTTCAAGTTTATTATATCTAATGTGCCTTATCATTTAAAACAAAGCACATACTAACAGGATTGATTCAGGCTTTCATTTCTTTGTAATAATGACATTAACTTGAGAGAAATAAATTTAGGTTGCCAAATTGATGGTCTAACCCCTAGCATCACTTAATTGGAATATGTCTTCCAACTCTTCCATCAAGTTGTTTCAAGTCTAACATTAAAATATGAATTGTGTCTGCCTTGAGTCAGAGACTGCATTTCAGACCAGTAAAGTTTTGCTTCATTGCTATGTAAAATCATAGAATCATAAAAGTAGAGTTGGAAGTGTCCATAAAAACAATATGCTCAAAATCTTTTACAAATGAAAACTGAGATTGTGATTTAGAACAACCACACAACTATGGCAGGACCATACCCAAATTCAGACTTTTAAATCCATCTCTTTATCTCCTATATTATGTTCTTAAGTATGTATCAGAATCACATGGACAAAATAATAAAAATGGATGGCTGGAACTTATCCCCAGAGTGAATTTCAATAGGTCTGGCACAGGGCCTACTAATTTATATCTCTTGAGTTCCTGGGTGATGCTGATACTGCTGGTTGGTAAGCATCCTTTGATAACCACTGGACTACCTTGAGCCTTTGAGTAACAGTAACTTATTCAAAATGGGTCCTATATCACACTATTTAGAATTATGACAGCAGACATGGTTAGAGGGAAGGGAAATACAAGTCAGAGCAGTTAAATGACTTGCTATTAGTCATAGCTAATAAGCAATCAGCATTTAGGTCTGTTATGTTCCAAATGAAGGTTCTTCCTTAGTAAATTCTACCCTAGTGAATGAGTATCCTGTTTAGCTCCACTAAAAGTATTGGTTTTCTTTATTTCTTTTTTTTTTTTTGTGGTGCTGGGAATTGAACCAAGGGCCTTGTGCTTGCAAGGCAAGCACTCTACCAACTGAGCTACATTCCTAGCCCAAAGTATTGGTTTTCAACAAGGGTAAATTATTTAGGAGATTATTGTTACTCATTCACAAAAATCCTCCAATAAAGCAGATTTTTGTCATGTTTAACTTCTGATAATTTTAACAGATGTCATTAAGTAGCAGAATAATCACTACTTTGTAGAGGCTCTAAATTTGAAGTATTAGTAGGTCCTCATTAGTGTAGTATCTTGTCATAATATCACAAACCCATCTTTTAGATAGATTTTCTGAACAATAATTGAAGGTTGGGTTTTAATAAACTCTAAATAAAAGTTCAAATTAAAGTTTAAAATGTTTGTTTTCATATACCTTAAATGAGTCTTTCATATAAGCTATTTTTCCTCAAAAAGCCACATAGATTATTTTTAAGTGTTGCTACCAAAACACAAGCATATGAGAATGAAACATATGTAGTATTCAGACTATCTTTATGAAGACCCCAAGATAATTTCCAGTGATTTTACTAGGTACTCTATTAAAAAAGATTCAGCCCGTTTACCTGTCAGGTATGATATATATTGTTTTAGGTTTAGAATTTGCCCAAATACAACTAGTGATAAAAATAGTTATTAAGCTTAAACCCATGGGAAATTATGATTTATTGTTTCACAATACCCTATCTTTATATTACAGACCCGACAGAGTTCTACAAGGAATAGTATATCTCAGTATAACCGTCTAGACCAGTATGAAATCAGAAGCCTCTTGATGTGCTACTTATATATAGTAAAAATGATTTCTGAAGGTGAGTTACCAGTGTACTGAGCACAGGCATGTAAGAAATAGAACTTTGGGGATGGTGATACAGCTCAGTGGTAGAATGATTACCTAGCACTGGAGAGAGAACGAGAAAGAAAGAGAAACAGATCTTTGTAGATTCTGATCTTAAAGTGTACCTCAGAATAAGTTTTTTAATCTTATAGGTTTGATTCCTTGAAATAATTTAAAAATAATTTTATAAATTAACTTATAAAATGCTGTAATGTTTTTAGAAGAGCTAAACATTTTTCATTCAGCGTATATAATTCATTAAATGACCAATATAACAGGAATGAATTAATAATAAACACAATGAATACTTAACACTTTAGCTTTTATTTGACCCAGGATTTGAAAAATCGAAACAAAAAGACACGAAGGGTTTTCTGAAGGTAGGAATGCCACCGTTATCTTTGTAGTATCACCGTCTGGTATTGTCTGGTATCAGGTTGTTAGACTGCTTTTCTTCTTGATGGACACTATATTATTTACTTATGTTACCAGTTTCTCCTTATATTCTATATGATGGAACACAACCAAAGGAATTTTATAAACTGCATGTCCTCTGCAAGTAAATTCATATTATCTTATTCTCAAATGCCACATATATTTACACAACTCCCCACCTCTTCTTCCTTTTCTCAATGTTTTTGTATTAAAAAAAGTACACAAGAATGAAAAACATAAAAGCCACCTGGGTTAAGCACTACACAGTGCATACATATATTGAAATATCACATGGTGCCTCATAAATATGTAAACAATAAATCTAAAAGAAAACAAGACACCTGGTTCAGATCACCATATGGTTATTTTCTATTTTTGTTTTTTTTTATATTTTTTATTTTTTAATATTCTTTCCTTTTGCTGAGGTTCAAACCCAGGACTTTGCACATGTTAGTAAGTGCTTCACCACTGAGTGAAACCCTTAGCTCATATTTGGAAAAAATAATTTGTGGTGCTGGGGATTTGAACCCAGGGCCTCATGCATGCTAAACATGAACTCTGCCACTGAGTTACATTCCCAGCTTATTTTTAGTTTTAAAAAATTTTAGTAGCTATTAGCTGCTTTAAATAATTTTTGTAACAATGCAGGATGAAATACATAAAATACCCTAGTTTAAATCTCCAGTAATGCAAATAAAAGACATTAAATAAATTGATAATCAACTAGCTAGAGAAACATTAAAACCATTAGCTCGATTTGAATAATAAATTGTAATTACATTGATAAAATAAGTAATAATCTTTAAGCTTAAGTAATGTACTAAATTGTAAAAGTAAAAAGTCAAGAAATTATATTGAAGCTATGTGATAGATGTCCAAGTTTTGGGAAAGAAACAAGTTAAAGGGAGAGAATTTTTACTACCAGTGGTATTTCATTTTAAGAGATAATGGATAAAATCACAACCTACAGTTTTTGTCTTCCCACAAGATTAAAAATGGAAGAATATGGAAATTGCTGATGCTTATGGAATTTCTCTTTATACACAAGAATGTTCTAAAATATTTGATCACATTTGTGATGGTTTCACAACTCTGAATATATTATAAACTACTGTATTGTAGACTCTTTAAATGGTAATTTTATAGTAAATTAATTTTCTCAGTACTTTTTTTAAAGACACCCAAGTGATAATATGAAAAAAGAACTGAAAAATAAAATGTCTGGTTACCACTACAGCCCAAAGCAAGCAATGGGAGAGTGACAGAGAGTGACGGGGGGGGGGAGGGAGAGGGAGAGGGGGAAAGGGAGAGAGGGAGAGGGATAGAGAGAGGGAGAGGGTGAAAGAGAGAGAAAAAATGAACAGAGAAAGGAGAGACTGTGGAGTTCTCCCCTCCTCCACTCCAGTATACACACACACCATGCATATTATGCTAACCAGGGACAAGTCTCTGGCTGGCTTTTTTTTTTAATGTCATGGGTTAACCCATGACCGTTTTATTTCTTGTAACCTTTATAGTTCCTCTTCTTGTAAGTGTTGATCTTGCTTGCGGTCTGCCAAATATTTGGTCTTTGTTAATTAGGTTTTTCTTTCTTCTGTTCTTGCCTTTTGAGTTTCAAAAAGTACATTTTCAATAGCTTATATACAATCTCTGTCCTATGTCCTCTTTATCCTTTGTATGATATAATGTCATGCTGTTTATCTGTAAAGTCATGTCCATTTTATTCTGAAAAATGCTTCTGGATCCTTTTCAATGGTTCATTGTAGTCACCTTTTCTTGTTCAGTAAATATTTTAGTTATTCTATATGCATTTAAATGTTGAGCTCTTATTGAGTCCACACCCTTCATGGTCTCTTTTGGCTTTCCTTTTTTTAATGTGTCATAAACAGTTGCAACTTTAACATCAACAAAAGGATGAATTGCCTGTACATTTTCATATGGAAGTAGAGGAATTCTGAAGAATCAATTTCGCTCTATATTTTAAGCTATATTTTATTAACTGACAGTAATTAACTATTTCAAAGTCTTAGAGTCATTTGCCAAACATTTTCAGGTCTTAACTGGTTTATCAGATCTAGAAGAAAGAAATCAAGAGTCAGTAGTTATCAGTTACACGGTCTGAATTGACAGGAAGTCTGTCCTCTTGAAAAATTTGCTTTGAGAAAGAAGATGAAGGGAATTTACTTCTTTTTTTCTAACTGTATCTTGGCTTTTCTTTTAAGTGTAGGCCCCAAAAGGGCACTCTCGGAATCAGTTTGAGGCTTAACTGTGCCATACCCTGCACATGTAGATTCATTAGTATTCTTCTGAGCAGCTTGTTCACAGGAAGGCATCTCGGTACTACCATCTCTTCCTGAAAAGCCAATATTGTAACAAGGAAGACCAAATGCTGATCTTTTTTTCCCACTAGATTTTGAAGTATAGTCAAAAGGAAATACATTCAAGGCGAGTGTTTCCTTTTTCTGTATAAAAGGGGCAAGCACACTTCTATCATAACCAGGCATATTCTCCTCTGAAGTTTCAGATACTATCTGAGTAGGTGCACTTTCTCTTGAGGAAACACTGGAAAGGCTCCAAGAGAATCTAATCTTGCTTTCACGGTTTTGTGTGGAGACCATTTTTGTGACACTTGTTTCATGTTTCCTTTTTGGCTGGCCAACTTTATTTTCAGGAAAGCTTGTGTCACCTTGAAATCCATCCCTCTTTTGAGAATCAAATGTAGATGTTAAAGGAAAACCTGAAAATGACTTCAGGTATGCAGTGCCTCCTTGTGTGGTAGGCTTGCTATCATTAGAGGGAGTTTTCTCAAAAGAGGTCTCTGGAACTTCAAAGAGGTCTTGACTACCAAATGGAATTGGAAACTTTGGACTTTGTTCCAGTTCCACTTTAGTTATAGGTTTCATCTGTTCCTTATGTGGTTTCTTTACTGATCTTACAGGAACATGCACCTGAGTTAACTGTGTAGGCTCCCTGACTGAAAAAACTGGTTTAGTCTTTTGAGTACAAGGAATGAAATCGTCGTCATCACTGTCAGAAAAAGAAATATGAATCTTTGGCTGGCTCGATTTTACTGTTGCAGAAAGTCTTTTATTTTCTTCTCTTAATTTTTTGGTTTCTGCATTGAGTTCAGCAATAAACCTAAGATTTTGTTGTTGCATATTGTTAAATTCTTGCTGCAGTGTATTCCTATATGCTTCATTTATTAAACAGCGGTCACATGTTTTTGCATTTAACTGGTCTCGCAAGTCATGAATGGTATTATTGAGGATGTCATGCTGTTCTGTCAACTCTCTAATTCGGGCCTTGGAGCGTGATCGCCTTCCATCTGCTACTTGTGATTTCCTCATATTTGTTAATTTTGTCTGTAAACGATACAGTTCTTTATCATGGAGCTCTTTTAGGGTTAACCATGTCTTTTTAAATTCATCGGATGATAAGTCACATACACTAAGGTGCACTTTATCTTTTTCTGAAGATTTCCTATCCTTTCTCCACTCTTCTCCACCCGTGTTGCCTGCCTGCATCGTGTTTCACAGATTGGTAATAACTGAAAAGGTCCCAGTGGCTTCACAGAGAAGCTTAGAAAATGGCGGAGGAGTGACTGACTAGTGACGCCACAAAAATCGGCACTTCCACCCCTTACAGACCTTCTAAAAAGCTGATTTAGGGCACAGGTGGGCGGAGTGGGTATCAGGGGTGAATCGAACATACCAGAGTTTTTCTAGGAAGTAGGCCCAATGGATTTTTGTTGGGAAAAGCTGCTGTGCGGAAGAGGGGAGCCTATGTCATCGAAATGGCGAGCGGCAGGCTGCAGTCGACCGGAGACCGGAAACCCAGTGAATTCTGGGGAAGACCTTGCTCCTTGGGACAGAAAGATACCAAAATGCATTGGGGCGGGGGGGGGGGTCAGACTGGAAGTCACTGCTAGCTTAATTTTTAACACAAATTGAATTTGACTCTTAACATTTTTTAATCCTGATGATTGATATTTTATAATCATTGAAAGCTATCAATATTCACGGTATTGTAAAACAACTGGAAGTAGCTAAGTCAAAAGTACACAAACTCCCTAATCCCCTTCACCCCTCCATAAAGCCAACATTGTCTCATCCTCTATCCCTATCTTCAGAAGACTGTAACTGGGTTGGAAATTGAGTCATTTTCATAGTTTTTGTGATATCTACAAAATTTTGATGTTTAGAGGGGGGGGTCTTCTGACACCATTAGCTATATCAGAGTAGAATAAAAATGGAATGGAAAGTTAAGTAATGACAAGATTTTAAATTTCTCTTTAGAAAGAATCTGGTGTGTTGGGGAAGTAAAGAAAAATGTATAAAAAGAGAAGTGTGTAGGGCTGGGGAGATAGCTCAGTCGGTAGAGTGCTTGCCTTGCATGCACAAGGCCCTGGGTTCGATCCCCAGCACCACAAAAAAAAAAAGAAGTATGTGTGATAGATTTAAGGGATTTTTCTATCTGAAATAGTTTTTTCAAAGCTAGATAGATAAGTAGAGAGAACATTAGAATTTATAATTCATAGGCAAATATAGAGACAAAGAAAATAAAACTTGAAGCTCTTAGATTTTGGGGTACACAGAGTCTTTTGAGTAGCAGGTAAAGTCTCCTGCCCCCTCTCTTCAGGAAAAGGCACATATACCCACCATCTTGCATAAAATTTTGAGTCATTAAAAACCCTAGGTCTAAAGTACAAACACAATTTCCCTTCCTCTGTCTTCAGGGATAATGTGGAGATTGAAATAAGCCATCCAAAAGAATATTTACAAACTAAATAAATGGAAGTGTGGGAACAGCTGGGTATGGTAGCACATGCTTGTAATTCAGCAACTCAGGAGGCTAAGGCAAGGAAGATGGCAAGCTGGAGGCCAAACTGAGCAAGTTAGCTACAACCTGTCTCACAATAAATAAAAAGGCCTAAGGATGTAATGCAGTGGTAAAGTGTCCTTGGGTTCAATCCCAGTACTACCACAAAAGTAAAAAAAAAATAATAAGTAGAGTGTGGAAGCTGAAATACTCACTGATTAAATGATATATTTGCAGTTAATTCAAAAGAAAACTTTTGAGCAGTGGATAGGGAGAGGAGTATATAGATGAAACAAGATTGTGAGTTAATAGCTTGTTGAGGCTGGATTTTTTTTTTTTTTTTTTTTTGCAGTACTGGGGATCGAACTCAGAGCCTTGTGCTTGCAAGGCAAGCACTCTTCCAACTGAGCTATCTCCCCAGCCCTGAAGCTGGATTATTGGTACTTGGGGATCTCACTATGCTATTTCCTCTCATTTCAAGATCTAACAATTTGTTCCATTTTCAGATACCCTCTTAACTTACTGGAATAAAGTATCTCCTCAGGAACTCATAAACATTCTTATACTTCTAGAGTAAGTTACATCAATTTATTTTCATAAATTTTCTCCTTATTTGGGGGAGTTTAAATATTGCCATTTTTCTATTTTTAACAACTTATTTGCTAAAAATACAGAAAGTATTAAATAATTTTGAAACTGCAGAGGATGGCATTCTTTACCCATAGTTAGAAGAAAACATATAAAGAGGGAATACTTGCAATATTACAGAAAACTAGCTAATAATAGACTGTCTTCACAGCCCTGCCTTTCTGTGATCTGGAAAACTAGAAGTGTTATCAGCTGTCCTCCATCATTCACTTGTAGCAGATCCTGGTTTAATGAGCAGCTTAAATGATTGGAATTTAGAATCTGTACTCTTATGTAGAACTGAATAATTCTCACTTCATAAAGACACTTGGATAAACCTAGTCTGAAGATAGGAAATTGTCTTATATTGTATGCTTAACTATTTTTACTTCATTATTAAATGCTAAAAGAAAAATCAGACATAGAATGAAATGCAAGAATTTTTAGATAAATGGAACACATGATTCTAATGTGCATGTGCAAAATGCAAAGAAAAATCAACGTATAACTACTTGATTAAAATCTCAAAATTTTGCAGAAAGTGTCTGCAGACTAAACAACAGTTAAAATTTTTGAAAAATGCTATAATTATACTGAAATATTTATTAACAAAAATGTCTGATGTTGGGGGTTTGCTTCAAGAAAGGCAGAAGGGCCAGGCCTGGTGGCGCATGCCTATAATCCCAGTGGCTTGGGAGGCTGAGGCAGGAGGACCACAAGTTCAAAGCCAGCCTCAGCAATTTAGCAAGACTTTGAATAACTCAGGGAGACTTTGTCTCTAAATGAAGTACAAAAAAGGGCTGGGGATGTGACTCAGTGATTAAGAACCCCTGGATTCAATCTCTGGTACCAAAAAAAGGCAGAAGGTAAGGAGGGTGGAGAAGATCTTATTCAACCTGGGCAGAGTTTGAACATGAATGGCCATGATAATAGATGAAACTGGAGGTATTTTTAAATGCCATTGTACAAAATATAGAATATGCCCCACTTGTAGGGTTTATGAATTCTTTTTATGTTAATTACTATGCTAGATATCTTTGCTGTGATATGTTGCAGAACACAAAGGATGATTTGCATTAGCTGGATTTTATTTAACTTGTCATTAGAATTGTATATAAAGATGAGGTAGTTTGGTGCTGATGTAACTGCAGCAAATAAATTGTAAAGTTATAATCTGACAAGCACATAGTTATCTGGTATTTCTGTAAAAACATTGTAATATGACTTAAGTAGACAATTCTTTGCTAACTCATAACTTTCTGAATATTACATGTTAAATTATAGCAGATGGTAATATATTACTAACATGCTATTGTTTTTCTTTCTAGAGTATGTTTGTTTCACTTTAGATATATGGGGAAAAGAAACATAGCAAGGTAATTGCCATAGCACTGCCATATCCATTTTTCCTTCTCTTCCCAGTAGAGGGCAATCTTATTCATGCCATGTAAAGCACAGATGATTAATTTTAGGTTAACATTAAGACACTCATGATTTATTTAGCATGTCCCAAGTTTAAACTAATGTGAACTGATTTTTACATTTTTAAAAGGGTAAGGACTAGAGTGATATGGAAAGTTTATACCTTATAAGTTCTCTAAACTTAAAACACTTGCTTATCTTTCCCGAAGGACTTAAAAAGGGGCTAGATCCAGGCAAAGGTAGAAAATCAGAAAATGAAGACAATTTTAAGATATGTTTTTGCCTACAATCTGTCAATACTCACCCCAATTCTAAGGTACATAGAAATTCCCCTAGAAGTGATTGGGATATATATATCATTTATTTATCCTTTTTGCCTCTTAAGATCTAGTGATATAAATACTTAAGGAAATGTTTGCAATGCCCCCAAGACAAAGAAAAGTACTTCCAAAAATCCAAGAGACTTTTGGATAGGATTTATTGCTGCATCTCCAGAACATTCTAATAATAGATTGCTTAGTGATGAGGGTTCCAGTTTCCACCAGAATTTTTCCATTACTTGGAGCTAGTATGACCATTATTAACATGAGCCTTAGCCTTTAGGATTCTGCCAGCTTCCCACTATTTTTATTAGACAGTTTTCTTCTTTAGTTCATAATGACCCAGTTGTAAATTTTAAGTGGAATGTTAACATTATAGGAAAACAAAGATTCACAATACTTAGCTACAGCTTTTCTTAACCCCTGTGAAAAAATGAATCTTATTGGAGTGTTTTCCACTTAATTCCAATATTTTTGATGAGAAAGGGAGAAGTGGGAGTGTCTCTCTAAATTCCTTACTTGCATTCTTATAATATAGACTGTTTTAAAGATTCATTAAAATTTCATACAATTTCCCATGGTACCTCATTGAATGCAAATAATAGTTGATACAATATTGAGCATAGTAGTATATTTATATAGAAATCTAATTTTAGTGAAAAAGAATCTGGCAATGAGATATGTCATTAAAGTACTCCAGTTCCTAATTGTTAATTTTATTTTAGGATACATGATGCCTGGCTATCAAAACACTTTGGAATAGACCGAAAATCACAAACTATGCCAGCTCTTCGAAACAGATCGGGAGTAATGCAGGCCCGGCTTCAGCATCTTAGTAGCCTAGAAAGTTCTTTTACACTTAATCACAGTAAGTGTAAATATATGCAGTGAAAGGGCTGTGTAATAGTACTCAACCCTAAGTTCTGGTTTAAATCACCAATATGATCGGAAAAAATTTTCTATGTATAGATGTATTTGCATGCCTCTGCTATATATTTATATATAATCATTTCATCATGTATGACTTATATATTTTTGTGGTGCTAGGGATCAAACCCAGGGCCTCATGCATCCCAGCCAAGCACTCTACATCTCAGCCACATCCCTAGACTATAGAATTTTCAACTATTTAAATAATAGTAACTTTAAAAAATTTTCTTAGTATTAAAGAAATTAAATTTTTCCCTTGGAATTGTTGTTCTAGTCATATTTTGATAATGGATACCCTTTTTCCTGCTGTTAAGCTTTAATGCAAATATCAACATCTTAATAAATGGTATGTACAATATTTGTTTAGTTACTTTTGTTCATTTAATGATTAGGGAATTATACATGCTGAGTTCACTGCAGAAATCACTGAACTCTAAATACTGTTTTGGCAAAGGTCTATTTCAGACAGGTTGAAGTACTGACAAGGTAGAAAGGACAAGAAGAGAAATCTTGCCCAGCTCGGGAAGCTGGAGGGTTCTGTAAATGGAAGCTGTCCTCTGAAAAGCAAATGTTAATAAAAACTGAGAATAAGAAAAACTTTTGTTCCATACAGTCCTCTGGAGATTTCAGCAAAGGAAGCTAGTGAAGCTGGCTTAGTGGTATAGCCCAATAATAAAAAAATAATGTCTTCAGAAGATAGACCCTAAGCTGATAGATTAAGGACCTTTAAAAATTACAAATATTAAAGGCTTCATCTTCTTATAAAAGTATAAAGAACCTACTTCCTTCTAATTCAGAAACAAGTCTCATATCATTGGTATAATCTAAAACCTTACTGTAGAGCACCACTGTACATAGGTAGCTGAATTTTATGGGTTTTTCATTTTTGCACAAATAATTAGTGGCACAGCTAAACTGCCTCCTACATTATTTCCTAGTTCACCACTGAAATCATGCCTCCAAAGACGTGCACACCTACCTCTGTGCTACAGAGCTGTTGATAAAGAGCTTATGTGAAAATTTAATGAGATAGGTTAACCCAGACCATATTTAATTAAGGAATAAATATAGTGAAACACATTAGGTCTGATGGTATTGCGAGCCTCCTTTCTTCTTGTCTCCCTGAGTCTTTGGGAAGTCATTTAATACCATTATATGATTCTCTGTGTTGGGCAAAGTTTTATTTACTTCTTATTTTTTAATTTACTTTTTAAATCCCAGGTTCTGCAACAACTGAAGCAGACATTTTCCACCAGGCACTTCTTGAAGGCAATACAGCTACTGAAGTTTCTCTGACAGTACTAGATACTATATCATTTTTCACCCAGTGCTTCAAGGTAAAGATGAAGAGTAAATATTCAGTTGGTATCTTATAGAGAATACATTTTATAATAACTAATTAGAAACCAGATAGTGTAGTGAAAAGGGCAGTCAGGTAATATGGATGGCAAACCTAGTTTGGCTACTGTGTGACTTTAGGAGATCACTGAGACTTACTTTTCATCCATAAAACAAAGGAATTGAACTAATTGGCCCTTAAGTTCCCTTTTGCCTCTTAAGTTCTATTATTTTATTTTCATGTCACAAATAGTGTCTTTCATACTTTGGAATAGCTAATGATTTTAGTGGAAATTATGAGTAGGTCAGTTTGCCGAAATACCCACTGTGATGAGATGTCCTGCCAGGATAGTTGATGTCCAGGCAAGCTGGCTGGCTTCTCTAGTCAGGAGCTTTGGATTTTTCTCAGATGTTTGCCTCTCAGTGCAAGGCATCATTACTCTGATTTTAAAAAGAGGGCAAAGCGATTATCTTGCAGAGTTAGTAAAGGGGTAAAATTGGATAATGGATGTGAGAGTGCTTTGAAAGTAAAAAGTACATGAGTATAATGTAAGATAGCCTTAGTAGGAGAATCCAAGGCGGGGGTGTCTTGTTTGTTTTCTCTTGAATTATACAGATATATTTCCTTCCTCCTTCTCTAAGTAGTTCAGTTAATTCCTTCAGCCATTTCATGTCTCAGCAAGTATCACATGTTTTCTCTCAAGTGGAATCTAGAAAATAAAATTTAAAAAATGAAACAAAAGTAAACGGAGGCCTATTGGGGAAGAGAAAAGGGACCAGGGGGCTTATGGGGCAAGAAAGAGTGGATAAGATTAGATCATGTTACATGCATGTATGGAAATGTCTCAATGAAATCCATTAATTTGTACAGTTCATGTGGTAATAATTATAATGTTAAAAACTAAAACAAAGTTTACAAACTAATAGATATTTTTGTACAATTTGTTTTTTCTTTTATGTCTCTTTGTAAGAGGCACTTAAATAGTTTACATGGTCTGTTTAATAGTGATACCTATCATTATCTCTACTCATAGAGGATTTAATTTATCACAAGTGGCTAAACATGTCTTATACTTGACATATTTTAGAAAGTAAACTAGGTAATTGCCTTAAAATAAAACTGGTATTTTCCCTTAATTCTTACATTATGTAGTCTCCCTTACAGAAATATAAAGACTGGTTGTCTTGTGGTTATTTTAAATTTACTGATTTCTTAATTGAGAAGCAATATGATATAGGTTAATAATAATGCTCTTCCCATACCAGTTGTATATTTTGCTATGTTGTATTGGAAAAATAAAATTTCATCTATTTTAAATGCTGGACTTAAATCTTCTAGTTGTAGTTTATATAGTATTTTGAGATTTCCAAGTTGAAAAGATGACACAAATAGTTTTTAATGACATTTGAGAGCCTTTTATTTTTCTGAAACTTCAAATAGTATTTTCATAAGCAGATATTGGTCAAGTCAGTTCTCTCACTCTTGATGGGGCATAAACTATTTCTGCAAATTGTATTTTTTTCATGTTTTCTAGAGCCAGCTTTTAAACAATGATGGCCACAATCCATTAATGAAAAAAGTATTTGATATTCATCTAGCTTTTCTTAAAAATGGACAATCTGAGGTATCACTGAAACATGTGTTTGCCTCACTGAGAGCTTTCATCAGTAAGGTAAGGACTGAAGCTTTAGAGCTGCTAGTCCCTCTTTTTTATGGCAAAAGGAAAGAGGGGAAAGAAGATTATTGTGATGATAATGAAACATCAGCTACTGAAACCATTAAGTACTGCCTTTGTAATTAAAGTACTAAACAACAAAATGCAAAAGAGGACCTGACCAAGAATCACCTAAAATCAGAACTTGCTTTTGATTTCACCATTACACATTTCCTATTTCAAGAGTGCCATTTTCTTTTGTTTTTCTTTAGTTCACTTTAGTTTTTATTTGAATTTCCTCCAACACCTATTACCAGGGTTATAATAAAAAAGCAAATTCGACAGGTTTTTTGTTTAATCTGTGATTATATATTTGGTATCTGTTGGTTTGTATTTTTTTTTTTACATATGCATGATTCATTGTACACAAATGGGCTACATCATTTCATTTCTATGATTGTACATGATGTAGATTCATACCATTTGTGTAATCATACATGTACATAGGGTAATGATGTCTGTCTCATTCCACCATTTTTCATACCCCACTCCCTCTCCTCTTCTTTCCTTGTATATGATCTAAAGTTCCTCCATTTGCTGGTTTTAGTGGTGAACATTTATGATTCCAGCAACTGGGGAGGCTGGGCAGGAGAATTGCAAGTAGGAGGCCAACCTCAGCAGCTTAGCAAGGGCCTGTTTCAAAATAAAAAAACAAAATGGGCTGAGGTTGTAGTTCAGTGGTAGTGCCCTGGGTTCAGTTCCTAATGCCTAAACAAACAAAAAAATCACCATTCTTTCTTTTCTTTTTCTCTAACCCTAACCTTAACCCTTTTATTTTCTGCATGTGGGATTAGAGATTGGACCTACAAACTCTCTCATGCACAATGCCACTAAACTACACCCCCAGTCCAAGTGTTGTTTTCAAATTTCCAACTTTGCCAGTTTTTCTTTTTATTTGCTTCTTTTAAAAAGTCTTACCATGTTGGAAGTATATAAGCCATTCGTATACTCATTTGTAAGCACTTTGAAAGCAGGAACCAACTTTTTCGACAGTGGTATCTTGTATAGTATCTTGCAAATGACAGGTATCCTTCCTCACAGTGCTCCTTGTTTTTGTATTTGAAATTAGAAATGAAGTGAATTTGAAGCTTATTTTAAGTGCCATTTTAAACATAATTTATGAATAAAGAAATCTATGGAAAACTGAGTTCAACACAAGCATCTTATAAGAAACCAAGGGAAAGAAATTCATAAGCAATTCATTTCATTGTCAGTAGGTAGGTACTTCTTGGATATAGTACTTGAGAGCTTATTGTCCAATAGAGTGAGGCACACACATGAAAACAGACACAAATACTTGCACATAAACAAAAAATATTTGTATAGAAAAATGAGGGTTAAGCATGATAAAAAGAGAAATGCTCTAATTTTGCAATAGTTTATTTGCAGAAGTAGAGCTAGGATTTAGTATGGATTTAACAAAAAATGAAACTAAAGATGTAAATGGGGAATAGATCATTCATTGTGTTCTTAAGAGTTGACTTCCTCTTTTAGGCATCAGGTAGCCACGGAAAGGTTTTAAACAGGGAAGTAACACAACTGGATTTGTATTAAGAGAAAATTGATAGGGGCCAGGTAAAACCTGTATAAAAGTGATGTGCAGTTTGAGCCTCAGCACCACATAAAAATAAATACATAAAATGTATTGTTTACTCTACAATTAAAAAAAAGTGATGTGGAAGAGGGATTGGTGGCAGTGCCAAAGGCAGTAAAAAGACTTGTTGCATTGGGCTAGATAAGAGATGAGGGCTGGAATAAAGCAGTGGCAGTGGATCTGGAAAGATAGATGCAGACGGAGGACGTGTTAAAAAAGAACTTTTTAGGATTTGGTCATCAGTTCACTAATAACATGATGGTGTCTTGGGTGATGGGGGAATATAGGGGAAAATTACATTTTATGGTGAAAATTAATGAGTTCTGTTTTGTGGACATGTTGAATTTAAGGTGCCTGTGGGATATTTGGATACCCATATCTTTGCTCCAGGGAGGTCTGGATTGAAGAAGTAAGCTTAGTGTCATCTCCCATTCATCCATACTACTTTTATCAAGCACCTTCTTGTGTCAAGAGTTAGTTGGTAGAGATACAGAAGAAGCATACTTTCTGCCCTCAGGAAGCTTTCAGTGTTTTGGGAGGGAGAGAAAAATGAATAAAATAATTAACACGTATAATAAAGTCTAGGAAGGAAACAGGGTGCATAGGCATAGATGCTTCCCAAGTTACAATGGGGTTACATTCCAATAAATTCTTTGAAAATATAGTAAATAAAAATACAGTAAGTCAAAATTGCCTTTAACATACTTATCTAATACCATAGCTTAGCGACACAGTATATTGTAGGTAACATTTATTTCTCCTCCAGGTCATATGACTTACTTGGAGCTGTGGCTCTCTGTCACTGCCCAGTATCATGAGAGAGTAATTTGGAGACCAGCTCATAATGACAAACTTTAGATAAGTTTATCCCTTGAAAAATGAGATTTGAAATGTGAAAAGGGGTCCAACCTTATGAAAGTTTCATGGAAAAAGATTTTAGGAAGAGGAACATACATGTGCAAAGGCCTTGAGTCAGGAAAGTTTGGAATATTCTGGAAACTAAAAGACCAGTGTAACTTGAACATAGTTAAATGGGGAGCATCAGCATACAAGCAGTCATTGAACTCAACTCTTTGAAGTGGTTTAATTTTCTCTGAAGAGTATGTAGAGGAAGAACCAAAAAAGAAAGTTTAAGAGCAGAACATTGGAAAGAAAGAAAACAGATGGGGTTGGAAGAGGAATCATTGAAGATGAGAGGAAGAAGTCACAGAGGTAGGAAAAAGGCCAAGAAAAATGAGACTGTAGAAGCCACAGGACAAAAGTTTTGCATTGTTATGAAATACAGAATGGACAAATAGAAAAAAAGCAAAGGGGTCCATTAGAATTGACAATTAGGAGGTCATTGATGATTCTGGCCATTGCCTTCTCAAAATAGTGGTATGACAAGAAGACTTACTGTAGGGATTTACCATGCTATAGCTATGTACTCACTTATGTTTATTTTTACACTAGAGTATCTTGTTCAGCAACAGTTGGCTTAATCTTCTGAAATCATTAATGAGGTTTCCCAATTGCCAACCAGAAAACAGTTATTAAGCACCTGTTGTTTACATGATATTGTGCTTGGTATTAAGGTGAGATAAAGAAGGTAGATTCCTATGACATGGGTTTAAATTCAAGGTTCCTAGGAAGTAATTTTGACCTTCTATCTTCACACACCCTGAAAAATATCCATTGTGTACTCTGGAGTAGCTTATTGCTTGCTTGGCTACACCTGTAAGCATGGAAGACTATACAAAACCATATATATATGAACAAAAAGTTCACAAAGGACAAAAGTTTCACATTGTGCATGCGCATGTGGGTATACACACGCATGTATATCCACACATATATAAATATATAATATACCATATATAAAATATATAATGTTCAACAAAGCAGACTGAATACATTTTGAAAGTAACAGTCCACTTGCCTGTTGTGAGAATTAGGTGGTCACTTTAGTACCCTTTCTGCACCAAAATATATCTTAATAGTAGTTATAAGTACAGGATGCCCATGTGTGTGCATATACACTTCATATTTTTGTTAAAAGATCAACTTTTGCTGAATAGATTTCAGGTATAATTTTCTCAGCACCTGAAAGTTGATAATATAAGGAACTCTTTAAGTTAATAAGCAAAAAAATAACACAGATTGTCTTTCCCATTTTTAAAGCCCCATTTGAGATCCATCATTCATCATTTCAGGCATTCTTCCTTTGAATACATATTATTGAGAACCTAATTGTCATATGTTTCAGACTATCTTGAGCTCTTGTCAGATCTCTAGCATTTATACCAAGTGCCTTTACATTTTGTAGTAACCTATGCACTGACTTGAATTGTTTTATCACTGACACCTGCTGTCTTTATGTTAACTAGTTCAGGCTCTCTTAAGAGGAGAGACCCCTTATGTTGATTTTTGTAACCTTAAAGCACGCAGCATAGTTTCAGGTGTAATAGGCATTTGACATTCAGTTGATTTTATGATTGGGTTTTCTGATACTTATTTCTGCTTTCCTTGTTTCTTTAGTTTCCCTCAGCCTTTTTCAAAGGAAGAGTAAATATGTGTGCTGCGTTTTGTTATGAGGTTTTAAAATGCTGTACCTCAAAGATTAGCTCAACCAGGAATGAAGCATCTGCACTTTTGTATCTTTTGATGAGAAACAACTTTGAGTACACGAAGAGGAAAACCTTTTTGAGGACACATTTGCAGGTCAGTGAAAACCAAAGATCCTCTTCATTATTTTTCTTTTCAATCTTTAGGCTTTAATGAGATCAAGATCCAGAGTGACTCCATCCAATACTGGGTCAGATTTGGCCATCTCGCACTTGATGTAGAGCTGGTTCAAATTGAGATATGTTGAAACTCTAAAATGCACATAGGCTTTTCAAGACTAAGTACATTAAAAAGTAAAATATCTCATCAGGCGTGGTGGCACACACCTATAATCCCAGTGACTCAGGAGTCTGAGACAGGAAGATCACAATTCTGATGTCAGCCTCGGCAGCTTAGTAAGACTTTGTCTCAAATTTAAAAATTAGCACAGTGTGGTGGTGCACACCTATAATCCCAGTGACTTGGGAGGCTAAGGCAGGAGGACTGCAAGTTCAAGGCCAGCCTTAGCAATTTAGTGAGGCCCTGTCTCAAAGAATAAAAAGGGTTGGGTTTGTAGCTCAGTGGTAAAGCACCTGTGCATTAAATCCTCAGTAACAAATAAATAAAAATAAAAAAGTCCTGGGGTATATTCAGTGATAGAGCATACTGGGTTCAATCCCCAGTATTAAAAATTAAAATATCTCAATTGTTTCATTTTGATTATATGTTGAAAAGATATGTTGTATATATTAATAGAATATTTTAAACTAAGTTTCGCCTGTGTCTTTTCAGTGTGGCTACTATACAATTTAGACTTGCAAATGTGGTTCACATTATGTTTCCATTGGATAAGGTTGCTCTACAGCATAGGTGTTAAGAGTGCCGGCTGTGGTTCAGATTCTATGGGTAACCTGGAGCAAGTTAACTTCCTTAGCCCCTCAGTACCTTAGTTTAATAGGAGTAAATATTTGTACCTACTTCATAGGGTTTTCAAAAGGATCAGATGAGATGATCTTGTTAGATATTACATAACAGGTAATACAGTTTATGTTTTTTTCATATTCTAGCATACACACTTATTCATAAAACAAAAGAAATCAACCCAGACCCAGTAGCATACACCTGTATTCCCAGCTATGTGGGAGTTTGAGGCCAGCCTGGGTGACAGAATTAGACCCCATCTCAAAGAGAGAGAGAGAAAGAGAAATCTCAAGATTTTGAAAAACAAAGACTTTAGAAAGAGATCTGCCTGGGGTTAATCTGCTACTTGTCTGCTGTGTGACCCTAGGCAAGTTGTTCAGTCTACCTGAACCAGTTTCCTCATCTGTAAAATGAGGCCAAGATATTTCACCTTGCAGGGTTATCATAAGGGTTAAAAATTAAGTGTACATAGTGCCTGGCACAGTACCAAGCACATAGTAGACACATGGTAGTTATTATTCAGCAACCTCCATGTTGTTTTGCTTATTTGATGAAACAGCTCTGAACATAATCAAAATTGGCACTTTGGCTCAGGAGGTCTTTTTGTAACATAGGAAATCCTAATCAGCTTGTTGGAAAATGCCATCAATAAGTTGAATATTTAATAATAATAATATATGCTTTCTTTAAAAATCTGCCATATGATTACTTTTGCATACAAGAGCCAGTCAGCATTACACATTAGATCTTATACTACTTGCTTTTATATGAAGTGTCACTTGAATAGCCACCTTCCTTCAAAATATTCCTCTGATGAGTGTGCTAGTATACTTAAAGTGACCCATTAGAATCCATTCTTCTGGACCTAAGCATTGTTTCTCTCAAGTCTTTTATTCAAACATAGATGAAGTAATAAATGTGAAGACATAGAACAGTGTCTGGCACACAATATTGCTTAAATGAATTAACTAAGTCCAGCACTGTGGTGCACACCTATAATCCCAGCAACTGGGGAGGCTGAGGCAGGAGGATTGTGAGTTCAAAGCCAGCCTCAGCAACTTAGCAACTCTCTAAGCAACTCAGCAAGACCCTGTCTCAGAATTAAAAATAAAAAGGCCTGGGGATGTGACTCAGTTAGGTTAGGCACCCCTGGATTCAATTCCTGGTATGAAAAAAAAAAAAAAAGAACTAACTAGTATGTTATGATATCCTTAATCCTCATAACAACTGTATTAATTAGTAATTGTTATATCCCCCATTGCACAAATGAGAAATGTGAGGTACAGAGATATTAGATTACCCAAAGCCACATAACGAATAATTGATAAAGTCTAGATTTGACTTGAAGTAAGTTTGACTCTAGAGTATATACTTCAGTTACTACTACTGTATCCTGCTTCCTAGGGTGAGTGATAAAACATTCAGTCATTAACAGTGTAGCATGAATCATTTTGGCATTCATCTGAAGTAGTCTCACAGATTAAAAAGTACCATGAAAGGCCATTGCACAAACTGCTGTTAAATTGGGTAGGTCTTGGCCAGAAACAAAGAAGGGAACGAAGGCACTGGACTTGGGAGTCCAGCACACAAAAATAGACAAGTGAAAAGGAGTGATAAACCATCAAATAAAAACATGATTTATTCCCAAGTTTGCCATAACTTCTACCTTACAAGCACATTTAAAATGGAGAACTGATCACCAGTGTATCAGCTTTTTCTGTGTAGAATCTTTCACTGAAACATTTAATATGAGTGTGTGCTTATACAACGATGAGAATTAGCAGCATTTGTTCAAAATGCATTTGAAAACTAATGTTTGCTTCTTCCCACAGATAATAATTGCTGTAAGCCAGCTGATAGCTGATGTAGCACTAAGTGGAGGATCAAGATTTCAGGAATCTTTATCTATTATCAATAATTTTGCAAATAGTGACAGGCCTATGAAGGTATGTACCCACATTGCATAATAAATTAGAGCCAATTTCACTAGCAGGTTTGTGCTCCTAGAGTAAAGTTGTTATTAAATTCACAACCTTTGATAGTAGAGAATGTGTGTTGAATGTGAGCTTCACGGGGTCTTCATCTTGTGTACCACTGGATCTCTAACACTGCCAGGTACATAGCACATATTCAGTATTAGTTGAATAGATGGATAAATGACTAGACTGTGTATACACAGTGATAATGGCTAATAGAATCTGAATCTTTTTCTGGGATTGATTTCTAAACCTACTCAGAAAATAAATGCATACTTTCTTTCTTAACAGTTGTTTCCAGTTAATATTGGTTAATTAAACACTGAGTTTGAAATTTGACACAACCTCACATTTTAGAATAGCTAACAGCAATCTCTGATCCATTGCCAGCAGGTGAAGAATGGCACAGAAGGGTTTCATTATTTGTTGGTTTTGTGAGGTTTGAAAATCATCAGTTAAATCTTTGCAACTTGGTATAGATACTTATTGGCAAATCCAAGTCCAAGGCTTTCATTCTTAAGCATCAGCTCACTCTGGCCAAACTCAAGACTCTGATCACCATTTCTCTTTCTTACCTATACGTTTAGTGTTGTAAAGACTGCATCTGCCACTTCGTTGCCTGGAATACAGGTCCTCATCTTCAGTGATAAAATGTGTTCCAGGGAAGAAGAGGCCATAGCCAGTAAAGGACTTTTCCTCCCAAAGAAATGAATCATTCCCATTCTTGGGAAAGGTCATATTTCAGCATATTTGACAATATTGTATTAAGCCTAAAAAAAATTAAAAACTCACAGTCATAGCATATTTGATGCTTGGGACGTGTAGAATCTATGTACCAAAAAATATTCCCATAGGAATGTTGCTTACACTGAGATAAACACTGAATAGTGCCAGCCTCTCACAGGCTGGGAAAGTTTGCTTTGAGGTCAGTTCTATTGGTTCCCCTTGGGATCAGTATATGCTCCAAGAATCCCATGAGCATAGAAACAACATATACTGTTTTACTCATACTCTGTTGTTTTTCAGTGCTGGGGGTGCTGGGGATTGAACCCAGGGCCTTGTGCTTGACAAGCAAGCACTCTACGGACTGAGCTATATCCCTAACCCCAGTTGTGACCATTCTTACTGCCACATTATATAGGTAGATTAACAAATATTTCTAAACAAATGGGGCTTATATTGGTTTTCTTTACCTCATTTCTGAAATGACTTTGCTTTATTCAGTTAGGATGGTCTTTACAACAAACTCTGTTACACCAAAATCTGTCTTTCCCTGGTAAATGAAATTTCTATTAGTGAATAAAAAGGGACTAAATGTATATAATAATAATTAAGGAGTTTAAGAAGATAGTTTTTTTCAAGAAGATAGTTCTTAAAACAATTTCTTCCACATTTTATCATATTCATCTTTAAAAAAGCCCCCTAGCCATATACCCATCCCTTCCTCATCTTCTCCAAATCATACAGATAATCATCATTATCCCAGTGGAGGTTAAGCGGAAGTGATAGGAATTTCTTAACAGTGATTAGGCTAAACAAGAAACTCTGACTTTGTGATCCTGGGGCTAAAAACACGTTGGGATGTTAATGATCTCTTTAAACTCTTTGAAGCATTGCATGGTTCCTGACCTCTCATTTGTGTAAGTAGGGAATTTTTTGCAGTATGGTTTTCACTTGGTGTATGTAATATTCAGTGGATGGGTTAGCTATGCTTGTCAGTATGGAAAAGTGACTGAAGAACACTAGCCAGACCGCTGGGGTCTAAGTCCTATCTCTACCACTTGCCAATTTTGAAACTTTGGTCAAATTGCTTAACCTCTCTGTGCCTCACATTTCCCATTGGTAAAATGAATGATAATAGCACTTAACTTGCAGGGTGTGGTTGTGCACGCCTGTAATCCCAATGGCTCAGAGACTGAGATGAGAGGATTGAGAGTTCAAAGCCAGCCTCAGCAAAAGCACGGCACTGAGCAACTCATTGAGACCCTGTCTCCAAATGAAATACAAAATAGGGTTGGGGATGTGGCTCAGTGGTCGAGCCCTGAGTTCAATTGCTGGTTATCACCCCTCCAAACAAAAAGTACTTAACTTAGAACTTTTTAATTAAATTAACTTTTTAATTAAATTAACTTTTAATTTGTAAAAATTAAAACATGAAAGAGCACACAGACCCGTGCCTGGTACAAAATATTCTATCAATAACTTTTAATTTGCTATTATAAGTAAATGACAAACAGATCACTCCCATGACTGTAGAATTCACAGTGGAAGAGATAGGGTTCAAAGCCATCTAGTCTGGCTCCAAAGGTCATACTTCTATGTACTATAAATGTATTGTCATCAAGTTTAGAGTCTTTCATACCTGAGTTAGTTACATATTTTTGAAATAACTAATTTAAATTCTTTAGACATTCCACAGACAATACAGTACCAAGAGCAGTTAAAAAGAAGTAAAACTCATATGTTCCCAGCATTGGATGCTAAGGTTTAGAGCACATTAATAATATTGTTAAACATGTTTTTGTTTATTTTGAAATTAGGCAACTGCTTTTCCCACAGAAGTTAAAGACTTGACCAAGAGGATCCGTACTGTTCTTATGGCCACTGCTCAAATGAAGGAGCATGAGAAAGACCCTGAAATGCTAATTGATCTCCAGTATAGCTTAGCCAAGTCCTATGCCAGCACCCCAGAACTGAGGAAAACCTGGCTTGATAGCATGGCCAAGATTCATGTAAAAAATGGAGATTTTTCAGAGGTGACTACTTAAAGTTTGTTCTAAACATTACCTTTCAAAACCCCTTGAGCATGTTCTGACTGTTCTTTCCTATCATCTTTTTTTAGGCTGCAATGTGTTATGTCCATGTAGCAGCTCTGGTTGCTGAATTTCTTCATCGAAAGAGTAAGATATTTCTATTCGGAGATGGGAATTTCATTTAGCACAATAGTTTGTATCTTTGAAGCTTGTGACTATGAATATGATATAATTGAGCTCTAAAAAATATGTTCACCTTAAAAACAGAAGTTGTTATAAAAGATTGTTCATTTTGCCTTCTGCTTTCATAGGAGGTTACAAGTAAGTTAAATAGTACAGGGCCGGGCATGATGCCCAGTGTTTATTTTCCAAGACTGTCTCTCTGGAAGACTGCCACAAATTAAATTCTTCTTAGTGCTGATGAGAAGCTCCACATAATACAGATCACTTATTTCCCCTCAGCCACTTCACCTTCACCAGCAACTGCCCACATACTCTACACCACCACCTCGGTATAAAAAGTGAATCTTGCCCTTGAAGAGCATCAGGACCCAGCAGATCTGGATTCCTAATTCAAGCTGAGGTTGTAGCTCAGTGGTTGAGCACTTGCCTAGCATGTGTGAGGCACTGGGTTCGATTCTCAGCACCACATATAAATAAAAAAATAAAATAAAGGTCCATCAACAATTTAAAAAAATATTAAAAGGAAAGATTTCTAATTCAGGAAGGTGTCTGAAATCTTCCCTTTCTAAAAATAGTATTGTTTACTATTATCACCAAAGTAGTAAAACTGATGTGTTTGGTTTAAAAACTCATTGGCAATGAAGATTTCAATCCAGAAACCTCCCATTATCTATCACGATGTCCAAGTTACTTGCTTTAAGACCAACAAATGACTAACATCAGCACAAAATGAAAATCAACTTCTGGGAGTCATATTACTCTGGTTTTGGCTATAGAAACACAACATTGTTTTGTTTGGATTTTTTTCCAATTTCTGAATTCCTACAGTTAACTGTGTATCTTTCAAATCTAAGTCTAAGTGTTCAATTCTCTCATATAAAACCCATGTGGAGAATGCAAAAAGATTCTTCCAAAAATACTATGATTAAAATGTAGATATATTTTATTTATGTGTTAACACTTGTGTACTAAAATTATTGTGAAAAGCCCATGTGTATGAAATTGGTATGCTCTAAATTTTTTCCTTTTAGTACATATTTGGTTTTATTTTATTATTTATGTATTCATTTAGTGCTAGGGATGGGACACTGGGCCTTAAGCATGCTAAACATGTGCTCTATCACTGAGCCTCATCCCCAAACCCCATATGTGGCTTTAAAATGGGAAAAGATTATTAAAATCAGGCCTATTTGAGGTTTTTTTATATTATATCACTGATATGCCAATAAAATTTCAATAGAAATAAATATTGAAATTTCATACCTGTAATTCCAAGTAAACTGACAAATGTAAGAATCCTAAGCATAGTACTAAATATGATTTTAGGTTTGTCTTTCAGAGAAATTAGATCAACACTCTCATCTTTGTAATTAGTAGAAATATGAAATAATAGTTTCATGTCCACTGCGTTAGTCAACTTTCAACTTTACATTGCTGTCACAAAATACCGGAGAAAAATCAACTTAAAGAAGGAAAGCTTTATTTTAGCTGTTTCAGAGGTTTCAATCCATGGTCACTTGGTCTTGTTGCTTTTGACCTGTGGTGAGGCAGTACATGGAGGCTGAAGTATGTGGCAGAGGAAAACTGCTCACCTCATGGTAGCCAAGAAACAGAGGTAGAGGCTGGGGTCCCAATATCCGCTTCAAGAGCACAGCCCCAGTGGTCCACTGCTCCCACCCAGGCCCCACCCCTAATGTTTTCTCCACCTCCCAATAGCTACATCAGCTGGGAACCGAATCTTCAACCCATGAGCTTTGGGGGACATTTTTGTTTTTTGGTACTGGATATTGAACCCAGGGGTACTCGATCACTGAGCCACATCCCCAACCCTTTTTTGTATTTTATTTAGTGATAGGGTCTCACTTAGTGCCTTGCTAAGTTGCTGAGGTTGACTTTGAACTTGTGATTCTCCTGCCTCAGCCTCTAGAGCCACTGGAATTACAGGTGTGTGTCACTGTGCTGGGCACTTTGGAGGACATTTAAGATCCAAACCATAATGTCCATCAAGTACAAAATTATACCCTTTAGATTTTGAAATTAGCTCAATATATTGAAAAATATTTCCCTAGAATTTTTTTCACAAGTACGAAGACCTTAAAACTAAGCAAAAATCAATAATATCTCCATTATCAATCTTTTAGAATTAGAAACCTAACTTCTTTTTGTGGTTGTTTGGATACTAGCACAAGGCAGTGCTACTCTAACCACCAAACTGTGACATTTTAACACCTAATTTTAGGTGGAAATCATATTTCTAAGTAACCATTTAAACGTACCATAGTACCCTCAAGTCTTTCTAGAATTTATCCTTCGTAGAAATCAGAGAGTCCTTGGCTGAGGAGGAAAAAAAATGTTGTTTTGCATTTCAAACTAAAATTGTTACACTTAAGAGAAGTTTACATATTTATTTATAGGTGCCATCTCTTTTTAAACCTGGGAAATTCTACTTGCTTAAATTAGAAAACCTTATTCTAAAGGGTGGTGGTAATAAAGTCCTCAGGGATTTGCTCTCTAAACTTGAGTGATTTAAATGATCCAAAACACCTTCTTTTGTTAATCAGCTGATTAAACTATGGTATGACTATACCAAGGTAGACTACTCATCTAAAATACAAGTTAAAAAAACAATCCATTAACAAGCCATCCAGTCAGAGAACTCAAAAGGCCCCCAGTATGTGGCTCTTTGCAGTTTAGCTGCAGATATTTACAGAGTAAATGTCACCTGGGCTGTCCTTGAATTTGTGGTTCTCCTGCTTCAGCCTCCCAAGTAGCTGGGATTATAGGTATACACCACTGCACCCAGCCAAGACCAACTTATTTAACAAATATGATTGGGCAACTCAAGAACTCTTTGTTTTCTATCACGTGTCCTTTGATAATGAAGACAAAATCAAGGGAAAGTTAATCCCTGACATTTATCCATTGCCAAAAATGTTCTGTTTTCTTAAGTTCCTAAGCTATTTCTCTTGAAATCCATTATAAAACACTTTTTATCAAGATGGAATAAAATAATACTTATCAGCTGACAAATTGGCAGCAGACGTTCTACTGTTTATACTTTTTAAAAAAGTTTATCCTACTGGATAGTTACCTAAGTAGGCAAGGCCTTGGGGCCCAGCCCCCTAGGGGTGACTTAGTGGGGAACCAGTTCCAGATCCTTCTCTTTGTTGTTTCCTGCACTGAACTGACAGGGAAAGAGGAAGGAAGTATACAATTCTTTCTATCCCCTCCTTACCCTCAAACTTCTTTCAGGCAGCCTGAGTTCTTGCTCTTTCTACCTAAAGAGACCTTATAGATTCTCACTCACTTCCCTTTACCTAAGTCACCTCTAAGTGGCAGTACTTTGTGTTTGCTACTATTCTATCCCCAAAAAATATAAACTAAAAACAAACCAGTGGTCTGGGGATATATCTCAGTAATTAGAGAACTTGTCTAGTGTCTTCAAGGCCCTGAGTTTGATCCCCAGCACCACAATAAAAATAAATAAAAATAAGTCAGACTTTTCGTACTTCTGTTTGTCTGAGAATCTTAAAATTTCTGGGTCACATACCCTGGAAGCTAGACTTTGACATGCTTTTCTCTTATGAGAGAAGGCACAACTTTCCCCCAGGGAAGGCAAGAGTCAAGTTTTTACATTCTTCCACCACCACATAGCATGGTAAGTTCAGTAAAGCGCCCGGCCTGCAGGGCTCCCCCCTAAGCCCAGGAAATGGAATTTTCTTTTCCATAGAATCTGTTCTACTCATTCCTTATAGGGTAATGTTGCTCTCTTTCTCAAGTCTTGATACCCAGTATCTGATAGCTAAAGTTCCACAAAGCTTTTTATTTCCCTATTCTTTCCCAGTTCCTGCTATTTCCCTTCATGCTTTTTCCCCAGGGCTCTTACCTCTTATCCTTCTTCTGACTAGCAGTCATACGTTATCAGGGTTAGGTTGCTACCATATTCTCCAAAATCCTCCCACTTTTTCATGTAATCACTTATACTCAATGTAGTGGTCCCTAACTGGACAGTTTCCATCTTGCTTTCCCTAGGACAGCATTCAGGAATATGGAAGCAACAGCTTAGAAATAAGTCATTGGGCATATATTTTGGGATAATACACTGAGCAAAAATAGTGGACTCTGAAGCTGAAAATTCACCTTTATGGTAGGTGATGTGGGCAACAAATTCCCAAACTGGTTATCAACCTTTCTTGCTCTTGAGACAAAGCATCATTTATACTACTTGTACTTAAGATACACAACACAAGACTCTCACAGAATTCTTTTAGCTTCATCTAACCACAGGCATTGAAGTGTGCCTCTCTTTGTCTTCCTCTAAATCATGGCATTCTACAAAAATCCTAGATTTGGGAATGTTTGAATAATCCATTCTGAATAAACAGGAATTTCTCCCCAGTTTGGGACCAACCTGCCCAAGACTTTCAGGGATTGACTTCTTCTTTGATAAAGAGTACATGTTTTATCTCTTCAGTCTTGGGCCTTCTCTATTATCTAGCTCTTGACTTCATGGAGTTGATCAAGTGGGATGTTTTAAGTCTTGAAAAGTTCCAATGCTGTGCTATTTAGAGTGTTCCACAGACCAGCTGCTAGTCTAGGAACTGTTTGTTAATGGTTCACGACAAGATAAAGAATCTTGTCCTGAATGTAAATCAGCTGTGTCACTAAATATGCTGTTTAGTCTAACTGACTTTTGTTTTCATAGACTGTTGATAAAGGAAAGGAAAAGTTGATTTATATTCTGGAGAAAGTTTCTCATTTGTGGTCCAGGACTTCATTTTGTTTTTGTTTTTTGTTTTTTTACTGATTAAATTTTATAAGTAATAGACTGAGCTTTTAAAAAGTTTTAGATTGATAGAAGAATTTTTCATTTCTTACATATAAAATATGCAACTTTAGGTTCATATACTAACAATTTTTCATAGAAACAAGCAAGTTTTTATTATCAAGAACTACATTTAGGTGGTTGCGCACCACAGGAAATTTGAGGTATTTATCAGATGTTATGATGGCTCTGTCACCTAACAAATTTTTTATTGCATAATTATTTGGGGGTGAAGCATGGGCTATAACATGTGGAGTACATGATAAACTTGATAACATAAGCAGTTGCAACATTTTTTTTATGCCATCAATTCCACAAACTGCCTTTTCAAACTCATATTTCTCTACCTTTTTATTCTGTGATCTTCTCTGAAAAATACCATAATTTTAATTAAACAGAACAATAGGATTCATTTTGACATAATTATAAAAGCATGAAATATAATTTGTTTTAAATTAGTCCCCAGTACTTCCTCTTTCCCTCCTCTTCTCCTTCTCCCTGTTCCCTTCCCTCTATTCTACTGATCTTTCTGTTGAAAAGTACTAAAATTTGACTAAAATTATTATGTGCTCACTTTTAAAGATATTTGTCCTCCGAAGGTAACTACAATAGTGTTCACAATAGCCAAGTTCTGGAATCAACCCAAGTATCTGGTAACATGAGAGAAAATGAGACCTTCTCTGCTAGCTACTCAAGAAAAAAATCCAGAAGCTATGGCAGCAAAGTCCCTTTCTCAATCTTCAGGGCCCATGTGTTCTCCCCATGGACACATCCCCAAGTCAGCCCAGAGCCCCAGCACCTCCTCAGGCCAGTCCTGAGGGAAGCAAGATGATGGTCTAGTACTTTGAATAGAACTTTCTAGAGGCCTTTTACAGACCATTTTAGGCATGCTAATATTCAGAAATGAAATGCTTTATGATCTCTGTTCAGTAACTTATATTAACTAATTTCTTTATACAAAAAATGACCCTAAAATCTGGTGGATCCAAGTAAATATAACTTTGCATTTCTCCCTTCTTTTCTTCTCTTCTGTTTTCAGTATTGGGGATTGAACTCAGGGGCTTAACCACTGAGCCACATCCATAGCCCTTTTTTTATATTTTATTTAGAGACAGGGTCTCACTGAGTTGCTTAGGGCCTCCCTAAGTTGCTGAGGCTGGCTTTGAACTCACTATCCTCCTGCCTCAGCCACCGGAGCTGCTGGGATTACAGGCATGTGCCATCGCACCCGGCTTATCCCTTCTTTTTTTTTAAATTTATATTATTGTTTATCTTTAGTTGTACATGACAGTAGAATCAATTTTGATAAATTATAAATGCATAGAATATATCTTATTCTAATTAGGACTCCATTCTTGTGGGTGGGCACGATGGTGGGGTTCACTTAGGTATTTTCATTTGTGTACATAGGAAAATGGTGTAAGATTTATTCTACTGTATTTCCTCTTCCTGTCCCCCACCCTTCCTTTTGTTTCCCTTTGTCTAATCTGTTGAACTTCTCTTCTTACCCTCCCCACTGTTTATTGTGGTTTTCCACATAACATTCAACCTTTGTTTTTTTTTTTTTTTTTTTTTTGGTTTGTCTTAGTTTGCTTAGCATGATATTCTCCAGATTTATCCATTTATTGGCAAAAGTCATAAAGCCCCTCTTATTTATGGCTATATTTCTCCCTACTTAAAAATACACTACAAAATAACCATGGGTATCAGGCTTGGTGGCACACACCTGTAGCCCCAGCTTCTCAGGAAACTGAGGCAGGAAGATCACTTGAGGTCATGAGTTTAGAGGGCAGACTGGCTAACAGTGAGATCTGCATCTCAAAAATATAATAATAGCCCAATCTTCCCGCATGAGACAACCATCTCTCATAGAATTGCGATAGTCATGTTCTACCAAGCCTCTTACCTAGAAGAAGTATATCTAGTTAGATTTAATTTAGACAAGATGAATTGGCAAATTCCCATGCATTATCTTTTTTCCACCAGAATTCTGAAAAATCTCTTCAACAAGAGATCTTTCTTTCTCTTTTTCTTTTCTTTTTCTGGTTTTCTTTTTTTTTTTTTTTTTTTTTTGTACCAGAGATTGAACCCAGGAGTTCTTAACCACTGAATCACATCCCCAGCCATCCATTTTTCTATTTTTTATTTTGAGACCAGGTCTCACTAGATTGCTTACAGTCTGGCTAAGTTACTGAGATTATCTTCAAACCTGTCATCCTCCTGCCTCAGCCTCCTGAGCCACTGGGATTATAGTAGTGTGCCACTGTACCTGGCTGAGGTCTGGTTTTCTTGAACCTATTTTTCTTCCCCAACCTCTACTCCCAGGGAGATTAACAGAAACTTGAGTTGTGAGTAAAGGTTATTATTCCTAAGAATTGCTACTAAAGATGTTATAGGACAATAGATTAAAACAATTGTTTGTTTAGCCACTATCAGAATGAAACTTTTTAATGGATTGACAGAAGTATGGTATAAGAAATCTGAATTTTCCTTGAACTCTAAAGTTAGAGCCAGCTTAGATATGGGTAAAGGTTGCCACTGCAGAATTGTTTGGACCAGAATCAGTAGGGCAACCATGTAGCCTTCAACACCTAACCTCTTGCTTGGCAGTAAGAGTTGGTTCACAATCCGACAGCAGTTCTTTTCAGCTTGGGTTTGCTTCCTGATTTCCAGGGATTCAGGTGACAGCACTTATTTTATTCTGCCTTGGGAAAATTAGTTTACTTATTTGTAGGCCTTTTTGATCATAATAATTTGTTGAGTATTTCTTATGTGCAAGGCTGTGTTCTAAACACTTTACATTTCATTAATTCCTATAAAGTAGCTATTATTCCTGTTTCACAGATGATGCAACATTTTACAATCCCAGGGAGATAAATTTCTCCAAAATCATAGTTAGTGGTAGAGTTAGGTCTAATTTTAATTCCAAAAACCTATGGCTCTTTGAATGTCCCATCGTGTGTCTCCAAGAATGATACATTCATGCATTCCTTCCATCTATTTTATTTCCTGCCTCTCTTACAAGTCCTAAACTAGGCCTCCTCCAACAATTCACTTCCTTTTCCAGTTCTCAGTGAAATTAGACCCTCACGATGATTACCAAAAGTCATTTAGTGGTTACCTGAGATGTGCCTGCCCCCTTGTTTAGATGATGTACCACAAATGTTCATAGAACCAAAGTTTAAATTTTAGAATCACACTAGGAACATACATACTAGCCATTGAAGATACTACATAGAGCCAACACAGTGGTGCAGGCCTGTAATCTCAGCGTCTCAGGAGATAGAGGCAGGAGGATTACAAGTTTGAGGCCAGCCTCAGCATCTTAGTGAGCTTCCCAACAACTGAGCAAGACCTTGTCTCAAAATAAAAAGGGATGGGGAATGTAGCTCAGTTGTAGAGGACCCCTGAGTTCAATCCCAAGTACCTGCCCCCTCCCCAAAAAAAGAACATGGTGCATAGTCAAAGAATAAAACTTATTCTTAAGTAACTTGGGCTTACTTTTTGTTGAGAATATGTAATAGCTGGAAATAATTTATAAAATTCATTCTTTGTGATTAAAACTTGTATTTATGACTTTGATCTTTCTCAAAACATCTGTGTTTATATAAAGGTAGCCAATCCTTAGAAGGCTCTCTGTTATTTACCAAATATTTTTCTTATTAGTACAGTTTTTATTTGTTTTCCCTTTGTCAATCCCTAAACCAACCACTTTCCCCAGAATGTCTGGGGATGTAAAGGAAAGGGAACATCCAGGGAAGACGAGACATGGGAGAAAGAATGGGAGGTGGAGAATGATGAAGAGGATAAGAAAGGCCACCATCAGGCAAAAGAGCCCCATGGCCTCTGAGAGAGCAAAGTCCAGAATGGCATAGGAGAAGAGCTGCAACTTCAGAGAAGGGTTCTGAGCATAACCGATGATAAGACTCCCAAACAGTCCCAATCCCAGCCCCAGAGTCACCCCAACTGTGGCAGCCTCAGCCCCAGTGAACTTGGCTGCTGTGTCAGTGTTCCTTTAAATGGTACTGATTTCCCTAGCTGCAATTAGGGATAGATGAGGTCAGGGGACATGGGACTGCCAAACTGCTGAGGCTCTCATGTGTCAGTGTCTCTGGTCAATTCAGCACCACTGCAGTTAGTGGTCTACTCAGCAACTGAGAAATGCTTCTGACCAAGGAGGGGATGGAGAGGAACTTGTAGCAGGTGTACATTTTCAGGGGGTGAGGGGCTGTGGCAAGAGAGCTACTCCCAGTACAAAGAAGACAGCACCAAACACTTTTTTAATAAATGTACTCCATTGCTTTTCTTTTTCCCCCACACAGAATTATTTCCTAATGGATGTTCAGCCTTCAAGAAAATTACTCCCAATATAGATGAAGAAGGAGCAATGAAAGAAGATGCTGGGATGATGGATGTCCATTATAGTGAAGTAAGATCCCAGGGCTTGCATTGCCAGTTATATAAATTTGATTCCTTAAAATTTATTTATATTAAAAAATTATTGCAGCTAACTTATGTTGATGGTAACTAAGGACTAATGATCTTTGAATATAAAACCCTCCCAGGCCAAGTGGTTTCTACTTAGAATGTAGAGCCTCATCTCTGGAATTGCTTGAATTATTGAGTTTTAGAAATACAACACCACCATCCTTAAATCACTATTCCAGTAACCAGATCAGAGTCAACACATAGGAAAATCTCCAAAAAAAATAATTTGACACTGTTATTTTACTTCAGTTCAGCAAAGTATATATAAAAGTATTAAGAATGTAAATTCCCTTTCTACAATTCATGTGGGTAGTGAAAAGTGTCAGTTGTCGATTAACCAATAAAGATTTATTGAGCCCTGACTTATGCTCAAGACTCTGAACTTGGCGATAAAAGGGCTATAAAATAAATATGGCTGGTCCCTTACCTCCAAGATCTACTGAAGCAATAATATACCTACTCAAAATGCAAAAAAGCAAAATAGTGCCATTTGAATAATATAGACAATATGTGTCATACAAAGTGACAAGTGAGAGAGATGCCTTTAAGCTGAGGTGGAACAGACATATTAATGAGAACGGAGTTTGAAAGATGAGGCCAATCTGAAGATATTCTAACAAGAGAAGAATAGCAGGAACAAAAGCTAAGAGGTAGAAATGCATAAGCCACATTTGAGGCACAGTGAGTGGATCTTTTTTGCAAAACTAGTGGATTCACATAGAGAAGAGTAGTAATTGAGGCCAAATTTTGAGAAGATTTGAATGTTTAGGATTTATCCAGTGGAATTTTGAAATTCTCTCAGATTTTTTTATAATTTTTATTTGTTCTTTTTAGTTACACATAATAGTAGAATCTATTTTGATATATTTTTAAACCATGAATGTATCTTTTTCTAAGTAGGATTCAAGTCTCATGGATGTACATGATGTTACTCTCAAGATTTTTGAGGGCTGGGGAGATAGCTCAGTCGGTAGAGTGCTTGCCTTGCAAGAACAAAGCCCTGGGTTCGATCCCCAGCACCACCAAAAAAAAAAAGAAAAGATTTTTGCCAAATAGTGACAAGATGAAAGCACGTAGAGAAAGTTAATTTGGTGGTAATGTAGGAGATGTATCAAGGTAGATGGATAGGGGCTGGAAGCAAAGGCTAGAGGGAAGAAAGCCATCATTGTTCAGATGTGAGGCAGTTAAGGCCTAAACCAGAATAGTGAAAGATTACAGAAATACCCTGGGGAAGGAAGTAAGGAAGGAAGACTTGCTGGATGTGGGAAGCAAAGAGTCGAAAGTAGCTTTAAGAAGTGTGGATGGGCTGGGGAGATAACTCAGCTGGTAGAGTACTTGCCTCGCAAGCACAAGGCCCTGAGTTCGATCCCCAGTACCACAAAAAAAAAAAAAAAATTGAAGTGTGGATATTAAGGGAAAATGATAGATATATGGCTTTGAAGGGAACAAAATGAAATCTATTTTAGATTTGAGTTGAACTTGAAGATTATCAAAGATTATCAAGATTATCAAAGTGGAAATAATCATGAGGTCATTAGAAATGTGGAACTGAATCTAAAGAGAGATAGATCACAGTTAGAAAGAAACATCTGGAAGTCATATCCTTGGAAGAACCAAAGCAGGGTGAGTATAGGACATAACATGGCAAGTGAAGACCAGAGAACCAAGGACTGATCCTTGGGGAAAAGTTCACAATTAAAGAGTAGGAACATGAAAAAGGGAAAAACGCAAAGTCTGAAGGGGTTGTACTCCCATAAAATAATGTTTTTAAAGTTCTGTTAAGAAATATAAGCATTCAAGAGGCTAGGGATGTAGCTCGATGGTAGAGTTCTTGTCTAGCATGCATAAAGCCTTGAGTTCAATTCCCAGTACTGCAGAGAGAGAGAGAGAGAGAGACAGACAGACAGACAGACAGACAGAGACAGACAAAGAAAAGGAAATATAAGCCATCAGGTTAAAGGTACTGTAATAAACATTTTTTGTTGTTGTTCCCAATTCTAATATAAAAGTGTTCTACCTTTAGGCTTTTAAGTAGATGGTCTTTAACTGAAGTTCTATACCTTGTTTCTTGAGTTCTTTTTAATATTATGAATGGATATTGAGGGATTTTTTTCAATTGCTTTTTTCTGTATCTGTTGAAGGTAATATTTATTTTTTTCTTTTATTAGGTTTATATGGCAGTTTACTATTTTTTTTCTAATTCTTTTTTAAGAGAAAATGTTCTTTAAAAATACCTTTATTTTTTTATTTGCTTTTACGTGGTGCTCAGGTTCAAACCCAGTGTCTCACATGTGCTAGCAAAGCACTCCACCATTGAGCCACAACCACGGTCCTTTTTTCTAATTCTTAACCAACTTTACATTCCTGGGTTAAACATCAGTAGATTGTAACTGATTTTTAATTCCCCAAAGTTCATGCTTTCACTGCTGCTGGAGATTTTGGTTTGGCTATTACTTCTTAATAAACTGGTCCTTTATGCAAGTAGTAACCTTTTTTGAACACCTGCTATACAATATCACTGTCCTAGTTTCTGGAGAAACCAACATAAATAAGATACTGTTCCTGATCTTCAAGAGTCACAGCCTATTTGGAAACTCAGATACTTAGACAAGGCAAATATTATACAAGAGTTAAATATTTACCCAAAGAATTAACAGTTGGAACAAGGTATCTAGTGTCTTGCCTACCCTATGTTGAAGGATTCTGAAAGAGGTGCTACTTAAGCTATTATAAAGAGATAACCTAGTGGAAGGGATTAAAGGGCAGAGGGCATAGCAAGAATAAAGACACAAAACTAAGACACACCCTGGTTCAGAAGAACCAATAGCAGTTCACTGTTATTAGAGCATAAATGACAAGACTTGGCATGTCGAATTAGGGGATTATAGAAGCCTCAACCTCATCATTGCAAGCTTTATATGCCAAATGAAAGAACTTCTCCCTTGTTCTGTGAATGACAGGGACATTCCCAGATTTTAATGAGTGACATGATCAGGTTTGCATTTTAATCAGATCTCTGTGACATATGTATAGAGGATGTATTTGAAAGTGCTGGAAGCAGGAATATCAGGAAAAAAAGCAGAATCTTGAACCTTAGCAATAAATGTAGAAACGGACAGGAAGGGTCAGATTTGAAAAATATTTGGAAAATAAAACGTAAGGACTTGGCAATGAATTCTTTGAGGATAAGTAAAGAAAGAGGATGCATTTATTTCCTAGGTGTTTTAGTCTATCTGGGCTGTTGTAACAAAACACCCTAGACTTGGTAGTTTATTAACAACAGAAATTGATTTCTCACAGTTCCAGATGCTGGGAAATCAAAAATCAAGTCACCAGTAGATTCAGTGTCTGTTGAGGCTCTATTTCCTGGTTCATAGAAGATATTTTCTCTCTGAAATCCACCCCACCCTTCTTTTTGGTACTGAGGATTGAACCCAGGGTCAGTTTACCACTGAGGTGTACATCCCCAGCCCTTTTTTGTGTTTTTTATTTTGAGACAGAGTCTATGTTGCCACCTTGCCATTGTCCTGCCTAAGCCTCCTGAGTCTCTGGGATTATATGTATGTGTCACTATACCTGGCAGGGTGGACAATGTCTATCATGAACTATTTTCATATCATTCTCACTAATTTTATTTTTAAAATATTTTTTTTAGTTTTAGATGGACACAATACCTTTATTTCATTTATTTTTATGTGGTGCTAAGGGTTGAACCCAGTACCTCACACATCCTAGGCAAGTTCACCACCACTGAGCTACAACCCCAGCCCCAGCCCCATCCTCATTAATTTTAGAATCAACAATTATGAAAGGAAGTGTTCTTTACCAAGAACATTTTAATGCATCATTTTAATAAACACCTAAATCACTAATATGATAGTGTGAAAAACTGTCACATTTTAAAAAGACCATTATTATGTATCAATGTAGTTTCAACATAAAAGAAAAATAATGGCTATATATAGGCTTAGTAGAATTTACTTTCTTAGCAGTAGTCAACCTCTATTTTTATTAGCACATATTAATTGTACATATTAACATGACTCAGTATGATATTTCCATACATGCATACAGCATGCATTGATCATATCCAAAACCCTTCTTCCATCTTTGTCTCCCACTCCGACACCCCAGAACACTTCCTTCCCAGTCCCTGGTAGTCACTATTCTACTTTCAAGTCAACTTGGTCATTGTCAGTTTGGAACCAACATTGTGTTCCCTTTTAAAGATACTCCTTCTCATTGTGTACCATCTACAAGTACAGTTAGCCTTTGTTACATGAATAAACAAAATAGATACAGTTTATTATTGTCAACATTAACTTCATATTTTAAGAATATTTCTAATTTCAAATATTTATATAGGAAATATAGTCATGGAGCTGGGATGTGTAGCTCAGTGGTAGACTGCTTGCCTAACATGCATAAGACCCTGGATTTTATCCCTAGCACTAGAAAGAAAGGAAGAAAGAGAGGAAAGGAGGGAGGAAGGATATATAGTCTTATAAGTATACTCCTGTGCATTTTATTGAATTTGGTACATTTTGTTTGTTCTTTATTAACTTAAAATAGTTAGAAATTTATTTGTCCAAAACTCTGAAACTATTTTTAATTCCTGACTGCATTTTCTCCAATTCATTTCTCTTAATGCAGGAAGTTTTGCTGGAGTTGCTAGAACAATGTGTGGATGGCTTATGGAAGGCAGAACGTTATGAAGTAATTTCTGAGATTTCCAAGTTGATCATTCCAATTTATGAGAAACGTCGTGAGTTTGAGGTAGCCAATTTACATATTTTTGTAATTGACTTATGTATTTTATTTTGGTCCTGGGAAAACATTAATATAGTTATGTTACTATCACTCTACTTCCTGTATTCTCAAGATTAGAAGGTTCATTACATTATAACATTTGTATTTCATTATAGAATATAGACATTTAACTTAGTGTAACTTTCGACACATGAATACAATATGAAAGTTACGATCCAGGCTGGAGATGTAATTAAGCAGTAGAATGCTTGCCTAGCATACACAAGGCTCTGGGTTCAATCCCTAGCACCACAAAAAAAATTTACAACCCTTTAAAATGTTGTTAAAATATAAGATTAATATCTTGCCTTATATTTATATACCTTTACTAAAAGAAGTTAAAGCTAAAAAAGTCAAGACATAAATTGAAATTGAAATTAGATTGGCAGTTTCTTTTTTTCTTTCTTTTCTTTTTTTTTTTTTTTTTTGTTACTGGGGATTGAATCCAGGGGTGCTCTATCACTGAGCTAAATCCCCAGCCCCTTTTATTTATTTTTAAAATTTTCAAACAGGGTCTTACTGAATTGCTGAGGCTGACCCCAAACTTGTGATTCTTCTGTCTCAGCCTCCCAAGTCACTGGGTAGGCCTGTGCCTCCACGCCCAGCCAAACCAGTGGTTCTCAAAATATTTTCATCGAGCGTCCTCCTCTCCTTCTTTCAGGGCATAAAATAATCAGTGTGGTTTTCACTAAACCTTCACCTAAAAAAAAAAGCTATCAGATTTCCATGTTGCCCTGGAAAGAAACAGAATGATTCTGTTCTTTGCAGTTGACTGGGGACACTTAAAGTGCTGGCAGATAACAATGAGAAAGGTAAGAAGATGCCAGCAATAACCCTTATGAAGAGTTTATTTTTTTTCAATTTGGCCTGCTGCATAATATATTGATAAAGGGTAGTTAATAAAGAGTAGTAGTTTAATAAACAGTTGTTGCCACCACCACTAAATAGGAATTTTTTTATATTCAAGTCTTATAGTTCACATCATAATTTCTACTGCTATTAAACTTGAAAAGGGGTGATTTAGGATTTAAGCTATTTTTTTTTAAAAGCAGTTTATTCTGAAATATGGCAGATAGTCTTTCATTATTGAAGAAGTTTCTCATTGTAAAAACATACATTTAATATCAATTGGGTAGTATTCTAAACTCTACTCTAATATGACTGATCAAATTTGCTTATTTTGTCCTAGATTCTAGGTCTTCCTCTCTTTACAATATTCATGATGTATGTGGAGCAAGTATATGCAGCATGCCTGAAAAATTATAGTGACATCCAAGATTATATTAATAAGCTAGAATTAAATAACTAAATCAAGGCCATATAGATGGCCAAGAATAGTCTATGAGTCAAAAAATAAATTTGCCACTACCACTTCCATAAAATCAGTACAAATCCAAAGATTCCTAAGAAGCTTTGTAAGAGTTTCAAAATAAAGTTCCATTTTCTGACTTTTTTTGGTGGTACTGAGGATCAAACCCAGATAATACAGTATTTTTAAAATATATATTGCCATTGACATGAATAAAATGAATCATGATGTTAATAAATTCAGTGTCATTTTAAATTCTACCCTTAGATCCCAATTTGTTGAAGACTTTTGTCTATTTGAGACAATGGGGCAGGAGGATGTGAATGGTGCCACAAAAATAATTTTAAAAAGGAACATTGATGCTTTTTATTCTTGTGTATTCATCTTGAAGACATTTAGTGATTGACCAAGAGACATATCTTGTTTATATATTCTCATTTTTCAGAAACTTACTCATGTTTATAGAACACTTCATGGAGCGTATACAAAAATTTTGGAGGTTATGCACACAAAAAAAAGACTTTTGGGTACTTTCTTCCGAGTTGCCTTTTATGGTCAAGTAAGTATACTTTAGAGTTGTTTTTCTTATTAAACATTCACTTTTGGTTTATTGCATTACTTTAGCAGCAGTTACTGACCTTAGATTCTGTCCACATAGTGCCTATTACAGTAGCAAGGATCTTCTTTTGTAACTTTAAAGTTCATGTTGGTTCCTATTGAGATCACTAGATCAGAGTACAACATATAAGGTTTGGATTTCTCTTTCAGTTTCATTTTCTGTTATGCTTCTGATAAAGTATACGATAACTATCCAGTCATAAAAATTTTCAAATACAGGGCTGGGATTGTGGCTCAATGGTAGACCACTTGCCTAACATGTGTAAGGCACTGGGTTCATTCCTCAGCACCATATAAAAATAAACAAATAAGATGGGCATGGTGGCACACAGCTATAATCCCAGCGAATAGAGGCTGAGGCAGGAGGATTACAAGTTCAAATTCACCCTCAGCAATTTAGCAAGATCCTGAGCAACTCAGCGAGACACTGTCTCTAAAATGTATAAAATGTCTGGGGAATGTGGCTCAGTGGTTAAGTGCCCCTGGGTTCAATCCCTGGTATGTACATACATATATACATACATGCAATAAAGGTATTGTGTCCATCTACAACAAAAAATATTTTAAAACTTTCAAATACAAAGCAGGTAATAAGCATAAAGGGAAGGAGGAAAGGCTATAGAAATATTTGGACTAATGATATATTCATATGATTGTGAATTTGAAAATTCTCATTTATTTGAAGGTAAAAAGTGAATATATGCATGCAGCTTTTAGTAATAGTATTTAAAATGTATTTCAAATATATTGTTATTTAGTAGGTAGTCTTTAAATGTTGTTTGCTCATTCAATTCATAAATTATTTCTTTAACTTTATAATAGTCTTTTTTTGAAGAAGAGGATGGAAAGGAGTACATCTATAAAGAACCAAAACTCACTGGCCTCTCAGAGATTTCCTTGAGACTTGTTAAACTTTATGGTGAAAAATTTGGTACAGAAAATGTCAAAATAATTCAGGATTCAGACAAGGTAACCTATGCCCTACATTTTGATATCATAATTTCTTAATTCTAGGCATGGAACATTGCTCCTGACTTTTTCCTTTTTTAATTGGCAAAGGAGAAACATGGAAATAAAGACTTCCAGATAGTGAAAGAAAGTACAGGGGCTGGTCTGGGGGTGTAGCTCAGTAATAGTGCACTTGCCTAACATGTATGAGGCCCTGAGTTCCATCCTTACCACCACAAAAAAAGAAAAATAAAATTAGGAAAAGAAAAGATAAGGAGGGCATGGAGGTTCACACCTGTAACACCAGATATTTGGAAAACTGAGACAGGAGGATCACAAGTTCCAGGCCAGTCTGGGCAATTTAGCAAGATCCTGTCTCAAAACAGGAGTGAGGATATAGCTCATTAGTAAAATCCTTGTCCCCTGCTTCCATCTAAGGAACAAAAAAGAAAGATAGAGGCTTCAGAGTCAGAAAGATCAGAATTCAAATCCCTGTTCCTTTTTACTTGCCCATTGCATGACCATGGTGAAGTACTTGATCCCTCTCTGCTTCATTTATCTCATTAATCAGTTGTAGATGATAATAGTACCTTCCTTAGGGGGTTGTTTTACAGATTAAATGAGTTAACATATAAAAATTAATTTGAGTTCCTTGCAAAAGCACCCAGAAACCACTCGTGCATTGGAACTCATGCAAGAGATTTTATTAAGTGGACAGGCAGTGTCTGCCTGCAGGGTGAGAGAGAGAGAGAGTGAGAATGAATGAGAGAGAGAAAGTGAGTGAGAGTGAGGAGGAGAAAGAGTGTGAGTAAGAGAGAGAGAGAGAGAGTGGTGGTGGAGCTATTATTAAGTAGTGGAATTCCATGGGCTAATAACAACAGACCAATGACTGACTAGGGAATTTGCAGGCTAACAATCTGAACTAATGACTGCCCAGAATGTTCACGGACTGAAGAGTGGACCAATGGCTAGCTAGGATGTTCGCAGACTGACAATCTGGGTTGTAAAATGGTATTGGGGGGAGGCTTAATATTGGCGGCAGCAAAATAGCAAATCTGATGCCAATATTCCTCCCTTTTTGTTTTTATAGATACCGGGAGTGGAACAATGGTCTTTCTTCTGTAGCTTCTTCCTGCTGGATAGGGGTGAAGAGTCTCATTCCAGTTTAAAAAACGGGGGGTGGATTAGGGAGGGCTTCAGGTGGGAGCACAGTTTTTGGAACTAGAGGTGTCAATAGTGAATCACAGGTCTTGGCTTTGGGTGTCAGGGACGGCTGGTAGTCTTGAAGGAGAAGCAGCTGACTGATTGGTTGGTGAACTTGTGTGTGTCTGCCAGCTCCAGAACTTGTGTATCTGATCTTGTAGGAACTTCTGTAGGTAATTTAGCAGGCATGGTCCTGTTTAGGAAGATCTGTAGACCTTAAAATGACCCAAAATATCTCACTCTGGTAGTTTCTCTTGATGGTTGTCGGGCACTCCTGCATAAGAATCTCTTTAGTAGCGTGCAGTCTTACTTATTCTTGGGGCAAACACGAGTGTAGGTCTTAAGTTACATTTAACTATTGTTTCTTCTTTTAAATGCCTAGGAATGGCTGTGTTTCAGTTTTAACTGTTTTGCTAGGTGTTCAGGATCAAGCTGGTCAAATTGACCTTGTTCTTATCTGTTGTTAAGGATCAGCTGAGTTCTCCAGGGGTTACCCATGGAGATTTGAGAGCAGCTTCTTAGCTCCTTTAGTGCCATCTGCTAGGTAGGGTCTCCTTGATGATGTGGCTTCCTTTGGAAGAATCAGGGATGTCTCCCTTTTTCAATGACCCTCCTCTTTGCAACAGGTGCACTGATTGGCTTTTCATCCTCTAGAGGTCTCATTAATCTCCCTGATCAGGAGATCGTATGGCCCAGAGTTGCAAAACTCCTTAGAGAAATTCTCCCGTTCCCTGAGTTCAGGCTGACTCAGAGGGCAAGAGTCAAATACTGGTTTTCTTGGCCCTTTTGTGTTAATCTTGATCTTAAACTTGATCTTAAACATCCAGCAAGCCAGTGTCACCAGTCATAAGAGTACTGGGTTTTAATGTTTATGACTTTACAGTTATTTACCCCCTTTTATTTAATTTGGGTCTATATTATCTGTCCTATAGGTGATGGCTTATTTTAGGTTGTTTGTTCTTGAAGTAGTACTTCTGCAAAACATTAATCAGGCAACAGTTATAGAGTTTACAAGGAAAATACAAAGTGGAATTAACAATAGTAAAAGCATTTAGTTTGTATAATAGCTATCTTGAATTTTGGCTGAAGTATACATTATATCCCCTGTTTGAGATCACAGTAATTTTATAACAAAAAAGCAATCTTTTGAATATGACTTTAAGTGAGCTGAAGTCTGGCTTATTTTGGAGTCATTCTGACATGCAGCAGGGTGGGAGGCAGATTCTTATCTCAGGTAAGGCGGGGCTCTTTACAAATCTTAGGTAAAGTGTTCTAGTTCTGAAGTTGATCTTTGCCTCCTCCTTAAACATCATTTTATAAAGTTTACTTGTATTGTTTCCTGAGTCTATGTGAATGTTAGTTAACACAATGACATTACATCCAAAACATAAATCAAGGAAAGGCTGAGAGAGCTTTTAACGTTCCTTTTGTGTAGCAAAGTGGCAAAATACTTTCATGTTTTAGGATATTAACCTTTAAGCAAATCAGGCTCTAACAGGTCCTGTTATAGAACATTAAATGATATAAATAAATCCACAATACTATTCTTTTTTTTTTTTTTTTTTTGTGGTACTGGGGATTGAACCCAGGGCCTTGTGCTTGCAAGGCAGGCACTCTACCAACTGAGCCACATCCCCAGCCCCACAATACTATTCTTATTGACACAAAGAGGGGTGAGAACGAAGAGAAGGTTCGAACATAGGGAATCTCTGCCTGTTTGTTCCTGTGGTGACAGAAGTTGTATAAGTCCCATTTTCCAGCCAATAGGAGTCATCATCTAAATTATATTGGGGTCAGATTGTGTTGAAATAGAAAATGAACCTGCGAGGTTTGAGGACTGGAGTCAATGGAGAAGTCAAATGCTTTTGAGGAGACAACCAAGCGGGTGGTGGTTGCAGAGAATTTTAGATTGGGCAGAACCCATGGCTAAGAGTTCTCAGGAGCCTGGAGAAAGGAAACAGGAGAGGAAGGAGCATCCCCACAACCTCTCTGATTTGCCACGTAGGAGCAGACCATCAGTGAGAGTCGTCACCGTCCCTAATAGGTCTGCAGCCGAAGCACTGGGGTTTTCATAGAGAGAGAGTGAGAGAGAGAGAGAGAGAGAGAGAGAGAGAGAGAGAGAGAGTGTTTTCAGGGCCACCATAGAAGAGCTCTGAGAACTCACCACCAGTAGAGGAAAGGCTATCCCAAGTGGTGGTCCGGGAGGTCAGCAACAGCAAGAGGAAGAAACACCCTATGGTGGATATTGGCTAGAGAGAAGGGGGCACAGTCAAGGGGCTCAGATCCCTGTGTGGGGAGAGCCAGCAGGCAATGACTGTGGATCCCATTCCAGGTTTCATCACAGAAAGACTTTCCTACCCAGAAACATTTTCTTCTCCCTTCTACTAAATATATTTTTGTACCCAGAACCTTTTATTTTTCTTTCCTATATGTTGACCCCACCTTGTTCACATTCTGAAACAACTCTTATGAAATTTCTGAATTTAGATAAATTAGTCCATTTTAATAAATAGCATTTTACCTTTGTAAATTAATCAGATGTCTCTAACACATTTGAGTAATCCCATATATGTCAAATCTAATTCACTCATCTTATTGTAAAAACCCAAGATGTCAGACAAGTGTATTGAACAGTATCTGCCATCCCTTTCCCGTGGAAGAAAAATCCTAGAAACAATTGATATTAGGCATTTTATAAACATCAACATTTTATTAGTTCGACTACCTAGAGAGACTTGTATGTTAAGTAATTTTAAAGACATTTTACCTTCATTTGTTTGCCCAATTTAAATTGAACCTTTTTAAAATCATGAGAATTAAAGGTATCTGGATCCATTTTTTAAATTTTAATTTTATGAGTACTTGTTATTTATGTCAATTTTGTTATGTACATACAAAGACAACATGACATTAGACAACATGAATACACATAGCACAAAAGCAAAAGCCTTGTAGCTTTTTGTAGGTGAATCTCCATTGCAATGTAATAGATGTTCAAAAGTAATTGTAGAGTTGAATAAAAACAGAACGGATCAAAAAACCATTAACCTAGGTATGTAGGATCAAAATTGTGAGCTTAAAAAATATAGCATTTAAGGAAAAAAAAAACAAGAGTCCTAGAAGAAAAAATGATAATGACCATTAATTATAGCATGAGAGAGTGAGAAAGAGAAAGGCAGAGAGAGGGAGTGAGAGGGAAAGAGAGAGAGATAGAGAGAAAGTTTGGGTTTGCAGGAAGAGAAAAGATAATGTAGGGAAATCTCTTTCCATTTCCCTGAGTGCTCTCAGAAATTAAAATGATCCCTAAAAATGTTGGGATCTAAAGTGCCATTTGGTTTGAGGTCTGGGTGAGGCAGAGGGACTCTTAAATTAACTAAGAGGCAACCCAGTGGGGTATGGGTGAGGATTGAAAGTGAGCTGCCCATTGTGAGAGAGGAATTGGTGAATATAGAGGCGAGGCATCTATCAGCCCCCTGGGAATCACCCAAGTGAAGGAGGAGTTATCCATGGAGTCTTCACTACCAGGGAGTCATCACTACCATTAGATAAACGTCAAGGCTAAACCTGTAGGGGTGCCCAAGTGCCCAGCGCCGGTGCTTTCATAAAGACAAAAATGTCGTAGAGATAATGTAGGACTGGAGTAGTTCTCACAAGAGGCAGTCCTCTTAGGGAAGAATACCCTGTCAGTCTGGAACTTTCCCACCTCTGAGGAAAGAGTCCCCCAGCAGTAAGTATGAGGATTCAGCTGTAGTAGCAAGAACCATGGCTTCAGGTTCCCCTGAACCACAGAGAGCCTCCGGGTGCCAGATGCTCGATAGTCAATTCCCAGGTAATCAAAAGCCAGGGAGAAGCCAATGTCTGGATGTGGAGGAGAGTGTCCAGGCAAATGGAAGGTGAGACCATCATCTGGGGGGATGTAGTCTGGGGTGACAGATGGGATTCCACTTGCCTAAGTGGTGGAAGAAGAGCCCATTCAAGTCATAGCACCAATGAAAGTACCCAGAAACCACTCTGGATGCGGGAACTCACACAAGAGATTTTATTAAGTGGACAGGCAGAGTGTCTGTCCACAGGGTGAGAGAGAGAGAAAGAAAGCAGTGAGAGTGAGGAGAGAGAGAGAGCAAGTGAGAAAGAGAGAACAGCGCTGGAGCTATTCTTAAGTAGTGGAATTTCACGGGCTAATAACAATGGACCAGTGACTGACTAGGGAGTTTGTGGGCTAACAATCTGGACCAATGACTGCTCACAATGTTCGCAGGCTGGTGAGAGGACCAATGGCTGACTAGGATGTTCGTAGACTGAGGATCTGGGTTGTAAAATGGTGTTGGGGGGTGCAGAATAGTGGCGGCAGCAAAATAGCAGATCTGATGCCAATACCTTATACATAAAAAGCATTCACTAATAATAATGGAAGCTAGAATGCTTAATGAAGTTTAGCTATTGTTTTTGTGAACATCATCATGATTCTTTGAATTACATACTTCATGATTAATATCATGTTAGGTCAGAATTTTATTCTGAAATTTCCCTAGTTTAGTAATAGTGATTCTAGATATATTTAAAATGAAGTAGGCTTAGGAGATGCTTTGGGTCTTGCCCCAAAGATTACCCATCCCACTAAGTCCTGCCAAAGCTGTATAAGAAAGGTTCTGATATGGAGGGCCCTTTTGGAGGAAATGCATAGTTCCCTATGATACACAGCACTTTGAGAAAACAGTAGGATACCTGACTGTCTTTAGTTGCCATGGGTGTGCACAGGACAAGAGCTAATTTTTAAGGTAGGAAGGACTCATACAGTTTAGAATTTGTAACTACAGCAGTGTTTACTGAGTGACTGTGATGTGCTCAGTGCTATACCATGCACTTTAAACCTAGTAGGCAACACTACCAGAATGAAAAGCCCTTTGCAATCATAAAGGCACTTCATTGTATACCATGATAATCATTACTTTGTAGATTTAAATATATCTTCTGGAAATGGTTTTATCTTGAACATATGCTTAAAGACATTTACAATAGATTTGCTGGTAGGTTCAAAATTAGTATTTGGCAAAAACTCTGATTCTTTCCTTATTAGTTTCACTATTTTGTATTGTTTTACCAATTTAAGATGATTTCTTCTCCTTGCAGCCAGGTAGTCTTAGCTTGCTCCCACACTATTGAGCACTATAAATGGAAAGGTAATGGAGAGCCAGGCTTTCTTAATTTACCTTTATTAAAACTGTACTAGGAATTGAACCCAGGGCCTTATACATACTGGGCAAGCTCTCTGCCTCTGAGCTTCATCCCCAGCCCCCAGAGCCAGGCTTCCTGAACAATATGCATTTTTCTCTTTTTATCCCACCTCTGAAAACCTGCCCCCCAAATGCTGGTGACAAACCACCAACAGGCTGCTGGAGTTCTGTCATTGTTATGCACAATATTCTGTTCATTTCCTATAGGCAACACACATCATATATAGTTCTTTCTTTTAAAAATTACTATCAGAGCCAGGTGTGAGGCTAAGGCAGGAGACTAGCAACTTCGAGGCTAGCCTTAGCAACTTAGCAAGACCATGTCACAAAATAAAAACAAAGGACTGGAGATGTACTTCAGTGGTAGAGAACCCATGGTTTCAATCCCTAGTTCCACCACTACCACACACAAAAAAAATATAATTAGCTCTTCTGACCTGTGGAGTTCCATATCCATAGAGTCAACCAACCATGCACCAAAATATTAAAAAAGACTATCTGTACTGAGCGTGAGCAGTTTTATTTCTTGTCATTATTCCTTAAACATTACAGTATAACAAACATTTGCATAACATTGTCATTGTATTAGTCTAATCTAGAAATGATTTAAAGTGTACAGGAGGGTGTTATATGGTTTACATGCAAATATTATACCCTTTTAATGAGGAACTTGTTTTCCTTACTATATGGAAATTAAATGTATAAGACACTCTTTTACCTTGCCAAAGAACAAAATCTGCTTAAGGATAGGCAATATCAAATACTCCTTTCAAAGAGGAGACTGGCATTATTTTTCAATATTTTAAATATATGTGTCCTTAAGCCTTATAATTTCACTTAAAATTTTATCTCATAGATGTACACACATAAGAATATATGTTTAAGGATGTTTACTGATGCAGAATTTATATAGAAAAACCTGGAAGCACTCTAAATGTCCATATAGCTAAATAAATGGTGGCATTACCCATATAATGGATATACTCACCTAACCGTTTAAAAAATGAAAGATTTATAAGTATCAATATGGACCCAAAAAGATGTGTTATGAAAGGGAAAAAAGAGGTGTGATGTAGGACCGTGTGGATAGTATGACACATTCATATAAAATCTGGATATTCACATATACAAAGTGAGGAATTTTCAGGAATTATTATACAAAATTGTTAGTCATGGTTACCCCTGAGGAATAGGACCATAGTTTTGACTGTAAAGAAATAGGTTTTGCTATTTGCATATACCGTGTCCTATTTGAATCTGTGTGTGTGTGGTGTGTGTGTGTGTGTGTGTGTGTGTGTGTGTGATTGAAAAAATATGTTAACTTCTTAAGGTCAGACATCAGACTTGACCTCTTTTTATTTCCCTTTTATGCTTTGTTTTAGCCAGGTAATTGCCATTAGATTCTCCTCAGGTCTCTGGTGAACTCTAGTTTTTTTTCTTTTCAATGAGAGAGAAAAGAAAATTGACATTTCTGGAGACAGGCAAACAATAGAATGGATTTGGAGAAGTTAAAATATTCTAAGAAATTTACTCTATCCTCGCCATCTTTCTGTATATGTGGGGGGTAGAGGGAAGAGGGATACAGAAACTGTTTTTTTTTTTTTGTGTGTGTGTGTGTGTGTGTGTGTTCTTTTTTCTGGAGGGAGGGCAAGTATATTGATCAAGGCAGATATAGTTGGAAAATAATCCTGGGTACTGTCTGGAGTTAATGAAAAGGTGCTTAGGAGGGTTTGAGAGTCCACAGATGAAGCTCCAACAGGGACAATGCTGGGATTTACATCCAGCAGCATGGAATTTAGACCACTCATGGAATGTTCCGCAACTACAGCTCAAGGGATTTTTGTTGTGGTAGTGGTGTTTGTTTTTGAAGTGCTAGGTATGGAACCCAGATCCTCATGTATACTAAGCAGGCACACTACCACTGAACTATACCCCAACACTACATCCTAGACTTTTATGGATCTGAAGTAGAATCATTATGTTTTCTTGTGGTCCCCTTCCTCCATAGGATAGGATTAAAATAATTCAGTCAGGAGTACCAACTTATAATTTCCAGCACTGCTTGTGAATATTCAAATTAATAAGCTTTTCTGTAGGGCAATCAGATAAGATATATTGAAATCGTTAAAACCATGTAAATCTGGGGCTGGGGAGATAGCCCAGTCGGTAGAGTGCTTGCCTTGTAAGCACAAGGCCCTGGGTTCCATCCCCAGCACCCAAAAAAAACATGTAAATCTTTTAAGATGTTTCTTTTTTTAGGAATTTATCCTAAGGAAAAATCAGAAAAAATAAATATAGTTTCAAATTCAAGAATATTCATCAAAACTTTATTTGTAATAACAAAAAGATGGAAAATCAACTTAAGTGTTTTATTAATAAGGGCATGGTTCAATAAATCATGTGTATCCATTAAAGATATCAGCCAACTATGGTGGCACACATCAGTAATACCAGTGACTTGGGAGTCTGAAGCAGGAGAATGACAAGTTCAAGACCAGCCTCAGCAACTTAGTGAGGCCCTAAGCCACTTAAGTGAGATATTTTCTTAAAAGAAAAAATAAAATGGTTTGGGGATGTGGCTCAGTGAGAGTACCCTGGATTCGGTCCTGGTATCAGACACACACACACACAGAATCATCAATGACTCCAGTATAGAACTAAAATATTTTTATTGAGGTAGAATTCACATAATGCACAATTAAGCATTTTAAAATATTTTAAGGAGTCAGATGACAAAAAATGTTCAGTATGATGTTAGATTTCTGAATATATATGCATAGGGAAAAGAGGATGAAAATGTGTATAATGGTCATTGCTGGATGATAGGATTATGGTAATTTTTATTTTCTTCCTACATTCTGTAGTCTCCAAATAGGTTTATGTAACTTCTTCATAATCAGAAATAGATGAGCCTTAAAAAAGAGCAAAAATCTCTTCCAGGTGTGTACTCAATTGGAAGCATGATTATAATGGCAGTGTTTCTCATATGATCTCAAAGGAATAATTACCTACATTTCCTTTTCCCTTCCATTGAATCAAAAAATTAAACATTTGTCTTATTTTATAGGTAAATGCCAAAGACCTTGATCCAAAATATGCTCATATCCAAGTCACTTATGTGAAACCCTACTTTGATGACAAAGAACTCACAGAAAGAAAGACTGAGTTTGAAAGAAATCATAATATCAACAGATTTGTTTTTGAAGCTCCTTATACTTTATCAGGCAAGAAGCAAGGTTGTATAGAAGAACAGTGTAAACGCCGTACCATCTTGACTAGTAAGTAGGACATTTCATGTTAACTTCTTATTTGTCTTGGTCCTTTTTGATAAACACAAGTACCATCTGGCTAGCAGGAACTTGTAACTGAAATTTTAATCATATGTTGTTTTACTGTTCAGTTACAAGTTTGTACAAACATGTCCTTGTGATAAACCATCATTTTCCCATATGTTATTCATGATTGCTTAGACATGTCTCAAACAGAGTTTATCCCTCAATCCTGAAGCAGTAGGTTCTATATAATACCTTATGCATATTCTAGAAAAAGCATGGGGAGAATTAAGCACAATGAATTTTTTCCTTTAAATTAACTATTTGAATTTGATTTTCTAAATTTAGTAAATCAATCTTAACATTTTTAATAGCTTCAAATTCGTTTCCCTATGTGAAGAAGAGAATTCCAATAAACTCTGAACAGCAGATTAATTTAAAGCCAATTGATGTTGCTACTGATGAAATAAAAGATAGAACTGCAGAGCTGCAAAAACTTTGCTCCTCTGCTGATGTGGACATGATTCAGCTTCAACTCAAGTTACAGGGCTGTGTTTCTGTGCAGGTAAGTTGTATTAAATGTTTCCTAATGTTTCTCTTGCTTTCACACAGGCATAGAGAAAGCATTAATTGTTGTGTGTTATGCTCTCATGAGTGCAAAAACCTGTATAATTTATTAACTTAATGAAGAAATTATGTTTAATTTCTATAAATGTCCATAACATAAAAGGACTTTAACACAAATCCCTCTGACTAACCAAGTCCTATATTTACATATCAGAAATCATTAACTAATTTAAGTAGAGTATCATCTTTCCAGATTATTTGCTTTAGTTAATGATTTTTCACATAAACTTATTGTAAACATAATAAATACATTTCTCAGATACAAGTTTTTTATGGTTTTGTCATGTTTTTGGTGATGGGGATGGAACCCAGGGCCTTGTGCATGCTGGACAAACAGTCTATGACTGAGCCATGTTCCCAGCCCTTGAGGTTTTTAATAAAAAGGAGAAATTCAAAAACTTCTTTTGATTGCATGCTGGTAATTCTCTCATTTTTCTCCTTTTGTAATTTAGGTTAATGCTGGTCCATTAGCATATGCAAGGGCTTTCTTAAATGACAGTCAAGCCATCAAGTATCCACCTAAGAAAGTAAATGAGTTGAAAGACATGTTTAGGTAAGTGTTGAGTAGTTTTTAGATTAGACATTTATTCTTTTCCTTGTTTTCTTCTAAAAACAACAACAAAGTATTTACCAAACAATACCCCTACAAAAAAAGGACATTCTCTGTGTACTTTTGCAATAGCTAAGTGACCTCCGGATGCTACTTTTAATAGTGAGGAAATACATGATCTGTTTCATGCTACAGGATATTAACAATGCCCCAGTGACCCAAGAGATTAAATGTGCCAACTGATTTTATTGCTTTGGATATTTTAAGTGACACAAACACAAACCTACATTCATTGTGTGATTTCCTTCTTTGCCCGATTGACCTTGTGTTATAGCATTTCAGACCATTTAGGGTAGAAGTAAAAGTGGGGCTGGAAGGGTTGCAGAGGCTTATTCCTATTCTGTATTCTTGCTTGCACTTGGATTCTGCCAGTCTAGGACATACAATATCTTGTGTGCATTGAGCAACCCTGTATGCTAAGGTATATCTGAATGAACCTTACATTAGAATATCTGCTGAATTTATAATAAGGGTTTACATTAAGGAAAAGAAAAATAGTTGAGTCAAACAGACTAAGGATAAATATGATAACCTATCTACTCATCTGCTCCTGACATGTCATGCTCTTTTCCTGTCTCTGTGTTACCAACTATTTCAGGTTGCAGAGTAACCAGTAGTCATTCATTCACCAATATATATTAATAATACCTGCCTGGATCATACAAAAGACTGTACTAGTTGCTCTGATAGGGATATAAACCTATGGACAATGAGGCACTTTGTCTCCTAAGACATACATTCTAATTGTGGACATTAAACAAAAACAAATGATGAAATAATGAACCTTTATGTTAAGTCCTGAACTCCCTATCCCCAATCTTGACAGCCCAAGAAATGTACTTCACACCTATAGCTTCTAACACTGTACTAGGCACATAGTAAACTGAAAATAAATTCTTTTTGAATTAATGACTTACTGTCTGCAGGTACAAACTAATGTTAACACAACTTGAGCTACATAATAGCAGGTAAATAACTGAGCAAGCAGGCTTCCTAGAGGATATATGCTTTGAGCCAGATTTAAAAGAAGATACGAAATCAGGGCAGAGGTGGAAAAGGAGAAGGTACTGCAAACTTAGGAAGTGACATTAACAAGTGCACAGTGAAAAAATACAGAATTCTATTGTTCCTTCTGGGCAAGCCATGGTTAAACTGAATTATGAAATTGATTGTCAGTGAGACTTGCTAAAAATAAATAATGAAACCCTTATCTTTGATGTCCATCCACAGGAAATTCATACAAGCATGCAGCATTGCACTTGAACTGAATGAGCGGCTAATTAAAGAGGATCAAATTGAGTACCACGAAGGACTAAAGTCAAATTTCAGAGACATGGTGAAAGAATTGTCTGAAATTATTCATGAGCAGGCAAGTATTAAGACTGGTTCGAAATAAAAACATGATCTGGAGTTCCTAAAGTCTTACTTGGCAAAATCTATTAGTTTGAAATGTGTTACCTTAAAATGATTCATTCTGTACTTTAAAATCTATTCATGTTCTCTGCAACCAAAGTTGAAACAATTACTTTAAACTGTTACTGAAGCAATTATTAGTAATAAATCATCAGAGAAAGAGAGAGAGAGAAAAGCCAAGTGGAAAGAGATTATCCCCAATGGGGGAATACCATCAAAATAAAAGACCAGTGAAGTAGAAGAAGGGGATTGATGGGGAGGGATGAGGGACAAGATAAGGGAAGAATAGTGGAATGAATTTGATCTAACTTCCCTATGTACATACATGATACACCACAGTGAATCCCCCCATTATGTATATCCACAAGATACTTAAAAAAAAAAAAAAAAAACTAGAGAAAAAGGAAAGGGAAGGGAAGAGGGGAAGAAAAGGGAAAGTGCTGGGGACTGAATGAGAGCAAATTATACTTCATCCTCTGAACTGCTCTGATGCTGAATACCCTTAACTGTCCATACCCCACCTGGTAAAAAACAAGGACTTTGGGTCACTTCCCCCAATTTTGCCCTCTTTCAGCTGGAAGTAGCTTGGAGATGTGTCGCCTTTATTTCCATAGAAGTGGAATGTAGAAGTTGACAGTGGGAAAAAGTAACAATATCCACTTTATGCTTTGAATATAGCCCTTGCTGCTCTGCCAGTGCAACTTATTTTTAAAACAGACATGTTTCTTTCTCTTCTTCTCTTCCTGCTCCTCCCTAATCTCAAGGGAAACAAGATTACCTTTCCTTTCCCATTTTAGGCAGATTGTCTGTCCTAGAGTACTCACCCACCATAGGAATGAAGTAATCCAGACTTTGGGGATGGTACCGGAAGATCTCAGAAATGATTATCTCCCAAATTAACAAATGAATTTCAACTCCAATAGAAAACAAATGGAATGTAGCCTTTGAATCACCTCTTTAAAAGCCTCCTGTTTCTGCTGAAGGGCAGAATCATAGCTTCTGGGACAAGAGTCTGCGTTTCTCCTTTGCTAGCCAAGCAATAAACCTTTTTCCTTTTTCAAAAACAAATTATACTCCATACTTTTATAATTATGTCAAATGAATCCTAACATAACTAAAAGAACCAATAAAATTAAAAAAATAAAAGTTTAAAAAAAGATGCAAGTAAGGTACAGTGGTACATGCCTGTGATCCCAGTGGCTCAGGAGACTGAGGTAGGAGCGTCTCTAGTTCAAAGCCAGTCTCAGCAACTTAGCAAGACCCTATCTCTAAATAAAATTATTAAAAAGGGCCAGGGATGTGGCTCAGTGGTTGAGTGCCCCTGGGTTCAATCCCCAATAGCCAAAAAAAAAAAAAAAGATACAATGCCCAAGAGTTCACCCCCAGTGACCCAACTTCTGCAACCACACCTCATGGGCCCAGAGTTACACACACCACAATTCCTTTCAAATTAGTATGGACCAATTACATTACAGCTCTTTTATAATCTAGTCATCTCACCTCAATATTCCTGCATTAACAGGAGCTTTGGGGGTAACACCTCTTTTCAAACTATAACAGATCTCTGTAAGAACCCAGAAACTACTCCGGACGTGGGAACTCACATAAGAGAGTTTATTAAGCAAACAGGCAGAGTGTCTCCCTGCAGGATAAGAGAGACAATGAGAGGAAGAGAGAAAGAGAGAGAGAGAGAGAAACGGAGGAGAGAGTATGAAAGTGAGGAGAGGAGAGAGAGAGAAAATGGGGGAGTATCCTTAAGCAGTCAAATTCCGTGGGTTAACGGGACCAATAATGGAGAAGGATACTTGCAAGCTGACTTATGAACCAGTAGCTAGCTAGGATGTTCACAGACTGACAAGTCGTTGGGAGGCGGGGAAATGACTACAGCAGAAAGGGCGGGGGAGCAGCTTTATATTATATTAATCTCTAGCACCAAAATTAAAAGGAAAAAAATTAGCTGGGTGCAGTGGCACATGCCTTTATTCCCAGTGACTCTGGAAGCGGAGGCAGAAGGATCACAAGTTCAAAGCCAACTTTAGCAATTTAGTGAGACCCTTTCTCTAAATAAAATATTAAAAAGGGCTGGGGATGTGTCTCAGTGCTTAAGCACCTCTGGGTTCACTCCTTGGCACACACACAAAAAAATTAAAATCGTTAAAAGAAATAAGACGGGTATGGTGGCACACATCTGTAATCACAGCTGCTCAGGAGGACCACAAGTTCAAGGCCAGCCTCAGCAATTTAGATAAGCCATCAACAACTTAGTGAAAACTTGTCTCAAAATAAAAACTTCTGGGGATATAGTTCAGTGGTTAAGCGCCCCTGACTTCAATACCTAGTACCAATAAATAAATAAACAAGGATAATTATAACATTTCAGGGAATATATGTTCCTTTTGGGTGGGAGCATGGGTACTGTGAACCTAGAGGCACTTTTCCACTGAGCCACAGCCCCAGCCCTTTTTGTTTTAGATTTTGAGATAGGGTCTGGCCAAGTTGCTGAGGCTGACTTCAAGTTTGCAATCCTCCTGCCTCAGGCTCCAGTCACTGGGATTATAGACTATGGCACCCAAACAGGGAGTATATATTCTTAAGGCCGGCCCTGAAATGAAGAATTTCATTTGTCCTAGAATCAGCATTGCAGTGCTGGGGATTGAACCCAGGGCCTTGTATTTGTGAGGCAAGCACTCTACCAACTGAGCTATATCCCCAGTCCTAGAATCAGCATTTCAGTGATTGCTTGAAGGCAGTTACCTGCTGTGGGAAACTGTCACACAAATGGTGGGCTTACAAATACACCCAGTGCTTGGTAACCAAGGAACTGTGGTACAATGATGAGGAAAACCAGAGGAGGGATGCTAGGACAACAAAAAGCTAGTCAAATTTTCAGTGAAATTCTGAGTTTATTTTGTTTGCTTTTTCTTAGGACTGTGGAAGTCAGGTGCGGTGGTACACACTGTAATCAATTCCCAGTACTGCTAAAAGGAATGGGCTGCAGGAAATTTAATCACAGTTAGCCCAAGGTTGCACTGAATGATGAGATTTCTACTTTATTTCCAACCATTGTCATCTCAGTACCAGGAATCAGTCAACCAGACTTTCATCATCCCATATATTTAATGAGTCCAGTCATTCCAATCTCTTATGTATCCATTCTTTTTTTAAAAATTTATTTTTATTGTAAACAAAAGAGATATATCTTGTTTCTCTGTTTGTACATGAAGTAGAGGCATACCATTTGTGTAATCATACATTTACATAGGGTTATGGTCATTCTGTTATTTTTTCCTTCCCCCCACCCCTCCCACTCCTCCCATCTCTCTTTTTCCCTCTATACAGTTCCTCCTTCCTCCATTCTTGCTTCCCTCCCACCCCCTGTTATGTGTCTTCATCTGCTTATCTTGATGACTGGAAATCTCTTTTTTTGGTACCAGGGATTGAACCCAGGGATGCTTAACCACTGAGGCACATCCCCAGTTATAAATTTAGGGACAGGGTCTCGCTAAGTTGCTGAGTCTGGCTTCAAATCCTCCTGCCATAGCTTCCAGCATCCCTGGGATTACAAGCATGCTGTACCATGCCCAGAGATTGCTGGAAATCCTGTTGGCTTGATCCAGGAATCCGCATTCTGCATCTTCCTGACCGATTTAGGAATGAGTACAAACAGCTCCAAGTCATTCCTTTACTGACAGCTTTGAGAGGCTCCTTTTTCCTTTCTTCCCAAACCATCCATGTAATCAGGACTAGGAAAGTGGGGAAGCTTTACCATCTGTACCTCAAGCTCATCCCTGAGAACAATGGGTTGTACCTATCTTCAACATCACCGTTCTGAAGTATATACTGTCATCAAATAGACTACAAAATTGGTTCCTAGGAACTAGTCAATAAATTTCTATTACTTGTAATACATAGAAAAAAGCAGCAAAAACTTCTTCACAAAAGATATAAAACAATTGCACATGCTGAATTAAGTGAGTATATGCTATTCAATGGTTATTTCATTTGCATGCAGCTGTGTGACCTAGTCTTAAACTCTTAATTATTCAAATGACCTTAAAATTATTCAAATTGAAAGCAAATTATTTAATTTACTGTTACTACTATGATCAGGATATTTAGAGTGGTCACCTTATAAAGCTTTTTTTCCCCTGAAGCATGGAATTTTTTTTAAAGTTAACTGTCGTTTTCCCTTCCTGTCTGTATTGTTATTCCCTAAACTATGGCTATTTTTATTTGTTGTCGAGACCAATAATTTAGATGCTTGATATTATATATTGTAAGATAACCAAGAAAACTCTTAGTTTCCATTGGTTATATTTATGCTGGTCATTGAATTTATAGTGAATTTTTGTAATTCAATTAGTATTTTCCATTAGATTTTAATATAAAAGCTTTTTGCCTGATTTGGTGGTACATGCCTGCAATCCCAGAGACTTCCAAGACTGAGACAGAAGAATCACAAATTCCAGGCTGAACTCAGTAATTTAGCCAGAACCTCTCTCAAATTTAAAAAAATAGAATAAAAGGACTGGGGATGTTGCTCAGTGGTAAAGCACCCCTGAGTTCAGTTCCCAGTACTAAAAGAAAAAAGCCTTATTCTGTCATATACTTTTATTTCGTTTTTTGGTACCAGCCATTGAACCTAGGGTAGCTTAACCACTAAGCTACATCCCCAGCCCTTGTTATTTTTTATTTGGAGACAGGGTCTCACTAAGTGACTTAGGGTCTCGCTAAATTGCTGAAGCTGGTCTTAAACTTGCAGTCCTCTTGCCTCATTCTCCCAAAGTCGCTGGGATCACATGACCTGGCTATCCTAAGCACATTTATTTTTTCCTTATTTTTGTTTTGTTTTGAAACAGGGTCTCGCTAAATTTCTGAGGCTGGCCCTGAATTTGCAATTCTGTTCCAACCTCCTAATTTGTTGAGATTAAGGCATGCACCACTGCACCCAGCATACACTTCGAGATTGAAGCTAACAACAAAATAAGGCAAAGTGTAAATGAGTACAGAAATACAAAATGCTCTGTTGAGCGCCATAAATGATTACTTAACAGAAGACACAGGTTGGATATTCCTTGGCCCTTTTTGATGTGGTCTATTTCAGTATACCAAAGTATACAGTCCTTTTAAATTTTCTTTAAACTTATGAGATTTTAAAAAGAAATTAAATTGTATTAAAACTGTTAATTGCAGATTTCTTAAACTGAATTGAGTTGGTAGTGTTCATTGTAGTACCTGTTTGGTATTTTTTGTAATTTGTTGTCAGTGAATACCTTGTTTGCTTGTCACATCTAACAAGCATTGAAAATCAGTCATCTCTTAAAACACTAGTTTTACTTTTAGATTAGTGTCATGAGTTAAGGTTTTTATAGAAAGAAACTTCTCAGGGCTGGGGTTGTGGCTCAGTGGCAGAGCCCTTTCCTGGCATGTTTGAAGCATTGGGTTCAATCCTCAGCACCACATATAAATAAATAAATAAAATAAAGTATTTTGTCCATCTACAACTAAAATAAATATTTAAAAGAAGAAATTTCTCTATTATATGCTTTATTTAAACTTTATGATCTGTAACATCACAAATAAGATGGTTGAATACTGCCATCATAGACCAATTTGAGGGTTTAACATTGAAGTTTCAAAACTGTCTTTAAGACCAATTATTGGAAGCTTGAGACCTACATTAGGACTTAAAGAAGTGTCATATAATGCATACACTATTCTTACCCTCCATCTAATCTAAGATCTGTTACCTTGGCTTTCTTTTCTTTTTTTAAAAAAATTTTTAAACATTGTTTTCAGAGATTTTTTTTTACTTTGTTTATTTTCGTATGTGTTGAGGATCAAACCCAATGCCTCACCCATGCTGGACAAGCACTCTACCACTGAGCCACAACCCCAGCCCTGCCTTGGCTTTTGATCACACAAAATGGATCATTTTAAAAATATTTATACTAATATGAATGTACATGTTTATATACTTATGGGAATATAACACTTATATTTTTATGTTGATTAAGTTCTTCCATTTCCAAGAAAAATCTTCTGTATCAATTAGCTCATATAATTGTAGTGTCTTTTAAAATATATGATTCTCACTTTTTTCTTCATTTAGTATTATTTCTAAGTTTACATGGAAAGAATATAGGTTTCTACATATTTGAACAACCCCACGGGTGATATTGAGAACCACTAGGTTAGAAGATGATCCATAAACTCTGTATCAAAGATTGGTTCAGTGTTTAGAGCTTGTATGATGACCGTTTGTTGAAAAAAATATTAAGATTACATTCTCTTGCTTTTTATTGAATTTTGCATTTATGAATATTTGTTTTTCTTAATAGTAACCAGATTTTTTCTGCTTTTTTGATATGCTGCCTTTGTAAAACAGCTTTGAAGACTTAAGTTGGTAATGTTATTCTTTACTCTTTCTGCTTTTTGTCTTTTTAAATAGCTCATTGTCAGTGATGAATTGAAATATGCCTGTAATTTTATATACACATTCTTTTTTGGCAGTAGCTGTTTTTCTCCATGATAACCTTGTGGATTTCTTTTGTTTTAGATATTACAAGAAGACACAATACATTCTCCCTGGATGAGCAACACATTACATGTATTTTGTGCAATTAGTGGTACATCAAGTGACAGAAGTTATGGTTCCCCAAGATACTCAGAAGTATGAAGAAATGCAGATGTAAATGACAATGAGACTGACTTTCTCAGGAATATTCGGAGCTGTGCAAATGTTAAAATTTTAAGATTGGATATACATGGAGTGTTTCCTCCTGACACCAAAAGTTTCATGCTTTCAAACAGGGTGCTTACATATTTGTAAATATTTAAGCAACTTGAAAGTGCCTGGAAATTGCACCACTGTGCTTGGTTTGTACTTTTTTAGGTAAATCTATATGCTGAAAAGTAGAGCTCAGAAATGTTAATTCAGTTTGCTTAATTATTGCTTAAAACAATAAAGGTACTATGTAAAATTATATAATGGAACCCAATAAAAGGTAAAACTTATTTGTAATTAGAAGTGAAGGGCATAATACATTGAGTTTAACATTTTTCTCGATAAGAAGCTCAGTTCATTATCATACTAATCTTTGGGGGAAGAAATTTGATTAAAATTTCCATAAAACGTGGATATTTCAAACTGGGGAACAATTTGAATTCTTGCCTATTAGTAGTCAAGGTTAGACCGAAGGAACCAAAAGCATTATTCATCAGAAAAATTTCAGAAGGAAAGAGTGTATGTGGAAATGCCAAGTTTACTGTTCCTTGCTGTTTCAATCTGGTGATGCTAGATATTCCTAGGTTTCCCCAGTGAGCAGTATTTGTTGCTAAATTTGGTCTGTTTGTCCATAAAACTAAATAAAACATTTCTGAGAATTTACAGTCAGTACATCCTATGCAACTTCAAACCTTTATCAGCAGTCCAAGGTGGGAATTTTGTAATGATTGTTTTCTTCAGTTGCAGGGTTATCAAGCATTTTCATAGAACTTGATAGTTACAGCATGTCTTGGGTCAGTCTACATAACCACCACAGGTTTAGCAACTGCTAATTTGGGATTACATTTCTGTGTATGAAGAAATCTCAGATTACCTAAATAATTCAGGAGAAACCAACATATGCATGATACCAATAATTTTGACTGCCTCTAGTCAAGTTCTAGACTTACTTTCCTTATTTAGTCTAGCCTGTTTTACAGATGAAAATGAGACATTGAGATATAAATGGATTACATAGAGCCTTGGCTTTTAAAATACTTTGTGATTAGGTAAATCTTACAGATTATGCTCCTGGATTGGCCATTTTTCTTTACATGTCATTTTTACGTTTTTAGGGAAGAGCCAGGTGCAGTGGCACATACCTGTAATTCCTAGCAACCGGGAGGCTAAGGCAAAAGGATCTCAATTTCAAGGCCAGCCTGGGGAACTTAGCAAGACCCTGTCTCAAAATAAAAAATAAAAAGGGCTGGGGATTTGCACTCAATAGTTAAGCATCTATGGGTTTTCTTCCTGTTACTAAAACAAATTTAAAAAATACTTTTAGGGACGGATGAACTTATTTATTGAAAGTTAATTTTGTATTTTAATGGGAAACTTGGAAGTTTTCAGAGGCAGTTTGCAATTTCCCTAATATGGTGGAATAACCAGTAGAGTAAGTTTCCTCTTTAAAGTGAGCATATCTGTCATTTATGTGTAAAGAACTGTCAACTACAATGAATACTACTGTCTGAGAATAAGGCATCTTGGGGACACTCCAGCATTCTTTTGTCAACAACTAGTTACTGTCACACTCCCCAGTACAGTATATGCACTAATGGTGACTTTTTAAAAAATTATAGTACATGACCTCTGCGCCCAAGTAGCTTGCAATCTAGTTGAGTAGGCAAGATATCAACAAAGTTAAATAGTACAAGAATTAGCAAGGTAAGACATGAAAAGTTGTATATGAATATTGCCAAATGAACAACACTGTCTATAATTCTCATCACATGCAAGGAACAAGAGGTCACTGTGTGTTATAAATATTTAGAGGGAGTTTCATACACAAAAGTAAGCTTCAAGCAGGCTTCCAAAAATGGGACCAATCCAGGCGTGGTGGCACATGCCAGTAATCCCAGCAATCCCAGTGGCTTGGGAGACTGAGGCAGGAGGATCGAGAGATCAAAGCCAGCCCCAGCAACTTAGTAAGACCCTGTCTCTAAATAAAATACAAAAAAGGGCTATGGATGTGGATCAGTGGTTAAGTGCCCCTGGGTTCAATCCCTGCTACCAAAAATAATAATAAAATTAAAAATGGGACCATAGTCTAGGCAGAAGTAATATTATGAGCAAAGGTACAGAAAGAGTCAACAGAAGTTCAGGGAAGGTGAGAGCAATTTTGTTCAAGGGGCTGGTAGATGATAAATCTAAAAAGAAAATTTAGACTGATTTTGGAAGGCCTCAAATACCAGGCAAATGATTTTTGGACTTAGAATGTATGGGGAGGCAGACTAGATTTTTAAAGAAATATCTTGGGCTGGGGATATAGCTCAGTTGATAGAGTGCTTACCTTACAAGCACAAGGCCCTGGGTTCAATCCCCAGCACCGCAAAAAAAAAAGAAATATCTTGCTTTATTAAATGTTATTTTTAGAAATTTAATGTTTTTATATTACTGCCAGGTGTATTTCTTGTGGAGAGAGATGGAAATAAAACCGTTATTTAAAGTACACAATTCAGTGGGTTTTTAGTATATTCACAGTTATGCGAACTCACCACAATTTCAGAATGTTTTTAGCAATCCAGAGAGATCCACATGCATTAGCAGTCACTCCCCAACCCCCAACTGCTACCCCCAGCACCTGGCAATCACTAATCTATTTTCTGACTTTACAGATCTGCCTGTTAAGGACTTACCATATAAATAGAACCATACAATATGTGGCCTTTTGTGTCAGATTTTTTTCACAGAGCATAATGTGTCCAAGGTTCATCCATGTTGTAACATGTATATACTTCATTCCTTTTCATATCTGAATAAATATTATTTTGTATGGGCACATCATATTTTATCCTTTCATCAACAAATGGATTGTTTCCACTATTTATTATTTCTGCTATTATGAATAATGTTGCTAGGAAGATCATGAGTTCAAAGCCAGCCTCAGCAACTTAGCAAGGCCCTAAGCAAATCAGTGAGACCCTGTCTCTAAATAAAATACAAAAAGGAGCTGGGAATGTGGCTCAGTGGTTAAGTGCCTCTGGTTTTAATTCCTGGCTTCAGTTCTTTAGGGCATATGTGTAAGAATGGAATTCCTGGGTCATATGGTAAAGTTTAACCTTTCAAAGAAATGCCCGACCATTTTCCACAGCAACTGCACAATTTTACATTCCCACCAGCAGTATATGAGGGTTCCCATTTCTCCATGTCCTTGACAGCACTTATTATTATCTACCTTTTCGTTTACTGCTTTCCCAGTCGATGTGAAGTGGTTTCTCCCTGTGGTTTTCATTTGCATTTTTTGCATTTCTTCAATAGCTAATACTGTTGAGAATTCTTTTCATGTGCTCATTGACTATTTTTATATCTTCTTGGGAGAAATGTCTATTTAACTCCTTGACTGATTTTTAAATCAGGTTGTGTTTTTTCATTGTTGACTTACAAGGGTTCTTTTTTATAATCTAGATGCAAATCTCAGATATATGACTCAAATATATTTCTCCTATTCTTATTTTTAATAGATGGGGGTCTTTGCTGGGGATGACTGGAGGATGTAGCTCAGAGGTAGATCACTTGCCTAACACATTTGAGGCCCTGGGTTCAATCCCCAACATCAAAAGAAAAAAACAAAGAATAGTCAGAGATGGGATCTTACTTTGTTACACAGGCTGGTCCCCAACTCCTAGTTTCAAGCAATCCTCCTGCATCAGCCCCCTGAGTAGTTGGAACTAGAGTTATACTGTTACTCCCAGCTTTAACCTGCCTTTTCACTTTTGTGATCGTATCTCTTGAAGCATGAAAGTTTTTAACTTTTATTTTTTCAGTGTTGGGGATTGAACTCAAGGGTGCTTTATCATGGAGCTACATCTCCAAACTTTTTTTTTTTTAATTTTGAGACAGAGTCTCATTAAATTTCCAAGGCTGGGCTCACATTTGTTCACCCTCTGCCTCAGCATCCCAATCAGATGGGACTATAGCTGTGTGCCACTGTACCCTATGAAAGTGTTTAATTTTGGTAAAGTCCAATTTATGTTTTCTTTTGTTGCTTTGCTTTGGCGTTATATCTAACAGGACCTTGCCTAATCAAAGTGGCTAGAGATTTGCACCTATGTTTTCTTCTAAGAGTTTTTATCATTTTAACTCTTATTTTAATATCTTTGATCCACTTTGAGCTAATTCTTGTATATGGCATGAGGTAGAGAGTCCACATTTTTTGATGTTTGTATTTGATTTTCCCTGCACCATTTTTGAAATGACTACTTTTCTCACATTAAATTTCCTTGGCACCCTTGACCAAGTTTGTGGTGCACACCTGTAATCCCAGCGACTTGGGAGGCTGAGGCAGGAGGATTGCAATTCTGAGATCAGTCTCAGCAATTTAGTGAGGACTTTTCTCAAAAATATAGGGAATGTAGCTTAGAGGTAAAGCACCCCTGAGTTCAATCCCCAGTATCTATTTTTCATCTACCTATCTATCATCTTTCTATCTATCTGTATATTTTCCCTTGGTACCCTTATCAAAAATTAATTGATCATAAATATACAGGTCTATTCTGAACTCTAGTTCTATCCCATTGATCTATGTCCCTGACCTTATGCCAATGCCACAATGTCTTAGTAAGTAGTTTATAATAAGTTTGCATTGGGAAGCATAAGCCATTTAACTTTATCCTTTTTAAAGCTTGATTTGGATACTCTGGACCCCTTTCCATATGAGTTTTAGGATCAGCTTGTCAATTTCTGTAAAAAAAAAGGCAGCTGGAATTTTGGTAAGATTTGCTGTGACTGTGGATTTCAATTTGGAGAGTATTGCTATCTTTTTTTTTTTTTGTGTGTGTGTGTGTGTGTGTTACTGGAGATTGAACCCAGGACTTCATGCACACTAGATAATAGCTCTACCAGCTGAGCTATATCCCCAAACCTGAGTATTGCTACCTTAAAAATATTATGTGTCCATAAACACATGACATTTTCTATTTATTTTCTTTTATCTTTAGTTTCTTTCAAAGTTATATCATTTTCAGTGTCCAAGTCTTGCACTTTTGTTAAATTTATTCCTTAGCATCCTATGATTTTTTGATGCTATATATGGAGTTGTTTTCTTAATTTTTGGATTGTTCATGGCTAATTTATAGAAACAACTGACATATTTTTCTTTTATCCTAATACATTGCAGTATTCATTGTTAGCTTTAATAAGTTTTGTATGTGATGGGTTACCTTTGTGTTTTCTCTAATTAAGATCATGTTGGGGCTGGGGATGTAGCTCAGTTGGTAGAGTGCTTGCCTCACAAGCACAAGGCCCTGGGTTCAATCCCTAGCACCGCAAAAAAATAAATGTTATCTTCAGATAGAGATAGTCATACTTCTTCTTTTCCAATATTGACAGCCTTTATTTCACCTTCTCACCTAGAACCTAGATAGGAATTTCTATACAATCTTAAATGGCAATAGTGAGAGCAAACATCCTTATCTTATTCCTGATCTTTGGGAAAACACTTTCAACCTGTTACATTTCAGTATGGTGTTAGCTGTGAGTTTTTCATAGATGTTTTTAAGTCTGGTTCAGAAAGTTTCATCCAACACGATTTGCATCTGTTTTTGGATTCAGTTTTCTGTCATATAGGGATCAATTCTTCATATGATCCCTATGTGACATATAGGAAAATTAATGTATAAATGGTCATGAAATGTAATCATGATACACTTCAAATTATAGATGAGGCCAAGGTATCCTGATTCCAGTGTTTTTACCTGTCCTATATTATTTCCTATGTATAGTGAGTATTCCTATGCCCAGTGTTTTCAACTATTGTATACTATTTCCTGTGATCTCCTGTTCTAACTTCCTGTAACTAAAAATGATTCGCCTCTTGGACTTTTTTTGCTAAAAAGGTAAGCTCCATAAGAGTAGTGTCTGTTTCTGAATTTTTGACCTCCATTTCCACCAAACCTGGCATAGAAAACGTGCTTGAGTAGTCTCAAGGAAATAAAACTAATTTAGAGAAACATATACCTCAGGAGCCTTTTTATAATGTGAAAATCAGTGTGGCAGACAGCCCAGCCCACAGAGAGATTGTGGTTGAGGGAGATAAGAAATATTTACATAAAAAGATAATAAGAGTGGTTTGATAATAGCAAATCAGTGGTAATCCTAGTACTTGAACAGGCAGAACCTTCTAGATCTAAACCATAAAAGCCTTGATGGAGGAGACAGGGCATGAACAGCCCTGAAGGATGTATAAAAATTAGCTCATGTGTTTGAGGAAGTACCTTAAGCTTAGACCTTTTAGCAGGAAGTTTAAAAAATTAACTCCTTCATTTTAATTATTATAAGAACTCTGACCATTAAAACATATCTCTAGGACTGAGGATGTAGCTCAGCAGTATAGTGCTTGCCTAGCATGTGTGAGACCCTGAGTTTGATCCTCAGTACTGTAAAATAAAAATTTTAATTAAAAGAAACTCTCCCTACTACACAGGACATGCAAATCAAAAATAATAATGGAGTACATATAAAATCGGGTAACATTCTCTGTTGTTTTCTCAGACTGCCTCATCCCATTTTTGGCTTAGATTCTACTGGAGTAAATCAGCCATCTTATGCAGAAAAGTTATACTCAATTTGCTTTGTTCTCTGGATAGAAAACTTTTCCAGCCAACCTTTGTCAATTTCTGACTCTCTATGTACCATGGTGTTTTATAATCCTCACTGCTTTAATAGCTCATCTAGAATTGAGTCTTAAAGGCTCTGAACTCTTTATCCTGCAACAGACTAACATGTGCCTTTCAAAGAAAACCAGTGGAAGCTATCATGTGAGGAAGGTAAGAGCTGCAATCTGAGAATTGCAGACCATTCATTCATTCATTCATCACACATTTATTGATCATCCTCTGTGAGCCAGGTATGTGAATGATCAAGGTAATATTCAGTGTGCAGATTGCAAATGGGATATAATAATTATAAATGTATAGGATAATATACATAATGTACAAGAGAATCCATGGGTAGTCTTTTTCTTGGGTGGGTAACCAGGGATTGAACCCAGGGGCACTTAACCACTGAGCCACATCCCCTACCTTTAAAAAAATATTTTATTTAGGATCTTTCTAATTTCTTGAGGACCTCACCAAGTTTCTGAGGCTGGCTTTGAACTTGCAAGCCTCCTGCCTTAGCCTCCTGAGCCACCATGGGTAGTCTTTCTGTCACTTTCTGAACTGAATCTTCCTAATTCAGTATCCTTAAGGAGAAACATACTATGTCTCGGGTGTATGTGAATAATAATACCTAGGACCGATATATTTGGACATTTAATATAATTGTATGAGAGGCAAAAGCAACACCAATATCGATGTGAGTTATAATCAATGCAAAGCTACTGGAATTCTGTGGCATAGTCAAGATTTGAGGTGCCTCCAGAGCCACTATAATAGCATAATAATAGTACTATGTCCTCTCTCCTGTCTTAACCTAAATTTAGACACTAACATATATTCAGTGAAAAGGGATGAGAAAGAAAGAGGGGTGAGTTGATAAAATTATCTTTGTCAGAATAAGTGTAATGAAAAAGAACAACTTTCAGAAGAAAACATGCTTTGTTCCACTACAACCACAAGTAGTTACAGGCTCAGCTGAATGCAATTCAGACCTTGTGTAAGAGAATTCTTCATAGAAATCATTATGGATATTTTTTTGGTACTGTGGATTGAACCCAGGGGTACTTAGTCACATCCTCAGCCCTTTCATGGGTTTTATTTGGCAACAGGTCTCACTGAGTTGCTTAGGGTCTCCACTAAGTTGCTGAGGCTGGATTTGAACTCTTAATCCTTCTGCCTCAGCCTCCCAAGCTGCTGGATTACAGGTGTGCACTACTGCACCCAGGTATGGATATCTTTTTTTTAAGTAAGGTAATCCTCCACTGCCACCTCCTTTGTTACAGAAACAAAACTCAGCATTGGACTTTTAGCCCTGGAAGGAGAATCTAAAAGAGAAAATATTTCAACTCTCCCTGTTGGTTTATCCATCTTCTGACTTTTCTCATTTCTGCTAGAACTGTCACCACCATGATGGCATCTAGGTATGTTTCATTATAACTGTGATTCTAGGTGACATTGTTCGACTGTGGAGAGGAGACAAAAAGAGGTAATTAAGGGTCCCCATAGCCAACTCAGGGACTTTGGCTGTCTTCCCTAATGATGATTCTCGTTTCTTGAGGGCTTTTTCATTCTTTCCTTCTCTATAGCATAGTTTTTAAGTGCACAGGCTCAATTGACTAGTTCAGAATTCCAGCTGTCATTTACCAGGCTGTGTGACCTTGGACACATTACTTAAACCCTCTATGCCTTCTTTTCCTCATCTGCAAAATGGAGGTATCGGTTGTACCTACCTCCTAATGTTATTGTGAGGATTCAGTGGGGTATTTAAAGCATAGAAAATAATGCCTGACACATTTATATATGTGTTAGTTATGACTATAATGTTTTCCCCAAAGCATAGGAGAATTTTCTCAGTCACTACACCCTCTGTCTCTGTATCCATCCCTTCATTCCAGGCAGAAGTGGGTTGGATAATAGATGGGTCAAGATTAGATGATTTTTGTCTTTTGATATTTCACAGGTCACCTCTGAACTCCCTTGATCTCACCATATGATGGAGATCTGTGCCCACATGCAGTAACCTTATTTCCTGTGTGGTATGGGCACTGGAAAATATACACAAATGCTGGCTATTAACAATCAGCACTGCCATAGAGTACATTCTGGCTGAGTATCAACCTTGCCACTTTGTCTCTGAACAGAGGCCAGTTGTTTGTATATAGTTTTCATACACATCTGATGATTGGTGAAAGGTCCCTTATGCCCCTAATTGGAGGGTCTCTCTTTACTGGCATGTCCCCTGGTTTCCTTCCATTATCAGAACTACCCAGCAGTGGTTTGGGACATGAGTTGAACTGGTGGGACTTGGTCCCTCAGTGTACTCTTTACTGAAAGTCTCTAATATACAGCCTCTTTAAATTGAGTTTATGCCTTTTATGCAAATTTTCCTGAAAATGCTCACAGATAACTATTCTGTGTTTCTCTTGAAGTAGATCAAGGAAGGCTTTCAAAGCTTCCCTGCCACACCACCTACCCATTTCTCTCTAACTTTAGAAACACTTTAGGGGAAACTTTGCCCAACCAATCATGTTTAAAGACATTGCATTTTCACTTTAGGTAATGGTCCTTGGAGTTAAGGCCTACCTTTTCCTCCTGCTCCTCTTGCTGGCCCCTACCTCCCAGAACCTTCCTAGGCCATATCCTCCCCTCTGCTCAATTCTTCCATCCCTCCATAGACACCCCATATTCCCATGCTGTGCACTCTCTTCACTCTAGGTTCTCAATGTCTACTCTGTGTTTGAAGCAATTCCCACAACCATGACCTGTAACTCCAAACTCATCTCACCTAAGGGCATTTCTGCAAGGCCTTATAACTGCTGCAACTGGGGAAACTGACATTTAGTCAGGATGGGACAAAACTCCACTAGGTGTAGGTCTTGAGGTAGGACAGACTGCAATTTCCCTCTCTCCACCTATGACCTGAAACTTCTCCCAGATGTATACCTCTCTGCCCTCAGTATCCGTGCCTGCCAGATATGCCTCAGCAAGGATTTTTTCCTTCAAATGCCCATAAACAAGTCAATCTCAGCCCCTGTTTGTTTTCTTCCTCCTCCTGCTCTGACAGTGCCACATCCCTAGGAAGTCAGCTATGCCTCTACCCCACCCCCATCTACCAGGATGTGGCTGAGTGAGGGTGGGGTGTCTCACACTTCCTCTTTCCAGGCCAACTGGCCCAGACCAAACTGCATAGACCCCCAACTCCCCACTATCATCCTACAGGCTGATCTCACATGCTCGCTCTTTTGGTTATTTGTTTGCTCCATGATCCTTTAGATCTTAGAGCAGTGGTTCTGAACTGGGGCATGATTTTTCCATCTAAGGGACAGTTGGCAATACTTGAAGATATTTTTGGTTGCCATAACTGGGGGAGGAAGTTACTACTAACACCTAGTAGATAGAGGCTAGTGATGCTACTAAACATCCTGCTGTGCACAGGCAGCCCCCAACAACACAACTTTACCTGGCCCCTGGTGTCAGTACTGCAAAAGTTATGAAATACTGTCATTGAAGGAATGCCTGTATCACTGGACTTTTGCATGGCTACTCAGGGCCCCCATTGCTGGTCATCCCACCAATAAGTCCACTGGGAAGTCTCTCTTTTCCACTAATGTCTGTTTTTATCCTCAGTTGCAACTATCTGCCCATCAAATGTTTGCATGCCAAAAGGAGTAGTGGTCTGTCAATCCATCATTTCTAACTCTGCCCTTCATCCACAGGTTAGCCATACTTAAGGACCTGAGGGTGCTCAAAGTCTGTCTCATGATCTCTGGCTGTCCCTGCCACTCTCTGGTGAAGTGAAGTCTTCCTCACTATTATCAAATATCCAATGCAATAACTAGACAAAACAATTCCAATTCCAAGACCATTTCTATTGGTCTTATTGCCTATGAAGCACTTCAGCTACTTAATAAAGCAAAACCCAAGACCTCTAAGATATTATCCCTGAAAAAAAAAGCAGTAGGTCAGAAGGGCTGTCTATGGAGCTACATACCTTGTTACAATTATAAAGATATAAATTCTCTCTCAAATATCTGTCAATTCAATGCCATTCCCATCAAAAATCCCAGAAGGGAGCTGAGACTGTAGCTCAGTGGTAGAGTGCTTGCCTAGCACGTGTGAGGCACTGGGTTTGATCCTCAGCACCACATGAAAATAGATAAATAAATAAAATAAAGGTACCATGTCCATCTACAACTAAAAAAAAGTTCCAGAAGGATGTTTTAAGCCTGAAAAAGTGATTCTAAAATTCATTGGAAAAAATAAAGATAAGCATAGCTAAGAAAATACCAAAAAAGGAGGAATGAAGAGCAAAAATTTGCCCTGGTAGACATCAATATGAATAACATAGCTAACTAATCTGAACATTGACTAATGTAAAAATAGAAGAATGAAATATAACAAGATAGAGAATGGTCCATGTGCATATAAAAATGGATATGATATTTCATGAGGAGGAAGTGAAAAACAACAATGCAAGTCAGCAAGGGAGGAACTACCCTAAAGGAAAAGCCAATCGAAGGAGAAACCAAGTCAAGTTAAAAAACAAAAATAAGCCAAAATGACCAGGAATACAAATCATATGTCAATATTAACCCTGAATGTTAATGGCCTGAACTCATCAATCAAAAGACATAGACTGGCAGATTGGATTAAAAAGAAAGATCCAACAATATGCTGCTTTCAAGAGACTCATCTCATAGAAAGAGATACCCATAGACTAAAGGTGAAAGGATGGTAAAAAACATACCACGCACATGGATTCAGTCAAAAAGTCAGGGTTTCCAGCCTCATATCAGATAAAGTGAACTTCAAGCCTAAGTTAGTCAGAAAGGATAAAGGACATTTCATGCTGCTTAAGGGAACCATAAATCAGGAAGAAATAATGATTTTAAATATTTATGCCCCAAACAATAGAGAATCTATGTACACCAAACAAACCCTTCTCAATTCCAGGGAAAAACATAGACCACAACACAATAATACTGGGTGACTTTAACACACCACTCTCACAACTGGATAGATCCTCCAAACAAAACCTGAACAAAGAAACTATAGAATTGAATGATACAATCAATGATTTAGGCTAAATGGACATATAGAGAGTATTTCATCCATCATCGAGTGAATATACTATCTTCTCAGCAGCTCATAGATTCTTCTCTAAAATAGACCATATGGTATGCCACAAAACAGTCATTAGTAAATGCAAAAAATAGAGATACTACCTCATAGTCTATCAGATCATAATGGAATGAAATTAGAAATCAATGATAAAATAAAAAACAAACTATGCCAACACCTGGAGACTAAATAATATACTATTGAATGATGCAGTGGTAACAGAAGACATCAGGGAGGGGATAAAAAAATTCTTAGATGTAAACATGAACAACAATACAACATATCAAAATCTCATGGACACTATGAAAGCAGTCCTAAGAGGAAAGTTTATTGCATTGAGCTCATACATTAAAAGAATAAAAAGTTAACAACTAAATGACCTAACATTACATCTCAAAGTCCTAGAAAAAGAAGAACAGAATAACACCAAAAGTAGTAGAAGACAGGAAATAATTAAAATCAGAGGTGAAATCAATGAAATTGAAACAAAAGAAACAATTCAAAAAATTGACAAAACAAAAAGTTGGTTCTTTGAAAAACTAAACAAAATTGATAAACCCTTAGCCACACTAATGAAGAGGAGAGAGAAAATTCAAATTACTAGAATTTGTGATGAAAAAGGAAAGATCACAACAGACACCATTGAAATAAATAATATAATTAAAAGCTACTTTGAAAATTTATACTCCAACAAAATAGAAAATATCAGACTGACAAATTTTTAGAGAAGTATGATCCTACCAAACTGAATCAGGAGGACATACACAATTTAAACAGATAAATTTTAAGCACTGAAATAGAAGAAACCATCAAAAGTCTACCAACCAAGAAAAGTCTGGGACCTCATGGATTCTCAGCTGAGTTCTACAAGATCTTCAAAGAAGAACTAATACCAATAATCCTCAAAGGATTCCATGAAATAGAAAAGGAGGGAAGGAACTCTTCCAAACTCATTCTATGAAGCTAGTATCACCCTGATACAAAAAGCAGACAAAAATGCACCAAGGAAAGAAAACTTTAGACCAATATTCCTGATGAACATAGATACAAAAATCCTTAACAAAATTCTGGCAAATTGCATACAAAAACATATTTAAAAGATAGTAAATCATGATCAAGTGTGGTTTATCCCAGGGATGCAATGTTGGTTCAACATCCAGAAATCAATAAACATAATTCATCCCATCAATAGACTTAAAGTTAAGAATATATGATTATTTCAATAGATATGGAGAAAGTGTTTTATAAAATACAGTACCCCTTCATGCTCAAAACACTAGGAAAAAATAGGGATAGTAGGAACATACCTCAACATTGTAAAGGCCATCTATGCTAAGCCCACAGCCAACATCATTCTAAATAGTGAAAAACTGAAAGCATTCCCTCTAAAAACTGGAACAAGGCAGGGATGCCCTCTTTCACCACTTCTATTCAACATTGTTCTTGAAACACAAGCCAAAGCAATCAGACGGACCAAAGAAATTAAAGGGATGCGAATAGGAAAAGAAGAACTCAAGCTGTCACTATTTGCCAATGACATCATTCTATATTTAGAGGATCCAAAACTCCACCAGAAAACTTCTAGAACTAACAAATGAATTCAGCAAAGTAGCAGGATATAAAATTAATACCCATAAGTCAAATGCATTTTTATTCATAAGTGATGAATCTTCTGAAAGAGAAATTAGGAAAACCACTCCATTGGCAATAGCCTCAAAAAACAAAATACTTGGGAATCAATCTCACAAAAGAGGTGAAAGACCTCTACAATGAAAACTGCAGAACGCTAAAGAAAGAAATTAATGAAAACCTTAGAAGATGGAAAGATCTCTCATGCTTTTGGATAGGCAGAATTAATATTGTCAAAATGGTCATACTACCAAAAGTGCTATACAAATTCAATGCCATTCCAATTAAAATTCCAATGACATTCCTCAAAGAAATAGAGAAAGCAATCATGAACTTCATCTGGAAGAAGAAGAGACCTCAAATAGCCAAAGCAATCCTGAGCAGGAAGAGTAAAGCAGGGGGTATCACAATACCAGGCCTTCAACTATACTACAGAGCAATAGTAACAAAAACAGCATGATATCGGCACCAAAATAAACTGGTAGACCAATGGTACAGAATAGAAGACACAGAGACAAACCCACATAAATACAGTTAACTCATACTAGACAAAGGTGCCAAAAACATACAATGGAGAACAGATAACCTGTTCAACAAATGGTGCCAGGAAAACTGGAAATCCATATGCAGTAAAATAAAAATAAACCTCTATCTCTTACACTGCACAAAACTCAACTAACAGATCAAGTACCTAGGAATTAGACCAGAGAACTTGCAACAAAGAAAAGAAAAAGTAGGCCTGAATCGTCATCATGTTGGCTTAGGACCAGACTTAACAAGACTCCTAAAGAGCAAGAAATGAAGACAAGGATCAATAAATGGTATGGATTCAAACTAAAAATCTTTTTCTCAGCAAAGGAAACAATAATGTGCAAAGAGAGCCTACAGAGTGGGAGAAAATCTTTTCCACATGCACTTCAGATAGAGCACTAGTCTCCAAAATTTATAAAGAACTTATAAAACTTTACACCAAAAATACAAAGAACCCAATCAATAAATGGGCTAAGGAACTGGGCAGACATTTCACAGAAGAAGATATACAGATGATTAACAAATATATTAAAAAGTGTTCAACATCTCCAGTAATTAGAGAAATGCAAATTAAAACCACCCTAAGATTTCATCTCACTTCAATTAGAGCAGCTATTATCAAGAACACAAGCAATAATAGGTGTTGGCATGAATGTGGGGAAAAAGGCACACTAGTACATTGCTGGTGGAGTTGTAAATTGGTGCAGCCACTCTGGAAAGCAGTATGGAGATTTCTCAGGAAACTTAGAATGGACCCACCTTTTGACCCAGTTATCCCACTCCTTGGTTTATACCCAAAGAACTTAAAATCAGCAAACTACAGTTAACACAGTCCACATCAATGTCTATAGCAGCTCAATTCACAATATCCAGATTGTGGAACCAAACTAGATGCCCTTCAATAGATGAATGGATAAAGAAACTGTGGTATATATACACATTGGAATATTATTCAGCCATAAAGAAGAATAAAATTATGGCATTTGCAGGTAAATGAATGGAATTGGAGAATGTCATGCTAAGTGAAATTAGCCAATCCCAAAAAGACAAAGGCCAGATGTTTTCCCTGACATGTGGATGATGATGCATAACGGGGGTGGGGAGTAAGAAAAGAATGGAGGAATTTTGAATCACACAGAGGGAAATGAGAGGTATGAGGGGGCAGGGGTAAGAAAGATGGTGGAATGAGACAGACATCATTACCCTATGTACATGTATGATTACATGAATGGTGTGAATCTACATTGTACACAACCATAGAAATGAAAAGTTGTACCCCATTTGTGTACAATGAATCAACATGCAGTCTTTAAAAATAAAAAAAAATGGATATGATAAATGTATTTTGAGGAATTATTGCGTTTACTCAATAAATAGTGTGGTAATAATTGTCTGAACATTTGCACAAATTTTAAGGGATTCCTACCTTACTACTTACATAAAAATAAATTTCAAATTGATCAAAGATTTTTAAATATAAAAAACAAAATCTTTAAAGGACTAGAATTGAATATGTACTACTATGTATAATCTTTTAAAAATATTTTTAGTGGTCAATGGACTTTTATTTTTTCCTTATTTTTGTGTGGTGCTGAGAATAGAACCCAGTGCCTCACACATGCTAGACAAGTGCTCTGTCACCGAGCTACAGCCCCAGCCCTATGTGCACAATCTTGAGACAAAGATCTTTCTTTTTTTCTTTTCAAAGCTTTTCTTTTTAAACCATATTTTTATTCAAACCTGGGAAATATTAAACTAAAATTTATATTCATCAGATGGTACCATTAAAGGTACAAAGTGAAGTGACAGATTGGGAGAAACAAATTGCCTCACATATAGCAAAACGCTTTTTAAAAGAAAGGAAAATATAGTGACCCCCAATAAAAAAAAAGACGAGACCAGAAATGACACCTTTTACAAAACATATGTAAGATGTCAATAATCATAAAAGGCTCAATATTTAGAAATGAAAGAAATGCAAAATAAAATCTCACCTGAGAGACAAAATTAAATATTATTAATGAAGATCTGGAACAAATGAATTTTCATGAACTAAAGATTGAGTGGAAATTGTTATCTATTTTTGGAAACTGGCTATTAAAAATACATGATAATCTCAGTGTGCAGTGGTGCATGCCTGTAACACTAGCAGCTGGGGAGGCTGAGATAGGAGGATCAAGAGTTCAAAGCCAGCCTCAGCAAAAGCGAGGACCTAAGCAACTCAGTGAGACCCTGTCTCTAAATAAAATACAAAGTAGGGCTGGGCTGGGGATGTGGCTCAGTGGTCGAGTGCCCCTGAGTTCAATTCCTGGTACCCCCCTCAAAAAAAATGATAATCCCCCACCAGAAGCAAATCTTAAATTACTCTACATGTGAACCATGATAACACATAAGAATAGGAGTATTGATTCAAACAGTTGCAACCAAAGGCATGGGAAAAGGGGAAGCACATTTGGGAAGAGGTAAAAAGGAAAGGGTAGGGGAAAAGGTTTTCAGTGGACTGTCACATTTTTTATCATTATATTCAGTTTGACAAATAGTGTGATATAGACATAAGTTTTACATAGATGTCACCTATATGTGATATTTTACATGAATACATGCTTAGAAAATACTTAGAATTTATGAGAAAATAAAAATAAACAAAAGCACATAACCATTATACACACCATTTGTGTACATAATAGAACTCATTGTTACAAAGAAGAACAACTTTCCCAAAATCTAAACTATTAGCCTGAGATGAAGAGTTTCCTGATAAAGATTATGAATCAGAAGTAAAAAATGTAAAAAACAATTTGAGCACATAAAATTTAAAACATTATAAAATTAAAAAAATAATTGAAGTCTGGAAATATAGCTCAGTGGTAGAATGTTTGCCTCACATGTGAGGCCCTGGGTTGAATCCCCAGTAGCAAAATAAATAAATAAACACACACACACACACACACACACACACACGAAACAAAAAAAGAAAACTGAGTAAAATATGTGTAGCACATAAAATCCTTAATATTAAAATTTTGAGGGAATACCAAGGATTGAACTCAGGACCACATCCCCAGTCCTAGTTTTTATTTTATTTAGAGACAGGGTCTCACTGAGTTGCTTAGCGCCTTGCTTTTGCTGAGACTGGCTTTGAACTCGTGATCCTCCTGCCTCAACCTGAACCTCTGGGATTACAGGTGTGTGCCACCACACCTGGCAAAATATTAAAAGACCTCTTACAAATCAATTGGATGAAGTTTCTCATTAAGTAATGGGTAGTTCAGGTATAGTAGCCACACTCATAATCCCAGCTGCTCAGGAGACTGAGGCAGGAGGATCATAGGTTTGAGACCTGCCTCTGCACCTTAGCAAGACCGTTTCAAAAATAAAATTTAAGAAAGGGCTGGGAATGTAGCTTAGGGCCAGAACATTGCCTAGCATGTGTGAGGCCCTGGGTTTGATCCCAGTACCAACCTAAGTCACACACAAACACACACAAAAAATGGGTAAAGGACATAAGTATGCCTACTTATTTGCAGGAGGGAAGTGTAAATGATTAATAAACATGAAAAAATATTCAACTTTATTATTAAAGAAATGTAAATTAAAACAATAGCAATCAAAAGAGGAGACATCATTATTAAATTCTAAGAAGAAACAATAGGGGAATAAACACTTGAGATAGCTAGTCCATAATAATACTGGTACAACTTCAAGAGTCACTTTATCTTGGTTCCCTCCGTGTTTCTTATCAACCACACTTACTTCTCCCCATAGGAGGTCTCTCATAGACATGTGACATCTTGGTGAAGTTGGAGAGAGTCCAAGTTTCACTAGGCATGCCATTAAAGGCTCTCCCTCCCTGTTAGAGTTTGTTCAGTTGTGTTTTGTTTTGTTTTCTTTTTTCTTTTTTGTTTGTTTGAGAGACAGACCTTTTACCAAGGTGACTACTGCCAAGAATTAACTTGTTTTTGTAAGCAAAAGGCCCTGGGTTCGATCCTCAGCACCCCCCAAAAAAATTAACTTGTTTAGCTGAGGACTCACCCTTGAGTCATAGAGGTTCCACTTTATTCTGGTTGGCCCAAACAGAACCATATCTAAGCAAAGCACAACCTCCATAGTATTTATAAAACAAGAATCACACTAAGGCAGTAATACGAATGGGATCATTGAAGGACTTTTTTTTAAAAAGGAGAGAAAAGAGTGTGGAAGAGAATAATGATGTCAATAGTAACTCATAAACTTGGGTACAGTGGTGCATGCCTGTAATCCCAGTGACTTGTCAGGTTGATGAAAGAGGACAGCAAATTCAAGGTCAACCTGAGACCCTCTCTCATGATAAAAAATAAAAAAGTTGGGGATGTAGCTCACTGGTTGAGCATCCCAGGTTCAGTCCACAGTATGGCAAAAAAAAAAACTCATATATTGCTTAATTACGTGCCTGGCATTGTTCTAAGTGCATAACTTAAGTCACTCCATCTTCACCACAGTAAGACATTAATGATAATAAAAAGAGAACAACTATAACAATATACTGTAATAAAAGTCATTTAAGACTCATAATGATGCATCTGGACAAATGACCACCCAGAATGAAGATTACCAGAAACTTCCATGACATTTGCTGTTGGACCCTTAGGAAGTAAAGGATGTGAGGTTGGTGGGCATGTGATGAAAGTTATTTGAACTGGGATGGTAGTATGGAAGGTGGTCAGGAAGTATAAGATTAGAAGTATATTTTGAAGGTAGAGCCAAAAATATTTACTAAAGGGTTATATGCAAGGTATGTGAGAAAGAGGAGGCTAGTATGGAGTATTTGTGCCCACAGTGCTCTCAGGGACATGCAGGCTCTTTCAATCTTGTTATTCCACTGCATGTGGCCTGTATTTCTCCAGTCACCCAATGGTTCAAGATGGCTGCTCCATCTCTAAAATAGCCAGGAGAAAAGAGTCAAGAATAGGGACTTGGAGTCATATCATTACCATGTGACTAGAATCCAGCTAATCTGCTGAGGACATTTGAGGCATTTGCTCCTCAATGTCTAGTTGCCTGCCCTCTTTATATTTTTTTAGTTTTTATTGATTTATTTGTTTTGGGGGATACTGGGGATTGAACTCAGGGGCACTCGACCACTGAGCCACATCCCCAGTCCTGCTTAGTATTTTATTTAGAGACAGAGTCTCACTGAATTGCTTAGTTCCTCACTTTTGCTGAGGCTGGCTTTGAACTCATGATCCTCCTGTCTCAGCCTCCTGAGCTGCTGGGATTACAGGTGTGTGCCACCATGCCCAGCCCTCTTTATATTTCTAATGTGGCATTGGACAGCAGCATTCTTGACTGGAAACATGACCAAACAGTGTATGAGTTAGCCCTACCTACATGATGACAGTCAGTAATTCATGGTGAGAACAAGAAGCATTAAGATAAATCCAATTTTGATGTCACTTCTCTGTAAGTGGAAAAGGCAAAAGAAAACTGATCCAGTTTCCATTTTATTTATTAAATGAAATATAAAAACATTTAAAATGTTTATTTTTCTTTGTTCTATGTTGTCTAATAAGTCAGGTACTTACTAAAATATGATTTGGCTTATTTGGAACAAAATAATTGTAGCTGTATATACATATCTTTTAATTTAAAATGACCTTTTCTCATTATAATAGTGAACTAAACTGCTCATTGGCACAAAATCCTTTCCACAGCAAACACCCAGAAATGTCTTGTAAAATATAATGATATCACAAATAGCTATTTCATGTCACCAACTCTCTCCTCAGATCTTGTTTTCTCTCTTCTATCTCACTGTCAGCAAATTATCTTCCTTCAGATTTCACTGAAAAAATAAAGAAGGAAACAGTAGAGGATGTACTCATGTTTCTCCTGCTATCGGCCATCCTCTCTGCTGTCTTTCCTGGTGATCACATTCAATCTCATGGTCATGTATATGCTGATGATCCCCAATTTTGTGTCTCCAAACCAGATTTCTCTAAGCACAACAATCCCATGCCCAATAGTATAATGGCTGTCCCATAGTATATCTCAAATTTAAAATGGACAAAACAAGACTATTGACTTCCATACCCCATGCCCATTCTTTTCTATCTCAGTAATTGGCATCTCCAATCTATCAGTTGCTCAGACCAGAAATGCAGGAGTCAGATCTGCCTCCTCTTTCTCACATACCTTGCATATAACCCTTTAGTAAATATTTTTGGCTCTACCTTCAAAATATACATCTAATCTTATCCTTCCTGACCACCTTCCATACTACCATCCCAGTTCAAATAACTTTCATCACATGCCCACCAACCAAAATAGCCCTGTAACTTACCTCCTTTACTTCCTAAGGATCCAACAGCAAAAAATGATCCTTTAAAAATAAAAGGTAGGCCAGGCATGGTGGCACATGCCTGTAATTCCAGTGACTTGGGAGGCTGAGGCAGGAGGATCATGAGTTCAAAGCCAGCCTCAGCAAAAGCAAGGCACTAAGGAACTCAGTGAGACCCTGTCTCTAAATAAAATACAAAATAGGGCTGGGGGTGTGGCTCAATGGTCAAGTGCCCCTGAGTTCAATCCCTGGCACACCCCCAAAATAAATAAATAAAAGGCAATTGGATCTGGGGCTGTAGTTCAGTGGTAGAACACTTGCCTAGCACGTGTGAGGCACTGGGTTTGATCCTCAGCACCATATGAAAATAAATAAAATAAAGACATTGTGTCCATCTACAACTAAATAAAAACTAAATAAAATATTTTTAAAAAGGTAATGGGGCTGGGGAGATAGTTCAGCTGGTAGAGCGCTTGCCTCACAAGCACAAGACCCTGAGTTCGATCCCCAGTACCGCAAAAAAAAAAAAAAAAAGGTAATGGCTGTGGGTGAGGCTCAATGATTAAGTGCTTGCTTAGCATGTGTGAGGCCCTGGGTTCAATCCCTCGCACCACAAAAGTAAAAAAGGTAGATCATGTGATGCCTCTGTTCAAATTCTCCAATGGCTTCTCTTCTCCAAGTAGAAGTAAAAGCCAATGGATCCCAGATTGGTCTGGTACTTGGCTACCTCTAAAGAGCATCTGCTAACCCTCTCCCATTTTCCCACTATACTTCTATCACACAGGTCTCCTTAGTGTTCCTTGTAAACACCAAGTCCACTGCCATCTCAGGACCTTGCACTTATTCTCAGCTCTGCTTGGAATGCTCCTGACCAAAATGAAATCAGTTTTCTCCCTCATTTTAGGTTGCTCTTCAAATGTCACCTTATCACAGAGGCCTTCTTTGAATTAATAAGTACTCATCTCACTCCCAGAACTCCTTATTCCTTAACCTGCTTTATTGTTCTTCATACCAGTTCACAACCTCTGTTATGGTTTGGATATAAGGTGTCCCCCTAAAGCTCATGTGTGAGACAATGAAAGAATGTTCAGAGGTGAAATCAGTGGATTAATCCATTTGATGGATTAATAATTTAAAAGAACTATTGTACTGAGTGACAATTATAGATAGGTAGGGTGTGGCTAGAAGAAGTAGGTCACTGGGGGTGTGCCTTTAGGGTTTATACTTTGTCCCTGGTGAGTGGAGCACTCTGCTTCCTTGCTGTTGTGTTCTGAGCTGCTTTTCTCTGCCATGCCCTTCCACCATGATGTTCTGCTTCACCTTAGGCCCAGAGCTGTGGAGTTAGCAAATCATGAACTAAACCTCTGAAACCATAAGCCACAATAAACTTTTCCTCCTCTAAGTTGTTCTTATCAGGCATATTGGTCACCATGACACAAAGATGACTAATAAATACACCCTCTGATATTATCGTATTGCATTTGCTGATTTGTGGTCTGTCTTCCTCAAATGGAATATAAGATCCATGAGAACAAGAACTTCGTCTCATTCACTGCTGTATCCTCACCTCCTAAAACAGTTTCTGGTACATAGTAGATGCTGAATGAAAGACACAGCTAAGAGTACAAGAAATCAAAGTGTAAGAAAGGAAGAGGGAACTATCTTAGAGTGACCTGTATTCTAATGACACGAGATTTAAGTCCACAGGCAAAAATGATTAGTCATCCTTCAATATCTATTCTCCTCTACGTCCATACTAATTATTTTTTGTGGTACTGGGATTTGAACCCAGGGTCTTTCACTGTTAGGCAAACCCTCTACTGCTGAGCTACATCCCCATCCCAAAACTCCTAATGTTTTGGGTGGGGGATGTGGGGAGTACTAGGGATTGAACTCAGGGGCACTCAACCACTGAGCCACATCCCCAGCCATATTTTGTATTTTATTTAGAGACAGGGTCTCACTGAGTTGCTTAGTGCCTTGCTATTTTTCTGAGGCTGGCTTTGAACTTGCCATCCTGTCTCAGCATCCCAAATGGCTGGGATTACAGGCATGCACCACTGCACCTGGCCCAGAACTCCTAATTTTTGACTGAATATATGATCACCCAAAATGAAGATTACCATAAATTCTAAATAAGCAAATGTCATGGAAGCTACTGGGAATCATCCTTAAAAGACAATCGCCAAGTCCCTCCTCTTGACTCTTTTCTACTGGCTAGGTTAGAGATGGAGCAGCCATCTTGAACCATTGGGGTGACTGGAGAAATACAGGCCACATGCAGTGGAATAACAAGATTGAAAGAGCCTGCATGTCCCTGAGAGCACTGTGGGCACAAATACTGCATACCAGCCTCAAACTGCCTTCCTCTATACTGTTATGGAATGGGAAAGTTTTCCTCTTGTTTATGCCATTATCATTTGGGAGCTCTGTTGCTCTCGGTGGAACCTAATGTTAACCATTCAATGCATATTCAGAGACAGGAGCCAAAGTCTTGGATCCAAGAGCCCCATATAAAGCCCAAATCTTCAATTAGCTTTTCCCTGAGTGAAATGGTGAATTACAATAAGCTTGTCTACTGGATGCTTGCCTAGCCCTGGTTTCTGGGCATGAAAATAGATCTCACTTGATAATTCATAACTACTAATAAGGAAAGATTTTTTTAAAAAACATGTAAACAGCATAACCCAAAGGTAGAGATGATAAATCTGAGTGCATTAAAGTAAAAAATACACTTCCAAATGACAAAGACAACATAAATGAAGTTAAAGCCACAGACTGCATGAACAAGGGATCAGTGCAAGAAAATATATAACAAATCCTATAAATCAGTTTTTAAAAACCTAGTAAAAAACCAATGGGGAAAGGACATGTAGAGGTGCCTCAGAGTAGGAAAGTTTAATGACCAGCAAACAATTGAAACAGTGTCCAACTGCCATATTGATCAGGGAAGTGTTAAAAACTCACCCTTAATTGAGTCCTCATTATGTGTCAGACAACATTGCAAGTGCTATCCATAAGATACTATTTCACATTCATCAAATTGGCAAAACTTTTGATAACAATGAATGAACCACTTCAGCAAGGTTATGAAGCAATGAAAACTTTCAGGCACTGCTAGACAGAATATAGTGCTCTTATACATCAATCCAGCAGCATTTAATAAAGTTTAAGATTCAAATTATTTCCAGAAATTGGATACTTTAGAAAGTCTTGCATGTGTCCTCATTAATGTTCATAATGTTGGGTGTGGTGGCACATGCCTATAATCCCAGCACTAGGGAGGCTCAGGCAAGAAGATTACCTGAGTCTAGGAGTCTAAGGTCAGCTTCAGCAGCATAGGTCCCATCTCATGAAAAAAAAGAATATCCATAACAGCCCCCCCCCCTTTTTGATACTAGGGATTGAACCCAGGGGTGCTTAACCACGGAGCCGCAACCCCAGTCCTTTTTATGTTTTAGAAACAAGGTCTTACTAAGTTGCTTAGGGTCTCACTAAGTTCCTGTGACTGCCCTTGAACTTGTGATCCTCCTACCTCAGACTCCTGAGTTGCTGGGATTATAGGTGTATACCACATGCCCAGCAGTAACAGCCCTATTTTTAATAGCTAAAAAATGAAAACAATATAAATTTCCTTCAATGAATAACCAAACATACATCCTCTGGAATATTCTACAAAAAGGAAGGTGAATGAGCTAAAGCTATATGGATCAACATAGACAAGTCTCACAAACAAAATGCTGAGTGAAAAAGGCAAGTTTTAGGATGATGTGTACAGATTATCATGTGTGTATAGCTTTAAAATATGCAGCACAATCCTGTGTTATTTATGAACACTCTCATTATAATAGTAGTACAAGAATATTCAACATAATGGTACCTTCATGGAGAGACGGTATATGAGAGACTCTGGAAATGATTCCTATGGGGTGTCAACACTATAATATTGAATTATTTTTGTGTGTGTGAGACAAAGTCTTGCTATGTTGCTTAGGATGGCCTTGAACTCACAATTCCCCTCCTAGGACTCCCAAGTGACTGGGATTACAAGCATGCACCACCACACCTGGCTCTAATGTTTGAATTCTGAAAAAGTAAGACAGGGACCGGGGTATAGCTCAGTGGTCATACTAGGCACATATGCAGACCCACAAAACTCTGGGATTCACAGAAAGAAAGAAAGAAGGAGAAGGAGGGAGGGAGGGGTGGGGAAGGGAAGAAGGAAAGGAAGAAAGAAAAGAAGGAAGAAAAAGAAAGAAAAAAGGAAAGAGGGAAAGAGGGAGGAAGTTTTCTATCACTGTGACAAAATGCTTGAGATTATCAAGTTATAAGGAGGAAAGATTTATTTTGGCTCATGGTTTCAGTCCATGGTGTCTCAGCCCCATTGCTCTAAGCTTGTTGGGAGACAGAACATCATGGCACAGAGGGCATGATGGAGAAAAGTTGCTCACTTCTTGGCAGCCAGGAAGTAAAGAGAGAGGAAGAGGCTTGGAGTCCCAATATGTCAAAGGCATGCCCCCAGTGACCCACTTCTTCCTATTAGGTCCCCCTTCCTAAATGTTCCACCACCTCTCCATAGCACCACCAGCAGAGAACCAAGCAATTAACACACATGAGCCTCTGGAGATCATTCTAGATTCAAGCCATAACAAGAAATCAGGTAAATGTAATATAAGGTTACAGTCTGATAAAAGTTTAGTAGTAGTTATAAATGTGTTTATATGTTTATCAGTATACATTTCTGCGTGTTTGAAATATTAACAATAAAAATATAAAAGTCAAAAGTAATCATGGTAAAAAAAATAGAAAGCAGGGAGAAAAACACAACATAATACCATCATCTAGAAGTGTTAACTCTTTTTTTCAATTTATCAGGTTAGAAAGTTTTGTTTTGTTTCAAAGTAGTGGTGATTGAACCCAGGAATATTCTACCACTAAACTACGTCCCAGTCGTCATTATCATCATCATTAAAGTTATTGTTGTTCTTGTTATTATTATTATTACTATTAAGGTGCTGAAGATTGAACTCTGGGATATTTTACCACTCATCTACATTCTGAGTTCTTTTTATTATTTTATTTTGAGTCAGGGTCTCACTGAGTTGCTGAGGGCTTCATTAAATTGCTGAGGCTGGCCTCAGACTTGCAATCCTCCTGTCTCAACCTCCTGAGTCACTGGGATTATAGTCATGCTCCCCCATACTCAGCCAGAAATAGTTAACATTTTGATCTAAAATTTCTCTTTGATTTCTGGTATATTTTGAGCCCCATATTCTACGTCCAAAAAGGAAACTGGACATTGAGAATACTTGGAACCAATAACACTGTAACATCCTTTTCTCAGATCTTTTATTTATCTTTAATAGATTTCTATTGATTTATAAGATACAAATACAGGGCTATGGTTGTGGCTCAATGTGGAGTACTTGCCTAGCACATGTGAGGCACTGGATTTGATCCTCAGCACCACATGAAAAAATAAATAAATAAAATAATGTTAAAAAAGATACAAGTACATACTTATTAATGTACATTTGACATTTGACATGCAATAAATACTACATATTTAAAGTCTAAAATTGTATGTTTTGATCTATGTATACACTTGTGAAGCTATCACCAAAATCAACGTAATGAACATATTCATTTTCCCCGAAAATACTGTAACATTTTTGAATATGTGCTACTACTGTCAAAAGTCACAGCTCTGTTAAGAAGTATTTTTAAAATGTCTATTTAAAGTTTTTCTTTAGACTAATATTCAGTGTTTGTCAAAAGGATTACCCACCATTTCCTGGAAATAACAGTAACTACTCCTTTTACTAAGCATTTGCTATGTGCAAGGTCCTATTCTGAGCATTTCAATGTCTGAAAACATTTAATCCTCACAACTGCCCTCTGAAGCAGGTGTCATTATTATCATATCTCCATTTTCAAAAGAAGGAAGCCGAGGCCTGAGCAGTTAAATAACTTGCACAAAGTCTCACAAATAGGAAGTGGTGGAGTCAGGATTCCTACCAAGCATTCTGACTCTGGAGCCCTTGCTCTTAACTACTATGAAATCTTATTTTAGTATCATTAATTTTTTTGGGGGGTGCTGGGGATCGAACCCAGGGCTTTATGCTTACAAGGCAAGCATTCTACCAACTGAGCTATCTCCCCAGCCCCAGTATCACTAATTTTGCTCTTATAATACTTTGGGTTGTTGCTGTATGGCAGGTGAAATTATTAGCATGTGTTGATATTTGAACTGCAATGCAGCATAGCCTTAATTAATATCATTCCATGAAGTGGGTATGACTTATGTCCTTAATCAGAGAGCAAACTTCTGAAAGACAGACAATATTTTTTGTAGGTCACTACGTACCTTAAAAGTGTTATCTGCCCACAGAAGGTTGTGAATACTTACTAAATGGTTGAAAGAAAACCCAACAATCTTTCCACACTGAGGCATTAAAAAGTTTAATTTTCTAGTCAGGCGAGGTGGTGCACGCCTGTAATCCCAGTGGCTTGAGGGACTGAAATAGGAGGAACATGAGTTCAAAGTCAGCCTCTGCAAAAGCGAAGTGCTAAGCAACTCAGTGAGACCCTGTCTCTAAATAAAATACAAAATAGGGCTGGGGATGTGGCTCAGTGGTGAAGTGCCACTGAGTTCAATCCCCAGCACTGCGCCTCTCCCACCCGACCCCACCACAAAAGTTCAATTATCTAGGTAAATCAGGAAAGATAATCCTCAAGAAAGTCTTTTGTATTATTTTGACCTTCATTAACCTTTTTGTTAATAGCATTTTTTTTTGTACTGGGGAATGAACCTAGGGGTGCTTAACCACTGAGCCACATTCCCAGCCCTTTTTATGTTTTACTTTGAGACAGGGTCTCCCTGAGTTGCTGAGGGCCTCGCTAAATTGCTGAGGTTGGCTGTGAACTTGTGATCCTCCTGCCTCAGCCTCCTGGGCTTCTGGGATTACTGGGGTTGTGGAACCATGCCCAGATTCTGATTGTGTGCGTGTGTGTTTTTTTAAATAATAACCATCCTAATGGATGTGAAGCAGTATCTCATTATGACTTTAATTTGCATCTCCCTAAGGTTTATGCCATATATTTTTTCTATTTTACTTCATTTTAAATAAATCATAGTACCTGTTAAATGCTTTCAGAGAATTAAAAAAATTGTTTACAAAGCAAATAATCCCCACATGTCTACAAGTTGCTAACTTTTGCTTGTTTAAACTCAAGTTTATCTGAAGAAGCCATTGCTTCAATAGTTTAAGCATTAATATGGCAGGCACTGTGCTAGACACTTAACGCTTATCCCTAGGAAGTAAACTTTTGTGCATGTTGTTAAGGGAGGAGTACCCTGTGATGAATTCCTGTGCAAGAGAGGGAAAAAAGGCAGCATTGAGTTCTTCAACAATTTTTGAGAGTTTAAAAATTCCTGAGATTAGAGCAAACCAGGGGAGGTAAAACTCCATCAGTCACTTCAAATCACATAGTTGTCTGGGGCTGAGGATGTAGCTCAGTGGTAGAGCACTTGCCTAGTATGAGAGGGTTCCACCCCTACTACCACAAAATAAAAATCGTAATACTTTATCTGGATACTAAAACTGAAAGACACTTTCTTCTGTTCCTCATCTCCCCCATTCATATTCTTTCTCTCTTTTCTCCATACATGTTCCCATTCTTTCCTAAAACTCTCTCCCCTCTTAAATGTGTTTCCCTCTGCACCCCTGTGTACTATTTCCGGTATATGTTTATCTCGCATTCTACTCCTCAAATATTTTCTATGGATTGCAAGAATTCAAATTGCTCCTGCAATTGCTGTAATATGCTGGCAGCATCAGTCTCCTTGATGAAGAAAGATAAGATAGATTATATACAGTTTGTTTTTTAGAACTTCTGAATCATTGAAAGGCATTTTGTTATTGTCTATGTTAGCAGTCATTTTGAGTCCCTAGGAATATATTGTATTTCACCTACACCTAAAGGTGAAAATGCACTTTTGTAATAAGGAAATTTCAAAACATACCAACAGAGTTTATTTAAAATTTATCTTGAAGTATAAAAGTATATGTTCAATTGCCATCAAAATATTAGACTCTCAAAATCAAGTGAGAACTGCTTGAAATATGGAAGTTCAGCACCTCTGTTTATTTCAATCCAAGTGTGGAAACCACCAGAGAACAGAAAATCACCCAAAATTCCACCAAGTGCCAGTGTTCCTCCATTCACACAATATACCTTGAGAGAATGTCATGCTACAAAGGACACAGAACAAGGAAAGATCTGAAGTAACTAGAGTGAGGAATCTCCACGGCACTTAAGTACCAAATTAGAAGAGGTCTTCTTTTTTGGTTTGGGGACTTTTTGCTTTTTGGAAAGAAAATGTGTTGCTTTCTCCAGTTATCATGAAAAGAATATATACAGTTTGCTAAATTTAGTTGCAGCTCTGTCACAACAATGATGACAAAATTTTCCTGACCACATTGTGCTTGAGTACAAATGGTTCCTCTTTCCATGCTCTGGTTTGTGCATATACAAATTCCTAGTGAGGTAACACCCACTGTTGCACTACGGTACTCCTTGAGAGTCCAGAGTAAGGATCTAGCTGTTCTCTGTAGGGCAAGATGCAAAGACTTAACCTGTATCCTTTCTGGTGAGATCTGTTGCCTTTATAGCCATTCATAGAAGTGGATGATCCCAACTGATCCAGTTTCAACATGGCCAGTCTAGACCAGCACATGGTACCTTTGAAACCCAGTAGAGTGTGACAAGGGACTGTACACTCTCCTTCTGTCCCTACTGTGCCCCTCCACATCGACTCTCTTCCCCAAGTGGTTTTATTGTTGCAGCTTGCACATGTACCTGGCCTGGGGCTAAAAGGGCAAGAGCAAACAGGAAATTGAGCAAAGGAGAAATGAAAGAAAAAGGACTGAGAACAAATGGGACAATGCCAGTAGAAAGGAGAACAACAGAAGCGGAACCATGAGCTATGAGGGAACTATAAAGATGAAAGAATACTAGAAATTCTAATAAAAGTTCCCATTTCTTAGTACATATTATGGGCTATGTACTACATAAATATTTCATGTGAGTTTCTTCATCTCATATCTCACATCTCCTTATATAAACCTTCTGGTAGACACTATTATGCCTATGTTACAAGGGATCAAAGACATTCATGTAATGAAGAAAAAGACCAAAAAACCCTCAAAACATTAAAAAGAAGTCAAGAGAGGAGAGGAAAAGAAATAGAAAAATGGGCCAGAGTAGTGGCACATGCCTATAATCCCAGCAACTTGGGAGGCTGAGGCAGGAGGATGGCAAGTTCAAAGCCAGCAACTTAGCAAGGCCCTAAACAATCTAGTGAGACCCTGTCTCAAAATAAGAAAAATAAAAAGGACTGGGGATGTGGTTCAGTGGCTCAGTGGTTAAGTGCCCCTTTATTCAATCCCCAGTGCCAGAAAGAAAGAAAGAAAGGATGAAAGAAAGAAAGAAAGAAAGAAGTAGAATGAGGCAAATAGAAAGCACAAAATCAGATGGTTGAAATAAGTATAATTAGAAGAAAATGAGAACCAAGGATGTAGTTCAGTGGTAGAGTGTTTGCCTAGCATGTACAAGGCCCTGGATTTGATCCACAGCATCAGGGAGAAAAAGGCAAATGTAAATGAACTGAATTCTACAGTTAAAGGACCATGATTTCCTGTGGGATAGAAAACAGAAATTTGGCCAGGCATGATGATGCACGCCTGTAATGCCAGCAGCTCGGGAGGCTGAGGCAGAAGGATCTCGAGTTCAAAGTCAGCCACAGCAACAGTGAAGTGTTAAGCAACTCAGTGAGACCCCGTCTCTAAATAAAACACACAAAAAGGGCTGGGGAAAAAAAAAAAAAAAGGGCTGGGGATGTGGCTCAGTGGTCAAGTGCCCCTGAGGTCGATCCCTGGGACTCGCCCCGCCCTCCAAAAAGCACCAGCCTCAGCATTTTAGCAAGGCTCTAAGCAACTTAACAAGACCCCGTCTTTCAATAAAATATAAAAGAATAAAAAAGAGGTTGGGAATGTTGCTCAGTGGTTAAGTGCCCCTGGGTTCAATCTCCAGTACAAAAAGAAAAGAAAACAAAATTAAAGAAAATGAACCCAGAAGGAGATTGGTGAAGTAGGGACTCTCATCTCATTCCAAAACTCTGGTTTCAGGAGTACTATCCTGTAAACTGGAGGTGCAGAGTGAAATGACTGGCCCTTGCTTCTGATCTGAGAAGAGGCAAGTTTGGTCTCTCTTAGTCCAGAGTGCAGGCCCCCACAGCACAGTACTCGGTATGCTATTGCCAAAATGAGAAGCAACTTGCTCTACGACCAAGGGTCAGAAAAGGCAATCCAGGTGAAAGGGTGTGGGAAAGATAGGGATAATGTGGGAACTACATTGGGATGAGTTTTGCTTCTCCTAAAGCCTGTTGAACTTGAAGCCTTTTAACTTGAAGCCAAGTTCAAAGTGAGGCCTCACAGGGCTCAGTGGTGCATGCCTGTATTCCCAGCAACTGGGGAGACTGAGGCAGGAGAATTGCAAGTTCAAACCAAGCCTCAGCTGCTTAGTGATTTAGTGTGACCTTCTCTCAAAATAAAAAACATAAAAAGGGCTGGGGATATGGCTCACTGGTTAAGCACCCCCGGGTTCAATACCTGGTCTCCCTCCCCCCCCCAAAAAAAAAGTGTGGCCTCAATTCCATTTTTGCGTAGGGATCTATTCAAAACCCAGGTATGCAAAGTGACCTCTGGGGATGCAAATCAGAGTGTTGATTCCTGGAGCAGAGTCACTGGTATGCAAACCATCTTCTTCTCAGAGAGCCATTGTGGACTGAGACAAGAGGGACTAGAGGTTTCTATGGGTAAATGTAAATATTAATTATCCTCCCCTTCAAGGCAAACAAAGAAGACCTTTCAGTGCAAGAAGGTGCACGTGACTTAACATGCAAATGGCACATTTGAATCTCTAACCCAAGGACCCCAGAGACTGCCATTCTTATGCTGGGGAGCCAGGTGGTGATGCATTAAAATGGCTGTTAAAATCTGCTCTTGACAGTGCACAAGAATTGAACCTGTCTTGCCTGGGCCAGGAAAGAGGGGCAGGGTTAGGGTTAGGGTTTGGAGTGCATGGCGGAGAGGGTGCAGAAAAAAGGTTGCAGGAGGGCTGGGGTGTAGCCCAGTGGTAGAGTTATTGCTGAGCATGTGCAATACCCTAGGTTCCATCCCCAGTACCACAAAAAAAGGAAAAGGAAAAAAGGAAGGCTATAGGGGATGATCCTGGCTGAGAAGTGGGGTAGTGGCAGTGATGATAGTACCTGCACCAAAGGAGGTCCTTGGATGCTAACACCCAGAGGTACTTCCGAAGCTTTGGAAAACAGAACAGGACCAGTTCCAGAGTTTTGCAACCTTAAGAGTGAAACCACAGGGCATCTGGAGGGAATATTGAGTGTTTTCACAGGGATCAAGAGACAGCAGGGTTTCCAGGCCCCCAGGCATACTCTTGGATAGAGCAGCAGCCCAGGTAGTTTGGCCCTGAAAGAATCAGTCTCAGAGCTCCTCAACCCTGACTACAGGAAGAGAGAGGCACAGTTTGCCCAAAGGCCGTCCCTAGTCCTGGCTGCCAACAACTTGAGTAGTCTCTTCCTGGCCTTCTTGCTTCTAGGCCAGAATTAAGAAGTCTTGTAGAGTGCGGTGGTGCACACCTATAATCCCAGCAACTCCAGAGGCTGAGGCAGGAGGATAGCAAGTTTGATGCCAGCCCTGGCAATTTAGTGAGACCCTGTCCCAAAATAAAAAATACAAAGAACTGAGGATGTAGCACTGAGGTAGGACACTTGCCTAGGATACATGAGGCCCTGGGTTCCATCTCCTGTACTGGAAAAATAAAAAAAGAATGAAGTCACAGTAATGCATCTTAGAAAGTCAGCTGTTCCAAATGCCATTTTTATTACATCACCACCTTGTTTGTAAAAGCCTTTCTTGTCTCCTTATTGTTTATGAGATCAAGCCACAAACTGGCTTTCTCTTTCCCCTTCCTCCTCCTTCTCTCTCTCTCATATCCTGGTCATCCTTTGAGGTCTGGTTTAACTCCTGTCTCCAACAGGAAGCCTTCTATAGCAATTCCAATCACAATTGTTCGTCTTGCCTTTCTCTGAACCTATACCACAGGTGAACTTTTTGCCGCTTTTGTTTGTTTTTTGCATTTTCTCTCATTGTTGTGTATACCTTTCCATAGGTTACATTGAGAGTTCCCCAAGGGCAGAAAGTTGCCTTTTGTTTGTTGGTTGGTATCCCTCATGGTACTTAACAAAGTGTAATTTATTTATTCATTAAACATATTTATTGAGCACGTACTATGTGTGGCAGGCACAATTCTGGTTGCTGGGAATACAGCTGCGAATAAACTGGAAAAACAACCCTGCCCTCATTCAGCTTACATTCTAGCATGGAGAGATAATGATCCCGGAGTGGGGAGAGGGAAGGTGTGTTTGTGGGGCTTGACATTTTTGATGGGGTGGCCAAGGTAGTCCTCAGTGGGAAATCTGAATGAAGTGAGGGAGTGAGACATGGATATCTTGGGGAGAGGGAGCAAATAGCAGAGCAAATAGGTGCAGAAAAGGCCCTGAGGCAGGATTGTGCTTGGCTTGTACAAGGAACAGTCAGGAGGTCAGTGTGGCTGGAGGATAGTAAGGAAACTGGGGAGGGGATGTTAGAGAGGTAATGGGGTCAGACAGGATAGGGCCTCGAAGGTCATTGTGATAACATTGATAATGGAAAGTTCTGAGCAGAGGAACATCTTGCTGAAGAGTGAGCACCTTCAGTTCAATTAATCCTGAACACTGAGGGCAGAACATGTATCCCTAGCCATGTTAGAGTCATCTTTCTATTCTCTATGGTGCCAGGGGATGCCTTCCCCAAGCCACCTCAAATAAACTTAGAATTTAAGAGCAGGGTGTTGCTGTGCACACATGACCTCAAGATTAGGCTTCTGATGGCTGTTCCTTTCAATCAGATTCCTGCCACTAAGCTTCTATGGGTGGAAATTCTGGAATTACTCTGGACAGAGTCCTTGGCCTCCAAGGAGTTTGGATACAGTGGCAAAAAATAGACTGGGCAAAAATCTCTATTATTTGCTATGATAGAGGAACTTGTTAAGTGTCATGAACACACACATAGGTGGAAACAAAGAATTTAGCATTTGGAAGAACTTCAAAAATGTGATATCTGATGGAAAGCATTCTAACCAAAGAGAAAAGGTTTATAGTGACAAAATATCAGAGGTGTTCAACAGAAGCCAGGAAACTATTAAATGAGCTGTTTCTATTTCTGATGGTCCTATTTCTGGTCCTTATCACCAGTCCTGTAGACTATTTATAGCAAAGGTCTTCAAACTGGTCCTGAAGAGTCACCATTCACAAGACAGATGTTCCCCATGTGAAAATCTGATCACTTCATTCCCCAGCTTATACTTCTTAAATGACATCCCTTTCCTCAAATGCCAAAAAATGAAGTTCCAACTAGCCAGGCCTAGGAGCTATAGGGGGCCATAGAGCTAGTGCAGACAGGGAACACAAGGTCTATAGACATGGTGGCAGCTACTACTTGGCATCCTCTCAGACTGAAACTCAGGTCTAATACAATTACAGAACTTTTAGTTACTTTAAAGAACCTAGAGATTTGGGACCTTAGGCAAAATCTGATTTTTTTCTTTCATTTTGGCATCTAGAGCCAAATAAATTTAAACATGATGAGGGCCAAATAAAAGTGCCCACAAAGGGGTGAGGGGCGTAGCTTAGTTTCAGAGCACTTGCCTAACATGCTGAAGACCTTGGGTTCAATCCCCAGGATGCCAACTCTCACACACAAATAAGCAAAATTATCCACAAGGGACATTCAGCCTGAAGTTGGCCAGTCAGCTAGTGGTGCTAGAGCTCTGAGTGGCCTGGGAGCCCAGCCGGAAATAAAGCTGGGAAAAGTCTGAGGAATCCAATCAGTCCTGAAGAGGCAAAGCTAACTACAGGCAAAGGAGTTGGGACTTCCTTTTGTGGCATTTGTGGAGGGTGAATCTTCGGTACCAGTTTGAAGACCTTTGCTATAAGTAGTCCACAGGACCAGTAATAAAGACTGGAAATAAGACCATGGGAGTGAGGAATGGAGAGAACAGAATCATGGGATGGTTTACAATCTAGTGAGAGACTACATCTACATGGCTAGACAGCAGGATGGAGGAACCAGGGGTGCTAGATACAAGAAAGGAAAGTGTCAAGACTAAGTACTTTTAGCATTCATCTTTCACTGATTTTTGGCAAGCACAAGGACAATCGATGGGTAGGAACCAAAGTATAAAAGGCAACAAAAAGTATTCTAACTCAAGATTTCTCAACTTTGGCACTCTTGTCATTTTGAGCAGGATAAGCCTTTGTTGTGGGGGCTATCCCATACATTTTAGGATATTTGCAGCATCCCTGTCCTCTACCCACTGAATGCCAAGAGCATGTCCCTCCACCAGTCATGACAACTCAAAATATCTCTGGACATTGCCAAATGTCCCCTGGGGGACAAAATCGCCTCTGGTTGGGACCATTGTTCTAAAGTCAGAAGGAGGGGAAATTCCCTGTCTGTGACTTCCCCTTCTTCATTGCGTTGCAGTGATGTGAGGATCTGTCTGGATTTTGCTCAATAAATGTCAGAAGATCCTTTGTGAGGTTTTTGCTTAAGAGACCATTATTTTCCGCTAAGCCATAGTGTATGCTGGTGTCCCTGTCCTTTGTGAACTCATGAGGAAATTTCTGTCAGATGTTTTCTTGTCTCTACCCTCTTCCACCTCCACTTACGGATAAGGGGAAATCCTTAGTGAGAAGGGTCTAGATCAATAAGATCAAAACAGCCCACTGGAGCAGCTGAGGTGCATAGGTCAGCCCAGGACTCCAACCACCCTGAGCTAAGGCAAAAGCAAGGTGACTGGTAGTCTTATGCCCAAGTCGTCAGGGCTATAAGGGTTAAAGCTAAATTTGGTGTTTCCTCATCATGATTTTGATTACTCAAAGCCAAACTGATGAGAGTTTCTTGTTTATACATTTCCTGGAAAGCTTTCCGTTTATCTGCATTCTGCTGCAGACCAGGACAGTGGCCTAATTCAATCCAAGATACCCTTTGAACAAAGTACACAGAGATTACAAATAAAGGTTTTGCATTGAAGAAACAGCATTCTTAATCCTCTTTACCACCTTCAAAAATGATTTTTAAAAAATTATTGCTGGATGTGTAAGGATCAGAAAGAAAGGGAATTAGTACAAATTCTTAGTCCTGGATAGTTGGCCAGAATCATCTCAGTGATATGAAATCAGATTCCTCCCTTCCCCTTGCCACCGTTTCTCTTTTTCCTCACACTGCCCAAATTCTCAGGGTCTTTTCTGAAGGCTAAATAACAAGTTGCAAACCTTATCTTTCTAATCATTGGCTGCCATTACAGGTTATTTTATTAAACACCCACTCGATCTATGCCAGGCAGTACCCATAATGGCACTCAGCCAGTCCCCAGGGCCTCCTTTTCCAACTGAAGACTCCTTAAAAGGGAGATGACATAATCATTTTGGAAATGTTATTGTAAACGCATTATATTAATGTTCATAGCAAATGTTAACAAGTGTGTATGTCTGTGGTGATAGGAGAGGGGAGGCCTTGGGTTACAGAATAGTCAACCTATTTACAGAGGGATTTAAAAATAATAGTACTATCACTCAGTTCTATATGCTTTGCTAATTTATGGGGCATTTTCATTAATATAATTTTATTCAAATGTATATATTTAAATATATATGGCAGGGATTTATACTGAACCTTTAATTGCAAGAATCAATACCTTAAGAGACAATGCAGGCAGGCCTTCCACCTAGAAGCCTCCCCTCTGATAACACACCGTTCTTTGTGTCCCATAATTCCATGTTCTTACCTTTATGATAGACCCTCAGACTGGTTGCAGCTCTTTGTTAGCACCATCTGCTTGTGTGTGTGTGTGTGTGTGTGTGTGTGTGTGTGTGTGTGTCTGAGGATGGAACACAGGGACTTGTGCATGTTAAGCACAGGCTCTACCACTGACACCCCCAAATTCTTGTTTTAAAGATCATCTTCCACAGTTCCTAGAAGTACTTCATAAATATTTATTGAACCTGAGGGCCTTCATTCCAAGAGTGGAGCATTTGTTTTGATTGGGTTAAACATCCTAATGCCCTTTGGGTGAGGTTGATACTGGGTACGTTATCAGTCAATTTACTGCTTTATTTTTTGCAACTGCTTTTCAGGTATATACATTGATTTAATTTGCCCCCAATACACCTCACTTAATGGGTCTCATAATCCATTCAGACATGACTCTTTCCTGGAGGGGATGATGACAAAATAATGCTTCCTACAACATGCCCTGATCCCTACTACCTGAGGACGTATTGTCTTACATAGTAAAAATGACTGCAGATGTAATTTAATCAAGGCTTTTATGTTGGGAAGATTATTGTGCATTATCTGGAAGGCCCTGTCTAATCCAAGGGGAAAATGAAGGTAGGAAGTTCAGTCAGAAAGAGATGGGAAGCAAACAGAGGTCTGAGTGGTACCGCAACAAAGCAAAGAATGTGGGCAGCCTAGAAACTGGAAAAGTCAAGAAGACAGATTCTCTTCTAGAATGTTGAAAAGAAATGCACTTTGATGTTAGGTTAGTGAAACTTCTGACCTCCAGAAGTGACTAAATTTGTGGAGATTTGTTATCGCAGCAGTGGGAAACTCAGAAGGGTTCTCACTTTTCTCCTTCCTCGACCTTTCACAGGCACCTACTTTCTTGTATTCAATGTGCAGTCTTCCAACTCATTCCATGCTCTGAATATATATCCTTGAAAATAAATATACAGGAAGTTGGTTGGTGCATTCAAAAATACAAGTACATTGTATGGTACTGTCCTTCGTATTTGGAATGTTGATTTAAAAAATAATCCAACTCAATATACTGCATCACCAGCTTTCAGATATACTGTTTGTCCTTCTCATAAAGCACAGGTGCCACCAAATCTGTTTGGACTTTCGAGTCCACCCAGTGAAGTAGGGCTGGTGTTAGTAACCCTGGAGTCAGAGTTTAGGAAACAAGGGCTCAGAGGCCAAGGGCTGGCAGCCAGGTTTTCCGACTCCCAGGCCAAGGTTCTTTCCACAGATGACAGTGCCCTAGTGTCCAGCAGGGCACAGCCCTTGGCACCTCCGAGGCCCCTCAAGTGCGCACCCAGCCGCAACTCCAGCGGCCGCTGACTCCACGGCGCCGAGGGCGGGGGCCCGCGGGCTCTTGAGCTGGGCCGCGACGTGGTCGAGGAAGTTGTATTTGGTCAGAGACCGGACCTTGGAGCGGCGGGTGGAGGCCGAGCGACGAGGCCACGTCTCTTGCGCGCCGTGGGAGCCTCGGGAGCCGCCGGCGCCCCGCCCCCTCCGCCCGCGCTCGCTGGCTAGGGTTACCTGCGGCCGTGGGCGGGGCGGCCCTTCCCGTCTGCGCCGGCCCCCAGCCTCCAGGGCGGCGGAGCCGGGAAGTGGGAGAGGGAGCGAGTAGGCGGAGACTGCCGAGGCTCCAGCCCGGCTGGGCTCCTAGGCAAGGGGCTGCATGGAGCGGCCGGCGCGGCTCTACGGGCTGTGGGCGCTGCTGCTCTGCGCCGGTGGCGGCAGGAGCGCCGCGCCCACAGGTGAGTGGGGCCCCTGGTCCGGGATGGCTGCCGGAGAGCTGGGGATGGTAGAGGTCGCGGCCGAAAGGCCGGCGAGGGCATCGCGGGGCCCAGGGGTGCGTCGAGGGCAGGCGCTGGGAGCTGCCCTCGCGTCGCCCCGCGTTCGGCGACCGCACCTTCCCGCGATGACTGTCTGGGGTCCTGCGTTCGCACTGGGTTCGAGGTGAGAGACCCAGGAGTGTCGGGGTTTTCCCAGGCGCGGTGGTGGCGACAGCGGAGCAGGGGGCGACGGCAGGCAGTCTCGCTTCCCTAGCGCCGTCGGGAAGAGCCCAGTAGGCTGGCGCCCGGGGGCGGTACCGAAACCTGCCTGTGGCTTTGCCTGTGAGCCCAGGAGGGGTTGAGGGAGCCGGAGATGGCTGGGAAGGCGACCCAAGTCCGGGCGAGCCCGGAACTTCCCGGGATCTGCCCAGGGCGGCGCAGATCCTTACTATGGGAACGTGGCTTTTGGGGGGTGGAAGTTGACGGGAAGCACTTAAGATCCCGGTCCCTGAAGAAAAGGACGTGAGAGTCACAGCCTTCTCTGGCATCTGAGAAATCCGTTGAGAAACCTGGAGCACCATCTGGGCGGATCTTCCCCCTTTAATAAATTTATGTTCTGAGTTAATCTTAGATATTTGGAAAAGTTGCAAAGATTGTTCAGAAAGTTCCCCTATCCTCCTCAACCCTTTACAGAAACTTTGATTAATCAACACTGCAAAGTTGCTATGAAAATTAAAGCTTAATGATTTCTTCTGTTCCTGCTATGAGTGGTCTTTAGGACATTTTGGGCGGCAATGGTAGCTCCAAATTTTATAGATTTTATTATTATATTGATATAAAAACCAACAATTTGCTTATTGCATTTTTACCAATGTGCTCTGCTTTGAAACTCAAGTTAAAACGTCAGCTAGGAAACCTTGATGCCATCTAGTCAGTGAACATAATGTATACAGAGTCTGCTTTGTGCCAGGCAGTGTTCTAAGGGGCTAAAGATGCTACAGTGAACAAAATAGATCAAATTTTTGCCCTGTGGAGCTAATGTACTATTGGCAGAGTCAAGGGTGCAGCGGGAGGGTGTAAAATATATGGTATGTCAGATGACACTAAGTGCTGTGGAGAAAAAAAAAAAAAGACAGGGCAGAGGTATGCCATTGTAAATTTTTCAGAACTTACTGAAAAAGCAGCATTTGACTAGAGACCTGAGGGACGCTTGAAGTTTGACTGTATGTGAGTGTGTGTGTGTGTGTGTGTGTGTGTGTGTTGCTAGGGGTAGAACCCAGGGCCTCATACATGTGCATGCCAAGCCAGTGCTCTATCACCAAGGTGCATCCTTAGCCTTTAAAAATTATTGAACTGCCTGCCTGTCTGCTGAGCCAGGCTCTGAAAGTCAACTTAGAATCTTAGAGGATACAGCATGATCTTTGCCCCCAAAATGTTTCTGGTTCAACTGGGAACACCTGATTTCCACAAGTACGTGAGGAAATTTTAGGTCAGAGAAGGGAAGGGACTTGTCTAAGGTCACCCATATTATTAGTCTCCTGATACTCCCTGTGCCACTGCAGCACCCTCCCTCCCACAGAGTCCCTCCCACACGCACCTGAAACAACAGCTGGCCTTCTAGACAATACTGGCAACCCCTGAATTTTGTCACAGTGATTTGTTGGTAACTTGTTTACTTAGAATACAAAAACTTTTGCTCCCCATTAGAAATATCAGTAGAGCCAGGCATGGTGGCACATGCCTGTAATCCCAGCAGCAGCTGGGGAGACTGAGGCAAGAGGATTTTTTTTTTTTTTGGGTGCTGGGGATTGAACCCAGGGCCTTGTGCTTGCAAGGCAAGCAATCTACCGACTGAGCTATCTCCCCAGCCCCTATGCAAGAGGATCTTGAGCTCAAAACCAGCCTCAGCAAAAGCAAGGCACTAAGCAACTTAGTGAGCCCCTGTCTCTAAAATACAAAATAGGGCTGGGGATGTGGCTCAGGGATCAAGTGCTAGTACCAAAAAAAAAAAAAAAAAAAAAAGAAAAGAAAAAGAAAGAAAGAAAATATCAGTAGACTTTCCACTGAGGTATGATGACAAAAACATTAGTTATCCCCAGTCATGAGACTTTAAGTTTTGGTACTTTTGACATTTACAGCTGTGAGACTCTGAGCTAGTCATTTACCCCTCCCTTGGACCACAGTTTTATCATCAGTGAAATGACGAGGTTGAATTCCTTAAGTTCTAAGAGCTCTTCCACCTTTGACCCATTAGTTTTAAACATGATTAGGTTACCAGCTTAGTTTAGTCTGTTCAGCTCAATAGCCCACATTGTGGCAGGTCCTAATAACGGCTAGCATTTATATAGTGTTTACTCTGTGCCCAGCAAATTTCTAAGTGCTTTACTTCTATTTCATTTAATCTTTACAACCTAAGCCATAGGTGCTGTTACTAGTTCCATTTTATGTATGAGGAAGCTGAGGCACAGTGAGGGTATGACCCTTGCCCAAATAAAGGGGAGGAGTGAGGCTTCAAACCCCAGCAGCCTGATTCCAGAGGCTATGCCCTTAACCACTATACTCAGTGTCCCTCTCAGTAGATGTGAGGGTAGTCCTTAGCTGGCAGGGAACTGTTTGCCTCCCAGGCAGCAGGGCAGTACTGGTTGGGACCCATGAAAGTATATGCAGACTACAGAAGCAAATGATATATATTGGAGACTGACTTTATGATGGCTGAACTGTGTAATCCAAATAATAAATACTATAGGCATTCTGAAGAGAGGAAACTGCAGGGATTGATAGTTTCATGGAAGAGGTAAGATTTGAGCAAGACCTCCAAGATGGGTGGAATTTGAGTAGGTAGAGAACTGATTCCCAGTGGGAGATGGTTGGCAGGAGCAGACCCAGAAGTGAAGGTAAGAGTGCTCTTCTGTGGTAAGGAGCCTGAACTGGTAGGAGAGGCCATTGGCAAGGTCAATTGAGGCAGAAGAGATTTATTTGCTTTTTTTTTTTTTTTGGTACCTGAGATTGAACCCAGGGGCTTAACCACTGAGCCACATCCCCAGCCCTTTTTATTTTGAGTCATGGTCTCACCAAGTTGCTTAGGGCCTCACGAAGTTGCTGAGGCTGTCTCTGAACTTGTAATTCTCCTGCCTCAGCCTCCTGAGCCACTGGGATTACAGTTGTGTGCCATTGCACCCTGCTTTGTTTGCTCCTATAGACCCTGAACTGGACATGGTCTGAGGGAAATGAGGAGAAGCAAGCGGGAAGACTTGACTAGTTAGGAAAGCCACTGGAGTGTGAAGCTCTGTGGCAATTGGGGATTACAGGTCTCTGTTGGAAAGATGTGCTCTGTACACCTCCACTGCAGGACCATGATTTACTGGTGTCTCCTTCACCTGGTGAGGTTCAACAGAGCATGTTGTTGTGGTTGGAGTGATTAAGAAAGATGTTGCAAGAAAAAAAAATGGACAGGAGTTGATGACTGAGTGGATGTGAGGAAAGGAGATGGATGACTCATATATGATTCTTGTGATTTCCTTAATTTTTCCCAGAATGTGCCAGCTCCTGTGACTGGACAGAAGAAAAAACTATAAAATAAGCAAAATGCTTTAAAATTTAAAAAATATTGATTGTGTTAACTCTTACTTCACGTAGTATGTGGTGCTAGATGACAGTACGCTCACTTGGGGTTTTCATTTTAGCTGGAGGAGATACATGGGTCATTTCTTCCTTCCCTCTTCCCTTTCTGAAGTCAATGATTAACCCCCAAGAAATATTGGAAAGTAGATGTCTAAGGAAGGTACAAGGGATACCTTTTAAGTCTCAAAGGCCATGGATACATAACAATTTCACAGAAAGCTGAAGCAACTATTTAGAACCATTTTGTCTAGTCAAAGAGAAAGCAGCACTGGGCACGTGGCACTCACCTGTAATCCCAGTGGCTCTGGAGGCTGAGGCAGGAAGATCATGAGTTCAAGGCCAGCCTCAGCAACTTAGCGAGACCCTGTCTCAAAATAAAATATTTTAAAAGGCTGAGGATGCAGCTCAGTAGTTAAGTGCCACTGGATTCAATTACTGGTACCAATAAATAAATAAATAAATAAATAAATAAATAAATAAATAAAAATAAAGGAAAAGAAAAAGAAAATGGATAGCTAACACATAGTACTTGCTCTGTGCAAAAACTATTCTCAATGCTTTACCTATATTAACTTATTTAATCCTTACAGTAGCCCTTTGCAATAGGTTATTGTTCTCTTTCTCATGTTATAGGTAAGAAACATGTGGATAGAGAGGTTAAGTAACTTCCCATTTATTAATGGGGTATGAATTTGGGCAGTCGGGCTCTATAGCTTTTCCTTCTAATTACTACACTATAGTGAAAGAGCAGTTAGAGATCTTTACAAGAAGTATCATCACCACTTCTTTATGTATATGTTTGAGTGTATTATACACATACACACACACAGTTCTCATGTATTCATATGTTTAAATATTTGGTGATTATATTTTGAGATGTATTTATTTATGCTGGGGATTTAGCCCAGGGTGCTTTACCACCGAGTGACAGCCCCAACCCTTTTTTATTTTTATTTATTCGAAAAGGTTTTTTTAGTCATAGATAGACATAACACCTTTATTTTATTTATTTATTTTCATGTGGTGCTGAGGATTGAACCCAGTGCCTCACATGTGCTAGGCAAGTGCTCTACTTCTGAGCTACAACCCCAGTCCCCCCAGCCCTTTTTATTTTTTATTTTGAGACAGAGTTGTACTAAGTTGCTTAGGAACTCGCTAAGTTGCTGAGGCTGGCCTTGAACTTATGATCCTGTAGCCTAAGCCTCCTGAATTGCTGAGATTGTAGATGTGCACCACTGAACCCAGCTCAATTTTTTATTGTGATAAAATACAAATGGTCCTCTATTTAATAATGATCTCGCCTACGATTTTCAATCTTACAGTAGTGTGAGGTTACACTACATATTAAAAAGAAACTATTTCAAATTTTGATCTTTTTAATAAACATGACATTCAATATTTTATCATAAAATAGACTTAGATGATTTTGCCCTCACTATAGGCTAATGTAAGTTTTCTGAGCCCATTTAAGGTAAGCTATTCTAAGCTATGATGTTTAGTAGATTAGGTGTATTTAAAGACATTTTCTTTCTTTTTTTTTAAAGTAAGAGTCAGGTTTTGCTATTTTGCGCAGGCTGAATTTGAACTCTTGGGTTCGAGTGATATTCCTGCCTCAGCCTCCCAAGTGACTAGGAGTACAGACGCAAGTACCCAGCTTGTTTTCTGTTCTTGTCTTGTTTTGATAGTAGCCATCCTAATGGGTACAAAGTGGTATCTCATTGTATTTTTGAATGATATTTCCCTAAATGTTAGATATTGTGAACATTTTCATGTGCTTTTGACCATTTGTACATCTTGTTTGGTGACATGTCTATTCAAGTCCTTTGCCTCTTTTTGACTTGGGTTTTTTCTTTGTTATTGGGTTTTAAGAATTCTCTCTATATTGTGGATATGAATTCCTTATCAGATATGATCAATAACTATTTTCTCCCATTCTGTGGGTTGCCTTTATACTATGTTGATATTGCCATCTGATATACAAATTTTTAAAAATTTGCACAAACTCCAACTTGTCAATTATTTTTGTTACCTGTGTCCTTAGTGTCATATCAAAGAAATCAATGCCAAATCCAGTGACATGAAGCTTTTGTCTCACATTTTCTTCTAAGAGTTTTAGATATCACATTTAGGTCTTTGTTCCACTGTGAGTTCATTTTTGCACACAGTGTTTTGTAAGGTCTTCCTTCTTTCTTTCACATGTGGATATCCTGTATTCCCAGCGTCATTTGTTAAGACTGTCCTTTCCAATGAGTGTTCATTTGACATCCTTGTCAAAAATCATTAGGCCATATATGTGATGTTATTCTCATGTTCTCTATTTTATTCCCTTGTTCTGTATGTCTTTGTGAAAGGACCATGCTGATTATTGATTATTATAGCTTTTTAGTAAGTTTTGAAATCAGAAGTATGAGTCCTCCAGCTTCATTCTAATTTTTCAAGATTGTTCTGGCTATTCAGATTCTTTTGAGGTCCTATATGAATTTTAGAATGGGTTTTTCTATTGCTGCAAAAAACGTCATTGGAATTTTGTTTTGTTTTGTTTTGTTTTTAGCAGTGCTGGGGATCAAACTCAGGGCCTTGCTAAACAAGAGCTCTATCACTGCATCACCTTCCCATCCCAATGTCATTGGAATTTTGATAAGGATTGTATTGAATCTTGAGGTCACTTTAGATAGAATTGACATCTGTTTTGTTTTGTTTTGTTTTGTTACCCTGAATTGAACCCAAGGGTGCTTACCCACTAAGTCACTTCCCTAGCCCTTTTTATATTTTATTTAGAGACAAGATATCACTAAGTTGTTTAGGGACCTCACTAAATTGCTGAGGCTGGCTTTGAATTCACGATCCTCCTGCCTCAGCCTCCCGGTTTGCTGGGATTTCAAGCGTGAGTCACCATGCCCGGCTAGAATTGACATCTTAATAATATTAAGTTTTGTAATACATGAACATGAGATGTGTTTCCATTTATTTATGTCTTCTTTAATTTCTTTCATAAATGCTATATATATCTTTATAAATATATAAATGTTTTATATATATATATATACACACACATATATATATCTTTTTTAGTTGTCAGTGGACCTTTTTTTTTATATGCAGTGCTGAGAATCAAACCTAGTGCCTCACACATTCGAGTCAAGTGCTCTACCACTGAACTACAACCCCAGCCTTGTAGTTTTTATTATACAAACCTTTGACTAATTTGTTAAATTAATTCCAAAGTGTTTTATTCATTCTGAGGCTACTGTGAAATGGAATTGTTTTTGTAATTTCCTTTTCCTGTGGTTATTTTTAGTTTATAGAAATATGACTAATTTTTGTGTGGTGACTTTGTATCCTGATACATAGTGGAATTCATTTATTAGTTCTAACAGTTTCTTGTGATATCTTTAAGATTGTCCACATATAAGATCATGCCATCTTCAAATGCATAATTTTACTTCTTCCTTTCCAACTGGATGCCTTTTATTTTTTGTGTCTAAGTACTCTGGTTAGAAATTCCAGGAATATGTTGAGTAAAAGTGGCAAAAGTGGCATCATTGTCTTCTTCCTGGTCTTAGAAAAAACTTTCAGTCTTTCACCACCGAATGTGATGTTTGTTGTGGATATTTCATATATAGGATTTATTATTGTGAAGTACTTTCCTTATAGTCCTAGTTCGTTGAGTATTTTTATCATGAAAGGTTTTTTTTTTTTTTTTTTTTTTTTGTACCAGGGATTGAATTCAGGTGTGTTCAACTGCTGAGCCACATCTGCAACCCTTTTTATTTTTTATTTTGATCAGGGTCTCAATGAGTTACTTAGGGCCTCACTGAGATGCTGAGGCTGGCTTTAAGCTCACAGTCCTCCTTCCTCAGCCTCCTGAGCCACTGGGATTACAGGCGTGCACCACCATGCTTGGCTTTTTCTTATTTTTCTTCTCCTTCTTTCATTTGTCTCTGTTATAATCTTCATCAGTTCCTTCCTCTTCATAAGTCTGGATTCCATTTGATAAATTACTGTAACTATAGTCCTTAATTAATTATAATTCAATTTGCCACTTTAGAAAATTTGGGGGGATTATTTTTTTAATGAATTTAATACATTTTATTTTGGATTTTTCTTGTTGGTTCTGGGGCTCTTTCTCATGCTAGGCAAGTGTTCTACCATTGAACTGCACCCCCAGCCATATTTTGGAATAATTTTTGATTTACAGAAGGGTTGGAAAGATTGGATAGAAAGTTCCACCCAGTTATTGGGGAATGACATTGATAGTCCTGGTTTTAGGAGTTCTCAGGAATGTTTGAAATGTTGTTTCATGGCTTCTCCTCTTTCCCTCTTCAGATTAGTCAAAGCTTCAGTTCCAGCTGCTTAGTGTCAGACCTCAGGGGAACAACTGGGCTGCTAAATCTCTTTCTCAGTACTTCTTTGGAAAAGCTCTCAAAACAACAAAAATAATAACCAGATCATGTTAGAGAGCACAATTAAAGACAAACTTCTTAAATCTACTTGCAGAAATGCCGAGATTAAATTGGCTATTACAAATTGAGATTTAAATCCCAAGTGCAGGGAACCCCAAATTCCTGCATGAGCACAACTCAGAAATGCTAGTATTTAAAAATATATTCTTCTTTGTGTTCACAGCATATCAAATACAATTGGCCCTCTTTTGTCAAAGGGTCCCATATCTGTGGGTCAAGCAACCACAAATTGAAAATATTTGAAAAAAATTGCGTCTCTACTGAACATGTACAGACTCTTTTTCTTGTCATTATTCCCTAAACAATAGAGTATAACAACTGTGCATCAGTTACATTGTATTAGGTATTATAAATAATTCAGAGACCATTTAAGGCATAAGGAAGGATTTGTGTTAGGTTATAGGCATATACTACTCCATTTTGTGTAAGGGACTTGAGCATCCATAGATTTTTGGTTTCCACAGGTGGAAACAAATTTCCATGTATACTGAGGGAGGCCTGTAGTTAAAAACATGACAGAACCACATTTTCCAGGTTGTGGTTCCAGCTCTGCCATTTACTAACCATCTGCTATGGGGCAAGTGTGACTTAACCTCCCTGTACCTCAGTCACGTCATCTTTAACATGAGGCTGATAGCAGTTCCTATCTCAAAGGTTGTTGTGAGAATTAAATGTATTAACATGTGTAGAGTATTCGCAACAGTGCCTGGGTCAGTAAATGCTAGATATTGTTAACTCAACTATTATTATTCTTGACTTTTAGGAAGTGAGAGAATGGACTAAATGAACCATTAAAAATACTGGCTGGTATTGATAAATTTCTTTTGTGTGCTTGTTTTGAACAGCAACTCAGCCACCTGTGACGAATTTGAGTGTCTCTGTTGAAAACCTCTGCACAGTAATATGGACATGGAATCCTCCTGAGGGAGCCAGTCCAAATTGTAGTCTAAGGTATTTTAGTCATTTTGGTGACAAACAGGACAAGGTAAGTTTTCTGGAACATACTGCATTGTTGAGGTAAAGTGAACGCTATATTTTGGGAACCAAGAATAAGTCAGAATTCTAATCTTACTTCAAAATGGGAATTCTATTTTGGGTTGTATCCAAATTTCAATAGGAGTTGAACCAGCTATTGACAGAATTGAACATTTAAAAAATATTTATGTTATTATTAAAGTTTGTTCTTACCTGTAGCTGTGTCAACTTGCATCTATGTAACACTTTCAGTTTTCAAGGAACTTTCACATTTAACATCTTGTACAGATAGATATGCAAGAACTTTGTGGTCTAAAGTAAGTGGCCATAAAGAAAGTGAAAAACTAAGATGTCAGTAGTAGTTGGGTTTGAGGAGAACGTTTCCTGATGCCTGAGGAAAAATGAAGGAAACTTTTTAGTCAAATGTATTCAACTAATTTAAGTAAATGAGTATTAACAGGATTGGATAATTTCAGGGTCTTTATGATAATCTTTTCAACTGTAATATCTTTATACCTTCTTTCAGTATGCATATATATGGTGGGAAAATTTTGGTGGTGGGAAAAGTCAAACTAGATTTAGTTGGCACACTACTCTTAACTGACTTAGCTGGTAAGTGACTTAACCTCTCTAAGCCTTAGTATCCTGGTGTGTTAAATGGGACTTTACTCACTTCCCTGGCTTGCTGGCATGTAGGAAATAATGTATATGAAAGTTGAATAGTGATGTTGGAACAGGGAAATTTCCAGAGGAAAATTTGCTTTCCTCTCCCTTCTCTGCTGAGGTATTAATTATGGCTTAAGTGTTAATTGAGGCTTGTCAGAAGTAGTTGTGATTGATTGATTGATTGGATTGAACCCAGGAGTACTTTCCCCAGCCCTTTTTATTTTATTTTGAGATACATGCAGTCATCTCACCTGATTAGAAATTGCTTTCTGTTTGTTTTATTTATTTTTTGTACTGGATATTGAACCCAGAGGTACTTTACTACTGAGACTTATCCCCAGCCACTGCTCCCCGCCCCCAGCCCCCAGTTTGAATCAAGGTCTTGCTAAATTGCTTAGAGCTTCACTAAGTTGCTTAGAGCCTTGCTAAGTTGCTGAGGCTGGTCTTGAAATTGTGATCCCCGTCTCAGCCTCCAGTGCCTTTGGGATTTCATGGTGTGGGCCACCATGCCTGGCAGTATTTGCATTTTAGAAGAGGTCCTCTAATAGAAGTTCCAGGAGTGAAACTCAAGTTCCCCTTTACATACTATTGGCTTCTTCCTCTTCCTAAGGAAGAGTCTTAGGTATTTGAAGTCTTAGTGCTTATTTTTGGTAGAAAAGGATTTTAAGTGCCTTTGCATGTGAATCCCATGGTCACATAAGTATCTAAGTGAAACTCTGAGGAGAGTCAGGTCCCTTTTCATTAACTTGTCAAGGATCAGTCGGGTAAATATGCTGATATTATAGCCCAGAAATTAAGCTAAGTCTTCAGTGTACTTAGAGAAATTTAGACTTGAAAGTCTAAACCTTAAGACACAGTGCAATTAAATAGAATTGGGTTTGAAAATTTGTCTCTTCCCCTCTCAAGCTCTGTGACCTTGGATAAGTCACTTTACCTCTCTGAGTCTCCATTTCTTTGTTTTTAAAATCTGGGGTGGGACCGAGGATTTCATGTGCATTAAAGGAAAAGAGATTTGTCATGTACCTGACAGTTTGTGCTCAAGTAATTGTTAGCTATTATTATTAATGTTGTTAGGTTGAAATGCACAAAATTGCCACTAGTATAGCATAAAAATGTTTGAATGTTGTCAGTATGATATAATTCAGCCTAAGATTATCATTTAATTTTTTTGTTCCCTCTATTTTGCCCCTGAAGAGACCAGATGGAGACCATAAAGGGTAACCTCTGCCTGAGGCCTTCTTGTTATTTTAGCCATTTAAGGGTTAATATTTATCAATCCTGCAGTTCTGATAAATGTAGATTATTCTTTCCAATTAGTGATGGTGAATTTCCTGTCTTGACCTGTTGGAGTTTACTATGCTAAAGCTGAAAATAAGTGGCAGGAGTAATTTTCCTCCCTTCTTTCTGTCCTTCGGATACACCATTAATATCATAGGTAAAAGTGGGATGTGTATACCTTTGAAACATTGAAACAGTGTCATTATGATGGTTTGTACATGTTAGTGGACTTATGCAGTGTCCAGTGGTCCCAAGTTGCTAAATGAGATAAACTCTGGAGATCATTTTCAATCTTCAGATGGTAGGCTCATCAGTCAATGTCTATTAATTCCCCAATCTGAAAAGTAGAAGGATCTAGTATCAGATTTTAGTTATCTTTCATCACCAAGAGATAGGCAAGTCCCACTGGGTGAATTAATCAAAAGTCCCTTCTGTCCAGGCATCTAGAGAGGCAGAAGCTGAAGCTGACTCCTTTTCCTTCTGGGAAAGGAATTTTGGAGTTGGGAAGGTACAATCCAACCAAGTGAACATTGGTCCAGATAAATAAACTCAGGACTGTTGATACATTTTCAAAGGATGCCAGATTCCCTGAGGGGTGGAGAATAATATAGGAGCTACCAGTAGAATGATTCACCAAAGCCGAAAGTCACATGGGAGCCATCACACATATCTCATCAAGATCTGATGGGAGGAATCTAGTCCTTCGTGTGATAGAGATATGCCTGACTTGGCAATCATTAATAATCAGAGTTCCTATTTTCTTTTGGCAGTACTAGGGATTGAACTCAGGGGTGCTTTACCACTGAACTACACCTCCAGGCCTTTTTATTTTTATTTTTATTTTGAGACAGGTTCTTGCTGAGTTGCCCAGACTGGCCTTGAACTTGCCATCCTCATGCCTCAGCCTCCTGAGTGGCTGAGATTACAGGTGTGCACCACAGCGCCCAGCCACAGTTCCTACATTGTTTGAACCAATTTAACATTATTTACCTTGAACTCTCAAACACTTTAAAAAATATTATTTAAAAAATATTTCCTCCCAGTGTCCCATTTCTAAATTATCTTATTATTCATGTGCCTAAAAGATAAGATTCAGATTTAGGTACTAAAGCATTTAAAAATTTTTAAATTCCATTATAATAAAAATCTCTGTGTAATAAAGCTCCTCATCCTTCTAACTGAAACCATATCTAATATGATAAGAGAACTGAAATTTTTTCATGATGATTCTAGTTTATCGGTGTTTTTAAATTTGTGGAAAAATTATTTTTTTTGTGGTCTGTAGCTGGAACCCAGGGCTTCACACATGCTAGGCAAGTACTCTACCACTGAGCTCACCCCAGTTCTAATTTATGATAGCTGATGGTACATTTTTCCCCTGGTGTCCTCAAAAGGCAAATACAGATTCCAAACAAGAATTATCAAGGATCCTTAGGCCAGTGTGACTCATTTAGGGGTAGATAGGACTTGTGTTCAGTACAATTGTGAGTTTAGTGAAATTTTCATGCAAAGCCTTCCTGCTGCCTTAACGTGATGCTGGGAGGTGGTCTTCAGCTTCACAGGCCCAGAAACCTCATTTCCTTAGCACACATTGATCTCTTAAGGGGCATTTCCTTACTTTGCTGTGAAAAGTAAAATGATGATGCATTCTAGAAAGACTCCTGTCAGCATAACTGGTGTGTTCCATCCTAGTGGGCAGAGCCTATATGGGAAGCCAAATGATAAGTAGGTTTCTTGGCAAGGAATCAGGAATTTGTTGTGAAAATGTACTTTGCTAAGAATAGCTTGAGGCCCCACTGAGGGTAAGCAGAGCTTTGCTGGATACTCAATGTCCATGTAGCTAAGTCACCCCCTCTTTTCTCCCAGCCAGAATTTTGCTCAAAGATATTTCTTTTTCCAGGTGGACCAACTTCCCTGTTCATAGTGCTGTCTTGACTGGGCCTAAGAACTATTCTGTTTCTGTAAAGGGATTTTTTTCATGTCTTTGCTATGGTTTATTCGTTGTTGAATACTTCTTAGCAGGTATTGTTACATCCAGGTTTTGGAGGTATCTCACAGTTGCCCTCATGCTTAGCTGGCATCAAGCATGTGAAATGTCAGAATAGCTGTTTGGGGTAGTAGATAGAGCTAACTGTGACCAGTTTTCCCCTTCATGATCATCAGCACATTTTAAAAGGAAATATTATCTGAAACTTGAGTCAGACACTGTTACAAAACAGGAAGTACTCTCCTTGAAGCTCTGATTGAAAGCAGCTCCATTCTTAATTATTCCAACTCTGTCACCTTTGGAATTGTTAATTTTCCAGAGAGCCCTTTAATTTCATTTTTCTAAATCATAATAACTGAATTGGTGATTTGTGTCTTTAAGATGTCTATAAGTTGACTTTTGTGGCTCCACAAATCTCATCCACTTTTTAGAATAAGAGTGTATGTACTCAGTGCACATAGTGACTCTTGAAATTTATATGCATATGGAGGATAGTCAGAATAATCAAACAATACAGAAAAGTGTTTAATGAGGAGTGTTTATTTGACTTTCAGTCCCCAGAGATAACCACAATTACCATTCTTAAAGCAATCCTTTTTTACCTTGATCTTGATGGTATAGTACATCTGCTTGAAATTGAATTTTGATAATCATATTGTGTTTCCTATAAAGTGGTTTTTGACAGCTGATGCGTTAGCATGGTATGTTTGTAGATACATTTCATGATGTTGACAGTTTTAAAACGTGGGAAATTTTCTTTAATCCACACCAGTGTTTGTCAGTGGTGGCACAGCTTACATTTGGTGCAGGATTATTTGTTGTAGGAGGGAAGGCTATCCTGTTTTTTGCAGGATATTTAGCATCTTCCTTAACCTCTATCCTCTAGCTGCTAGTAAGTCCCCCACCTTCCAAGTTATGGATGTCCCCAGACATTACTGAATGTCCTCAGGGATGGAAAGAGAACAAAACTACTCTCAATTGAGGATCATTCATCCACAGTGTTTGACGACGACTTACCATTTAAAAAAAAATTTGGGCATACTAATGTTAAAGTTTTTAAGTGCATTTTTGTGTGTTTGCTCAAGCAATACCTTTTTAAACTTTCTAACCTCAGATAATTGCTCCAGAAACTCATCGTTCAAAGGAAGTGCCCCTAAATGAGAGGATTTGTCTGCAAGTGGGGTCCCAGTGTAGCACCAATGAAAGTGAGAAGCCCAGTGTTTTGGTGGAAAAGTGCATTTCCCCCCCTGAAGGTAACAACTGGAAAAACACTCTGTCTTGGTGTTTAGGGATTAAATCCAAATGCTATATGTACTTGTGTTTATTGGTCATTGATTCATTCAATTTTCAAACTTTTACTGCATCTAATAAGGGCCAGACAGTGTACTAGGTGCTGACAACACAATGGTAAATCCAAGTTTGTCTTTGCCTTCAGTGTGCTCAAGACAGCTGGAATAATAATGTCTATTAGTTCTAGTGCTTTATAAATTGAAAAAATGAACACACACACACGCACCCACTTCCTTAAATTGAGCCTCATTAGCTTATCTTGTGAAGTGAGTATACCATGTATTATTATCCTGATCTGTTTTATAAGGAAGAAGACAACTGAGTGACTTGCTCTAGATCTTCAGATTTCAGGTCCAGTGCTTTTGTTAAAACCAAAATACTATCTTATTCATGATATATGGAAAATAGGTATACAAGATGTATTTGGGGAAGAATGTTAAAAAAGGGAAATAAGCATGTTGGCCTAGCTTCAGTACATGACTAGCGCTGGGAAAAACTGACAAGTAATGAGGTTGATCCTTGTCCCCCAATCTCACATCACCCAACGTCCTTCTAGCTCATATGTTGCATACAGAGTATAGTGTATACTGATAAGAGCAGGGTTATGAGATACTAGCTGTCTTAGGTTTAAATCCTAACTGTCACTAATCACAGAAAAAGTATGATCTTAGGCAGATTCCTTAGCCCCTGTACACCTCAGTTTTCTCATCTATAAAATGGGCATGATGGTGGTAACTACCTCTTGAGATTATTGAGAGAATTATCTAAGTCAATATATGTGAGATACTTAGAATGATCCCTGGCAAGAGAAAATGCTATATACATGTTCATCCTTCCTTCCTTCTTTCCTTCCTTCCTTCCTTCCTTCCTTCCTTCCTTCCTTCCTTCCTTTTCTTTCTTCCCAGTCTCCCTCCATCTTATCTCCCTTCCCTTCCCTTCCCTTCCCATTTTTCTTCTCTTTCTTTCCCCTCTTCCTTTCTTCCCTGGGATTGAACTCAGGGGCACTTAACCACTGAGCCACATCTCCAGCCCTTTTTATTTTTTTATTTCCAGACAGTCTCTGGCCTTGAACTTGTGATCCTCCTACCTAAGCCTCCTAAGCAACTGGGATTACATGTATGCACCACCATGCCCCGCCACATGTTATTTCTTAATATTATGTTGTCCCTTGGTTAGGTAGGGCAGGGACCTATTTTCCACCTCCATACCTTAGCGCCACATGCCCTACCTGCCTTGCACTGATTAAAACCTATGAAATACTGTTCATAAAATGATAAAATTCAGGACTGCCAAGAGATTGGGAGCATGGCTTAAGATAACTTACCTGCTCTGTTCTCATTTCTTTAGGAGTTTAATAATCTGAGAAGTTTTATTATGACATAATATGGTTGATGAGAGCTTGGTGCAGTGCCCCTTCAAGGATCATTGAGGGATACAGGTTTATTTACTTATTTTCAGTACTGGCAATTGAACTCAGGGTTGCTTAACCACTGAGACTTATCCCCAGGTCTTTTTTGTATTTTATTTAGAGACAGGGTCTTGCTAAGTTGCTGAGGCTGGCCTTGAACTCGTGATCCTCCTGCCTTAACATCCTGAGTTGCTGAGATTACAGGCATGTACCACCATGCTTGCCTACAGGTTTATACTTTAAAAAGAGGCATTGAATTCAGAGAAATGCCACCTTAACTAAAATAACTTATTAAAGATAGGAATTTCAGTTCAGAAAGATTTTGGGGCTCCTAAAGGCATAACACAAAATAAGTTACTATTAAAGTTTATGTTTATCTACTTACAACTATTTCAGGAGGAATATTGTTTACTTTTTAAAATAGTATTGATCAAAAGACAGGAAGGTATACTGTACCTCAGTAAAGTGTTTATCAATACAGGGACTGGAACTGGGGATGTAACTCAGTGGTAGAGCATGTGCTTAGCATGCATAAGACCCTGGGTTCCATCCTCAGCACCAAAATAAATAAATAAATAAATAAATAAAGGTTGTTTGTATGTCTGTATTCATTTGTGAATATTCATTTCCTATGATTGAAATATTATTTGACCTTTAAGCCTCTCTCTCCAGTAAAGGTAGAAGAGTTAGGGTCCCCAGACATAACAAAATTATATTATGTCAGGAGGTGATAAAGAAGGTTACAAGCAAATTAGATTTGTGTTTTTGCCATCTTGGTGACTTCTAGGTAAAATGGAATGAGAGATTAGGGATTAGCTTTCTGATAAAGTAGACTGAAACACCCTCCACCATCCACCATACCATGGAACCATTGGCAATAAGGGTCCTAAACTCTTACCTGGTTATTCTAGGTGATCCTGAGTCTGCTGTAACTGAGCTCCAATGTGTTTGGCACAACCTGAGCTACATGAAGTGCTCATGGCTTCCTGGAAGAAAGACAAGTCCTGACACTAACTATACTCTTTACTATTGGTGAGTATGTATGTGTAGTAAAGTTATTGGAGGAATGATTGGGATTGTGTAGGGAGCCTTTGGATTTAACCTAGTTTAAAAAGAGGAATATTCTATTATTTTCTACAAAGGCAAGAGGGAGGGCACTTTGTTTCGGTGGAAAATGCGTCTGCTTTGGGTGTCTACTTTAGTCTTTAGGTTTTTTATATATATTTTTAGTTGTAGGTAGACACAATTCCTTTATTTTATTTTTATGTGGTGCTGAGGATCGAACCCAGGGCCTCACACGTGTTACATGAGTGCTCTACCACTGAGCCACAACCCCAGTCCAGGGGCATCTTCTTAAAAAAAACTTTCTTGTATGTTCACATAGCTGTATATTCATCACCATAATCAATTTTAAAACACTTTCATTACTTCAAAGAAACCTATTCTATCAGTGCTCAACTCCCTTTCTTCTTATCCCTCCTAGCCCCTGGCAACTACCCAGCTATTTTCTGTCTCCATAGATTTGTCTATTCTGTACATTTAATACAAATGGAATCATATAGTGTGGGGACCTTTGAGACTGGCTTCTTTCACTAAGCACAATGTTTAGGGGACTGGGGAGATAGCTCAGTCAGTAGAGCGCTTGCCTTGCAAGCACAAGACCCTGGGTTCGATCCCCAGCACTGCAAAAAAAAAAAAAAGCACGATGTTTACGAGGTTCATTTGTGTTGTAGGATGTATCAGAGTATCATCACATTGTATTGCTAAGTAATGTGCCATTGTAGGGATACACTACATTTTCTTTATCTGTTCATCAGTTGATGGACATTTGGTCGATTTTTGCTGTTGACTGTTGTGAATAATGTTGCTATAAAAATTCATGCACAATTATTTATGTGGACATATGTTTTCACTTTAGGAGTACCTATGAGTAGAATTGCTGAACTATATGCTAACTATGTTTAACTGTTTAATGAAGGCTCTATTTTTCTTGACATTATTAAAAACATGTGTTTTCCCTGTTAAGTGAATGATGATACATAATAGAGGTGGGGGATGGGGGATAAGAGAAGAATGGAGGAACTTTAGATTATGTAGAGGGAAATGAGAGGGAGGAGGGGGCGGGGGTATGAAAGCTGGTGGAATGAGACATCATTACCCTATGTACATGTATGATTACACAAATGGTATGAATCTACATCATGCACAGCCATAGAAATGAAAAGTTGTACCCCATTTGTGTACAGTGAATCAAATTGCAGTCGTAAAAATTTAAAAAATAAAAAAATTTTAAAAAGTGAAAAGTAAAAAAAGACCTTTCTATTTTTAACTATAGATCCACAGGGTGTTGCCGTGTGTGTGTGTGTGTGTGTGTGTGTGTGTGTGTGTGTGTATGAATGAATGAGAGAGACAGAGAGCTCATGTACTTTTCACCCAATTTTTCTCATTAATAACCTCTTGGGTAACTATAATGCAATATCAAAACTAGAAAATTGGCATTGATATAATCCACACCCTTATTCACAGTTCACCAGTTTTACATGTGCTTATGTGTGCTCACATGCAATTTTATTACATTGGAAATGTAGAATGGTTCCATTGCTACCAGATGCCTTGAGTTGCCCTTTTATAGCCATACTTGCCTTCTGCACCCCCTCTCCTCTGCATTTCTCTCCCCAAATATCTCTCTCTCACCACTGGCATCTAATAATCTATTTTCCATCTCTATAATTTTGTCATTTCAATAATATTTCTGGAATGGAGTCCTATAGTGCATACCACTTAAAACTGGCCATCTTTTTTTTACACACAAATGCCCTTAAACCTCATGCAAGTTGTTATATATATAGTTTGTTCAACAATGTTACTGGAAGGGAATCCTACAGTGCATACCGGTTAAAAATGGCCTTTTTTTATACACACAAAATGCCTTTAAACTTCATGCAAGTTGTTATATATATCAAGAGTTTATTCCTTTTCATTGCTAAGTGGTATTTCATAATATGGATGTACTTAATTTTTTGTATTGAACCCAGGGGCACTTTACCACTGAGGTAAAATCCCTAGCCCTTTTTAGTTTTGTTTTTGTTTTTGTTTTTGTTTTTTTTGGTGCTGGGGATGGAACCCAGGGCCTTGTGCATGTGAGGCAAGCACCCTTCCAACTGAGCTATATCCCCAGACCTCCTTTTTAGTTTTTATTTTGAGAAAATTTCACTAAGTTACTGAGGATCTCGCTAAGTTGCCGAAGCTGGCCTCAAAGTTGTGATCCTCTGCCTCAGCGTCCGGAGTTGCTAGGGAGTCACAGTTGTGCACCACCATGCCTGACTGGATGCACCTGTTTATTTATATTCACTGAAGGGCATTTCAGTTGTTTCCAGTTTGTTGCTATTACAAATTAAGCTTCTATAAATATTTACATATAGGTTTTTATGTGTGCATGACTTTTTATTTCTCTTAAATAAATACCTGAGTGTAAATTACAGAGTCATATGGTAATTGCATGTTGAGTTTTATTTAACAACCGCCAAAATATTATCTAGAGCAGGTGGACCATATTACATTGCTGCCAGCAATCTAACTCAATTCAGTAAACCTTTATTTAGCCCACATTGTGGGGAGAGCATTGAATGGGTAGCAGACAAGAAACTTGTCCCTTGGCTCCAAAAGCCTAAAATAGGAGGAGATAGTGTCCAGCACAGTTACCTTTATCACTCTAAGGCAGTGTATGACAGAATCTGTTGCTGAGGCACTGAAGGATTTTTTTTTTTTTTTGCGGTGCTGGGGATCGAACCCAAGGCAAGCACTCTACTGACTGAGCTATCTCCCCAGCCCAAGGATTCTTGTAGGAAGCTAGGGTGGAGTGGGAGGGTGATGGCAGGGGCTGGGAGGCTTCAAATGGGAGATAGACCAGACAGATGGGAGAGTTTGTTAGAGCTTGGCCCATGGGGAAGAGTGTTCTGAGGGATGGAGAATTTTTTTTAAAGCAGATTTATTTACTCTTTCTAAAGGCCCTGAAAATATCATGGATGCTTCGATTATTTTTTAATCAACATATAATATTTGTACATATATATGGGATCAAATATTGTAATTTGATACATGTATACAATGTGTAATAATCCAATCAGGGTGATTAACATTTTCATCTCAGATATTATCATTTCTACGTTTTGGGAACCTTTAAACCCTTCTCTATTTATTTTGAAATGTACAAGTAATTGTGAACTATTGTGGCCCTGTTGCACTCTAGAATATTAGAACTACTTTCCTGTCCCCTGTATCTTGATACCTATTATCTACCCTCCCACTATCCCTTTCTCCCTTCAGAAATGGGAATATTGAGTTAGTCTGATAGCAGGCAGAGAAGGGAGGATCCATCCTTGACACTCTACCTTGTATATGAACTTGTTCCTCTCACTATTATTTGTTAAAGCGTTTCTGAAAGAACAGGTTGTAGAGGACTGTGTCAAGGAGATCTGAAGCTACCAAATAAGCACTTTCATCCTGGAGTGTTGAGCTGGGGGTGGGGTTAAGTGACAGAGCACTTGCATGAAGCCCTGAGTTTGATCCCCAGCACCATAGAAAAGAAAGAAAAAGAAAAAGAAAACCATCCTGGTGTGTCCACTTTGCTTTATGACCTGACAAAAAGTATTTTTGGTATATTAAAATACTCATGGCTATAGAATGCAAAAAACCCCCAAAATTTTTGTTTAAATTTATTTTAACTGATACATAAAAATTATACATATTCATGTGACACTTCAGTACCTGGACAGAGTGTGTAATGTTTAAATCATGTTAAACATTTCTACCTCTTCAAACCTCATGACTTTTAGAATGAAAACCTCCAAAGTCAAATTTACTGACATGTCATATAGAAGGGTCCTCCCAGCAAAATTGAGAAGCATTGCAGGTGAAACCAGATGGCACTGGGATTGTGTGGTTCTTTCCAGAGGTTTAACCCAGGGGTGCTTTGCCACTAAGTGTCATCCCTGGCCCTTTTTTATTTTTATTCAGAGACAAGGTCTTACCAAGTTGCTGAGGGTTGGCTTTGAACTTGTGATCATCCTGCCTCAGCCTCCTGAGCTGCTCGTTCCTCCTTTCCTTAAAACCCTTTATGGCTCCTTGGTGTCTTTGGGATAAAATCCAAATTCTTGAACAGGACAGACAATGGTGTTTATGACCTGGCCCCTGTCAACCAACCTAGCCCAGGTCTCATCCCCTGTCCTCTTGCAGCCTACCATCCAGCTCACACTGAACATCTTTCGTTTCCTCAGACTGACTCTTGAAGCACTCAGAAGAGTGGAATTCAAACAGATTATTCACACAGACTAGTGAAAACATTCTGTTCTTTTGTCACCCGTATTTTGCCCTTTCCCATAATGCCTCTCATTTTTCCTCATCTCAGCTCAGATACCATTTCCTCTCCAGAAAGCTTTCCTTGACCTCTTAAGTCTAGATACATGCCCTTTCCTCATGTCCCACGGCACCTTGTACTTTTGTATGTCATAGCGCTCAGCACATTGTATTGTCATTTCCTGTTTTCTTGGTGATAGCCTGCCCCAGGCTGCAATCTCCTTTGAAAACAGAGGTTGTGTCTTGCTTCCCCCAGTGCCTGACACATTGTAGGTATTCTATAAATCACTTGTGAATGTTTGGTAGGATCCAGAGCTAAAGAACATTCAGGGTTGGGGGGAGAACTTAGAAAGTGTAAGTGACTCAGAAGTATTATAGTATGGGAATCAAAAGAGAAAAGGATGGAGTAGATAGACCTGAAGACTTGCTGGTAAAGAGGCCAAAGAACTAAGCCTAAGAAGTACTGGCCTGTGAATGTACTCACTGATATGCGGATGCTGATACACAGAAAGGGTGGGGGAGGAAAGAATAGAAGTTCATTGGATTAGGCAAAAGGGCAATGACGGGAAGGGAGTGGGATGGGAATAGGAAAGTCAGCAGAATGAATTGGACATAACCTTCCTGTGTTCACATATAAAAACACCACAGTGCATCTCCACATCATGTACACCACAAAAATGGGATCCTAATTAGAATGTTATACTCCATTTATGTATAATATGTCCAAATGTGCTCTACCATCATATATATCTAAAAAGAACAACAATAAAAAAGAAGCACTGGCCTGGTTCTTTTGACATTGCAGTGAAGTATAGGGAGAAGCTTGTTACTACAGACTTTTAAAATTATGTGTTATTTATTTAAGTTGATGGACCTTTATTTTTTATTTATTTATATGTGGTGCTGAGAATCAAACTCAGTGCCTCATACATGCCAGGCAACTGCTCTACCACTGAGCCACAACCCTAGCCCTACTACAGATTTTTAACAATGTCCTAGGAGTTGGTAGCATCCTGTGTTTATTATGCTATTTAACCCCTCTTGCAGTCCCTGGAGGAATTATAGATAAAACCACAGGGAAACCTTTAAATAGTCTGTATCTATATAAGGGGAAGGAAAGAAGTCTTAAAATCCTGTCTCATTCTATGACAGACTGTGGAAAAGTAACATAGCTAGTAGAATTGGGTAGCACTACAGGTGGATGGCTTAATTCTTGGGGGTTCTGATAAGACAAAAATAGGGAAGTGTCTTGAGAATATACTAGCACAAACTAAGTCTCAAATTGTGCTGAGTGTCTTCTCTGAATGAATGAATTAGAAAAAACTGGACTCACCAATTTGAAAAAGCATTCTCCTTCCTCTATGATTATGTGGGTTCTTTGCCAAACCTGGTAGTAGACAGGACTTGGGCTGACTTTCAGCCCTCAGTTGATGCCTTTTTGCAGGGTACAATCTATATATACAACAATAGAAGGTTGCTCAAGAGAGTGATAGTTCATTGACACCCAAGTGGGGTAGGTATGAAAGATCCTACTTCCTATCACATACATTCCCAGACCTGTTCATCTGTAGGGTTTTTTTTTTTTCCATAGTATACATTGTGTGCTATTCAACACAGGAACTGTTAGCTACTTGTGGCTATTTACATGAAAATTTAAATGAATTAAAATTAAGTTAAAACTTCAGTTGCCCAATCTCACTAGCCAGTTTCACAGTGGTTCTTGTATTGGGCAGCACAGATATGGAACATTTCCATGATCTCACAAAGTTCTTTAGAACATTGTTGGTAAAGGTTCTTTATCCTCTGACCCCACTACCCTTAACTTTTTCTTTCTGGAGCCAAACTGCTTGGATTCAAATCATGGCTCACTTCCTTACTATCAAGATGATTTGGGGCAAGCCCCTTCTTTCTGAGCCTGAGTTTTATAATCTGTAAAATGGAGGTAGTGATAATAGTTCCAACTTCTTAAGGTTGTTGAGGGATGTTATTGTATGAAAAGTGTTCAGAGCCATGACTGACTGCTGGTCAGTATAGATTAAGCACTGAGCCCCAATAGCTGTCATTATTGGTGTGTGTTATTTATTCAGTTCCTTACAGATTGAGTCATTGCACAGTGCTGGTCCCTTCTCTGATCTTGGAAATTTGGTACCAATCCTTTACTTCTTCTTCCCCTGGTCTTCCCTAGATAGATTCTTTCCCAAACAAGATCACAAAAGCAAGGGAGTCAAGATAGTGCTCATTAACAAGCACCCACAAATGGTGTAGGTACCTGTGTAAATCACATCACATATACTGCCAAAGACTATTTTCCCTAATCTTCAATTAGAAGATGTGGAGTCATTTTTTAAAAATTCAAAATAGATCTTTGAAACTCTAGGGTAATGACTTATGTCCTTACAGAGATAGTCTGGCATTCAAAGGACCTGAATAGCTACAGACTAACCAGGGCAATAAATTTTAGGGAATTTCTTACCACATTAATCATCCTCAGAGTTGGAAAATAATCTCTAGTTTATCCATTTATCCCTCATGTCTGCAGTGTGATTCTGCAGAGGAATTCTGTGTGTTTATTTCCACAGAAAGCAATTGCTATCTTAGTTTACCATCTAGTCTTTCATGGTTTTAATCAAAACCAGTATTTTCCCTTTTATTATTTTTCTAAGTTACAACAAAATTGTTTTAAAATTTTACATCTGGGGTCCAAATACTCAGGGTACAAAAATGAAAAAAGGATTTAAAAGATTGCTTATTAGAGGAGTTCCTTTCATTATTAAAAATAATTTTGTACATAATTTTCTCTAGTTATGTAAGAAAAATGTCTTTAGTTTCTGTTTCTGGTTGTGGGTGGGAAACATTCCAGGATGGTCTGATCCAAGAACTAGCCATGACAATAACTTAATTTTTAAAACATTGTTTTCTTTCATAAACTGTAGGGACCTACGACTTGGAGAAAAAGTCTTGTACTATCTCTTGAAGGATAAGAACATTCTCTATGTTGAAGGCTTTACACAGTCTTTGTAGGAGTAAATATATGAGATCTGAATTTTACAAAAGGATTTGCAGGAGAACTCCCTGGAGAATTTTTGTTGGAATGCCTGATTCTTAGGCCCAGGTGATCCCCTTCTAAGTCAGATTCTCTGAGAGAGGGTTTGAGGAATCAGCATTTTAAATAACTACATGGGCCAGGGATGTAGCTCAATGGTAGAGCACTTGTCTAGCATGCTGGAGGCCCTGGGTTCTATCCCCAGGATCAAAACTAGCTAAATAACTAAATAACTACGGATGATTTTGAGGTAACAGACCAAGGGCTTGGGACTCTTTACTCTTCATTCATTTTTAAAATATTGTCTTCCTTTTCTGCAGAATGTTGGCACAGCTTCTATTGTGGCTAAAGATAGAAAGCCTGATTCTGTGTCTTCTGCTAATTACTAAAACAAAAATAGTTCCTACACTAAAATGCGTAATGAGTGCATCTTTTCTCCCTGCACTATGCTAGGTGCTAATGATCATTAGGGAAGGTATGCGTAGAGGTGAAGTGGGAAATAAGATACCAGCAGTACTATTTATTGAAGGCACTTAAAGCCACATTGTGGAGTAGGGCACTTAAAAAGCCATTGTGTTCTGGAATGTTGATCTGGCAGCAATGGAAGGACACTAATGATGAAGGTCAGGGAGGTCAATCTGGAGAAGTCATGAAGCCTGAGGCAGTGAGATCATGAATCAGGGTGTGGGCAATGAGAGTGTCACAGAAGACAAGAATCCAAGAAGCTTTGCAAGCAAAATTTGGCGATAGAATATAGGGAAATGAGAAAAAAAAGGGTGATTTCAAAGTATATAAGGAACCTAGAGAAAATGAGCTCAGAATGATGGAAATGGGAAAGTTGGAAAAGGCAGTTTGACAGGGAAGAGAGTACATGCTGCACTGACCAGAGACTGTAAGGCAAGAGTAGAACACTCAGATGGGGCAGTTAGAATCTGGGACTACCTCCGGGTGAGAGGTCAGGAATAGGAATCCCCATAATAGAAATTATAGTGGAAGGATGGTAGTGATAAACTGGAGTTGAATGGAAGAGGGAGTCAGAAATAGAGAAGAATGTGAGTATGAACAAGCCAGAAAATAAAGGAAGGAGCAGGCAGAAGGGACTCGAGGGGAACGATGGGTTTCAGCATATCCGCATTTTCGAGAGGCATAAAACTACTTCTCATCCTGGCTTCAGAATATCTTCATTCATGCAGAAGAGGAATGTCAGGACTCCCATAGCTTCCACAGCTATTTTCTATACAAACATGTATCAAAGAACAGCCTTTTTTCTTAGAGCATGAAATGAGCCATATTATAAAATAGAGTTGAAAGAACACTATCTCGCCTTATTGCAAATATTGCTTTTCATGGACATCTTCAATCATTAAAAATTCTACCTTTGTTTCTTGAATACTTTGTTCAAAATAATGCAGAAGGTTGTCTCTTGTCTTGTAGGCACAGCAGCCTGGGGAAAATTCTTCAGTGTGAAAACATCTATAGAGAAGGTGAACACATTGGTTGTTCCTTTGATCTGACTATAGTGAAGGATTCCAGTTCTGAACAACACAGTGTCCAAATAATGGTCAAAGATAATGCAGGAAAAATTAGGCCATCCTTCAATATAGTGCCTCTAACTTCCCGTGGTAAGTTTTAAAAATCCTCAATGACTATGGGTAAAAGTGTGCTATATCCTTTGAACAATCAATAAAAACAATAAAAATAACGATAATTTTGGTTTTAAGATCTTCTTGAAACAAGAGAATACACTTATGTAGACCTTTCTTTGATATTCTTTGATGAAGCAAGCTTGGAAATTCTATTTATTAAGAGCTCATGTGCCAGATCCATTATTTTTGTTTACTTAGGAGTACACGGAAACTTAGAGCAATAGTTGTAGAACCAATATTGGAACCCAGGTCCGTTTGACTCTAGGACCTTTTCTCTTTTCACTAGTGATATTTGAGAAGATGGTGCTCATATGATCAGATAGTTTCAGAATAATCTATCTCTTGGTTAGAAAAAGTTTAGATTGAGGGTGGTAATATTAGGATTAATATACAAAAATTTTTTTTTTGATGCTGGGGAAACCCAGGACTTCATGCATACTAGGGAAATGTTCTACCACTGAACTATATCCCCAGTCCAAGGCTGGCATTGAACTTGCAAAAATATTTAACACTTTCTATGACACAGGCACTAATCAATCAGAACAACCAGGATAGCAGTGTGTGGGTATACTAGCTGAGTGTTTGCCTATCAGAAAGATTTGAACACAAAATATCTGTTTGAAAATATCTGGTTGAGGTCCTAACTCCTCTACCCTAGATAGGCATATACACCTTTTATAAGTATTTTCTTATCTATGACATGCTGTATTTAGTTCTTTTTGACCTCAAAGAATTGTTATAAGGTTCCAATGATATAAGGTATATAACAAGTGTTTTGTGACTCTCTACAGCAAAATAGCATCCACATACTGGTTAATTTGTTCCTAGTACCCTAGCAGGGAGCTCCAAGTCTGACTAAATGGTGTATGGATGATTCATAGGTAAGAAGCCATCATTTGACAAAGGCTCCCAAGTCTGTGAGCAGAACACTGCTTCCCACCCCTACAGATAGTCACGAGAATAAATTCTAGTAGGGGACCAAAGACAACCTGGTCAGTAGGCAATGGGAGTGAGGCTGGGGTAGTTTGCCAAGTGGAGTAGCCTAAAGCAAAGTCCTCCTCTTTTTCCCCCCTCATTTGGTGGATTATCCTGAATGGAATTTCTAAGACTTATTTTGCTGTTCTTCCTGGAAGTAATGGTGACATAAAGAATAATCCTTTCAGTCAGAATATGACATCTACAAGTTTTTTTCTGTTATTTATCCATTATATTCTATGACATGGTCTTAACAAATACCTGACTTCTGCAAAAGTAAAGTGACTTGGCTAATGCTTTATTTTTTATTTTTATTTTTTGGTACTGGGGATTGAACCCAGGTGCGATTAACCACTGAGCCACATCCTTAGCCCTTTTTTATATTTTACTTAGAGATAGAGCCTTGCTAAGTTGCTGAGGTTGACTTTGAACTTGTGATCCTCCTGCCTCAGCCTCCCAAGTTCTGGGATTACAGGCATATACCATGGTGTCCAGCCCAGGCTAAGGCCTTTTTAAAAAAGAACTTTATTTTATAATGTAATCAGATAACATTAAATTTACTGTTGTAATCATTTTAAGTGTTTAGTTAGTGTTAACTATATTCACATTGTTGTGAAACAGCTCTCTAGAACTTTTTCATCCTGCAAAACTGAAATTATGCCTACTAAACATTGGTTCCTCTCCCCCAAAACCTTAACAATAAATTTTTTCTGTTTCTTTGAATTTGACTACTTTAGATACCTCATATGAATGGAATTATACAGTATACATCTTTTGTGTTTACTTTATTTCACTTAACTTAATGTCCTCAAGATTCATCCATATTTTGGCTTGTTATGGAGACTAGTGGATTTAACTGTGGTCCTTGATTGGCTAGGGAAGACTCTTGTACCTAAAACTTTGTTGCCTATGAGGTGGGAGCACATTTGGATCCAAGCATTTTTACTTATTCTCTATGTTGAAGCCATATATATGTCCTGATTAAAACCTGATCATGTTCAAACCAGATGCAGGTCAGAGTTTGTGACATCTACCAGACACACCCAAAGATTTTCCTTAATTCCGTTTTATTAGGCAGTTTTAAATAAACTTCTTCAATTAAGTGGCTAATCGGAAATTGTGAAACTATATATTTGATCATGTAAAGTCATTAAAAGCATCACCCCTATTTTGATTTAACTTTGTGAATCTTCATTATCCATATATTGTCCATAAATATATGTATATAATCAAATCAACTTTGGAAGCTAATTTGCTTTCTTCTCTCTTTCAGTGAAACCTGATCCTCCACATATTAAAAATCTCTTCTTTCAAAATGGTGCCTTATATGTGCAGTGGGAGAATCCACAGAATTTTATTAGCCCATGCTTATCTTATGAAGTAGAAGTCAATAACAGCCAAGCCGAGACACATGATACTTTCTATGTAAGTTTTTCTTTAGATGGTTATTTTTCTTTAGATATTTTTCTTTCATTTGAATGTCTTACATTGAAATATCAATGAAATGTAGGTCTTAAATTTGTCACCAGATGATGATGATGGTGATAGACTTTTTGTCTGAAACAGGCATCATGGAAGGTTGGAGGGTTTATGGTAGTATTGGCTACGAGGTTCAAGCCATTCATTGATTTGTTTGACAAATTTTTATTAAGTGTTTACCATGTGTCAGGCACTTTTATGTACTAGCAATAAGGCAGCAAACCTGACAAACAAGTTTTTTATCTTCACGAACCTTACATTTTAGAGAATAAGTATGTAAATGAGCAGGCTAATTTCAGACCATGAGTGCTATGAAGAAAATAATAAAGTGGGGTGATGGAGTGTAGTGAGCAGTTATAACTGAGGGTATATTAGATAGGGAAATTATCCCAAGTAATCACCTTTGAGATGAAACCAAAATGCTGAGCAGGAACTAACTATATGAAGATCTAGGGTTAGAGGGGGTAGCAAATACAAAGTCAGAGGCAAGAATGAGCTTGACATGTATAAGAAAACAAAAAGGAGACTGGTGTGGCCAAAATAAAGTAGGAAAAGGTATCATAGAAGTAGGTAAAAATTAGGTAGCCTAGATATTTGGAGGCTCTGATAATGCCATTCCATTTTCTTGGCATTTGTGCAAGGAAAATAGTCAAATTTGACTAGTCAATATTTGTTGGATTATGTATGGTTGTGTTGTTCAGAATCAAACGTAGTACATACTAATTTGAGATCTCTGTGGGACCTTGATCAGAATGTAGTATAACCTCAGGGCATTAGCACCATTATTATATTTATATAGAAGTCACAAAGTAGCTGGTGCACACACCTTTAATCTTAGTGGCTCAGGAGGCTAAGGCAGGAGGATCATGAGTTCAAATCCAGCCTCAGTAATGGCCAGATGCTAAGCAACTCAGTGAGACCCTATCTCTAAATAAAATACAAAATAGGGCTGGGGATGTGATTCAGTGATCAAGTGCCCCTGAGTTCAATCCCGGATACCCCCCAAATAAAAAAGAATAGGTCACAAAGTAGGTCCTTATACATTTCTGATTGGATCACAAAGTAGGGACTGGTTTGTTTCTTTGTTTACTAAATTGCAACTTTTGGCCCAGATTTAAAATCAGGCTACCCTATGAATGTATTTCCATAAGGTGGCACCTCAAGACCACAGGGACTACACCACTCACTTGTTTGCTACCTGCCTGGGTCCTTTGTGTATTTGGGTTCTAGAAGTTAGATGCAAAATGTTTCATACTGGTTTTTAAAGGAGCCCAGTATCTTGCACGTGGGTAAATTCCTTGGTGCAGTTGTTTAAGCTCATCATGGATCTTTCAAAATGCTTACTAAAATAAGCCAGTGTTGACAGGCTGTAACTCCACAGGGAGCAACCAGGTCCACAGCAGAATAGAATTCTGGGAATTTGCAAATGAAATCTGCCTGCTGAAATATAGTCATTATTACTACCAGAATCCACGGTGTCCTCGTGAAATACCCCAAAAGGCAAAAAGCAAAGGACTTGCATGTGGGGAGGAGTGTGATGCATAGATTTAACAACAAAGCAGTTTATCAGAAGGCTGAAATAGTCTTGATTACTCCAGTCTTTTACTGTGTAAAATCCTGAGACACATGCTACTTGTATTAACTCATTTGTCCCCCAGTTATGTCCTGATATTTAAAACCTGATCACATGTATTCCTTTTTACTAAAAATATAAATACTGTAGGAGTCAGATGGTGTCTGCTTTGTGCCGTTCTTGCTTCTAATAGTAGCTAACGTGTACTGAATGATCACTGTGTACTAGGTATATTTGTAAGTACTGTATCTGAATCATGTAGTTTAGAGTTCACAATAACTCTGAGGATCTAGGTCCTGTTATTGGGTCTCTGTTTTATAAGTGAGGAAACTTAATCATTCCTAAGATCATATTTCTAGTAAGTGGTAGAATCAAGATTTAAGCAAAGGTGTGTTCTTGTATTCTTTTTGTAATTTGTTCTAATTAGTTATACATGACAGTAGAATGCCTTTTGACACATCACACATAAATGGAATATAATTTCTCATTTGTCTGGTCATACATGGTATAGTTACACAGATTGTGTGATCATATATGCACATAGGGTAATAATGTCCAGTTCAATCTATTATCGTTCCTACCCCCATTCCCCCTCCCCTCCCTTCACTCCCTTCTCGCTAGTCCAAAATACCACTATTGTACCCCGACTCTTCCACTTATTGCGAATTAGCATCCACATATCAGAGAAAACATTCAGCCTTTGGTTCTTTGGGATTGCAAGCTTATATTCTTAACCACTGGAAACCACCTCAATACTTACTTGTAATAGTAATAGACATCACTTATTAGGTGTTTAGAATATGCCACAAAGATACTCTTCTGTGTGCATTTTTTTTGGTAGTACTGGGGATTGAACCCAAAGCCTCATGCATGCTCATCAAGTGCTTTACTACTGAAGGCCACATCCTCAACCCTCTACGTGTTTTTTATATAGTAGCTTATAAAAATTTGTGAAATAGGTACTATTGTAACCTACATAATTTTGAGAAACTAAGATTCAGAGAGGTTTAGTAACTTGCTAGTCTACATGGCTAATAAGTCAGTATGTACTCAAAGATTGATTGGTCTCCATGTATTAAACTTTGCCTGAGAATACTTAGTGTAACACCATGTACATAATAATCATTTAATGAAATCTTATTGATTTAAATTATTTTTTTTACTAACTTACAAACTAAAGAAAACACACAGATTATGGAAGTTATCTACCTATTGTCAGAACTATAGTGTCTCTGGAATTCTCTCTGTTTATACACTTGAGCTTGATATTCTCTCTCCTAGCAGATGTTCACCAGCTGCTTCCTCTCTAGAATGTTATCATTTATTTGTGTGCTCACTGATTTTGAACTGTTTTGGTTATATATTTTTTTCTTTTTGTAACACTCAGGAACTATTTTTTTGCCTGGTGTTATATTAAGAAGGGATGTGAGCTGGAACATGTACTGGTACCATCACAAGAGTACTGTGCAGTTAGAGGTAGCTCATGACACAATCATAAAATAAAGAACAACTCAGGGCCTTGTGCTTGCAAGGCAAGCACTCTACCAGCTGAGCTAACTTCCCAGCCCGGAACAACTTTTTTTTAACTACCCCTCCCTGCACCCCTGCAAATCATCTACTTGGTACTCTGTGCCCTTGATATCCTCCTCTGAAAGGTATCTAATTAACTGATAAACTATGCAAGGGAATTTACATTTGAACAAGAGCTAGAGACTTAAACTCACAGAATGATTTGCTGACTTTAGAATTTACATATTTGTGAGATGGTTGGGGGAAGAAGGACATTAGTCTACAACCTGATGCCTCAAGTGGTAGTTGACACTTGTGATTCCTAGCAGACCTGTGGGTCCAAATGGCCAGTAATGGGACACAGTAGCCCCTGAACTTTTCTTTTATGCCCTTGTATGAAAGTTTGAAAAGATGGTCCTTCATCATTCCATTGACCTTTCATCTCTTCATACATGCTGGCAAGAAATACTTAGTGAATGACGCTGAATGCCCAAATTAATGACTGTTCCATGTTTAAACATCTCTTTGATAGAAGTTGGCTAAACTATGTAACAGATTTTCATGCATTGAGTTTTCAGTCCACTTTTGAAAAACTTACATTGAATGAACTAACTATTCTCTTTATATCAGATAGTAAGTGACTTACATTATGTGGAGAAGAATTGTGCATTAAACTTTCTTTTATTCTACCTAGTCAGTTTTTGTACCTTATATTCTCAACAAGGGGGACTAGTGTCTCTCAAAATTTTTTATCTGTCTGGGGGTATAGCTCAGTGGTATAGAGCTTGCCTAGCATGTGTAAGACCCTGAGTTCCATCCCCAGCACCACACACATGCAAAAACCTCCAACTTTTTATTGATGTATAATACACTATAGAAAAATTTTACAAACTAAAACATAGAGTTCAATGATTTTTCATACATGATTTTCACAAATGATTTTTCACCCATGTAACCAGTCCCCCAGAACCTCCTCATGACCCCTCTTGGTTGCTACTCTCCCAAACAGCAACTACTATCTGGACTTCTAATTCCATAGATTTGATTTGTTGTTACTTTTAATACTTTTTATAAATGGAATCATACTGAATGTACTTTTTTGCGTGTCTGCCTTCTTTCACTCAGCATTATGTTTATGAAATTCTCCAGTATTGTTTCCCATAATTGTGGATGAGTCATTCCCATTCTACGCATTCCATTTTATGAATATACCACATTTTATTTATCTGTTCTCTCATTGACTTGGATAGTTTCCCATTTAGGTTATGATGAATAGTGTTTCATGAGCATTTGCATACTTGTCTCTTGGTGCACGTATGTATACATTTCTTTTATGTACAGGCATATATGGGTTATAAGGTTACATATTATTGTCTGTAGTAGATAATAATAGTTTTGCCAAATCATTGTGCCAATTTACACTATTAAGCAGACATTGAGACTCCTAGATGCTTAGGCCTTAACTAGTACTTGATATCATCTAGTAGGTGTTGTGTATTGTTATCTGTGGATTCAGTTTGCATTTCCCTGATCACCAGTTATGTTGATAAGTTTTTCATATGTTTATTGGTAGTTTATATATCCTCTTGTGAAGTGCTTATTCAAGACTTTTGCCAATTTTTCTATCGAGTTGCATTTTTTTTCTTATTAATTTGTGGAGAGAAACTTTATGCAAGTTCTCTGTCAGAAATTACAAGTATGTTTTCCCCTTCTATGCATTGCCTGTTTATTTCCCAAATAGGCTATCATTTGATGAATGGTAGTTTTTAGTTTTAATATAGATCTCTTTATAGGAATTTTCTACTCATGATTAATGTGGGGGTTTTTAGTACTGTTTAAGAAATCTTTCCTTTTTTTAAGGTTATGAAAATGTTCTGTTGCTCATTTAAAAGCTTATTATATTTATGTGTTTCATTTATATTACTTTGCATATTATATATGCAATATATTTGCTATTTAGCTTTTTAGGGGATGTACTGGAGATTGAACCAAGGGTGCTTTACCAGTGAGCTATATCCTCAGCCCTTTTCTTTTCATTTTTTATTGGTATATTCAGTTGTGCATATTGATTTTATTTTTTATTTTAAGAAAGGATCTTGCTAAGTTGCTTAAGTTCTCTCTAAGTTACTGAGGCTGGCCTTGAACTTGTGATACTTCTATCTCAGTCTTCTGAGTCACTGTGATTACAGGCACATGCCACTGTGCCTGATGATCTGCAAAAATGTTTGTAATTAATCTTGCAAATAGTGTGAGTTAGGGATCAAAATTCTTTTATTCCTGCATGGATATGTAATTGACCTAGCACTACATATTTAAAAGACCAAACTTTTTTCAATGTACCTGATCCTCTTTTAATGGAATATAAGGGAGGTTTGTAAGAAATGACTAAAAGATAGAAAAATGTGTTATTAAATATTGGAAACTCATGTTTTTATTTTCAAGGTTGAAGAGGACAAATGTCAGAATTTAGAATTTCAGAGAAACATGGAGGTCAGTAGATTCAACTTGAATTATTTGGGCTTATACTCCCATGTTATCAGGGGTGGGGCAGAGCATAAATTTGAACTGATTTGGGAAAAACAAACTAATTTGTTCTGTGGGTTATTGCCAGTTTTTTTTTTTTCAGGAGACAGTTAGATAATTTGAATTGCAATCCAAGTCTTAATCATATACAGAATTTGGCAAATAATTATATTATGATTCAATAGCAGAGGCAGAATAAACTGGTAATATTCTTTGTGTATTTTTATTTTATATCTAAGGATACAATTTGTTTCATGGTTCCTGGTGTTCTTCCTGATACATTTTACACAGTCAGAATAAGAGTCAAAACAAATAAGTTATGCTATGATGATGATAAACTCTGGAGTAATTGGAGTCAAGCGATGAGTATAGGTAAGAGAAGAGAATTTAATGATAATTTGATAATTTGTGGGAACTAAGGTGTAGCAGAAAAAGTATTGGGGAAAGGGACTGTCATGCTTCCTTTTTTGGGGGGTACTAGAGATTGAACTCAGAGGTGCTTAATCATAGAGCCCCATCCCCAGCCCTTTTTACTTTTTTAATTGAAACAGAGTCTCACTAAGTTGCTTAGGGTCTTTCTAAGTTGCTGAGGCTGACTTTGAACTCGTGATCCTCCTGCGTTAGCCTCCCAAGCTACTGGGATTATAGGTGTGTGCCACTGCGCCCAGCTGTCATGTTTTCTTGATATCAGCCAAAGTGTACTTACAATTGACATTTATCTTCTCTGTAATTACTATCAAATAACCAAGAGTTAATTGACAATTTAAAAACTCTGTAAAACCAGACCCCAAATGGTGTTATTCTTATCTCTGTCCCATTTCCAGTTTTTATTCATAACCTGAGTAAACACATAGAAGGCAGGGATGATCAAATCTTCATGATGTACCATGGTAGAGGACTGTCCTATATGCTAGTTGATAGAATTAGGAGGGGCGATGTGATCTGATGGAATTTAATAGAGATAAACCTGTATCTAGATTGAAAAAATAATTTATTAGTGGAGATTCTGAATGAGCCAGGCTCAAATACAGGATTAGAAAGACCTAGGCTTTATGTCTCTATGTTGTAGAGTGGCATACAGGGTTTTACTTACTATAAGCTCAATGCAACTCAACAGTGGAACCTTAAATAGTCCTCTAAGAGGCATGTGTGGTATTGGGCAGCAATACTAGTGCATCTCCCAGAACACGGGAATGATGCAGGGTAGGACATGGTGGTCCAGCCACATCATGAGTGTGCAATATCCTATTCCAAGTAATATGTTGTAGGAGATGCTTTGGCAGACTGGACACCATGTCCTTAAAAGGGTAATCAGGATGTTGAAGGACCTTGAAACTTGGTGAGGAACATTTGATGAAGTAGACTTGATAAATCATAATTGCTGAATTTTAATATTTGAGGAATCATCAGATAGAAGAAGGAATAGGCTTTCCTTTTTTGCAGCTCCATGGGGCAATATAGAACCAATTTGAGAACTTTGAAACAGCTGAGTCAGAGAGACAGGTGGTTGTGGTGGAAGTCAGTTCCCTATTTATTGAGATACTGAACAAGCTATGTGCCAGGTATGATTGTACTAGGTGTCTATTGTATAACAAACTACCCCCAAAGTTTAGTAGCTGAAAACAACACACATTTACCATCTTACAGTTTCTTTGATTCAGAAATGTGAGCATGGGTTAGCTAGAGGCCTCATGTGGCTGTCAGACTGCAATTAGGACCACAATCTTTCTCATGTGATTGTTGAAAAAACTCAAGTTACCAACTGATTGCTGGATGGAAGCTGTGGCAGGTTAAATCATGTACCCCCCAAAAGATATGTTCAGTTCTCAACCCCTGTACCTATGAACATGACCTTATTTGGGAATTGGGTTTCAACAGATGTAATCAAGATGAGATCATACTGGATTAGAGTGGGTCCTAAATCTAATGACTAGGATCCTTATAAGAAGAGGAGAGGGCATACAGAACTACAGATAGACACACAGACACACAGGGGCAAAGGTCATGGAAGAAGGAGGCAGCAAGTGAAGTGATGGAACACCAAGTACTCTCAGGACCACCTGGAAGAGTTGAGGAGTGAGTCTTCTCAAGAGCCTTCAGAGAGAGAATGCCCTTGCCAATGCCTTGATTTTGAACTTCTAGCCTCCAAAACTATGAAAGAATAAATTTCTGTTTTAAACCCCCTAGTTTGTAGTAATTTGTTGCAACAACTTTAATAAACTAATAGAGAAGTTTCCCTTAGTTTCTTGCTATTTGGACCCTCCCACAGGATTACCTCCTGACATGGAAGCTGGCTTCCCCAAATGAGTGAGCCAAACAAGAAAGGATGTGTGAGGGAACACCCAGTGTGGAAACCATCATCTGTTATCACCTAATATTGGAAGTGACATCTTATTACTGCTGTTCTTCTGCTGTTTAGAAGCAAGTCAAGTAGTGCAGCCCATGCTTAAGGGCAGGGGATTACACAAGAGTATAATTACCAAGAGGCAGGAATCTTGTGTGGTCCTCATAAAGGCTGCCCAAAGCAATGCTGCTAGACCCTTAGGATGCTTTCTAGATATTTATGCCATTCTGGGAAAGATGAACATATAAATAGGCAAATGGCATTCCATGTGTTAGGTGCAGCAAGGCAGGCTTTGTATTGTACAGTGTTAGATTTGAGACATGATGCCATCATTTACTAAGCCCTTCTGATGAGTTACTAAACTTCTTATTCCTCTTGTCTGTATAAATGAGAGATAATACTATATAACAGGGATAGGAGATAAGCCTGTCAAAGCATCTCATGTACCAGATGTATAGTAGGTTGCTCATTTAAGAATAGTAGTTGCTGTTAGGACTATTGTAGGTTTTCTAATACTATAAGTAAGCAGTAAGAAAAGATAGTCACTGTTAATTAGATGACATATTTAATAGATATGACATCTTTGTTAACAGTGTCTGGAACTAGTTAAGATATCCTGATTGCAGATAATCTTTAGGGTGTTTACTTGTCCAGGAAATTTCAGGCACCAAAACTGGACATTTTTGTAACTTTTTTGTTTTTGGTACCAGAGAGTTACCCAGGGTGCTTAACCACTGAGAAACATCCCCATCCCTTTTAATATTTTATTTAGAGACAGGGTCTTGTTAAGTTCTTTCAGGGCCTCAGCTAAGTTGCTGAGGCTGGCTTTGAACTTGCAATCTTCCTGCCTCAGCCTCTTGAGCTGCTGGGATTACAGGTGTGCACCACTGTGCCTGGCTTTTGTAAGTATTAAGGTAACAGAAGACAAGATAATTGAACAGTTTGGGACAATAGGTTGGGGTAGGGGACAGAAATATCTGTAGTCTCACAGGCTAACAGAACTGTTGCCTCATCTCTTAAAGGGTTTTCATTCTCATGTCTTTATTTGCTTTCTGTTCTCTAGGTAAGAAGCCCAGTTCCATATTTTACATAGCTATGTTACTCATCATTCCAGTCATTGTTGCAGGTGCCATCATAATACTTCTGCTTTACCTGAAAAGGTAAGGTACCTGCCTGGGCAGGTTTTAGTTTCTGCTATTCTGGTTGCTATGGTTACTACTATCTGTCCTGTTATTTTATGTTTGCCCACATATTAGAAGCATTTTGCCTATAGATATTTTTGGTGGTATGACATGGCAAAAAAAGTATGATTGTGCCTGTTTTCTGATAAGGAAAGCATTGGTTTAGTTTCTTAGGGTGTGTTGAAGCACTGCTCCTTTTGCATGTATTTAGCATCATTAGATAGGTCTTCTACTAATTTATTCTGTTAAATGTATAATGTATCAACATTTAGTTGTTAACTCTTGGAGTGGAAGTTTAGAAGTAAGGACTGGGGATAAAGCTCAGTGGTAGAACACTTGCCTAGCATGTGAAAGGCCCTGGATTCAATCCCCAATGCTGAAAAAAGAAAGAAAGAAAAGCTAGGGATTTTGCTCAGTGATATAGCATGTGCTTAGTAAGGGTGAGACCCCGGATTCATTCCCAGCACCAAAAAGAAGTGAAGATTATTGCTACAGAAATTACTTGTGTAGTTTTAATACAAAGCAGGCTGCTGCTAATGCTAGGAATGAGAACTTCACCAGATTGTGACTAATATCTGGCACTTACTTCTTAAGAATATTTTATTTTCTTGGACTGGGGATATAGATCAGTGGTAGAGCACTTGCATAGCATACATGAGGCAGTGGTTCAATCCCCAGTACTGAAAAAAAAAACACCCAAGAATGTTTTATTTTCTCTAGCTCACTATATGGATTGTTATTTGCTCCTGCAGTAAATACCTAAGATTGGAATAAGGTTGTTAAGCTGGGTTCAGAACCTACTTTTTCTTTGCAGTACTGGGGATTGAAGCTAGGGGTGCTCCACCACTGAGCTACAGCCCTTTTTATTGTTTATTTTGAGACAGGGATTTGCCAAGTTGCTGAGGCTGGCCTTGAACTTGTAATCCTTCTACCTTAGCCTGAGTTGCTGAAATTATAGCCATGTGCCACTGCACCCAGCTCAGAACCAATATTTCAACATTTTTTTGATATGCATACTATTATATATTGAATGCCTACTTCTTTGCCAGGCACTATACTGTGTTGGGATTATAGCAGTGAACAGATTGAAGTCTGTCTCTATGTTCTTGTTGGGGACACACACACACACACACACACACTGTTATCAGGATTTTGTTTTCAAAATTATAAAAAGCAAGCTCTCATCTGATCTATTCAAAGTATAGCACCTTATTATTTGAATGATAGAATATAAGTAAATTGCTTATTCTGTTGGTTCATTTGCTTCACCCATACATAATGCTCTTAGGATGCTAATTTCCCATAACTGTTTTAAAGAATATTTTCACAATTGTCTCTTCAAAAAATGGATGTGTACTATGACTTTTACCCACACTTTCTTTTAATACGGCTATATTTAAGTGGAAGCTCCTATATGCTAGAAGATTTGATGTAGATTATCTCTGTTTTCTTAAAGGCTCAAGATCATTATATTCCCTCCAATTCCTGATCCTGGAAAGATTTTTAAAGAAATGTTTGGAGATCAGAATGATGATACCCTGGTAAGCACTGACTCCATGGGGGTTTGAAAATTTTTTTGAGGTCAGCTATCAGATTTTTTAATAATTATAGTAAAATATGCATAACATAAAATTTACCATTTCAGCAATTTTAAGCATGCAGTTCAGAGTCATTAAGTACATTTATTATGTTATGCAATAATCACCACTGTTTATATCCAAAACTTGTTCATCTCACCAAACAGAAACTGTATTCATTAAACAATAACTTCCCATTTCCCCATCTCCCTGCCTCTGGTAACCATTAGTCTATTTTCTGTCTTTGGGAATTTGCCTGGTCTAGGTACCACATATATGTGGAATCATACAATATTTGCCTTTTTGTATCTGACTCATTTCACTTAGCCTCATGCTTTCAAGGTTTATTGTGTCAGAATTTCATTTTGAAATTGGTCATTTAAACTACAGTTTATCTAAAAGATTAAAGAAGAACAGATTTAAGATATTGGGTCTAAGGTCAAGCATACCAGCTAAGAAGGCCCCAGGATACTTTGCCCATCTCTGAACACTGGGCTTCATGTTCTTTCTGGGATAAAGGATATATTTTATTGACATACGTACAAGGAGGAGCCTCTTATATGAAGTTAATCTAATACTCTGCCTGAATCTTGGGTAATTTTTAAAACTTGATGCAGGGAAATATAAAGATGATGTAAGTGATGGAAATGCACTTTGTTCATGCAATTGCATGGAAAACTGAACTGCAAACACAGGGAAGTAGGACAAACCCATCCCAACTGTTATTGTCAGTCTCCAGCAGATTCTCATGCTAGAATTTGTGGCTAGAAACCTAAGACAGTACGGAAACAAAAGAGGTTGAGGTTTCTGTGATAAACACATTCACTCTAATGAAATAATAGAGACACTAAATGAAATAAATATCATCACTGTTTATATCTTAAATTAGTAATAAGGGGTATAGGGCAATATTTGTAGAAGTAGCACAACATACTAGATAATAGCCTAGGCTCTGGAGTCAGATTGTCTGGATTTAAATCTCTGCTATGTCATTTACTGTCTTTTTGACCTTAGGTAACTTCCTTAGCCTTGGTCTTCCCATTTGTCAAGTTGGAAGTAACAATAGCACCTGTCTTATAATGCTGTTACATGGATTCAATTAACTTAGTAGAAAGAGTTAATTCAATAGCAACTAGTTAGCATGCCTGGTACATTGTGACTGCTTATTAAGTGTTAGTGATAAGTTTTACTATTGGTAATAATTTCCATTTATCTTTAACACCCAAATAATTCACAGTGGCATTTTGAATGACATTTGACTAGGGAAGGAAGGGAAACTGGCAAGCCATCCAAGGAGGATCCCTCTGGATCACTTTTTCACCAAGTCAACTTCACACATGGTGGGTAATTGCCAGACCCTGGAGGATAGGGTGCCAATAAGCAGGCAGGTCCAGAAGTTTGGTAACTGGTGAGGAAATTGATTACACAACATAAGTGGGGTGACTATGACAACCAGTGGTTCTTCAACTTTAGTTGAGTTACAGTCAGCTGGAGTACTTATAAGAAATATAGATTCCTGGATCCTGTCTCCAGAAATTCTGATTTGGCAAGTCAGGGGTGAGCCCCAGGAATATGCATGTCAAACAGGAGCTCACAGATGGTTCTGATCCTGGTAAGATGGTCTGTGGATTACACTTCAAAAATCACAGTTATAGATATTTTCCTTAGAATTACCATGCTCTCTTTTTTCATTTCAATAGCTACTGTGATAGATGCTAGAAGTTGGAAATTGTGCAAGTACTATAACAACTCTAAGCAGTTATTGAAAGTCTGCTGTGTGCCAGAGAATATAATACATGCTTTGCTTATATTATCTTTTTGAATCAACTACCCTATGGAGTATGTATTGTTAGTATCATTTTATAGATAAGGAAGTAGAACATCCATGAGATTAAATGACTTAGCTGTGATTACACAGCTAGTTGGTTGTAAGGTAATATTGACCCAGGACTGTCTGATTCCAGAGTTCTTTTGCTTTTTTTGCTGATGCTCCATTGCCTTTTGTAAGGTATAACACTTCCCCTCAAGGACCTTACAGTCTCCTAAAAGGTCTATATGACAGGAGTAGAAAGTTAGGATGGGGAATTCTAAGAAAAATATTTGGGCTTACATTATGAATAACTTGCAATGGGAAAGTATTACAAATATCATTCTGACAACAGTCTGGAAGGAGTAGATTAGCAAGAGGAGGCACTAGCATGATAGCAAACTGAAAACCTAGGCCTAGATAAAATACAATGACACAAATGCCCAGTATCTGTGCAAACATGTTTGGATTTACCAATATGTCTAGGGCATTCCAACTAAAGCATTGATAAGACATCTATTTTCAGCTTAATATCTAGTTTTAACAAGTAGTGGGGAAGTGGTAGTTTTCATGCATTACTGGTGGACCTATAAAATAAGATGATCAGGCTGAATATCTCTTATCAGAAATGCTTGGGACCAGAAGTATTTCCAGATTTCAGATTTTGTAATATTTTCATAGACGTTACTGGTTGAGTACCCCCAGTCGAAAAATTTAAAATCCAAACTGCTCCAAAATTTAAAACTTTTCAAGCATCATGTGAGCACTCAAAAAGTTTCAGATTTCAGAGCATTTTAGATTTGGGAGTTTTAGATTAGGGATGCTTAATCTATATGTTCATATATATCTCTTTTGGAGGACAACTTGGCAAACTGTAACAAGAGTCTTTGGTCCTGTAATTATGCTTTTAGAAATAGATGTTTTGTGGTGCTGGGGATCAAACCTTGGGTTTCAAACCTAGGGCATCATACATGCCACATAAATGCTCTACCAACTGAGCAATATCCCCATCCCTAGGAATAGATTTTAAGGGGAAAAATCAATCCATGGCATAAGGATGATCAATGCATCATTTTTTCTCTCTCTTTCTCTCTCTTTTTTCTTTTTTAAGTATTGTGAATTGAACCCAAGGTCTCACACATGCTGCACAAATGCTTTACCGCTGAGCTACATTTCCAGCCCTTTTTAGTTTATTTTGAGCAGGGTTTTGTTAATTGCTGAGTCTGGCCTCAAACTTGTGATCCTTCTGCCAGAGGCATAAGTTGGGATTACAGTTGTGTGTCCACCAACCCTGGGGCATCATTTGTTTTCTAATATGAAAAATTAGAAACCAATGAGACATCAAAAATCTAGAATTAGTTTTATAATTTAGGTTTTCAATGCATTTAATGTCTTAACAAAATACAAGATTATAATCCTGAGTATATTACAATCCTAATTTTATTAGACAAGTATTAATATATACAAAGAACAAGGAATGAGTGGAAGGAAATGGGCCAGAATGAATGATTACCTCTAGGCAAAGGGATTGTGGGTAACTAATAGTATTTTGTTTACGTTTATGAAATTTCCAAATTGCCTATAATGAACATGTATTAGTTTTGTAATAAAAGAATCCCTGTATAAGTCATTAGTGAAGAGAAAGAATATTGTAGTCATCTAGTCTGAGAGATAATAGGGACTTGAACTTAGATGGTAGCAGAGGAGATTGATGTAAGAGACATTATTAAAGCAAACTCATTGTGACTTGGTGACTGTGTGGATGATAAAAGGTGCAGAGAATAAAAAATAATTTCAAGTTTTCAAGTCTGGGCAATAGAGTGAATGATGGTAACATTGACAGCAAAATCAGATCAATTATCTTTCTCAGAGATGAGAAAATTGCTTTTTTTCAATTTTCTGTCTAGAGGATAATATGTTGTTTTTGTCCCGATGAGTCAGATAATTCTGTAATTTAGTGAGGCAGATATACCAACAAGATGGACCACTAAAAGCATGAGATGTTTTTGTTCATGGTGGTTGTAGACCATTAAACAGAATCAGTTCTTTAAAACTAAAAGTATAATAAAAATCCAGACATGGGAAAGGGTAAAGGAATAGATATTTCTGTCTGCTTTTAAACAAATGAATAATCTGCTTTCTTCACATGGCAGCAATTCTCTCAAATTGTTGTGCACATACAGCACAAGGACTAACCTTTTATTTCTATAATCATCAAGTAACAGAATAAACAAGACCCTAGAGGTCATCTAATGAAATAGATGTTTACACGTTTTGTTATTTCCCTTTAATTACAAGTTTTCAAAACTCTAGGTTCTTATTCAACTTCCTCACTTTAGGATTTTTTTGGACCATAGAGAAGTTTCTCAAGAACTGTCATATAGAGATGTAATTATAGAACTTGGATTAGAACCAGGTAGCCTAAAGTTACCAACTTCTAATCTACAGAAATAATCCATGTCCTTTTAAAACATTCTTTACTTCTATACCACATTACCAGTAGTGCTTCTTTTCTGTTTGTTTGGTTTTGGTACCAGGGATTTAACCCAGGGGTGCTTAACCACTGAGCAACATCCCCAACCCGTTTTATTTTTATTTTGAGTCACAATCTCACTAAGTTACTTAGAGTCTTGCTTAGTTGCTGAGGCTGGCTTTGAACTTGTGATCCTCCTGCTTCAGCCTCCAGAGTTGTTGGGATTACAGGCATGTGACACTGAGTGTGGCTCAATAGTACTTCTTCAAAAAAAGTTATTTAGATGTAGCCACAAATTAAATCATCATTATAGTTTTTCTTAAGTTTTCTAGTGTTTTGATGATGTTTTTTCATCACTGTAGTAACGTTTTGGCCAACAGCATTTCTTCCTTTTGCTTTGCTGTTTGCCTTTTCCTTATGACTAATTGGGCTGCTAGCCATATTTGGGGTGGGGGAGGGGGACTGCAGAGGGAATTGCTTCTCCTCTGTATCTTCACTTCTTTCATCCACAAAAAAAATGTTCTTCCCCTACTTCTTGGAAACCAATTATAATTTCAATGCTGTGCCAATTTTACATTCCTGATGAGAAAGCAGCTTTTTAACTTCCAAATATTTTTTACTTCAGTATTTATCCTTTAAAACTAAGAATGCTTCCCTCCATAGCCAAAATAACAACACTGCAATTTAAAAATTATTAATTCCTTAATATCATCTAATACTCAGTTCATATTCGGATTTTTACACCTCTTCCAATTGTCTGGGGACAGATGTCATCCAGTTGTTCCACTACTAAGATTGACCACTCTATTTGAGGTGATGACTGCAGGTTCCTTCTGCTGTCTGCATTTCTTTCCCTCCCTTGCCACCTGGAGTATTCATGTAGTGTTATGCTAGCATCCTGTCAACCCTTCAGCTAATGCTTTTTAAGTCAGTGAATATCCTTGCCTGAATCAGTAATTTCTTTAAGGGCTATAAAGTGATGATTTTCTCATTCTGTCATTTCAGTTACACTTACAAGCTGACACTTTCCTGTAAAGCACTGCTTTCAGTCATCAGCTGACTCTGGTTGGTCAGAAATTCAGTTTCTGCTAAAAAGGCAGAATGCAAGTTTAGTTCTTTCCCTTATTTACAAATTTTTAAAGTGAGGAGTTGAATTAATAACCACTTTAAGTGGTACCAAATTAGACCCATCCATGCCATATTCAACTTGTTCTCTTTTGAGCTGCAGTACTCTTAACATGTAGGGATCTGTAATTTTTATTGAACAACTTTATATTTTGACTGTTGATCTGAAGAAGACTGGGGCATGAAATAGGTTGATTCATATACAGAATACCAGTGATTTTGAGTGGTACTTTGGTACATAAAACCCACTTCACTTCTATAGACAATAAACTGTGAAAAATATCTTAACCAAATCTTGAAAATAATGTTAAATTCAAACATGACATCCTATTATACTGCTGAATTTATTTCTTTATAATATACAAACCCATATACTATTTTTCTAGACTTAGATGACTAACAACTAAATACCATAAACATTGATTTTTTGACATATGATATTTTACCTATGTGGCCATTATTCTGTTGCTGATGACCTTATTTTTTTCAAAAAATGAATACGTATGGTGGTGCATGTCTATAATCCTAACAACTTGGGAGGGTGAGGCAGGAGGATCACAGGTTCAAAGCCAGCCTCAGCAACTTAGCAAGGCCCTAAGCAACTCAGTGAGACCATGTCCACAATAAAATATAAAAAGGGCTGGGGATGTGGCTCATGGTTAAGCACCCCTGGGTTCAATTCCTATTACCAAATGAATAAATAAATAAATGACAGGATAAGGATTGAATTATGGACTAGTAATTTTATGGATGACTTTATTTTTTTTCTACAAGTGATCTTCAAATTAGAATGGCATATAATGCATAAAATCAGATGCTAGGTTAGAGCCCTTATATGTATTCCTGTTCCCTCCCATAGACATATTCCATGCAATGCTCAGGAAAAGTAATGATAAAGGGTAAAAGTGAGAGTAATCTAAGTTTTAGGAATGAAGAAAGGCAGTTGAGAAGATTAATGTATTCCTAGAGGCCATTCTGCTTCAGTGTTCACCTTATTAAAACAAACTACTTTTTTCTTGTCCAGCACAGTCAAGCATTGTGTCTACTGATCAGAAACCAATGAAACTGTTATTTTCAGGGTATATTTTTAATTAAAATATTTTCTTCTAAAAGAATTATTTATTGTAGAAAATGAGAACTGCAGATAATCAAAAGAAAAATAAAATCACTCTTAATCCTGTCACCTAGACATAACTAACTTAATGCATGAATAGCACAAAGAGACGAAATAGACCTACTGATAAATGGAATAATAGCAACAACAACAATAATAGTTCATACTTACTGAACCTTTACAATGTGTCATATACTTTTCTAAACATACCCCTTATTAATCTGTTCCCATCCTGAGGTAGATATGTATTATCTTCATTATACAACTGAAGAAAATGACATACCAGAATGATATGTGTAACTGCTCAAGGTTACACTGCTAGTATCCAACAGAACTGGGATCCAAACTTGTATAAGTGACCTCACATAGATCCCTCATTTAGTATTACTTCTTTCATGAATACGTATTTCATGCTCACTTCAGGTCTTTGTTCTAATATCTCCCCTGTCATTTTGGATATTTGAAGCTCTTAACATTTTCTCAGGAAGGTTTCATGGGACCAGCATGTCCTGAATAATTTACACATTGATAGAGTTCACTGCATGTATATCTGAAAGTCATTTTGGCAAGATATAGTCACATGTCCTGCCTTTCATCTTAAATGTGTCATCCATTTTCTTCTGATGTAAAATGTTGTTGAAGAAAACTGACAATACCATTTTCCTTTCTGTATGAAAACACTTGGCAATTTTGCATGGTTTTAGAGATTTTTTTTCCTTCAAAATCCAGTAATTTTACCAGAAGATATCTTAGTGTTGTTGATTATTCTGGGTTGACTTTCTGAGATACAGGTTGAGGACCTCTAATCTGAAAACAAAATCCAGAATGCTCCAACATCTGAAGTGTTTTGAGCCCTAACATGATTCCACAAGTACAAAATTCTACACTGTGAATCTTTGTTTTACTCATACAATTACTAAATATGCCATATATTTTCCATATGAAGGGTAATTTTTACCATTCAGGTTCTGTGCATAAGTAACGTAAATGAATTTTGTGTTTAGACTTGGGTCCCATCCCTAAGATATCTCATTATATGCATGCAAATTTGCAAAAACCTCCCGATTCAAAATACTTCTGAATTCAAGCATTTTTTCTTGAAATTTAAATTAAAAAAGATTATTTGTTCTTTTTGGGTATACATGACAGTAGAATGTGTTTTGCCATATTATACATATGTGGAGTATAACTTATTCTAATTAGGAGCCCATTCTTGTGGTTGTACATGATGTGGAGTTTCACTGGTTGTATTCATATATGAAGATAGGAAAGTTATGTCTGATTCATTCTACTGTCTTTCCTGCTTCAAGCATTTCAATAAAGGGTATTCAACCTATTCTGTTCCTTGTTCCCTTTGCCTATATTTTATATTTCTCACATCCTCTTGAATAATTTTCACACCTTTTTTATTTAAAAATATCCTACTTTTGTTTTCTGTTTTTCTTTAGGTTTTATCTAATTTTCTATTGTGTTTGCCTCATTTTCTCTCTTGCTTATAATTATTTCTTTTTACTTCTAGTTCTTTTTTTGTATCAAAAAGTTTTTTTTATTGTAAACAAATGGGATATATGTTGTTTCTCTGTACATGGAGCCAAGGCATACCATTTGTGTAATCACAGATTTACACAGAGTAATGTTGTTTGATTCATTGTTATTTATTTTCCTTCCCCGCTACCCCTCCAACCCCTCTTTTCCCTCTATACAGTCCTTCCTTCCTCCATTCTTGCCCCCCTCCTTAACCCTAACCCTAAACCTAACCCTAACCCTAACGCTAACCCCTCCCACCCCCCATTATATGTCATCATCTGCTTATCAGCGAGATCATTCGTCCTTTGGTTTTTTGAGATTGGCTTATCTCACTTAGCATGATATTCTCCAATTTCATCCATTTGCCTGCAAATGCCATAATTTTATCATTCTTTATGGTGGAGTAATATTCCATTGTGTATATATGCCACAGTTTCTTTATCCATTCATCAATTGAAGGGCATCTAGGTTGGTTCCACAATCTGGCTATGGTGAATTGAGCAGCAATGAACATTGATGTGGCTGTATCTCTGTAGTATGCTGATTTTAAGTCCTTTGGGTATAGGCCAAGGAGTGGGATAGCTGGGTCAAATGGTGGTTCCATTCCAAGCTTTCTGAGGAATCTCCATACTGCTTTCCAGAGTAGCTGCACTAATTTGCAACCCCACCAGCAATGTATGAGTGTACCTTTTTCCACACATCCTCTCCAACACCTATTGTTGCTTGCATTCTTGATAATCGCCATTCTAATTGGGGTGAGATGGAATCTTAGGGTGGTTTTGATTTGCATTTCTCTTATTACTAGAGATGTTGAACATTTTTTCATATATCTGTTGATTGCTTGTACATCTTCTTCTGTGAAGTGTCTGTTCATTTCCTTAGCCCATTTGTGTTGATTGGATTATTTGTATTCTTGGTGTAGAGTTTTTTGGGTTCGTTATATATTCTGGAAATTAGCGCTCTATCTGAAGTATGAGTGGCAAAGATATTCTCCCACTCTGTAGGCTCTCTCTTCACATTACTGATAGTTTCCTTTGCTGAGAGAAAGCTTTTTAGTTTGAATCTATCCCAGTTGTTGATTCTTGCTTTTATTTCTTGTGCTATGGGAGTCCTATTAAGGAAGTCTGATCCTAAGTTGACAAGTTGAAGATTTGGACCTACTTTTTCTTCTGTAAGATGCAGGGTCTCTGGTCTGATTCCGAGGTCCTTGATCCATTTTGAGTTGAGTTTTGTGTAAGGTGAGAGATAGGGGTTTAATTTCATTCTGTTGCATATGGTCTTCCAGTTTTCCCAGCACCATTTGTTGAAGAGGCTATCTTTTCTCCATTGCATATTTTTGGCACCTTTGTCTAGTATGAGAAAATTGTATTTATTTGGGTTTATGTCCGTGTCCTCTATTCTGTACCATTGATCTACCTGTCTATTTTGGTACCAATACCATGCCGTTTTTTTACTATTGCTTTGTAGTAGAGTTGAAGATCTGGTATTGCGATACCCCCTGCTTCGCTCTTTCTACTGAGGATTGCTTTAGCTATTCTGGGATTTCTTATTCTTCCAGATGAATTTCATAATTGCTTGCTCTATTTCTGTAAGGTACATCATTGGGATTTTAATTGGAATTGCATTGAATCTGTATAGCACTTTTGGTAGTATGGCCATTTTGACAATATTAATTCTGCCTATCCAAGAACATGGGAGATCTTTCCATCTTCTAAGGTTTTCTTTAATTTCTTTCTTTAGTGTTCTGTAGTTCTCATTGTAGAGGTCTTTCACCTCTTTTGTGAGATTGATTCCCAAGTATTTTATTTTTTTCGATGCTATTGTGAATGGGGTAGTTTTCCTAAATTCTCTTTCTGAAGATTCATCACTTATGTATAAAAATGCATTGGATTTATGAGCATTGATCTTGTAACCTGCTACTTTACTGAATTCACTTATGAGTTCTAAACGTTTTCTGGTGGAATTTCCAGGTTCCTCTAAATATATAATCATGTCATCAGCAAACAGGGATAGTTTGAGTTCTTCTTTTCCAATTCGTATCCTTTTAATTTCTTTGGTTTTTCTAATTGCTCTGGCTAGAGTTTCAAGGACGATGTTGAATAGAAGTGGTGAAAGAGGGCATCCCTGCCTTGTTCCAGTTTTTAGGGGGAATGCTTTCAGTATTTCACCATTTAGAATGATATTAGCCGTGGGCTTAGCATAGATGGCTTTTACAATGTTAAGGAATGTTCCCACTATCCCTATTTTTTCTAGTGTTTTGAGCATGAAGGGGTGCTGTATTTTATCAAATGCTTTTTTTCTGCATCTATTGAAATAATCATGTGATTCTTGACTTTAAGTCTATTGATATGGTGAGTTACATTTATTGATTTCCTGATGTTGAACCAACCTTGCATCCCTGGGATGAAACCCACTTGATCATGGTGCACTATATTTTTAATATGTTTTTGTATGCGATTTGCTAAAATTTTGTTGAGAATTTTTGCATTGATATTCATTAAGGATATTGGTCTGAAATTTTCTTTCCTCGATGTGTCTCTGTCTGGTTTAAGTATCAGGGTAATATTGGCTTCATAGAATGAGTTTGGGAGGGTTCCCTCCTCTTCTATTTCATGGAATACTTTGAGGAGTATTGGAATGAGCTCTTCTTTAAAGGTTTTGTAGAACTCAGCTGAGAACCCATCTGGTCCTGGACTTTTCTTTGTTGGTACACTTTTGATGACCTCTTCTATTTCATTGCTTGAAATTGATTTATTTAAGTTGTGTATGTCCTCCTCATTCAGTTTAGGTAATTCATATGTCTCTAGAAACTTGTCGATGTCTTTGAGGTTTTCTGGTTTGTTGGAGTATAGATTTTCAAAATAGCTTCTAATTATGTTTTGTATTTCACTCATGTCTGTTGTGATATTTCCTTGTTCATTCCGAATTTTAGTAATTTGAGTTTTCTCCCTCTTTCTCTTTGTTAGCGTGGCTAAGGGGTTATCAATTTCGTTTATTTTTTCAAAGAACCAACTATTTATTTTGTTAATTTTTCTGATTGTTTCTTTTGTTTCAATTTTGTTGATTTCGGCTCTGATTTTAACTATTTCCTGTCTTCTACTACTTTTGGTGTTAGTCTGCTCTTCTTTTTCTAGGGCTTTGAGCTGTAGTGTTAAGTCGTTTATTTGTTGATTTCTACTTCTTTTGTTGAATGTGCGCCATGAAATAAATCTTCCTCTAAGTACTGCTTTCATAGTGTCCCAGAGATTTTGATATGACGTGTCTTTGTTCTCTTTGTTTACTTCTAAGAATATTTTTTATTTCCCTCCTGATGTCTTCTGTTATCCCTTCATCATATAATAGTGTATTATTTAATCTCCAGGTATTAGAGAAGTTTCTGATTTTTATTTTGTCATTTATTTCTAATTTCAATCCATTATGATCTGATAGAATACAAGGTAGTATCTCTATCTTCTTGTATTTGCTGACAGTAGCTTTGTGGCATAAAATATGGTCTATTTTAGAGAAGGATCCATGTGCTGCTGAGAAGAAAGTGTATTCGTTCTTTGTTGGATGGTATATTCTATATATGTCTGTTAAGTCTAAATTGTTGATTGTGTTATTGAGATCTATGGTTTCTTTATTCAATTTTTGTTTGGAAGATCTATCCAGTGGTGAGAGTGGTGTGTTAAAATCGCCTAGTATTATTGTGTTGTGGTCTATTTGATTTCTGGAATTGAGAAGGATTTGTTTGACATACATGGATGAGCCAATGTTCGGGGCATAGATATTTATGATTGTAACGTCTTGCTGATTTATGCTTCCCATAAGCAGTATGTAATGTCCTTCTTTATCCCTTCTGACTAGTTTTGGCTTGAAGTCCACATTATCTGAAATGAGGATGGATACTCCAGCTTTTTTGCTGTGTCCATGTGCATGGTATGTTTTCTCCCATCCTTTCACCTTTAGTCTATTGGTATCTCTTTCTATGAGATGAGTCTCTTGCAGGCAGCATATTGTTGGATTTTTCTTTTTAATCCAATCTGCCAGTCTATGTCTTTTGATTGATAAATTCAGACCATTAACTTTCAGGGTTATTATTGTGTTATGATTTGTATTCCCAGTCATTTGACTCATTTTTGTTTTTTGACATGATTTCAGTTCTCCTTTATTTGGCTATTCCTTTAGGCTAGTTCCTCCCTTTGCTGATTTGCATCGTTGTTTTTCATCTCTTCCTCATGGAATATTTTGCTGAGAATGTTCTGTAATGCCGGCTTTCTTTTTGTAAATTCCTTTAGCTTTTGTTTTTCATGGAGGGATCTTATTTCATTGTCAAATCTGAAAGTAAGTTTTCCTGGGTATAAGATTCTTGGTTAGCATTCGTTTTCTTTCAGGGCTTGGTAAATGTTGTTCCAGGCCCTTCTAGCTTTTAGGGTCTGGATTGAAAAATCTGCTGATATTCTTATTGGTTTCCCCCTGAATGTAATTTGATTCTTTTCTCTCGCGGCCTTTAAAATTCTGTCTTTATTTTGTATGTTAGGTATTTCATAATAATGTGCCTTGGTGTGGGTCTGTTGTAATTTTGTATGTTTGGAGTTCTATAAGCCTCTTGTACTTGGTTTTCCATTTCATTCTTCAGATTTGGGAAATTTTCTGATATTATTTCATTGAATTGATTGTTCATTCCTTTGGTTTGTTTCTCTAAGCCTTCCTCAATCCCAATAATTCTTAAATTTGGCCTTTTCATGATATCCCATAATTCTTGTAGATTGTGTTCATGGTTTCTTACCATCTTCTCGGTTTGGTCAACTTTGTTTCAAGGTTAAATATTTTGTCTTCAGTGTCTGAGGTTCTGTCTTCCAGGTGTTCTATCCTATTGGTTATGCTTTCTATGGAGTTTTTAACTTGGTTTATTGTTTCCTTCATTTCAAGGATTTCTGGTTTTTTTTTTTCCTTATCTCTAACTCTTTATTGAAATGATCTTTTGCTTCCCGTATTTGGTCTTTTAACTGTTGATTGGTGCGATCATTTAATGCCTGCATTTGCTCCTTCATCTCCTCCTTCAATGCCTGCATTTGCTCTTTCATCTCCTCATTTGCTTCCCTGATTGTTTTAATTATGTACGTTCTGAACTCCTTTCTGACATTTCTTCTGCTGTGCTGTCATTGGGTTTTATTGATATAGTATCTAGGTTTGTTTGGGACATTTTCTTCCCTTGTTTTCTCATATTGGTCAGATGTCAGTGGGACCCTGAGATATTGCAGATTTCCTCTATTGGCTTATAGTGTCCCTGTAGATTTCCAGTATATCACCTCCCAGTCTTCAGTAGCCTGAAGTCTTGGAGGAACTTGATAATGCAGTGCTTCCAGAGAAAGTTGCCTCTAGCCCGCTATTGGTTCCAGGGCTTGGAGCTGGCTCTGTGCGGAAAGGCTCTCACTGGGTTGTTTGCTCCGAGAAGCTGGCTGTGGAAGGAGCCTGCTGCTGGAGGGAGCAGGGCTGCCTGGAGAAGTCTCTGGCTGCCCTGCCCTGGTCCCAGAGGCTGCCTGCGGGCCAGAGCTCACCGCTGGCTCCAGGACCCAGAGCTGGCTCTGTGCAGAAAGGCCCCCACTGGGTGGCCTGCTCCGAGAAGCTGGCCATGGAAGGCACCCGCCACTGGAGGGCTGCGCTGCCCTGCTCTGATAAGCCACCCCTAACCGTGCCTGCCGCCTGGGCCGAGCTTCACCCAGTGGGGGAAACTCACCCCGTAGCTCTATGTTAGTCCGAGTCTCTCAATGCCTCCTCTTCTTGAATCCTGGGTTCTGGAGCAACAGGAGATGTAGTCACCCTCTAGTCCGCCATCCTGGATCGCCCCGTGGATTGAGCCTGCCGCCGGAGGGAGCAGGGCTGCTTGGAGAAGTCTCTGGCTGCCCTGCCCTGGTCCTAGAGGCTGCCTGCGGGCCAGAGCTCGCTGCTGGCTCTGGACTTGAAGCTGACTCTGTGCAGAAAGGCCCCCACTGGGCGGCCTGCTCCGAGAAGCTGGCCGTGGAAAGCGCCCGCTGCCGGAGGGAGCAGGGCTGCCTGAGGAAGTCTCCAGCTGCCCTGCCCTGCTCTGAGAAGCCGCACCTATCCGAGCCTGCCGCCTGGGCCGAGCTTCACCCGGTGGGGAGACTCACCCCGTGGCTCTATGTTAGTCCAAGTCTCTCAATGCCTCCCCCTCTCGAATCCTGGGTTCTGGAGCGACAGGAGATGCAGTCACCCTCTAGTCCACCATCTTGGATCTTACTTCTAGTTCTTTCCTGAGTTTTGTCATTGTTTTTTGGAACCAGGATTGAACACAGGGGCACTTGACCACTGAACCATGTCCTCAGCCCTTTTTTGTTTATTATATTTTGAGACAGGGCCTTACTAATTTGCTGACTTTGAACTTGGAATCCTCCTACCTCAGCGTCTTGAGCCACTGGGATTACAGGTGTGCATCACCACATCCAGGTTCTGAGTTGTTCTTATTGTGACATTTTATATATGATTCCATGTCATTTACATTGTTTTTCATATCATGTAATTTTTTCTTAACAATTTGAGCTAGTTTTGAAGTGTTATATTGTAGTTTTCATTAATTTTTGTGGGTTATCTTTCTGGTATGTTTTAATTATCTAAGGATATTATTCTTATGCTCATTTTTACATGAAATTAGTTTCTGAATTTTTGTATGGAGGCTCAATTTCAGTTAATTTTTTTAAATTTCATGACTATAGAACTCTATATTTTATTGCTTTTGAGAATTGTTGTGGCAGTTCCTTCTGAGATGGTGAATTACTTCTGAAATCTCCTCGCCCTGCAGTCTGACTCCTGTACATTTTTTTCTTTCTTTTTTTTTAACTTTTAATTATTTCTTCTCCTCTTCATCCATTTGCCCTTCCTCACTCCCTAAGCCTGCTGCCTTTCTTGTCTCAATTACAATTATTTGTTCGTTCTTTTTCATTTCTCTTATCTCAGTCCTCTCCAGTTTGGAGTTTGTTCCCTCTATTTTCTCATCAGAGTGCAGCTTTGTCTTTCAAGGGAGCATTGGATGATTAGTTTTAAGAGTTCTTGGGGGCTCAGGCTGTTCCCAGTCTAGACCATGGACTCCTTCCACTCAACCACTATTTGGAGGGGCAGACCCCTTCCTTCCATTCTTAGCTCTTATTCATAAATTAGTTCACTAATGTTTATGTAAATTACTTTAGAGTTCTCAGATCTCTCAGATGCCATGTTGATTCTCTCTGTGTACTCTTCCATAGTTGATATCATTTGGTCTGGTTTGTCCCCACCCTCTCTTATTTGGAATACAAGTAGAAGTTATTTTCATGTAGTTTGGCTGTAGATTGTGTCAGTGGATTCTGGTTTTGCTTTCATACTTGCCTTACTTATCTTTTGTATTTGTCTTTTTGTTTTTGTTTTTGGTACGGGAGATGAAGCCCAAAGGTGCTTAACCACTGAGCCACATCCCTAACCCTTTTTATTTTTTAAATTTTTTAATTTTTAAATTTTGATTCATTGTACACAAATGGGATACAACTATTGTTCCTCTGGTTGTACACGAAGTAGAGTCACACCATTTGTTTAATCATACATGTACATAGGGTAATGATGTTTGTCTCATTCTATTATTTTTCCTTCCTCCCACCCACTCCACATCCCTCATTTTCCTCCATACAATCCATCCTTCTTCCATTCTTGCCTCCCTCCACCCCCTGATATGTATCATCATCCACTTATCAGAACAATCATTCAGCCTTTGGTTTTTAGTGGTTGGCTTATCTCACCAAGCATGGTATTCTCAAACTCCATCCATTTACCTGCAAATGCCATAATTTTATTCTTCTTTATGGCTAAATAATATTCCATTGTATATATATATATATACCACAGTTTCTTTTTTTTTTTAGTTTTTTTTTATTATTGTAAACAAATGGGATACACGTTTCTCTGTACGTGGAGTAAAGGCAAAACATTTGTGTAATCATAAATTCACATAGGGGAATGTTGTTTGATTCATTCTGTTATTTTTCCCTTCCCCCCCACCCCTCCAACCCCTCTTTTCCCTCTATACAGGCCTTCCTTCCTCCATTCTTGCCCCTCTCCCTAACCCTAACCCTAACACTAACCCCTCCCACCCCCCATTATGTGTCATCATCCGCTTATTAGAGAGATCATTCAACCTTCATTTTTTTGAGATTGGCTTATCTCACTTAGCATGATATTCTCCAATTTCATCCATTTGCCTGCAAATGCCATAATTTTATTATTCTTTATAGCTGAGTAATATTCCATTGTATATATATACCACAGTTTCTTTATCCATTCATCAATTGAAGGGCATCTAGGTTGGTTCCACAATCTGGCTATGGTGAATTGAGCAGCAATGAACATTGATGTGGCTGTATCTCTGTAGTATGCTGATTTTAAGTCCTTTGGGTATAGGCCAAGGAGTGGGATAGCTGGGTCAAATGGTGTTTCCATTCCAAGTTTTCTAAGGAACCTCCACACTGCTTTCCAGAGTAGCTGCACTAATTTGCAGCCCCACCAGCAATGTATGAGTGTTCCTTTCTCCCGCATCCTCGCCAACACCTATTGTTGCTTGTATTCTTGATAATCGCCATTCTAATTGGGGTGAGATGGAATCTTAGGGTGGTTTTGATTTGCATTTCTCTTATTACTAGAGATGTTGAACATTTTTTCATATATCTGTTGATTGCTTGTAGATCTTCTGTAAAGTGTCTGTTCATTTCCTTAGCCCATTTATTGACTGGGTTATTTGTATTCTTGGGGTAAAGTTTTTTGAGTTCTCTGGAGATTAGTGCTTTATGTTAAGTATGTGTGGCAAAGATTTTCTCCCACTCTGTACACTCTCTTCACATTGTTGATTGTTTCCTTTGCTGAGAAAAAGCTTTTTAGTTTGAGTCTATCCCAATGATCGATTCCTGATTTTATTTCTTGTGCAAAACTCAACTCAAAATGGATCAAGGACCTAGGAATCAGACCAGAGATCCTGCACCTAATAGAAGAAAAAGTAGGTCCAAATCTTCATCATGTCGACTTAGGACCAGACTTCCTTTTTATTTTTTGAGACAAGGTCTTTTTAGGTTACTTACAGCCTTGCTGAGTTGCTGAGACTGGCTTCAAACTTGCAATCCTCCTGCCTCAGCCTCCTGAGCTGATGGGATTACAGGTGTGCACCACCATGCCAGCTCTGTTTTGTTTTTTTCATGGCCACATTTGGAAAGATTCAAAAACTACTCTGCCACCACCACCTTCCCCCAAGAATTTCTTTGCAAACTACAGACCATGGGCCCAATCCTGTCACCTGCTACTTGTTTTTATATAGCTTTTGACCTAACATGGTTTTTGCAGTGTTTTTTTTTTGTCTTTTGTGTGTATGTATCATATTGGGGATCAAACCCACGGCCTCACATGTACTAGGCAAAAGCACTTTACTAGTTAGCTACACTCCTAGCCCACAAGCCCTACTTTAAATTTTTTGGTATTGACAGATTATCATCCTGAGAGGTATACAAGTTAAATATCCAGTAAGTATACCAGTTAGGTAAGTTATGGTGCATTTATGCAAGGAAATATTATACAGAGATAAAGAAAATGAGGTTGATCTATTTTACTGATATATACAAATATATGACATATGCTGTTAAACGAAACATTCAGGTTTCTAGTGTAGAGTAGAATTTCTTCATGTTAAGGAAACAGAAGCATTAGAATATACAAAATTAAATTTTTCACAAGAAGCATAGCTTACAACTAAGATGTACTAATTTATATACCTACCAGTAGTATATCCAAATGATTGTTTGACAATACTCTTGCCAACATTGTGTTATCTGATTAAAAAAAATTATTGTCAAGTTGGTAGTGGAGAAAAAGCCATCTTATCTTAATATTACCTAATAGACTTTACATTTTTGCATAAGTTGTTTGCCTTGAATTAATTCTTTTGTGAATTTTTTTCCTTGTCCTTTTCCCATGTGTGATATTTCTTTTCCTTGATGGTTTAAAAAATTCTTAATATATTAGATAGTAATCCTTTGGCTTGTCATCCATTTGTGCCTCTTCATTTCATGTAGAGTGATTAATGATGTACAAAGATTATTTTGTTTTTCTTAGTAATCCCAACGACTCAGGAGGCTGAAGCAGGAGGATTATAAGTTGGAGGCCAGCCTTAGCAACTTCGCAACACTCTGTCTCAAAATTAAAAAATAAAAAGAGCTAGGAATGTAGCTCAGTGTTAAGAGTATCCATGGGTTAAATCCTCAATGCCAAAAAAAAAATATTTTTTTCCTGCAGTAAAATCTTCCTTTTCCCTGATGATGATGATGATGATGTTGATGTATAGAAAGCCCTTCCCACTTCAGATTTGTCTAGTTGTTCCCCTATATATTTTTGTAGTACTTACTTGTTTTTGTGTTTTACTTTTAGTTCTCTAATCCATCAGGGATTTATTTGTGTGGTCTATGAGGAAGACTTTAACTTTGTTTTTCAAATGTTATGCCGTTGTCTTTGTACCATCTATTGAATAAGTCATTATTTCAAGGTTATATAATCTTCAGATTGTTTTTATGAGAAGTCTGCACATTTAAAATTTTTTAAACATCATGTTTTTTGATATGTAATTCACAAACAGTAAAATTTACTCTTTTTAAGTGTTCAGTTTGAAGATTCTTAGCAAAACATATGGAATAGTTCCATCATCTCCCAGAAGTTTTCTTACACCTCTTTGCAGCTAACCCTCCTGACCCTAGATTCCTACAACGGTTGATCTGTTTTCTATCCCTAACGTTCTACCTTTTCCAGAATATCATATAAATAGAATCATATTATACATAGTTTTTTGAGTCTGGTGTCTTTCACTTAACATAATACATTTAAGAGATAGCAACAGTGTTGTATATATCAATAGTTCATTCATTTTTATTGCTAAGCAGTATCCATGATATGGTCTACCATTGTTTGTTTAACTATTGACTTGTCCACGGACATCAGGGTTTTTTCATTTTGGAACCATTGTGTGGACATGTTTTCATGTCTTCTGGATGAATACCTAGGAGTAGGATTTCAGGGTCACGTGGTAAGTATATGTTTAGTTTTTAAGAAATTTTCAGCCTGTTTTCCATAGTGATTGGATGCTTCTGCACTTCAACCAACAACATGTCAAAAATCCAGTTACTCTGTATCCTTATCAGCACTTGTAATTGTCAGTGTTTTAACTTTAGCCATTCTACCAAGTATGCAGGGTTAAATAGTTTATTGACAATAATTTGGATATTTTAAGTAGTATTTCCCGACTCATCTCCCCATATATTCTCTAAGACTGTATACTCCTGAATTGTTTGGTCCATCTCTTATTGCCTAACCTGAGGCTGCCTAATAATCATAGTTGCTCATTTCTGGTTTTTTCTTGTTTCCATTTCTTCCCCGAAACATAAAAAGTATAGCATATCAAAGTAGAAAAGGAGCTTAGATATAATTTGGTACAGGGGCTGGCAAGCTTTTTCTGTAAAGTGCCAGATAGTAAATATTTGTGGCTTCGCAAGCCATTAAGCCTCTCAGTCTTTCTTACAAATCAACTCTACCAATACAACATGAAAGAAGTCACAGCCAATACAGAAGAAAATGGGCATTTTCCAAATAAAACTTTACTTACAAAAACAGGCAGCTAGCCAGATTGGCCTGGACCATAGTTTGCTCACCCCTGGTTTAGTCTTAACAACTGTATTTTATAGATGAGGGAACTGAGCTCAAATTTCCCCCTTTCCTCATATTAACAAATAAAGAGGCAAGGACCAGGATATTGACTTTCACCATTAGAGACATGCTTGAATTGGGTTCAGGATGAGCTTACCTTTTGCATAATGCTCTGGTCCAGCAAATGATGTTAGGTGAAGCCATTAACCACAGAAGCTTTCTAAAGTTTTAACTGAGCTAACACTTTCCAGGCAGCTTGTCATATTGCCATTCACTGAGATGTTAACTTTTTGAGCCTGTTATCTCTCTGGAGCAGTGGTCAAATTTGAGTTGTAAGAAAATAAAGTGATAAAGGTCCAAGTTAAACAGTTAAAGTAAGAGAAGCATTCCATCCTTTTATTCATCCTCAAAAGACTGTTTCCAATTTGGATAGGTCTACATTTCTTTGTCTCTCGAGATAGCCATCAAATATCATGTAACAGTCTCATGCTTTTTCCATCTTTAATGTTAGTTCTTGATTTTTTTCACTAATTGTTTAAATAGATGAATATTCTTAGGTTGACAAACAAAAACAAAAACCAGGAAAACATTACACTTATGGTTCCATGCACGCAAACCTAAAAATAGGCATTGGCTATGACTACTCAGAGTAAGGACATTGTTTAGAAAAGTCATCCAATATGTTTTTTTTTCCTTGCTTGCAGCATTGGAAGAAGTATGACATCTATGAGAAGCAGTCCAAAGAAGAAACTGACTCTGTAGTGCTGATTGAAAACCTGAAGAAAGCTTCTCAGTGATGGGGATAATTTATTTTTACCTTCAATGTGACCTTGTGAAGATTCATCACATTCTCCCTTTGTTATCTGGGGACTTGCTAAATGGAAAGTGAAACTACTGGATCCTTTAAAAACAGGCAGCTCATAAGAGCCACAGGCCTTTTTGTGTGTCATGTACCGAAAAACTAAAAATAATGGGCCCTTTGGAAAAAAGAGTGGAGTCATTGAATTATAAAAGCAGACATTCTTTGCAAATTCTTTATACTAGGGGACAAAGCAAAAAGTCATGATAGCAGTAGAATTAACCTTATCAGGAGTTGTGACAGCTTCCTAAGGATCTATGCTTGCCTTTTATTTTTTGTGTCAGATAAACCCAAGAAATTTTATTTGTGAGGGAACTCATTTTGGGTATAAGTGCTAATGTTGAACTTGACTCACAGAGAACATCTAACAAACAAAATCGATACAATCTGGTATCTATTTTTCGGAGATCCCATTGAGTAATGTTTATGACTATTAAAACTGCTAACAGTTTGGAATTATCATCTACTTCAACAGCATTTCCCTGTACTTTGAAAGCCTCAGAAATGGGTATTGGCCATGATGATGACAATGACAGCAAAAGCAGGCACAGCTTCTTTACCAAGATCATTCAGGCTTTTAAGGGCAGTAGAGGCAGAATGACTCATTGCGTATTAGAGTTTGAACCAAAAAGTCCCTTATGATGTATTTTTTTCTTTACCTCTGCTACCCAAATCAAGTATTAACTATGCATCTGGCTTATACCAAGCCCCCAGCTATGAGGGATGTACCCCCCAATGAGTTTACAGTCCAGTTGGGACTCCTCAGTTCTTGCCACTTTCTTGATCTCCCACCAGTCATTTCTGAGACGTGTCAACTCCCCAGCTCCAAGGCCAATTTTCCCTTTTGCCTTCTCCCTCATTCCCTTTCTTGTAGCCTTTTGATGTTCTTTGGAAATTTGGATACACGTCTGTTCAGAACACCTAGAGGAGCAGGGAACAATTTGCATCTCAGGTACAGTGTGAGTAAACTGAGAAGTAATGAGTAATTCTTATATATTTTGTAACTTTTTATGCAAGTCTTCAGTTGTTTGAGGGTTTTCAGCACTTGATGTTTATGCATCTTCTAAACAGAGATGAGGTCGTATTTTCACTTAGAACTTAGCTGTTGGCTTGAGAAAAATGTAGTTTTATCTGTTTCTGTTTCTCTATAAGATGGACCCTAGGATTTCTTTTCCCTCACAGAAATAATTAAGTAGCATTTGTGTGCTGTATTGATAGCCAGCCATCCAAGTCTTCAATGTATATACTCATATGTTAGGGTTCCGTTTTCCCCCATTTCCACAACATATGCATATGTACTCTTCCTACTTCCTCCAAATTTGAAGAAGTTTGGTAAATGATAGATATTCCTCTCTTTTCTCTTAACACAGACTCAGATCATTGGTAGGAACTTCAGAACTTTATATCACAAGTTCTTCAAACATTTACCATTTCATATTAATAAGATTAAGCTTCTTGGAATTCCTGCTCTTAGGGCAGGGGACATAAAAGACCCCTGCTGTCCACAGGTGTGGGCAAAAGTGACAACCTGCCTCCATGGTAATGGAGGAGAAGTGTGCCTGGGCACCTCTGAGGAAATTGGGGTGCATATCACTGGTAGATGTAAAGGTGTTTCCTCCCTATGATTTCGTTTTGAAATTCAGATTGAGGCTGGGACACTGGCATGGTAGATGATTCACTTTCTCCTACCATTCACTAGAAAGAATACTTGGTATTCCCATGTACAAATGAGATTACTTCCTAGCTAGGTATTTATAATTCTGGGAATCAAAACACTTAAACACCTCACCCAAAGCCATCTTTACTGGTAGCCTATTTTGATGGCAATGAGGAGGATGCTTTGAAATAACCAAGAAACTACTGGTGCTGACAGTCATACAGCCTGGGAGTGGGGAAATTGTATTTTGTTTCCATCCTTCTCTGTTAACAGTAAAATGGTTGAGGCAGGAGGCAGTAAATTATGGGAACACCTAGAGTTTTACAGTTGCTAAAAAGTGATCCCTAGGTCTTAGGAGCTCTTGGAGGCATCGGTATGTCACCAGCAGGAAACTAGTAGGTTCATTTACTATTTTGTCTAACCTATATGGATTTTTTTCCCTATATACCTAAGTACACTCACTGTAAGGATGGTCATTCTTATTCTTTCATTGAGATAAGTTTTCTTCTGCATCTGGGCACTAAAGGGATACATGAACCATTGTTAACATTTTGAGTAATATCTTCAATTAGAAGTCATTTTTGTTTAACTTCTTATAGGAAATTTGAGTAAAATAAATATTAATTGTCTTTTTGTATATTAAATAAATGTTTTCCTTTGGTTTTATTTTGGGGAAAGTGTTGTGAGTATTTGCTGGTGGAAAAAATTGGAGATAAAAGAATAAACACTATAAAAAATTCCAAGGAAGATATTTATAATCATTTATTTTAAGCTTCCCTGCTGTTCTGCTGTGCCTGTTTTCTGATATGAGGACATGCACATACTTAGTTTAACGTTAGTAGTCTTTGCACATAACACCTATAAGGACTTACATATTTGATAAATTGTAGTTATGATAATTAATGGAAGTGACAAGTTAGTTATTTCTAATGTTCAACTTAAATTAGATTGCAGTATGCTTACTATCTTGGTATCCATGGCATACACAACATATATGACTGTCATGGTGTATGTGATGGAACACTTCTAGTTAACATAATCAAATTAGCAGGCTATATTTGAGACCGAGAAAATCAGTTTTTAATAGCTGTCCTCTTAAGGGTTGGTGATACAGTTTTGTATTTTCCATAACTACAACATGATTTCAAAGAGAGTTTTTTCTCCCTTGTGTTAAATTTTAAGAGTATGTCTTGGGCTGGGGATATAGCTCAGTTGGTAGAGTGTTTGTCTGTCAAGCACAAGGCCTGGAGTTCAATCCCCAGCAACGCAAAAAAAAAAAAAAATGTCTCTAGCCAGAGCATGTTTGTTAATTACTCTGAATCCCTACAGAATCCAAATTCTAGGATAAGGGGGGAGTGGTGCTGATCCTGGTAAGGTTATTTCTATAACTGTCTAGAATTATCTAGGAAGATTCTGGAAATCTATTTCCAGGTAAGTATAGTTATGTCTTAAATAAGAAGTCTCTAATTCTTAACACATCAACATTCAGTTTTATGATACAAAGCATTTAACTGGGAACACTTAAAGTCAAAAATCTGTATGGGATCTATGGAAAACTAATTCTTGTAGCTACAAACATGTTGACCTTGTCTCAGAGGAGTCAGAATAACCTAAGCAAATTTGCTTTCCAGAGTAATTTACCATTTTGGCATTACCATAAACTCCTGCTCCTTTAAAAATGCTACTTTATGCTCACACAAATAGCACATTATGCTATGAGGATATTGTAGTTTTTTTCTATCTATCCATCTATCTATCTGTTTGTCTCTTTTTGCAGTACTAGAGATTGAACCCAGGGATGCTCTACTACAGAGGTACATTCCCAGCCCTTTTTAAATTTTATTTTGAGATAGTCTCGCTAAGTTGCTGAGGCTGGCCTCACACTTGCAATCCTCCTGCCCTAGGCTCCTGAGTAGCAGGGATAACATGCCTCTGCCACCATGATGCCTGGCTGTATGTTGGTAGTTTTAGAAGAGAGCAAAGGGTGGGGAACTTCGAATGTAGCTCAATGGTAGAGCATTTGCCTAGCATGAATAAGGTCCTGAGTTCAATCCCCAGCACTGAAAAAAAAAAAAAGCATGGGAACAAAAACATTGATTTCAGAACTCTACTTTCTTCCAAACCCTAATGATTTGGCCAAGCATTGATTTTTTTTTTGTAAATACTGTAAATCTTGGTACGCTTTTACTTTAAGCAAGGGAGAAGTTGTACAGACATTTGGACATGGTAGATGTTTTTGACATCAATCCCCAAGATGCTTTCTTCCTGAAGTTTCTTTAGCCTTTAAATGCCTTTCCCAATGATCACATTTTTAGTTTACCATTAGCAACAAGAAAATATTTCATTTCAGTTTTCAAAATGCACTATGTAGAATATTATATGCAAAGAGAAAAATCAGTGGTTATTGTGGGGTTACCATGTGCCAAGTTATGTGTGTTATTTCAATTATTCCCAATGTCAGTGTCATGAAATAAATTGCATTATCTTCATTTATGGATTAAGAAACTGAGATATAAAATGATTGTGTTATGTTGCAAAATCACACAGTTTAAGTAACTGAGAAAATATTGAGAAACAAGTCAGCCTAACTTTAAAGCATGGTAGTGCTTTGTCTCAATGCAGCAGCTGCTCAAAAAAGAAACACCTTATATCACATTCTTGCTAAATGGTTTATCAACTGGAAGACTGAGAATTTAAATCATTTAATTGAAAGTGAGTTTTTTACAATGTCTTAAGATTTGTTTGTGTCTTCATTCATCTATGTGCCATGCAGGATGCTGGGTAATAGGAAAATAGAAGTGAGTAAGGTTTGACTTAGTATCAAGATGTATTATATTAGTCAAGTAGAGGCTATTTTGTATAGGAGAAAGAATTCTGGATTCAAATTTAGGAGTTCCAAAGGACAAAAGAGACACTTTCCATAAGAAGGAAAAAAATGGCCAATAAATATATAAAACAATGTTTAACATCTCTAGCAATCAAGGAAATGGAAATAACATCTACAATGATATATCATCTCACTCCACTAAGAATGTCAATTATAAGAAATATAAACATAATAAATGCTTGGGTTGGGGTTGTGGCTCAGTGGTAGAGCACTTGCCTAACATATGTGAGGCACTGGGTTCAATTCACAGCACCACAAATAAAATAAATAAAGGTCTATCAACAACTAAAATATTTTTTAAAATAATAATGCTGGTGAAAATGTGGGAAAAGTAATCATACATTGTTGGATCTGCAAATTAGTACAACTACTTTGGAAAGCAGTATGGAGGTTCCTTAAAAAACTAGGAATGGAACCACCATATGACCCAGCTATCCCACTTCTCAGCATATATCCAAAAGCACTAAAATTAGCATGCTAAAGTGACACAGCCACCTCAATGTTTACAGCAGGTGTATCTCACAATAGCCAAGTTATGGAACCAGCCCAGGTGCCTATCAACAGATGAATGGATGAAGAAAATGGGGTATGTATACATAATGGAATTTTACTCGGCTAAAAAGAAGACTGAAATTATGGCATTTGCTGGTAAATGAATGGAACTGGAGAACATCATGCTAAGTGAAATAAGCCAGAACCATAAAGTCAAGGGTTGAATGTTTTCTCTCATGCAAAAGCTATATCAAAATAAAGGGAAAAAATGCCAGGGCAAGCATCACATGAAAATAGAAGAGAGATCAGTGGAGTAGAGGAAGGAGATTGGGGGGGGCAGGGACAGAAAAAAGGAAGAATAATGGAAAGAATCTGACCAAACTATCCTATGTACATATATGAATATACCACAGTGAATTTCACCTTTATGTATATTTATAATGCACTAAATTAAAAAACTATAAATAAACAAAGACCAGTAGAGGAAAGGGAACAGGCAGAGGGAGGAGGGAAGGGAAAGGGGAAGTATTGGAGATTGAATTGGGGCAAATTATATTTCATGCTTGTGTAAGTACGTCAATATGAACCCCAATATTATGTATAACTATAGTGCACTAATAAAAAGTGCTTAAGAAAACTTTTAAAACTAAGAGTTTCAAAGGCTCTTGGGCAGGTATCTTTCTCTATCTGGGTCTCTTTCCCTATTTGTAAAATGATGTCTGTTTTAGCCTTTTGTGATATCATCCATGTCTCGTAACAGTGACCATAATTTGTGGGGTTCATTTGCAAGTGGGAACACTAGGCCTGTGACCAGGGATAGGTCCCTTTCCCTTTCTGGGTGTTCTTATCTGTAAAATGAAGAGATTGGGCTATATTAGCTTGGTAAATTTTGATATACAAGAAGAAGAGTTACTTCCTACTCTTGCTACAGGAAGTAGCTAGCTATCAGCAATAACCACAGGTCCTTTAATACCACAGGAAGAAGAAAGGAATTGGAACGTTGGAGATGAGCCCTGTTGTCCACCCAAATCAGGATTTCCAAAAGGGCCCAGCCATGGTTCTGACTAACAAATATTTCTTAACATACTTGGAAGATCCTAGGAAATTTTGCCTACAAACACAAAAATGGACTATGCATAAGACAGATTGCTTGTTTAATAATTACATTTGATGTCTTGCCTAAAATTGAGTCCATTATGGGCAAATTTGGTAATTGAATTTGACTTTTTGATTTTTATTTGATCAAAATAATATATGCACATAATTTTCAAAAAGTATTATAGGTCTTGCTTTATGTAGATCTTAAGTGTCCTGAAAAGGTACATGTGGTAAAGGCTTAGTCTCTTGGATGGCACTCTTAGGAGGTGATGGAAGCCTTTTAAGAGCAGGGCCTAGAAAGGGGTCTTTTGGTTATTGGGGGCATGCCCTCGAAAGGGAGATTAGAACTCCTGCCCCTTACTCTCTTGCTTCCTAGTCATGCTCTTCCACCGTGATCTGCTTCCACAGGCCCAAAGCAATGGGGCCAACCAATCCTGGACTGAAACCTCTAAACCTATGAACCAAAACAAGTCTTTTCTATTTATAAGTTGATTATCTCAGGTATTTGTTATAGCAATGGAAAGCTGACTAACAGGACTTACGAAGAAATAGCTGGCTCTTGCTCCATCCCTTCTTACTCCACATTCCTGCTTTCAAAAGAGATGCCCACACCCTCATTCCTAGAAATGGTGAATATGTAATTTTACCCAGGAAAATTATCATCACTGTGGATGTGATTAAAGCTAAAGAACTTAAAATAGGGAATTTTTCCTGGATTATCTGATTAGGTCCAATTTTATCTTTATTTTTTTGTAGTACTCAGAATTGAACAAAGGGTGTTGTACCTCTGAGCTACATACCCAGCCATTTTTAAATTTTGAGACAAATTCCAAGTTGCCCAGGCTAACCTCGAACATGTGATTCTGCGGCCTCAACCTCCAGGAGCACTGAGATTTATAGGCATAGCTTCCTCACCTGGCTTAATCCAAACTTGAACCCTTAGAAACAGAGAAATCTCTTTTCTGGAAAAAGAAGAGGAAGAAAGATTCAAATTAAAGTGCAGTTGCTGGCTTAAGGGGTTATTTGGAAGTTTGAGAAGGAACTGGATACTACCATTAACTTGAATAAGCCTGGAAGCGGAATCTCCCCCTGGAGCCTCCATGTAGTAGCAAAGACTCACTGATGTCATGATTTTGGCCTTATGGGATCCTAAGCAGTGATTTCAGCCGCTCAGTACTGAACTTCTGACCTACAAATGTGTGAGCTAATAAGTTTGTGTTGGCTTAAATGATTTTATAATGTTTTATATGATGTTTATTTCTTTTTGGTCTAGATTGTACCTACTTCTGAATATCATTCTAATACTTAATGCTATTTCTCACTTAGGTGTAGGTATGATCCACTGCTAAATTTCTGTTATGTGAGATGAGGAATTAGCTTTCTTTTTGTGCAGGTGGTGCTGGGGATCAAACCCAGTGCCTCACACTAAATATCTTACATACCCTCCAGCACACACACACACACACACACACACACACTTCTGTTCCACAAATATAAAAAATTTGTTTAAAATATTCAATATTTGTCCTATATTGCTCACATTTTATGTGTGTAGAATGTGATTAATTATATTTCCTAAATTTTCTCCTTTTTTGTTCAATTTGTTTTTGTACCTGGCATGAGTTCAGCCATGAGCTCTCTGGCAGACCCATAAAATTTCACTCAGTATGGTCAAATGCATTAGGTAATCTGTGAGTTTCATTTATTTTTCTTGGAGAGTGCCCCTTGGAGTTTGTTGCTGACCTGATTTATTCTGGAATGGTTGTTCTCCAGGCTTGTCACCTAACTGTCATCCTGGGAATTCCCTTTGCTTCTCTTCTGTGTTAGCTTCTGTTCCTTAGATCCTAAATCATTTTCTTTTGTGAGTTTATATTCTAGTTTTGCTGTACCACACCCTTTACTAAGTTCCTTAGAAAGGTTGTATTGGAGATGATTTTAATAAAAGCCTTGTGTCTGAATATATTTTTGCACATGATTAAAATTTTCACTATGTGAAGAATTCCTCATAGGAAGCAATTTGAGAATGTTGACAAGATTATTTCAGTGTGTTCTGGCCTCCATTGTTGCTTTAGGGAAGTGATTCTCTAATGATTTCTAATTTTCTATATGTATTTTTTCTCTTCATGGTTTTCTTTTGGCCCCTAGGGTTTTATTTTTTAAATTATTTATTATTATTATTATTATTACTATTATTACCAGGGATTGAACTCAGGGACACTTAACCACTGAGCCACATCCCCAGCCCTTTTTACATTTTATTTAGAGACAGAGTCTCACTAGGTTGCTTAGTGCCTCACTTCTGCTGAGGCTGGCTTTGAACCTGTGATTCTCCTGCCTCTGCCTCCTGAGCCTCTGGAATTACAGACTTGCACCATGGTGCCCAGCTTCTTTTTTCATTTCTTTCTTTCAACTTTTCCCTTATCCCTGGAGTAGTTTCAAACTGGAAAAATAAGGCTGGTTCTGCTCTTTGATAATAAAATAGGCAGTTTGGAGCCCAGACTATTTTCTCAGGGTAGGAGTGTAACATAATCCTTTTTTCCTCCCACATTTTTATTGGTGCATTATAGTTGTACATAATAGTTCTAATAATGTACTAAGAATCATTTTTTATTAAACAAACAAACCAAATCCAGGTGCAGCAAGGTGAGCACCTGTAGTCCCAGCTATTTAGTGGCTAAGGCAGGAAGATTTCTTGAACTCAGGAGTTTGAGGCCAGCCTGGGCAACATAGCAAGACCCAGTCTAAAAAGTCATTAATGCAATACTGTTATTACACTTTTAAAACTGAACAATAGTTCCTTAATATTATCAAATATCTAATCAATATTCACATTTCCCAACTGTCTCATAAATGCTTTTTTTCTAAAATTTGCTTAAATCAGGATCCAACAAGGTTCATGGTGGCTTTTAAAATACTGATATGATATACTTTGTGATACACAAGGGCAAGAATTTGGGAATAAACCTTGTTTGGACATTACTATACCATACTATATCTACACCCATTGATGAATGACCCTGTCACCACAAAGTAGCTCCTTTTTCCCCCTTCTAGATTGATGTGACTAAACATTTGTTTAGTATTCCATTGGATTCCAGAAATTCTTTATAAGCACAAAAGACATCTGTGAAAGTGAATGTGAAAATAGTGAAAATTCAAGTCTGGCCTGGAAATGTTAATTTTTATGCAACCAAGACAGTCTCCATTTAAAAAAAAAAAACAACGGGCTGGGGTGTAGCTCAGTGGTATAGTGTGTGCTTTGCATGTGTGTGGGCCTAGGTTCAATCCCCAGGAGCCAAACCAAAAACAAACAAAACAACCCACCCCCCCATGAGTACCCACACATACATATAAATGCCAACTTCTAAAATGTCTAGGGAATGTTTTGCAAATAGCAGTACAGAGCGCATCTGTCTTATATCATTTTCCCCCCACAGGATAAGGACCAATATAAGCATGTTGGAAATGTGATATTAAAAAAGATCACTTCAGCATGGATTAATTAGGACCAAAATGATGCAATTCTTTTTTTTTTTTGATATTTGAAAGGAGGGCAGAAAAACAGTCTGAATGTTAGGTTGAGAAAGATTGTGTGTGGTTAAATGTGTGTTTCTTAATTCGGCTGAGTTTATACTTGATCATGAAGTTTTCAGTAAGTTGCTGCCTTGCATGCTATTGGGAAATATTAATACAAAACATGTGACTATCTCCAACAAGGTATATGGATATGTTGGAGTGAAAAATATTGGTGAAATTGAACCATAGTCTGGTAGTAGAATTCCTGCTGTCAGGGGATGCTCTATTCCACTTTACTTTTTTATTCATTCATTCAAGAAACCTTTATGAGATTGTGTGCAAGATGATGTGGTGGATTAAAAAAGAATAGAGCATGCTTTCTGTTGTTGCTTATAGTTTGAGGCATAGATGGCAGATTTGTTTCATCTTGAGATGGATTTCTGCCTGGAGTACTGTTTTGAGAAGGATTTGGAGATTGGATTTGGTCTCAGTGGGAGGACAGCTGAGATCTATTAGTGATGTCTCTCATTGGGTACTGATGGTAGGGGGTGAGCTGAAGTATTTGTGCCACCTAGTTACCATCTTGGGCTAAGGGCTTGGGAGATATTCACATCACATATATAAATAATAATCTGTAGATAAAATGTTAAAAATTAAAGTTATAAAATGAGGTCCAAGTAAAGTGCTGTGGACAGGCAGCGGAAATGGGAATGTTGGGGCCATGAGAAGTCCCAGAAAATGTTCTTGAAATGAAGAACTTGTTGATCTGCACCTTGATACGTGGATACAATCCAAATAGATTAATGAAAGGAGAGCATTTCTGTCCTTGGGATAAGTTTGAGAAAAGGCATAGATTATGATGGTATGATGGATTGTGAAGTGAAGATGATGGAGATAAGCAGATGAGCTAGGAAATTAGATAAGATGTGGGGAGGATATTCTTTGTGCATGAAAAGTGGAGAGGAGGCACCGATCTGATTTGGTGTAGAGATGGACTCATCAGGACTTGATGAATGGGACAGATGTTCAAAATGATATAGAGAAGTGCAGGCTTGGGTGAGGAGGGGTAGGAGTGAATGATAAATATGAATTCCATTTTGGACATGTTGACTGTGGAGTGGTGGAGGGACCATTAGGTCATGGTTTCCAGTGGGTGTTGGAGGCACTGAGGGATAGCAATGAGAGGAGAGTAGCTTCAGGAGTCAGGGTCATGAAAACCTGCCACCAGAGAAAGACCAATGGGGTCACTCACAGAAAACACTTTGCAAGCCCCCTCAGAACAGGACGAGAAAACCCCAAATCAAAGTTTGCTATGGGGTCAGTCAGTCATGGGATGGAAAGTTAGATGTTACCAAGAGCACTTACTTGACACTTGCAGCTCAAGAGTAACGCACTGCTGCCACCTGGGGGCCATGTGTAGGAATTGTAATGGCAGCTTTGTAAAAACCACTTCATGAGCAGGAACATAATTTTGGAGCCAGGGAGAACTCTCCTTTCAAATGGTTTTTATAGTTCTTTTTTGAACGCTTTTCAGCCTAGGTTTATTTCTCTGTCCACAATGAAGAAAACTGTGGAAGCACGTGTTTTGTAGCATTCTTACTATCCAGAAAGGTTTAACTCCAGAAAGCGATTTCAGTTAGCTACACCCTACCACTGAATGGAGATCCTTTGTGCTACTGATGCTGTCCTGTACTATTAACCAAAGTTCATGCCTGGGCCATAACTCCCTGGTGGATCCACCAAATCTCTCATTGACTGCCTGTGTCACTGCCTGACTCTGACCTTTGCTACTAGAATGCTGAATTTTGGCTTCATTTGCTTCCTTTTGCTAACACCATTTTCTGAAGTGTTCATTCATTTTTTCAATGAGCATTTATGGAATGGCTCTAGTGTGCCAGGTACTGGGGATAAATTAGGCAGCAAAAGAAGTTGGAAGCGAGGTGCGGTGGTGCACGCCTGTAATCCCAGTGGCTTGGGAGGCTGAGGCAAGAGGATCGAGAGTTCGAAGTTAGCATCAGCAACTTAGTGAGGCCCTAAGTAATTCAGCAAGACTCTGTCTCTAAATAGAATATTAAAAGAGGACTGGGAGTGTGGCTAAGTGGTTAAGCACCCCTGGGTTCAATTCCCAATACCAAAAAAATTAAAAATAAAAAAGTAGATGGAACACTTCAACAAGCTATATTTCAGTCTCCCTGGAAAGACAAAAAAAGATTATTATTATTTTTATTTATTTATTTATTTGTTTGTTTATTTATTTATTTATTTTGCGGTGCTGGGGATTGAACCCAGGGCCTTGTGCTTGCGAGGCCAGCACTCTACCAACTGAGCTATATGCCCAGTGCAAAAATGATAATTTTAAATATGGAATTGCTATGAAGGAAAGGTGGATGATGCAGTTGGAGCAGGTATTAGGGGGATCTGACTAACTTGGAGGGTGGCAAAAACTTTTCTGAAAATGTGATATTTAAGTTGAAATTTGAAGAATTGGTAAGAATTAGTCAAAAGTAAACCATTTTGAAAAATATGAAACCCACAAGACTGGGAAAAGAAGGGGCCATCTTGGTTCCTCTGTCTTCAGAGATGATAATGCAGCAGGGAAAATCAACTGCTTCACACAGGACAGTCTGTAGATTTTTATTTATTTATTTATTTAATTTGTTCTTTTTAGCTATACATGACAGAGTGTATTTTGACATATCATACACACATGGAGTTTAATTTCCCAATCTTGTGGTGGTACATGATGTGGAATTTCACTGGTCATGTATTCATATATGAACATAGGAAAGTTATGGCCAATTCATTCTACTGTCTTTCCTATTCCCCTCCCCTCCCTTCTCCCCATTCCCCCCTGTTCAATTCAGTGAACCTCCACTCCTCCTTCCATCCCTTGTTGTGTGTTAGCATCCGCACACCAGAGAGACTATTCGGCCTTTGGTTTTGGGGGTTTGGCTTATTTCACTTAGCATGATTCTAAGAGAATCTTTAATTCTGATTTGGTACATCTACTCAAGTGAAAAGTGTATATGTAAAATAAAAATAATAATTATAACAACAAAAATCTGAAAATTAGGAAATGTAGGAATAGAGGAAACCTCTCCCACTAAAAGCCCTCCAAATTAGACTGCCCTGTTTGGAAAGGAATAGATCTAAATAAAGAAATGCTAATGTTCTCAAGTACTTGAAATAACTGTGTTAGTTTCTTTCCTTTTTATTTTTAAGACTTGAACCAATTTTTAAAAATCTATGCTCATCTGAACAACTTGATCACAATGTCTTAAATCTTTTAATATATCAGACCTGGACCAAATTGAGATATCATAACCTGCCTGAGCTTCAGATTTCTTATCAGTAAAACAGGGATACAAACAATAGCTAAAACCTAGAGGGTTTTTTAATTTTTGAGACTTAATGAGTTAACACTTGGAAAACACTTATATTAGTGCCCTGGTCTATAATCACATAATGCATGTTAGTCGTTTTTTTTTCTGGACTGACATATTTATAGAATGTGTTAGAGGAAAATGCTTTCAGGCGGGTAGAACACTGAGGTTACTACAACTGTGTCATCAAAGAGGCTAGCTACTCCTGCTACACAAGGGTCAACCCTGACACTAGAAATGGTAAGTAAAAATAAAACTCAAGCCTAGTACATTGCATATAAATCACCTGCTTTTCAGAAGTACAAGCACACTCAGACTTATTCCATAGCTCATGTTCATAGGGGATTTTTCCCTCCCACATTTTTTTTTTTTTTTTTTTTTTTTTTTTGCGTAGCTGTGGATTGAACCCAGGACCTTGTGCTTGCGAGGCAGGCACTCTACCAACTGAGCTATATCCCTGGCTCCCTCTCCCACATTTCTAACAAGAAGTTATGTAGTCTGCCTAAATACCTCCAGAAACAAGGAATTCTGTGTCTTTGAAGAAAGGCAGTTTCATTCATTTTAGACGGTCTGATTTTTTTTTAGATTAAGCATCACATTCTGTAGTCAGAAATCATATTCCTCATATATCTGTCCATTAATCTTACTTCTGCAGTTGAGAACCAAACAGAATGTGTTCTCCCTCATAATTGGTGAAATTGGAGGAAGTACTGTAGACTACAATGTTGTGTCACTGTTCAACTTCCTGAATTTCATGAAGGTGCTGGGATCATCACTGAGAATGTCCTTATCCTTGGGAAATATGCACTCAATGTTAAGGATCAAAGTCATATGATGTGTGCAACCTGCCTACAAAAAGTTCAGAAAAAGTACATATTAAATGGTGAGAGCGATAAAAAGTCAAAAATATTTAAAATTGGTGAGATCTGGATAGATGGTTTACAGGAGTTCTTTATTTTATTCTTACAACTCTTCTATGATTTTGAGATTATTTAAAAATAAAAAATAGTAAAAAGAATCATTTTTCATATGACAGATCTTCAAAGGTTGAAAATAATTTACCATAGTTATTCTAGTCTCTCAATCACTTGTTTTCTCCTCATTCTTTTATTCTTCAACAAATATCGATTGAGCATCTACTTTGTGCATGTCTAGAGTTGGGCACTATGGATACACTAGAGAGGAAAATCAATTCTACCTGCTTTTATGGAACTTGAGGGCACTTGTGGGTGACTGAAGGAAATCAAACTACTCAACAAATAGTTCTATTCTTTCTGTAATAGACTATGAAGGAAGTGGGGGTGTGAGAGAACCTACTAGAAGTTTATGAACCTGCCAAGTGACCCCAGCATCTAAGGTTGTAGGGATGCAAAGGACAGTGAATCAAAGAGATTAGCATTCCTTTACGAAAAATCTATTGACTGCCAGGAAGGATTTGTGAGCCTAAGTGAGTAGCTTTGGACAAGTATTTGACGAGTTGCTCTATCTGCTCTCTTAAATGTCATAGTGTTGAAAAGAGATTACCTGGATTTGAATGACAGTTGCTGTGTCCCAGTGATGTAACTGAAAAAGAAGTAGAATAGCCTTTGTGCTGTGGTGCAAGTCGTGACTAATCAACAGGCAAAAGTTCAACTAACTCCTCAGATTGTGGGGAACTACCTCAGAAACCAGGACCCCGGATCTACCCTGTTCCTGCCCTTATCCTCCTTCTGTCTCAGTTATACTAATGACATAGATACAATAGTTTACCCCTTCCTACACAATTTCAAATTTGAGTAGGATTTGGGAGCAGAGGAGTTCTAAAAACATAAATTCCAATAGGAACAATGCCAGCTTCAAAAGTAGGACTTGCCTTTACAACCTAGGTGAGAAAATGTAAGCATTAGACCCACCAATGTGTACTTTTTCCAAGAAAAATAGCCATTAAATGTGGGGTGGATTAGAAGATCAAGCTGAGGATGTGCTTGTGAAGCCTAGTGTCTGGAACTTAATGAGCTTTTGATGAATGGCAGTGGCTCTTGTCCTCATTAATAACAAGTGGGTTGGAAAAATGTGCTAGCCTGAGGACTCTAAATATTTGATACACTTCTAGGGCACTATCAAGGGACAGGGGACAGAGCTGTAAGTGGAAGAGTGCAAGAACTCACTTTTGCCTATTTAGTACTTCAGCTTGTCAAATCACCTAGCATTCTAAATAGTCATTACTAAAAATCTAGAATATATCTTTTTCATTCATTAACTGATTCATTAAATGGATGTTTATTGAGTGCCTGCTGTGTGCCAGTGTCCTAGGTGCTAAGGATACACAAACAAACAAAACAAGTAAACATAACCTCATAGTTCTATATCCCATGAAAGTTTTCATAGTGCTTTCATCACCAAAATTTCATTCGATCCTCATGACAAACCAGTGTGGTAGGTGCTATTGATGTTGTCTTCATTTTTTAGATGAGGAAACTGACATATCCAGAGATTAATTCATTTGCACATGAGTGGTAGAGTTAGTATTTGAGCCCAGACCTCCAGGTTAATTCCAGTTTTGCTTAATTCAGAATGGCCACCAGCTTAATCTACTTCTTGCCAGCCTCCATTATGCCAGTGGGCACCCAGGGGTTTCCAGCCTGCCTTCTGCCTCTGGGCTCAACCCTCCTCCCTCGCTTGCTCTAAATCTCATCTCTGTCAAGGGGTCTAGTCAATCTGTCAGGGGGTGGTTTTGGAGTGCCTGGCTCCATGACTGCACAGTAGATAAGTCCCAAAGGGCCACTTAGGCCTTAGTTATCTCAGTCAATCCAGACCAGCTGGTCTACATTTTCTGAGATGTCAACTGTGCAGATTTTGGTGTACTTTTGTCTGAGCCCTTCTCTGGTGGTGCTCTGGGTGGCGCTGTCCTGTGTTCAGAGACCTGGAATAGAAGGAGAGGAAGTGGTGAAATAACAGTTTTGAATGCCAGGTCTTTCATTGGGAATTTGGCATTGAGCTCTCTCAGATTCAGTGGCCTGTGCTCTCCTGTTGGTAATACGCTTCCTCTGACCTGGAAATCCTACTACTATATTCTTGGAGTTTTTCCAAACTTTAAAAACCTGCCAGATTATTAGAACATAAGCAGTTTCTAGGAACATCTATTTATAAGGGTACAGAGCACAAGAGGTTTAGGTACAGACTTTCTCACTATGCAGAGAATTGGGACATAATTTCTCTACATTGTTCATAAAATATGCTATAATTTGGATCTTAATGTACCCTAAAGTCCCAGGTGTTGAAAATTTGGTCCCCAGCCCAAGCCACTAGGTGGTGGAATCTTTAGTAGATGGAGCCTAGTTGGAAGGATCTTAGATTATTGTAGGTGTGATTTTGGAGGAACCCCCACCCCTTCCCTTCTCTCTCTTCCCAGCTGCCATGAGGTGAATAGATTTGTTCATGGCTCCCACCATGATGTACATTCTTGCCACAGGCCCAAGGTGATTGACAAATTTGTCTTGGACAGAAACTTCTGGAACCATGAGCCAAAATAAATCTTTCTTCCTTTTAAGTTGGTTCTCTCATGTCCTTTGTCACAACGATGGAAGGCTGACTAACACAAAATAATAAAACTGTATTTGTTTTAAAAATTATCTTAATTTCCCATTCATGAATAGTTATGTTGAACTAAGAAAACGTGGTGCAGTGGAAAGCACAGTGGCTTTGGAATTAGATGAACCTGTTGTCAAAACATGACTCTACCTTGTACAAGCTGTATGACTTTAGGCTTCTCATTTAACCACTCAGAATGTTGGTTTCTATTAAGTGTGCCAATTCATGAGATCAGTTTGAGGAATAAGGGAGTTTGCACATGTAAAGAAAGCATCTCACATAATGCCTGCCACATTAAAATAGTCAATAAATATTTATTCCTTTTAACCTCCTTTGGAGTAACTGAAGAGGCAGAACTAATCTTGAAGAGAGAATCAACAGAAATGTAAATGTGTGGGGTTTGGGTTTTAGGTCAGTGGTATAAGTGCTTAGCATGTGCAGGGCCCTGCATTCAATCACCAGGGCCGCCAGAAAAGAAAGAAAACAAAGAGAACGAAATGTAAATGTTTTAAAAATGCAATTTTAATATTTTCATTTATCTAAAATAAGTGGAAATAGGATAATAATAGTCCTGCAACGGGGACTCAGAATTAACACATGTACAGTTTTAAGAAGAAATAATGGATGCCAGATAGAGAGCAGTTATATGTCATAAAACATTCTCAAAGATTTATAAGGATGATTTTCTTCAATCCTCACAATAACATTTCAGCTAGGTATGATTATAATCTCCATTTACATATGTGGAAACTGAGGCACAGAAGGATCATGAGACTGAAAACTAAGTGGTCAATGCAAAATTTAAACCTGGTGGGTTTGGCTGCAAAACCTCCATGCTTTACCACTATTACTCCATCCTTACTGTTTTGTTCAGAACCAAAGAAGCACTTCTTTTTTGAAAGTTACATTTCCTTCCTCCCTACTCAAATCCATTCCCACCTCAATTCCCTCTTTTAATCTAAGAGACACTTAAATTAGCAACCTTTTTTTTTTAACTATTTGGAATAAGGGACTGGGGATGTGGTAGAATGCTTGGCTGGCATGTGTGAGGCCCTAGGCTCAATCCCCAGCTCCACCCCCACAAAATATATATATTGCTTTAGATACAGGGCCTCAAACATGCTAAGCAGGTGTTATGGTTTGGATATGAAGTATCTCCCCAAAGACTCATATTTTAAAGTCTTTGTCTCTAATGCAAAGGGTGTTCAGAGGTGGGGCTCTTGGGAAGTTACTGGATCATGAGGGCTCTGGCCTCATCAGTGGATTAATGCATTGATGGATTAGTAGTTTGATGGAATTATTAGGAGGATATAAAAACTGTAGGAGCGGGGCTGGGGTTGGAGTTCAGTGGTAGAGCACTTGCCTAGCATGTGTGAGACACTGGGTTCTATTCTCAGAATCACATATAAATAAATAAAAAATAAAGGTCCATCAACAACTAAAATTAAAAAAAAAAAAAACTGTAGGGGGTGGAGCTTAGTTGGAGGAAGTAGGTCATTGAGGGCATGCTCTCCCTAGCCTTTTCCTTCCCCCATCTCTCTCTCTACTTCCCAGCCACCATGAAGTGAGCAGCTCTTCTCCACCAAGCTTTCTCTGTTATGATGTTCTGCTTAACCCACAGCAATGGAGTCAGCCAATAGTGGACTGAAACCTCTGAAACTATGAGCTCAAATCAATCTTGTCTCCTTTACAATGTTTTGCTCAGGTATTTTGTCCCAGTGATGAAAAGCTGACTAACATATCAAATCTATCATTGAGCTATACTCCCAACCCTACTCCCAACTATCCTGACTTTTATGGTAATAGATCTTGCTTTGTTTTAGTTTTATCATCTCTATGTGCATGTCTAAACAATATAATCTTTATACAAATGTCTTCTTTTTTAAAAAAAAGCTTTATTCTGATACAGTGCATATCCACAGGTTCATCCTTATAAATTTTATTATTCAGTGTTTTAAAAATATATTCAGAGTTGTATCATTATAATCAATTTTCAAATATTTTCTTCACCTCAAAAAGAAACCCTGTACATTAGCAGTGGTGTTCTTTTCCTTTTCTTTTCTCCCCCAGTCCCTGGCCAACATTAATCTATTTTGTCTGTGTGGATTTGCCTCTCCTGAACATTCCATGTAAACAACATCATACAATATGTGGCCTTTTGTGTCTGTCCTCTTTCATTTAGCATGCTTTCAAGGCTTACCTATGTTGTAGCATCAATCAGTACCTCATTTCCTTCTGTCCATTCGTCAACTGATGGACATTCCATTTGTTTCCATTTGGGGACTATTATTTTTAATAATATGCTGTTATGAATTTCAGTATACGAGTTTTGTACGGACATTTGTTTTCATTTCTTTTGGGTGTCCATCTAGGACTGCAATTGCTGAATCATATTGTAATTCTATATTTAACCTTTTGAGGATATTTCAGACTGTTTTCCAAAGCGGCTGTACCATTTTTGATTCCCAGCAGCAATATTTGAGGATTCTAATTTTTCCATATCCTTGTAAACACTCGTTATTTTCTTTCTTTCTTTTTTTTTTCTTTTTTTGTGGTGCTGGGGATTGAACCCAGGGCCTTGTGCTTGCAGCAAGCACTCTACCAACTGAGCTATATCCCCAGCCCTATTTTCTTTCTTTATTAGACTCATCCTAGTAGGTATAAAATGGTATTGCATTGTGGTTTTAATTTGCATTTCCCTGATGGCCAATGATGTGGAACATCCTTTATTGGTCATTCATATATTGTCCCTGGAGACATGTCTATTCCGATCCTTTGTCATTTTAAAAATTGGGTTGTCTTTTTGTTATTAAGTTGTAAAAACACTTGTGTATTCTAGATAAAAGTCTCTCTTATCAGATATCTTATTTGCACATATTTTGTGCAAATAATTGTGGGCTTTTTCCCTGCTGTGGTACTGGGGATTGAACCCAGGGGTTTTTACCACTGAGCTACATCCCCAGACCTTTATAAAATTTTACTTTGAGACAGGGTCTCTCTAAGTAGCCCGGGCTAGCCTTGAACTTGCCATCCTCCAGCCTCAGCCTCCTCAGTAGCTAGAATTACAGGTGGGTGTCACCAAACCTGGCTCTATAAATTGCCTTTTGCTTTTCCTGATAGTGTCATTTGATGTGGAAAAGCTATAAATTTTGATAAAGTCCAATTTATTTATGTTTTACTTTATTACTTGGGTGTCATATCTAAGAATGGTTTACCTAATTCAAGGACACGAAGATTTACATTAGTTCTTCTAAGATTTTATAATTTTAGCTCTTATATTTGGGTCTACGATTCATTTTGAGTTAATTTTTGTACATGGTGTGGGGTAGCAGTCCAAATCAATTATTTTGTATATGGACATTCAGTTGTCTTCTCACCATTTATTGAATAGATTAGTCTGTCCCTGTTGAATGGTCATTACCCTTCTCAAAATCAATTGACTGGGGCTGGGGTTGTGGCTCAGTGGTAGAGTGCTTGCCTGGCAGGTGTGAAGCACTTGGTTTGATCCTCAGCATCACATAAAAATAAGTAAATAAAATAAAATAAAATAAATGTATTAAAGGTATTGAGTCCATTTGTTAAAAAAAAAGAAAGAAAGAAAAATAAAAAAAGAAAAGCAATTAACCATAAATGTATGTGTTTATTTGTGGACTTTCAATTCTATTCCACCAATATGTGTATCTCTCCCTATGCCAGGACCACACAGTCTTGATTACCATAGCTTTGGAGTAAGACTTCATGTTGGGAAGTATAAGTCCTACAACTTTATTCTTCCTTTTGAAGATTGGTTTGGTTATTCTGTGTCCCCTGCATTTCCATATGAATTTTAAGATCGTGTGGTCAAATTTTATAAAGAAGCCCACTAAGATTATGGTAGAAATTACACTGAATCTATATATCAATCCAAAGATTGATCTTTTAGCAATATCAAGTCTTTAACCCATGAACATGAAATGTCTTTCCATTTATTTATTCAATTCCTTTCAACACTGCTTTGAGATTTTCATTTTAGGAGCTTTGTACTTCTCTTGCTAAATTTATTCATAAATGTTTTGGGTTTTGGTGCTATTATAAAAGAAATTGTCCTGATTTTGTGTTTTGATCATATATTACTTTTTTTTTTTGCAGTGCTGGGGATTGAACCCAGGGCCTTGTGCTTGTGAGGCAAGTACTCTACCAACTGAGCTATCTCCCCAGCCCCCACAATTGACTTTTGAATATTTATCTTGTATCTTACAATTGTGCTAATTCATTTACCAGTTACGGTAGATTTTTAATGATATCCCTAAGACTTTCTATATAAAAAAAATCATATCACCTACTAATGGAGATGTTTTTACTTCTTCCTTTCTAATTTGGATGCCAACGATTTCTTTTTCTTGCCTAATTATCTTGGCTAGAGCCTCTAGTGCAACATCGAAAAGAAGTAGCAAGAGAGGGCATTCTTGACTTATTATTTGCTTGCTTTCTAGTTTATTTTTTTGTATTTCATTAATTTTTGTTCTTATCTTTATATCATTTTTTAAAAAAATTTGTTTGGCTTGCTGGCACATGCCTGTAATCCCAGTGGCTCAGGAGACTGAAGCAGGAGGATCATAAGTTCAAAGCCAGACTCAGCACCTTAGTGAGACCCTGTATCAAAGTAAAAAATAAAAAAGGCTAGAACAAATAAAATTTAAAAGATTTAAAATAAATGACTGGGGATGTTGCTCAGTGGTTAAGTACCCCTGGATTCATTTCTGGTAACCAAAAAAATTTTTTTAAAATTTTTTCTTACATCCTGGTATGGAAGCTTAACTCATTAACTTTTGACCTTTCATTATTGCTAATAGACATTCTTTCCTTCTAAGCACTGCTTTAGATATATCCCACAAGTTCTGATATGAGCATTTTTATAATTGTCCAGCTAAAAGTATTTTAAATACCACTATCCCACTTCTTTGACCCATCAGCTATTTCTGAATGTCTATCTTAGTTTCCAGACATACTGAGATTTTCAAGTTACCTCTCTGTTATTGACTTTTAATTTATTTGCATGTGATCAGATTTCAATTCTTTGAAACATCTCAGACTTCCTTTTGGGCCTACTGTATGGTCAAATTTTATAACTGTTCTGTATGTGTATACTGCAGTCATTAATTGCAGTGTTCTATACATTAACAATTAGTTAAAGTTACTAGTAAAACTGTTCAAAAATTATATATTCATAGAGATACTTTTTGTCTCCTTGATCAACTATTGAGAGAAGTGTGATAAGACCTCCCACTCTGATTGTGTATTTGCATATTTCTCCTTTTATTACATTAACTTTTCCTTTATATATTTTAAAGAATTTGTTATAAGTGCATAATCATTCAAATTTGTTAAACTTCCTGGAAAAGTGAACTTTTTTTTCACTATGAAATAAGCTTTTATATTTCTAATAATGCTTTTCACTTTTAAGTGTATGGTGTCTGATATGAATATAGCTATACATGTTTTCTGTCTATTACCTGTTACTTGCATGATTTTTCTTTCTCTTTTTATTGTCAGTCTATCTGTACCATTATAGTTTGGATTCATCTCTTTGAAACAGCATGTATTTATATTTATTAATCCCATTTGATGATATTTGTTTTTTAACTTGAGCATTTAGTAAAACATTTTATAAATTAGTTACATTGGGGCTTAAAGCTATCATTTCACTTAGTGTTTTTATTCAACCCACTTATATGTATTTTGCCTCTTCTTCCCTGATTTAAAACAATTGTTCTGGGAAGGTAGTTCAGTGGTATGGTGTGTACTTAGCATGTGCAAGACCCTGGGTTCAATTCCCAGCACCTAAATAAATAACAAGAAGAATTTTTTGTTAATTATTCAATTTTTCCCTCTCTACTAGTTTAGAAATTTATATGTTTGCTATTATTTTAATAGTGATATATTACTACATATGGAATTACTTCATCAAAGTGTAAAGTTAATAAAAACCTAAATCATTTCTGATATGATACAAGATCCTCAAAAATGTTAAATTCTATTTATGCACCCTTGATTTCTTTTATTGTGTGATCCTTTATTTTTTAAAAATCAGAGTAAATGTTTTCATGATTTCTTCATCCAATGATGTTCACTTACCTTGTCCATTTACTACCACTTTGCATGCTCTTCATTTCTTCCTGCATTTAATTCTTCTGAGATCATTTTCCTCCTGAGGTACATTTTTTAGAATTTACATTAGTGTGCAATTACTCAGGAGGCCAAGGGAAGAGAATCACAAGTTGTAGTCCAGCCTGGGCAACTTAGTGAGACCCTGTCTCAAAAAAAGTGCTGGGGGTAGCTCATTTGCTTCACATGTCTGAGGCCCTGGGTTCAATGCCCAGTACCTCAAAAAAAATTCCATTAGTGCAGTTTGATGGTTCTCTCAGTTTTTGTTTGTCTAAAAAGATCTTTCACTTCTTTTTTTTCTTCCTTCTTTCCTTCTTTCCTTCCTACCTACCTTCCTTCCTTCCTTCCTTCCTTCCTTCCTTCTTTTCTTTCTTTCCCAGCACTTGAACCCAGTGGCACTTTATCACTGAGTCACATCCCCAGCACTTTTTAGTTTTTATTTTGAAACAGGGTCTTACTAAGTTGCTTGGGGCTTGTCTTAGTTGCTGAGGTTGGCTTTGGACTTGAGATCCTCCTGCCTAGCCTCCAGAGCCTCTGGGATTATAGGCAAGGGCCACTATGCTCTGCTTTACTCTCTTTTCGAATGTGTCAAATTAACTACTATAAGCATCCTCAGTTAGGCTTTGACTTTGGATGAGCCAAACTCCTAGTGGGAAGTGCCCCTTTACATTTGGCTCCTTTGTTGGGATAATAATGCCTATGTCACTAGGGCTGCTGAGATCCTTAAATGAAGTAAGGTATGGAAAACTAGCATAGAAGAAGAAAGCAGGCAAAGGTAGTTAATGTTTCAACTGGAAGCTTTAGCTCTTAACCTTCAGGATTTTCAGGTTTAATTTTTGCAACTGAAAAATAAAATGCGGCTTCCTTAGAGTCATCAGTGCTGGAATTCTTGTAATTGGATACCCTTCACCCCAATCACTTTCCTACAACATGAGGCCAGAGATAACATACGCTTTATCCAACTTAAGCCAGTTTAGCAAACATGCTTCTTAGCCCTACATAAAGAGACCTGGTTTTGTTCTGATGAGTCAACCCAGGCATTTTTACACAACTGAACTTTAGTCAGAGTTCTGAGATTTAGTCTTCATATTTTCCCGCCAGTACTGGGGATTGAACCCAGGGACACTCTACCACTGAGTTACAACCCCAGTTCTTTTTAATTTTTTGAGATGGGGGTCTTGCTAAGTTGCTGAGGCTGCTCTGACTTACCATCCTCATGCTTCAGCCCAAGTCACTGGGATTAAGTCTTTGTCTTTTTTTGATGTCATTAGGTTCCACTGCAGATTATGGGATTGGTGATGAAGTCAATTTAAATGTTCAGAGGCTAGGATCAGATATCCTAGGGGAGCAGAATCAAAAGTCTGAAGAAAACCCACAAGGTAGGGTCAGCCTCATCACTGACTGCAAGGTGAGCAACCTGCTTTCTCTGTACTTCCACCAACCTCCACCACGGAATAACTTATTCTCTGGGGCCAGCGATGCCAAATCCAGCAAAAGAGAAGTCCCCTCCAGAGCTCAAAGAAGAGCAACCCAGCAACCTGTCCTCAAGCCAAGAAATGGAAGTGCTGTATCAGTGGCAGAGAGTGTCATCAAGAGGTTTAGTCAAGGGCTGGGGAAATAGCTCAGTCCATAGAGTGCTTGCCTTGCAAGCACAAGGCTGTGGGTTCAATCCCCAGCACCGCAAAAAAGAAAAAAAAATAAAAGAGGTTTAGTCAAACTGAGTTTCATTTCATGTGCTTCCTCAAGTACTGAGTAGAGGGGAGAAGATATCGATGAAAAAAATTGAAGGGGAGTGGATTTTTTTTTATTGTAAACAAATGGGATACATGTTGTTTCTCTGGTTGTACATAAAGTAAAGGCATACCATTTGTGTAATCATACATTTACATAGGGTAATGGTGTTTGATTCATTCTGTTATTTTTCCTTCCCCCCACCCCTCCCACCCCTCTTTTCCCTCTATACAGTCCCTCCTTCCTCCATTATTGCCCCCCTCCCAACCCCTATTATGTGTCATCATCCACTTATCAGAGAGATCATTCATCCTTTGGTTTTTTGAGATTGGCTTATCTCACTTAGCATGATATTCTCCAATTTCATCTATTTGCCTGCAAATGTCATCATTTTATTATTCTTTATGGCTGAGTAATATTCCATTGTGTATATATACCACAGTTTCTTTATCCATTCATCAATTGAAGGGCATCTAGGTTGGTTCCACAATCTGGCTATTGTGAATTGAACAGCTATGAACATTGATGTGGCTGCATCTCTGTAGTATGCTGATTTTAATCCTTTGGGTATAGGCCAAGGAGTGGATTTTAATCATTACTGGCCCACAGACCCATTTAAAAATATACAAAGCTGTGGTTTTAGAAAAATGCACAGTTTGTATAAGTTTCCTGTGGCTGTCTGCTATATTCTAAATATGAATGTTTATGTACCCCTTCCCCATTCATATGTTGAAATTCCAATCCCCAAGGTTATGGTATTAGTGTTAGAAATACTGAGGTGCCATAAGAATCAAACACTAGTGGGAAAGTGGGTGGGCAAGGCCAACTTTACTTCTGCCAGAAGGGCATGCTACAGAACCTGGCTAGTAAGCACACCTGGGTGGGCAGTCCATCTGCTTATATCCATAATGCAGCACTGCCCTTCACCACTGATTGGAGGAGCTTGGTGTTGCAATCTATGTGATCGGCTAATTTTAAAATTGAGGCAGACAAAGGGAAGAGCTATAATTAAAATGACTACAATTGGATCCAATTAAGGCTAAATACTATATTCTGAAAATGGACCACTGGACTTTTATTTCTCACATTAGGAAGTGAAACCTTTGATTTGGTCATGAGGGAAAAGCACTCATGATCAGGATTAATACACTAATAAAGGAGAATCTGGACAGCTAGTTTCTCCCTTCCATCACATGAAGACAGTGAGAAGGTGCCATCTATAAACCAGAAAACAGGTCTTCAACAAACACAGGATCTGCCAGCACCTTGGTCTTGTAATTCCCAGCCTCCAGATCTATGATAAATCAATTTCAGTTGTTCAAAAACCACTTGGTCTGTGGCATTTTGTTAGAACAGCCTGAACAAACTAAGATGTTGCCATAACAAATTACCACAAAATTTGTGGCTTACAACAAATAAAGGCATTTTCTTATAGTCCTGGAAACCAGAAGTTTAACATTAGCTGAACTGCACGATTTCAAGGTGTTGGCAAGACAGCACTCCATTTCTTGCCTCTTCCAGCTTCTGGTGACTACTCACATTCCTCTGCTTGTGGCCACATCACTCTATTGCTCTCTGCCCTGTCTTCCATCTTCTTGTCCTCATTCGTGTGCATCAACTTTCCCTCTGCCTCTCTCTTATAAGCATCCTTACAGTTGGATTTAGGGCCCACCTGGCTGATCTCCCCAAATCGATATCCTTAATCACGTCTGCAAAAAATCTTTTTATTTCATAAGGTAACATTTGCAGATTCTAGGGATTGGGGTTTGATTTATTGAAGTGGCCATTATTCAGCCTTCTGCAGAATCCCAAATCTTTGCATAGTTTCAGCAAGATCATGGCCCCCAGGCAGGAACAGCTACCCTGGAGTTGCAGTTCGCCACCAATATGCAGTGCCTATAACAATAGAGTCAGGCCCTATTCACAAACCTCTCTACACCACAGACTCAACTAGCATTATTGGTTAAAAACACAAAATCATATGGCAAACCTCTACTCCTAGTAAATCAGATCCCCTAAAGCTGGGGCCCAGAGATCTGCATTCCTAACAAGCTCCTCAAAATGATTCTGATGCAGCCCACTTTGAACCTCTGCTTGCGTATTGGTTAGGGAGCTATGGTGATCCAAATCTCCTATTAAGTGGACATACTGTCACCTCCTTCACAATGAAAGAGGAAAGGTCGGAAGAAAACTGTTTCCACGAAGGGAGCACTAACGCTTCCTCCCATTCCCCTAACACAAAGGTGACGAGCTTCTATTGTTTTGATTTTGGTCCCGCCTCATGTTTATAATGCACCTGGCCTCAAGACATGGAATTGAGTCAGGCGAGAGGAAATGAAGCGTGGAGGGAGAAAGCAAGCCGACTCACGGGTAAAACGCAAACCGGCTCTTTCGGCCTGGAGGAACTGCACCTGCCACGGCCCTGTCCCCCGGGCACAGGTTCGCCTGGCCGACTCGGCGCCCACGCCCGCCCCCGCGCTCCCCTGATTGGCCGCAGCGGCTCGCTCCTCCGCTCTTTTGTCTCAGCCCGCAGAGGATAAAAGCAGCCGCAGCTGTCTTGGGAACCGCGCTGCCGCGGCTCGGCTCCCCCTCGTTGGGTGGCCCTGCGTGGCAGTTCTATCGGGCATCTCCGGGCAGCGTGGCTGCGGGAGAGGTGCTCGTCTTCTTCCTTTCCAGGGCTGCGGACACTAGCAGGCGGAATCCATAGCTGCGGACGCCGGAGCACACCTTTAGCGGCGGATCTCAGGTAAAAAACCAGGGGGCACGATTCCCTCGTGCGAAGAGGGGAGGGGGAAATCCTCCCCAGTACTGGGCGGCTCCCAGTTTGGAGAAGCGGCAACTTCGAGGCAGGGGAAGGAGCACCCAAGGCCCGGCTGCGCGGAGGAAGGAGGTGGGGTTCAACCTGGATGCCTCTGACTGGGTAGGATTTGCCTGGACTGGGGAGAGGGGAGGGGAGGAGAGGAGGCCGTGCGCAGGACGAGGGGTAAACAACCGTGTTTGCCCAAACCCTCTTTGCATCTCCCCATCTCTTCCTGGGGAGGAATACGGGGGTGGGTGTGTCCAACTCCTGTTTTCTTTCTCCACGGCAGCTCATCAAAGCCGAACCTAAACTTGAATTCTGTGCAGTTGACTGATGATAGAGCTGGTAGGTCAGTGGTCTTCCGGGGGATCATGGGGGGTGCGTTTTGGTGTGTATTCAGAAGGTGGGAGAAGCGGTGTGTGGGGGTGTGCGGGGAGTAGCGGGATGAGGTTGAGGCCGAGGCTGCTTGTCACCCTACCTTCCCCGCTTTCCTCCGCTGTGGCGCAGTCTTGACGCCCTGAGCACACGGTTCTGCGAACCCTGGTGGACCGAGGTCAACCAGACCCCGGAGGCGAACTTTCTCGTAGAGGGCACCGGTTGCAGATCTTGAACCTGGAATAAAGGTGAACATTATTTTCTGAGCTCCTGTAAGAATCAAAGAAAAAACGAGGGAGGGGGGAGGATTTTGAGAAGGGCGTGTGGTTGAGAACAGATCATGAAGTTAATTAGATCTTATTTTATTTCCACAAATCTGTAAGCACTGTGCTCTGTTGAGAGCCCAGCGTCAGCTGCATTATGCTGTTGAACCTGGAATTTGAAGCAAGTTACAATTCCTCCTGAAGGACTTGGTGGGAGGAGGGGGGATGTGGCTGCAGAAAACACCCTGGTAGCAAAGGGACACCAGTTAGCTCTGAGAAGGTGTAATTGCCATTCTCCTGCAGGATATTTTTTTAGGGTAGTGGACAGATATAAGCTGTACTGCACACTACTGAGGTAGGGAGAGACTATAGCTGTAGCCTGCTCCCTTTTTAATCCCCCTTTTTCTTTTTTACAGCCCCTACTGAAATCGGAGGAAGGAAGAGCACCCTAACACCTGCAGATTAGGCTTTTATTTCTAAAAAGCCTGAGCATCGTGTATTCAGATACCCTATCATTGTTAGGCATGGCTAGTATCATTGCACGCGTGGGTAACAGCCGTCGCCAGAATGCAACCTTGCCGCCTTGGGCCCATTCCATGCTGAGGTCCCTGGGTAGGAGTCTTGGGCCTTTGATGGCCAGCATGGCAGAGAGAAATATGAAGTTCTTCTCAGGCAGGGCAGTGCCAGCACAGGGGGAAGAAACCTTTGAAAATTGGCTGACCCAAGTCAATGGGGTCCTGCCAGATTGGAATATGTCTGAGGAGGAAAAGCTTAAGCGCTTGATGAAAACCCTTAGGGGCCCTGCTCGGGAGGTCATGCGTTTGCTCCAGGCTGCCAACCCCAACCTAAGTGTGGCAGATTTTTTGCGGGCAATGAAACTGGTGTTTGGGGAATCTGAGAGCAGTGTGACCGCACATGGTAATTTTTTTAACACTCTGCAGGCCCAAGGGGAGAAAGCCTCCCTTTACGTGATCCGTTTGGAGGTGCAGCTCCAGAATGCTATTCAGGCAGGCATCTTAGCTGAGAAGGATGCGAACCAGACTCGCCTGCACCAGCTTCTCATAGGAGCTGAGCTGAATAGAGATCTGCGCTTCAGGCTTCAGGGTCTTCTCAGGATGTATGCAAATGAGCAGGAGCAGCTTCCCAATTTCCTGGAGTTAATCAGGATGATAAGGGAGGAAGAGGATTGGGATGACACTTTTATTAAACGGAAGCGGCCCAAGAGGTCTGAGTCAGTGGTGGAGGGGGCAGACAGCCCTGTAGCATTTCAGGGCTCCCTGCCTGTAGCAATTGGCAGTGATGACTGCAACGTGATAGAGATAGATGATACTCTTGATGACTCAGATGAGGATGTGATCCTAGTGGAGTCTGGGGACCCTCCACTCTCATCCTCAGGTGCCTCTCCCTTCAGGGGCAGGGCTAGATCTCGGGACCAAGTGCTGGTCATTGATTCCCCCAACAATTTTGGAACCGAGTCTCCTTCCACCAGCAGTGGTTCTGGACATAAGATTAATAGTCCCAGGGATATGCGCAGAGCCAGAAAGCGAAAACACACAGCGCGCTGTTCCTTTTGTGGGGAGGAAGGACACTCCAAAGAAACCTGTGACAATGAGAACAACAAGACTCAGGTGTTTGAGAATCTGATCATCACCCTGCAGGAGTTGACACATACAGAGGAGGAGGGGTCGAGAGAGGTCCGTGGTGCATCTAGTGATTCCTCTGAGGCACAGTAAGGTGCTAGCCCCATCCTTAACATTTTCCTGCATTGAGTTCACTGATGGGAAAACTAGAAGGGGAGTTCTAATTGCATGAATTAATCAACAAAGCGGCTTTCTTTTGTCACGGAGGAGAAGGGGTCTCATATACCAGGACAGTGGAAGAGGGTGTCTTGACCTTTAGGCCTGCTCCTTTCCCCCACTGCCTGAGAGTCTATTTTCTGTGCGTGTCCGTTTCTTTGATGGCTTTATGCTCTTTGTGAAAGTTGTATAGTTTATTGCTAAATCTTTAAATAATAAAAGTTCAAAAAGTAAAGTACAAATTACCCCCCAAACTCTCCACCCTTATTTAACCATTGTCAGCCCTTGTAGTGAATGTCTTTCTAGATATTTTCCTGTACCTATGAACCCAGATAGATATATGTGTAGATAAAAGTGACCAAATATAAGTGCTGTTCTATATGCTGTATTTTTTCACCAAACAATATATGTTGTGAGCTTCTATGTCAATAAATATATCAGCATCTACTTTAATATCTCTGTGGTATTTTAAGAGGTAAAGATAAATTTTAAAAAGTGGAAAAAGTACAAAGGGGGGTCATATCCTGAGGTGGAGTTTTTATCAACCTCATTTTGCAGATGAGGAAAAGGGAAGAAGAAATGGGCTGAAATATTGCCCAAAGGTAAAGGGTCTCTTGACCACAACTGAACTGTCTCCTACCTCCATGCACCAAATTATAGCCTGTACTAATTGACAACATCACAATACTTTCTTCTCTAATATATGCTGAGGTTACAGCCCAACATGGGGATTCCAGGGGCTCCATCCCTATTCATTTTGGAGAGGGGTAGTACTCCTTCCTGGGTGGATGCCTTAGATTGCTGCTGCTGCTTCCAGATGACTTCTGATTATAATGGACGCTCTTCTGTAAGATGAATACCCTGTGCCTGCTCCGTGATTAAGAAAAGGAGAGATCAACTACTTTGGGGAGCACAGCACCATGCAGACTCAGCTCTGACTGCATGCACCCAAGCCTCACTCTGTAAGCTCATGCTACATGTCGTAGGGCACAGGTAGCCCTAACCCCATTCCAACTCAAGCTCACCTCCACTCCCACCCCTTCTTAGGGAGGGATGAGCAGCAATCTAGTTGCCAGGGCACACAATAGAAAATGGCAATCAGAAAGCCACAAAGCCCTACACACCATTTTAGCAGAGTGGAGGACATTCATGGGGAAGAGAAAAAAGGAAGCTCTCTGGAAGCCTGCCTCCCAGGAGCTCTCCCTTCTGGCCTCAAATTGAAGGGTGATAAAAGAGGACATGTATGATCTCAGACCCAAGGGTTCCTATGTTTCCTGTAGGTGCAGAAGTTCCCATTTTTGTAAGCTGGATGGGGCCAGCAGTGGATGATTGAGTGTAAGGCAGAGGGTTAGAGAGCAAAATGCAGGTGCACATCAGAGGCCCTGAGGGGATTCTTCATGGAGGAAACAGGCTCCACAGATCTGCAAGGACACAGTGTGCAGCCATGGGGGCTGGTGTGTCAGGGGAGAAGTCTAGAACTGTATGGGTCAGGGAAGAGGTGTGAGGGCCCTCTAACCAGGGGGACTTACATGGAGATTGACAGGGACAAGAAGACTGGCAGGAATCAAGAGACCCTAGTTTGTGTTGCACTAGGTGTGGAACAGGTTGGGGGTCCCAGGGAAGGTGATTAGGGTTCTATTTATGCTATCAGTTGATGACCTGCTCAGTAGGGACAAACGGGGCACAGGCTGAGGCCCTGAGGAAGGAATGGGAGACAAAGGCTACTGGAAGTGAAGCCTTCCCTGGGCTCTCACGCCCAGAACCTGCCTTGAACTTGGAAGTCTTTCTTTACAGAAACACCTCCTCAGCTCTTCCTTGGCTTCTTGCTCCTGACCCCATGCATGACCCCATGATCTGATCTTACAGTCATCCCCATCCCCACCCCATTCCCTGGAGCCACACTCACCTTTGGGTGACAGATGTGAAGATTCGGCTTCCTATACTCTGTGCCATCTCTCCCTTCCTCCCCTGCATTCAGTGTTTACTTTAAGCCTCAGTCTCTTTAACCCTCATGGCCAGAAGGAAATGGGGAGGCTCCTCTGCCCCTGACCCTTAAGCCAAGAACTGGGTCAGGCGCAAAGACTCAAGAGGACCACTCTTTGCATTCCTCCAGGGAATGTTTTGGTCCCTGGTGGCCTCCTCCATCTCTTTAAAGTCAAAGACAACACATTTCATAACCCCAGGAAGAAGGTAGCTCTACTCAGGCCCCTGGAGTTCCAGGAGCCACCAACATCCCCCGCCCTGAGCTTGCATAGCTTCTAACCCTTAATTCCTCCCCATCCCTCCTCAAATCTACCCTTCGTGGGTATCTACCCCTACATTTAGCCCAGATTAGAAAATTATTCTCTTTCAAAGTCACTTTTTCTACTCTATTAACACTTGTTGAATGATTTACCCAAATACATAGATTATGCTGCCATCATTTCTTTCTGACTCCAGATAGAGTAGAAAAGAGAACGGAAGAATAAATAAATCCTTTTCACACTACCACCCTCCTTTTCACTGGGGTTAGCTGGGTCGATCAGTATTGACTGCTATTTGGAAAACCTGTTTTTTGATGGATCTTCTATCCCCTCTCTCTCTCCTCTTCTGTGTTGTGTACCTTTGAAATTATCAAAAATTTTATTTCACTAACCTGTTGTGAACTGACATTTCCTTTTTACTTCATTTTGTGTAACAGTGGCTTTTCCTTCACGGAAGAAATCTGTACTGTCTCTAATTTGGTACATAGGTATACAGATCAGACTAATTGGATTAGCCAAAAGGCAGTTTTTAGGGAATTCTAAATCTGATACCCTTCATTTCAGGCTCAGAGCTTATTTTCTTCCTTCTTCCTCCATTCTCATTGGTCACTAAGGGATGAAAATCATTCGTCAGAGGAAACTGGCCTCTGAGTGTCTTTTTGCATTATCTTCCTCCTTTCTAGCATCTTTTCCTTCAGTTTCCATGACACCCTTCTCTCAGGGTCCCCCCACATCATCTTTTTGATTCCCACTTCTCATTCTCTGTTATGGTAGTTTCTCCGATTTTCTGATCTTTGCATGATCATAATAAAAATAAAAATCATTACAACTGTTATCCTTAAGAGTTTATGAGCCAAGCACCTTGTATCAAGCCCTTTAAACACATTAACACGTTTAATCCTCATATCGGCCACATAAGATAGGCATTGTTATTATGACATATTTCAGATGAGGAAATGAACTGGAAAATAAGAGACTCATGTAAGGTTATGCTGCTTATTAGCCGTGGAACCAGAGGTCAGATTCCAGGGCGAATGACTCCAGAGCCTTTATACTCCTTTTACATCTTAGTTCTCATGTGTTCATGGCAACCCATCATGTAATGCTACTGTTCACATATGACATCCAAGGAAACTGAGGTTTGTAAATATAGAACAGGCCTGCCTTGTGAAGGTGTATCCTGCATATGAGTGATTAGCACAGGGAATTCCATTGCAGGCTCTCAAGAAATAGTAGGTACTCACATCAATGTTTAAAGTCGCACAATCCAAAAAAACAAAACTTTTCATGTCCAGCAGCCATTTGTGCTCCTCCCAGCAAGTTAGTCCTAAAACAAACAAACAAACAAACAAAAAAATAAAGTCGCACAATCCACAATAGCTGTTATGGAACTGACCTAGATGGCCAGCAACAGATGAATGGATAAAGAAATTGTATACATACACAATGGAGTGTTACTCAACCATAAAGAAGAATAACTTTATGACACTCACTGGTAAATGGATATCTCTCCATAGCTATAATGCTAAGTGAAATAAACCAATCCCCCCAAATCAAAGATCAAATGTTCTCTCTGACATGTGGGTGCTAACCAACAAAAAGGCGGAGAGGGGAAGAATAGAAGTTCAGTGGATTAGACAAAGGGGAATGAAGGGAAGGGAGGGGGATAGGAAAAGGAAAGAAAGTGGAATAAATTTGACATAATTTTCCTATGTACATATATGAATACACCATAGTGAATCTCAACATCATGTACATCCACAAGACTGGGGTCCTCATTAGAAGAAGATATACTCCATGTTTGTATAAATATGTCAAAATATACTCTACTGTCATGTATAACTAAAAAGAACAAATTAAAAAATAAAAATAAGAAAGAAATGGCAGGCACTAGGCTAGAATGTAATGTTATGCTACAGAAGGAAGGACAGGAAAAATTAATGCTGTCTACCATGCACACAGTGCTTATTTAGCATTAATCTGAGGATGTGACAGTCTGCCTCCTTAAGCTACACTGAGCCTGGCCTCTGATGGGCATAAGAGTGGATTCAGAAATGCCTGGGAGTTTAATACTGATGATCAGCTGATAAGGGAATACATGCTGAATGTTGTTGTGGCATGTACTGTGGGCAGAAATGCCCCTAGCCCTAACTCCAGACTCTATGCATGGTCTGTGTGTCCCCAGAGAATTTGTCTTTCCCCTACATGTTAAAGGCACCCCTATCCTTTCAGATAACCCAAGATTAGCCAAGCCATTTCTCTCAGCAACAGGGGTGTAGGAAGCTGATCTCAGTGTGACAGGCCTCTGTGCATGGTGGGAAAAAGGAATGATTGAGGTCTGAGGAATCCTTTAAGATGCAGATAACCTTGTAATCCTGTCATAATTAGGTATCTCAGGGACAGGATAAAAAGGCACAGAGTGTCCTAGCTAGCCTAGACACAATGTGACTAAAATATTTTGGAGACTCGCATGGCTTGGTGTGGTAAAGAAAGAGCTCTCTGTGTTTGGGCATTAACTAAGGAAGAAAGAAGGAATAAAACAGAGTAAGAGAATAGTTTGGCAAATATTGTGCAAGGTATGTGAGCACATGAATTCATTAACTTATGCCTAAAGTTAGGGTTAACCCCTGTCTAGGAAAGATAGTGCCAATTAAAATATCATTGTAGCTGGGGATGGTGCCACACACCTGTAATCTCAGAGACTTGAAAGGCTGAGGCAAGAGGATCACAAGTTCGAGGCCAATCTCAGCAACATAGGAAGACCCTGTCTCAAAATAAAAAATAAAAAGGCCTGGGAATGTAGCTTGGTGTTGTAAAGTGTCCAGTTCAAAAAAAAAAAAAATCAGTGTCAGTTAAGGTATATAAGATGATTATCGTATGTTATTGTTCTTATTTCCTATTTTGATGAAAAATTTCTGTGATGTTTTACACTGCTACAGAAGAAATAAAACTGTAACTTTTGTGTTATCAAAAGTGGGGGGGGGGCGGGAATCAGAGAGCAGGGCTGGTTCTTGTGTTCTCATCCTCATCCTAACAGGAAATATGGATCCCCAGCTACAGCAGTTCATCTCGTCATTGTAGACCGGAGCTGACAACTTAGTGTGGCCTCTCAGAATGCTGCCTCAGATAGCTACCATGTTCACCATCCCCATTTTACAGAAGGACATCAAGGTACATACAGTTATAGTCACTTGTTGAAGGTTACATAGTTACTATGGATTGAAGCTGTAATTTAAACTTCAGATCTGCTTCTCCCCACAGCCAGAAGTGATTAGTGTTGTGCTATAAAGAGTTCCTAATATAATGGGTACAAATATTTGATCATTCTATTGGCTGCATTCTTGGGCCAATGTCTAATTGCCAAGTCAGTACAGTCTCATTTCTCTTATTAAGACAGAAAAACAGTTTAGTCAAGTTCTTTTTCAGTGTCTGGTATCATCTTTTCCTCATATTCATGGGATAAGATAATAAAAATAACAAACTGTTGATGAAGATGTAGGCAAATAGTCTCTCTCCTACACTGCTGGTAAGACTGAGGATTGACACATTCTTACTGGTATGCTAGCTGGGAAATGTATCAAAGGTTGAATTATGAAAATCCCTGAATCCAGCAGTCTGACTTCCTGAAATTGATGCTGAGAAAAGAGCTGGACACACGTAAAAGATTTTATGAACAAAGATATTTATCCTAGCTTTTTTTTTTTTTGGAATGGTGAAAAATTGGAAACAACTTAAAAGAAAATAAGATTTGACTGAATATATTAGGCTCCATGTTTGCAATGGCTTGCTACATATTAACAACTCTGGGTGTGTCTTCAGATCATTGGCCTTTGTTGGAAAAATGATGCGTGGCTTCTCTAGGAAAGGACTTACAAGACCACTGCTCTGTGTTCTCTTTGACCCTCATTGTTCTGCTCCATCAACCTGGACATTCCCATTCATTTGACAAAACTCTTATCAAACTTCAGTTGTCATTTCACCTGGTTGTCCTGTGGGCCAGCTTTCCCTGACTCTGCTAAAAACTCCTTCCCTATGCTACAGTTAGTATTTAACATTTTGTTACAATTGCTTATATAATTATCTGACTTCCCCGTTAGATTTATACTCCCCATGCCCAGCACAGTATTTTCGGGGTATCTTAACACATACTTTAGGCAGCCACCTCACATGTTTGCACCAGCTGTTCTCACAGCTCCTCCAGATAGCTCTGTGACTTGGTTCCTCATTGATGTTCCAGAATTTGCTCAAATATCATCTTCTCAGTGAGGCTTGCCCTGAACTGCCCATTTAAAACTGCATATCTGACTGGGTATGGTGGTGCATACCTGTAATCCCAGTGGCTCAGGAGGTGATGGCAGCAGGATCACAAGTTTGAGGCCAGATTAGCAGTTTAGTGAGATCCTCAGAAACGTAGTGAGACCCTATCTCAAAAAAAAAAAAAATTTGAAAAAAGAACTGGGGACGTAGCTGGGGTTCAATCCCCAGTACCAAAAACAAAACAAAACAAACAAAAACCAAAAAACCTCCAAACAAAAACACAAACAAAAATCCTGCATATCTGGCACAGGTCCTCCCATTGCCCTTCCTTCTGTTTCTCCCTGCTCTGTTTTCCCATTTCATGCACCTCTTCTACTATACTGTACTACATAATTTACACACTTATTATATTGTATATTGCTGTCTTTCCCCAAAGGCCTGACAGCCTAGTTAGCTTAGTTCACTGAAGCACCTTCATCTCCTAAAACACTGCCTGGAAAATAGCTGGTTCATATGTTTGTGGCTGTAATGAATGAAGAACCTGACACACAGTAGTCACTCAACCTGGAAAAGCTGCTGCTAGCGAGGAGATGTCAATGAGAGAACAGTCCCCACCGCCGAACCACTGTCCACCTACTTGTTGAGATCAGAAACCTGGGAGATTCTCTAGATTAATTGCTTGCATCTCTCTCCCCAAGTCCATTACTTAGTTGGACCATTCATTCCTGCAATACAGAAGTGGGAGATAGGTTTCATCTATGTCACATCATCAAACTGTAAGTGTTTCAAATTCATAATCATCCCATGTGCATTAGTAAATAATAAAAATAATTGCCCTGAAAAAATGGATGCTTAGGATACTCTATTATTTTCCTTTTATTAAGGAATAATCAAGAGTAGTAATATGATTTTCTTTTGGTATGTATTAAACATATCAACAATATACTAAGAATTCTTAATTTCATTTTAGAGGAGAGAAATGAGTCTTAGTAATATATATATATATATATATATATTAACAGTACTAAGGTTATATAGCCAGAAAGAAATTGGTAAATTGGACTTCAAATTCTGTGAATTATCCCACATTTCAAGTAAAAATATTGATGTTGCTGGGAAAAACTGAACCACAGTGGAAGATAATTATTGGTGCAGGGGTAATAGGGAGATGTGAATACTTGACCAATTTCCTGTTCATCAAGCACAGAATAAAGCTGTCCAAAAATTAGAAGTAAAGGAAATTAAATTTTACTAGTGGGAACATAATGGAGGTTGATTTTAAATGCTCTGGATGGACAAAGACCTAATTTTGGTTCAGGGAAACATACTTGAAAACAGACTGTTATATAACATTAATATCTGAAACTCATGGAATGATATATGAACCTTTTCCTTCTAGCTGGGGGAGGTGGTGTCTGCCTTTAAGTTCTTGCTATCAGAAGGCTGAGTAGGAGGATGCCTTTAGTTTAGAAGTTCACGGCCAGCCTGGGCAACTTTGTGAGAACCTGTCTCAAAAATAAGATAAAAGCTGGGTGCAGTGGTCCACACCTCTAATCCCAGCAATTCCAGAGACTGAGACAGGATTGCAAGTTTGTGGCTAGCCTCAGCAACTTAGTGAGCTCCTGTCTCAAAAAAATAATAACAACAATAATAATAACAACAAAACAATAATAAAAAGGGCTGGAAAGTAGCTCAGTGGTAGAATATACCTGGATTCAAACCCCAGTACCCCAATAAATAAATAAATAAATATAAAGCTCTTAACCACTGAACCACATCCCCAGCCCATTTTTGTATTTTTATTTCGAGGCAGGGTCTCACTGAGTTGCTACTGCTTAGGGCCTCACTAAATTGCTGAGGCTGGTTTTGAACTCTTGATTCTCCTGCCTCAGTTTCCCAAGCTGCTGGGATTACAGGCATGCACCACAGCGCTCTGCTAGAATATTTTGCTAAGTTATTTATTAAACAACTGTAGGGTTGTTATAACATAGAATATTTACAATATCTAAAACTTTGTAAAAGATTTCATATGGTTAATATTTAAATAGTCATAAAAGTATACAGAAAGAGAAAAGTAAGCCACAGGTGAACATGGAACATTTTGTTTTATTTCTTTTAAAACTTTTTTGTAACTGTGAGTATAGATACATGTACAATTTACTTTGTTGAGATTGTACTCATAGAATTCCAAATGTGACAAAACATAAAAATTGTTTTGTTCTTTTTCTAACGATAAGTGTAATAATTTGTTTCTTTTCTGGTACTGGCGATAGAACCCAGGGACACTCCACCACTGAGCTACATCCCACCTCTTTTTATTTTTTATTTTGACACAAGGTCTTGCTTAGTTGCTGAGTCTGACCTTGAACCTGCTGTTCTCCTGCCTCAGCCTGGGATTACAGGCATGTATCATCACACCCAGTGATAAGTACAAAACATTTTGAGAGCAAATGATAAAGATTATTTGGCAAAAAAAGAGGAAAGAGTGGGTCATACTAATAAAAATGCAAGCAATAAACACTTTTGTTATTAAGTTGAAAAGCACTCATCTTAAATTGTATGATTGTTTTCCTAGAAAAAGCAACAGAATTCATGGCAACAACTGAAAATAAAATGAGGGACAATGTAAAATCTGAATGACTTAGAAGAAAACAATAAAATCTCTTCTGAGTACACAATTCAAAGATTTGAATGAACGGAGAAAACTCAAGCTTAACTAGAGGGTGGCCAGTGCAGTGGCCAGGGAAGAGAGGAAGATATCTCCATAAAATCACCTGGGGAGATCCAAGATGGTGGATTAGAGGGAGGCTATATTCCTTGTCACTCCGTAACTCCGGTTTTAAGCAGAGGATATCCGTTTCTCAGTGAGGCAGATTTTGCTGCTTATCGATCCCTGGTGTTTACCCCATTTGTCTGCTGTGATGACCTACAATCTGCCAGCATATCGATGCCTTTTTTGAGTGCAGATTGCTCACTGTCAGGCATCTAATATCCGCCATTTTCCTGCCTCTCGCCTGTTCATCGCCTGCCTTTCACCTATCCATCACCCAACGCACGAGGTTCACCTCCCGATCGTCCGACAACAGTCAGCAAACTGATTGCTGACCACCAGTGGAGCACCAGCTGCCTGCTGTTGCCTGGAGGTTCACTGTTACAGTACCTGCAGGTTTGATTACACGTGGCTGCCGCCATTTTGAGACAACAGCCAGGCCCCATAGGACCCCTGGCCAGACTGACTGAGCCCCATCTCCACCATCCCTCAGCCCGACCATCACTCCCTGCCTCTGGGGCCCTCACATTGACTGCTCTCTGCCGCCAGGAACCCCAGACCAACTGACTGCGCCCTATCACCAGGACCCCAGACCGATTGATTGCACCTGGCATCCAGGATCCCACAACCACACCAAACACACCAGACATCCAGGACCCCTGCCTGACCAACTGCATCCCGCCTCCAGGACCTCCAGCTGACCACGTCCACCCCTGAGCTGCAGCTCCCCATTTGCCAACACATTTCGAAGCCAGAGTGGCCATCTTGGATAATCCTGGAAGCCGGAGCTCTGATCTTTAGGTGGGGCAAAACCCAAGCTGGAGGCTTGAAGCTCACTGTCAGGTACCTCTCATGCATCAGGCTACTGAACACTGGGAGGTTTCATTTATATATGACTGTTATACTATAGATTTTCTTTTTTCTCCTTTTTAAAAAATTTAGGTTTTTATTTCTTTACTTTTCTTGCTCTCTTTTCCTTTTGTTTACCTGTTCCCTCAGAGTCTCTTTCTCCCTTTTTTGCATGCTAATATCCAATTTTTTTATTACATTCTGTCACCCTTTCTATTTTCTAGAACTTCTGTATATTCTTTTCTTATCCCATTAATAGTCACACTCTACATCCCTCTGCATCCTCTTTGTCTTCCATTAGAAACTGCAGACCTTATTGCAAACCTGTTTGTTTTACCGAAGATAATATTTGAACTCAATCTGTTTACTATGACAATTTTGTTATTGTCCCCATGGGGCTATTTGGTCTGGGATTGCATAGTGTCTGATTTGGGTACTACTAACATTGATCTCCCCTTAAAGAAAGGATTTTGGCCACTATAAGCCTATAGGGGGAAATCTGCAATACCCCAGATCTGCACTGCTAGAGGGGAAGATACATGAACAATATGAAAAAACAAGGGAAGAAAATGATCCAAACAAATCTAGAGTCTATTGTAATAGAATCCAATGACAGTATGTTAGAAGAAATGTCAGAAAAGGACTTCAGATTATAGATGATTACGATGATTCGCAAAGCAAAGGATGAGATTAGAGAACAAATGCAGGCAATGAAGGATAATATAAATAAGCTGAAAGAGCACCTGCAGGAAGCAAAACATCATTTCAACAAAGAAATAGAGATTCTCAAAAAAAAAAACCAAACGGAAATCCTTGAAATGAAGGAAACAATAAACCACACAAAAAACTCAATGGAAAGCATCACCAAAAGACTAGACCACTTGGAAGACAGAACCTCAGACAATGAAGACAAAATATTTAATCTTGAAAATAAAGTTGCCCAAATAGAGAAGATGGTAAGAAATCATGAACAGAATCTCCAAGAACTATGGGACATCATGAAAAGACCAAATTTAAGAATTATTGGGATTGAGGAAGGCACAGAGATACAAACCAAAGGAATGAACAACCTATTCAATGAAATAATATCAGAAAATTTCCCAAACCTGAAGAATGAAATGGAAAATCAAATACAAGAGGCTTACAGAATACCAAATGCACAAAATCACAACAGATCCACACCAAGGCACATTATAATGAAAATGCCTAACATTCAAAATAAAGATAGGATTTTGAAGGCCGCGAGAGAAAAGCATCAGATTACATATAGGGGGAGACCAATACGGATAGCAGCTAACTTCTCAACCCAGACTGGAAAAACTAGAAGGGCATGGAACAACATATTTCAAGCTCTGAAAGAACATGGTTGCCAACCAAGAATCCTATACCCAGCAAAACTAACCTTCAGATTTGAAGATCAAATAAAATCCTTCCATGATAAACAAAAGTTAAAAGAATTTACAAATAGCCTGCACTACAGAATGTTCTCAACAAAATATTCCATCAGGAGGAAATGGAAAACAACAATGTAGGTCAGCAAAGGGAGGAACTACCTTAGAGAAAAACCACTCAAAGGAGAAATCAAGCCAACTTAAAAACCAAAAAATAAGTCAAATGACTGGGAATACAAATCATATCTCAATAATAACCCTGAACGTTAATGTCCTAAACTCATCAATCAAAAGACATAGACTGGCAGAATGGATTAAAAAGAAAGACCCAACAATATGTTGCCTGCAAGAGACTCATCTCATAGAAAAAGACATCCATAGACTAAAGGTGAAAGGATGGGAAAAAAACCTACCACGCACATGGACTCAGCAAAAAAGCAGGAGTTTCCATCCTTATATCAGATAAGGTGGACTTCAAGCTAAAGTTAGTCAGAAGGGATAAAGAAGGACATTTCATACTGCTTAAGGGAACCATAAATCAGGAAGACATAATGACAGTAAATATTTATACCCCAAACAATGGTGCATCCCTGTACATCAAACAAATCCTTCTCAATTTCAGGAATCACATAGACCACAACACAATAATTCTGGGTGACTTTAACGCACCGCTGTCACCACTACATAGATCTTCCAAACAAAATCCAACCAAAGAAACCAGAGAACTCAATAACACAATCAATAACCTAGACGAGGTTTTCAAGATGGTGGACTAGAGGGCGGCTGCATTTCATGTTGCTCCAGGACGCAGGATTCAAAAGAGGAGATAGTGAGAGACTTGGGACCAACTCAAAGCTGCCGGGTGAGTCTCTCCCGTTGGGGAGGCGTCCCAGACGGGGCGGTAGCCCCGGAACGCAGGGAACTTTGTGAAGTAGAGTTGCCCAGCGAGACGCCCCTCCCCCCACTGGAGCGGTAAACATGGACCACTGGGAACATCATAGAGGAGGCGGCTCAGCACAGCGCTTGGACTCAGAGCACCCACTGGGGCTCCGGGTGGCTGCCTGAGGAGGAGCTGCGTAGCGAGCTGTTTGGACTCAGAGCGATCGCTTCTGAACACCGGGGGGTTGCCCGGAGGAAAAGGAGGAACATGGCGGGTCACTTGGTCTAGGAGTGACTGCATCAGAGCCACAGGCGGTTGCCAGAGGAGGAGGCGAGTGGTGAGTTGTTTGGACTCAAAGCGACTGCTCCTGAATGCCGGTGGCCTGTCTGGAGGAGGAGTGCGGCGGGTCGCTTGGTCTCCGAGCACTGCTCCTGAACACCCGGGGGCTACCCCGAGGAGGAGGAGGAACAGGGCGGGTCACTTGAACTTGGAGTGACTGCCTAGGGCTATGGGTGGTTGGCGGGAGGAGGAGACGCAAAGTGAGTTGCTTGGACTCCTAGTGACTGTGTCGGAACACCGGGCGGCTGTCTGGAGGAAGAGGTGTGTGGCGGGTCTCTGGGTCTCGGAGTTATTGTATGGGGCTCCAGGTGGCAGCTCAGAGGAGGGGCCACATAGCCAGGCAATTAGGTGCAGAGCAGGGTCCCAGGACCTAGGAGGCTTCTTGCTGGAAGAGCCGCACAGAGACACGCCTAGGGGCAGAGCGAAGGTTCCAGGACTGCGGGCAGATTCTCTGAGGAGAGGCAGCCTAGGGAGACTCACCTGCGAAAGGCGAGGCTCCCGGGCCCAGGAGGTAGGTCCCAGCCCCTGGGAATGTTGCAGAAGAAGGCAACCCAGCCCAGGCAGTAGTTGTAGATTGAGGGGAACCTCTAGGAGGGGAACTGACCAGCGAGACCTCCCCACCGGGTGAGTCTTCCCTGCCCGGTGAGGTTTTCCCACAAGGATGGTAAAACCAGAGACACAGGCTCAAACAAGCCTTGCCTCAGGCCGCAGCCTAGGTCCCCTTTGGATGACCATTGGTCAACAAGTGGAGGCACCTCTGCCCACTATCAGGGAATATACCCCACCTGAGGGTCACCAACCCTAGAGAGGCAGCTTCCTTGTGGAGCACCGCATTATCAACTTCCTCCAAGACTTCAGGCTACTGAAGGCTAAGAGGGGATATACTAGCAATCTTCAGGGACATTATAAGTCAATAGAGGAAATCTGCAATATCTTAATGACCCACTGATTCCTGAACAATATGAGAAAACAAGGGAAGAAAATGCCCCAAACAAATCTAGATGTTACATCAATAAAATCCAACGACAGCATGGCAGAAGAAATGACAGAAAGGGAGTTCAGAATGTACATAATTAAAATGATCAGGGAAGCAAACGATGAGATGAAAAGCAAATGCAGGCATTGAATGATGAGATGAAAGAGCAAATGCAGGCATTTAATGATGAGATGAAAGAGCAAATGCAGGCATTGAATGATAGCACCAATCGACAGTTAAAAGAGCAAATACAGGAAGCAAAAGATCATTTTAATAAAGAGTTAGAGATATTGAAAAAAAACCAAACAGAATTCCTTGAAATGAAGGAAACAATAAACCAAATTAAGAACTCCATAGAAAGCATAACCAATAGGATAGAACACCTGGAAGACAGAACCTCAGATATTGAAGACAAAATATTTAACCTTGAAAAGAAAGTTGAACAAACAGAGAAGATGGTAAAAAATCATGGACAGAATCTACAAGAACTATGGGATATCATGAAAAGGCCAAATTTGAGAATTATTGGGATTTAGGAAGGCTTAGAGAAACAAACCAAAGGAATGAACAATCTATTCAATGAAATAATATCAGAAAATTTCCCAAATCTGAAGAATGAAATGGAAAATCAAGTTCAAGAGGCTTATAGGACTCCAAATACACAAAATTACAACAGACCCACACCAAGGCACATTATAATTAAAATACCAAACATACAAAATAAAGACCGAATTTTAAAGGCTGTGAGAGAAAAGAACCAAATTACATTCAGGGGGAAACCAATACGGATATCAGCAGATTTTTCAATCCAGACCCTAAAAGCTAGAAGGGCCTGGAACAACATTTTTCAAGCTCTGAAAGAAAATGGATGCCAACCAAGAATCTTATACCCAGCAAAACTTACCTTCAAATTTGACGATGAAACAAAATCATTCCATGATAAACAAAAGCTAAGAGAATTTACAAAAAGAAAGCCAGCATTACAGAACATTCTCAGCAAAATATACCATGAGGAAGAGATAAAAACCAAAGAAGCAAATCAGCAAAGGGAGGAATTATCCTAAAGGAACTGTCAAATAAAGGAGGAACCAAGGTGTGTTCAAAAAAATAAATAAATAAAATTTAAAAAATGAACCAAATGACCAGGAATACAAATCATATCTCAATAATAACCCTCAATGTTTATGGTCTGAACTCATCAATCAAAAGACATAGACTGGCAGATTGGATTAAAAAGAAAGATCCAACAATATGTTGCCTGCAGGAGACTCACCTCATAGAAAGAGATACCCATAGACTAAAGGTGAAAGGATGGGGAAAAACATACCATGAACATGGACTCAGCAAAAAAGCTGGAGTATCCATCCTCATTTCAGATAATGTGGACTTCAAGCCAAAGTTAGTCAGAAGGGATAAAGAAGGACATTTCATACTGCTTAAGGGAAGCATAAATCAGCAAGATATAACAATCATAAACATCTATGCCCCAAATAGTGGCTCATCCATGTATGTCAAACAAATCCTTCTCAATTTTAGAAACCAAATAGACCATAACACAATAATATTAGGTGATTTTAACACGCCTCTCTCACCACTGGACAGATCTTCCAAACAAAAATTGAACAAAGAAACCATAGATCTCAATAACACAATCAATAATTTAGACTTAACAGACATTTATAGAATATACCATCCAACCAAGAGCGAATACACTTTCTTCTCAGTAGCACATGGATCCTTCTCTAAAATAGACCATATATTATGCCACAAAGCTAATGTTAGCAAATACAAGAAGATAGAGACACTACCTTGTATTCTATCAGATCATAATGGATTGAAGTTAGAAACAAATGAAAGAGTAAAAAACAGAAACTACTCCAACACCTGGAGATTAAACAATATGCTATTATATGATGAATGGATAACAGAAGATATTAGGAAGGAAATTAAAAAATTCTTAGAGGTCAATGAGAACAAAGAAACATCATATCAAAATCTCTGGGACACTATGAAAGCAGTACTTAGAGGAAAATTTATTTCATGGAGCGCATTCAATAAAAGAAGCAAAACTCAACAAAAAAATGACCTAACACTACAGCTCAAAGTCCTAGAAAAAGAAGAACAGACCAACACCAAAAGTAGAAGACAGGAAATAGTTAAACTCAGAGCTGAAATCAACGAAATTGAAAAAAGAAACAATACAAAAAATTGACAAAATAAATAATTGGTTCTTCGAAAAAATAAACAAAATTGATAAACCTTTAGCCACACTAACAAAGAGAAGACGAGAGAAAACCCAAATCACTAAAATTCGGAATGAACAAGGAAATATCACAACAGACACGACTGAAATACAAAACATAATTAGAAGTTATTTTGAAAATCTATACTCCAACAAAATAGAAAATTTCGAAGACATCAACAGGTTTCTAGAGACATATGAATTACCTAAACTGAACGAGGAGGACATATACAATTTAAATTGACCAATTTCAAGTAATGAAATAGAAGAAGTCATCAAAAGTCTACCAACAAAGAAAAGTCCAGGACCAGATGGGTTCTCAGCAGAGTACTACAAAATCTTTAAAGAAGAGCTCATTCCAATACTTCTCAAAGTATTCCAGAAAATAGAAGAGGAGAGAACCCTCACAAACTCGTTCTATGAAGCCAATATTACCCTGATACCTAAACCAGACAGAGACACATCGAGGAAAGAAAATTTCAGACCAATATCCTTAATGAATATCAATGCAAAAATTCTCAACAAAATTTTAGCAAATCGCATTCAAAAACATATTAAAGAGATAGTGCACCATGATCAAGTGGGTTTCATCCCAGGGATGCAAGGTTGGTTCAACATCAGGAAATCAATAAATGTCATTCACCATATCAATAGACTTAAAGTCAAGAATCACATGATTATTTCAATAGATGCAGAAAAAGCATTTGATAAAATACAGCATCCCTTCATGCTCAAAACACTAGAAAAAATAGGGATAGTGGGAACATTCCTTAACATTGTAAAGGCCATCTATGCTAAGCCCATGGCTAATATCATTCAAAATGGTGAAAAACTGAAAGCATTGCCCCTAAAAACTGGAACAAGGCAGGGATGCCCTCTTTCACCACTTCTTTTCAATATCGTCCTTGCAACTCTAGCCAGAGCAATTAGACAGACCAAAGAAATTAAAGGGATACGAATAGGAAAAGAAGAACTCAAACTATCCCTATTTGCTGATGATATGATTATATACTTAGAGGAACCAGGAAATTCCACCAGAAAACTTTTAGATCTCATAAGTGAATTCAGTAAAGTAGCGGGATATAAGATCAATGCACATAAATCTAAGGCATTTTATACATAAGTGATGAATCTTCAGAAAAAGAAATTAGGAAATCTACCCCATTCACAATAGCTTTGAAAAAAATAAATACTTGGGAATCAATCTAACACAAGAGGTGAAAGACCTCTACAATGGGAACTACAGAACACTAAAGAAAGAAATTAAAGAAAACCTTAGAAGATGGAAAGATCTCCCATGTTCTTGGATAGGAAGAATTAATATTGTCAAAATGGCCATACTACCAAAAGTGCTATACAGATTCAATGCAATTCCAATTAAAATCCCAATGATGTACTTTAACAGAAATAGAGGAAGAACTTATGAAATTCATCTGGAAGAATAAAAATCCCAGAATAGCTAAAGCAATCCTTGGCAGAAAGAGTGAAGCTGGGGGTATCGCAATACCAGATCTTCAACTCTACTACAAAGCAATAGTAACAAAAACGGCATGGTATTGGTAACAAAATAGAAAGGTGGATCAATGGTACAGAATAGAGGACACGGACACAAACCCAAATAAATACAATTTTCTGATACTAGACAAAGGGGCCAAAAATATGCAATGGAGAAAAGATAGCCTCTTCAACAAATGGTGCTGGGAGAATTGGAAATCCATATGCAACAGAATGAAACTAAACCCATATCTCTCACCATGCACGAAACTAAACTCAAAATGGATTAAGGACCTCGGAATCAGACCAGAGACCTTGCATCTTATAGAAGAAAAAGTAGGTCCAGAGCTTCAACATGTCAGCTTAGGACCAGACTTCCTCAACAGGACTCCCATAGCACAAGAAATAAAAGCAAGAATCAATAACTGGGATAGATTCAAACTAAAAAGCTTTCTCTCAGCAAAGGAAACTATCAGCAATGCAAAGAAAGAGCCTACAGAGTGGGAGAAAATCTTTGTCAATCATACTTCAGATGAAGCACTAATCTCCAGAATGTATAAAGAACTCAAAAAACTCTACAGCAAGAATGCAAATAATCCAATCGACAAATGGGCTAAAGAAATGAATAGACACTTCACAGAAGAAGATCTACAAGCAATCAACAAACATATGGAAAAATGTTCAACATCTCTAGTAATAAGAGAAATGCAAATCAAAAGCACCCTAAGATTCCATTTCACCCCAATTAGAATGGCGATTATCAAGAATACAAGCAACAACAGGTGTTGGCGAGGATGTGGGGAGAAATGTACACTCATATATTGCTGGTGGGGCTGCAAATTAGTACAGCCACTCTGGAAAGCAGTGTGGAGATTCCTTAGAAAACTTGGAATGGAACCATCATTTGACCCAGCTATCCCACTCCTTGGCCTATACCCAAAGGACTTAAAATCAGCATATTACAGAGACACAGCCACATCAATGTTCATAGCTGCTCAGTTCACAATAGCCAGATTGTGGAACCAACCTAGATGCCCTTCAATTGATGAATGGATAAAGAAACTGTGGTATATATATATACAATGGAATATTACTCAGCCATAAAGAATGATAAAATTATGGCATTTGCAGGCAAATGGATGAAATTGGAGAATATCATGCTAAGTGAGATAAGCCAATCTCAAATAACCAAAGGACAAATGATATCGCTAATAAGTGGATGATGACACATAATGGGGGGTGGGAGGGGTTAGTGTTAGGGTTAGAGTTAGGGTTAGGGAGGGGGGCAAGAATGGAGGAAGGAAGGACCGTATAGAGGGAAAAGAGGGGTGGGAGGCGTCGGGGGGAAGGGAAAAAATAACAGAATGAATCAAACAACATTACCCTATGTAAATTTATGATTACACAAATGGTATGCCTTTACGCCATGTACAAACAGAGAAACAACATGTATCCCATTTGTTTAAAATTAAAAAAAATAACTAGACTTAATAGACATATATAGAATATTCCATCCATCAATGAACAGTTTCACTTTCTTCTCAGCAGCACATGGAACCTTCTCGAAAATAGACCATATGTTATGCCACAAAGGAGCCCTTAGGAAATGCAAAAAAATAGAGATACTGCCTTGTGTTCTATCAGATCATAATGGATTGAGAGTAGAAATCAATGACAAAATAAAAAAGAGAAATTACTCCAACACCTGGAGACTAAATAATATGCTATTGAATGAAACATGGATAACAAAAAACATCAGGGAGGAGATAAAAAAATTTTTAGAGGTCAATGAGAACAACGATACAACATATCAAAATATCTGGGACACTATGAATGCGGTACTAAGAGGAAAATTCATTGCATGGAGTGCATTCCAGAAAAGAATGAAAAGTCAACAATTAAATGACCTAACATTACAGCTCAAAACCCTAGAAAAAGAAGAACAGAATAACAGCAAAAGTAGAAGACAGGAAATAATTAAAATCAGAGCTGAAATCAATGAAATTGAAACAAAATAAACTATTCAAAAAATTGACAAAACAAAAAGTTGTTTCTTTGAAAAAGTAAACAAAATAGACAAACCCTTAGCCACACTACAAAGAGAAGGAGAGAGGACTCAAATTACTAAAATACATGATGCAAAAGGAAATATCACGACAGACACCACTGAGATACAGAACATAATGAGAAGCTACTTTGAAAATCTGTTTTCCAACAAAATAGAAACTACTGAAGACATTGACAAATTTCTAGAGACATATGCTCCTCCCAAACTGAACCAGGAGTTCATACACAATTTAAACAGATCAATATCAAGCAATGAAATAGAAGAAGCCATTAAAAATCTACCATCCAAGAAAAGCCTAGGATCAGATGGATTCTCAGCCGAGTTCTACAAGACCTTCAAAGAAGAACTCATTCCAATACTTCTCAAAGTATTCCAGGAAATAGAAAAGGAGGGTACCCTACCGAACTCATTCTATGAAGCTAATATCACCCTCATACCCAAACCAGGAAAAGACACATCAAGGAAAGAAAATTTTAGACCATTATCCTTGATGAATATAGATGCAAAGATCCTTAACAAAATATTAGCAAACCATATCCAAAAACATATTAAGAAAATTGTGCACCACAATCAAGTGAGGTTCATCCCTGGAATACGAGGATGGTTCAACATTCGTAAATCAATAAACATAATCCATCATGTAAATAGACTCAAGGATAAGAATCATATGATTATTTCAATTGATGCAGAAAAAGCGTTCTACAAAATACAACACCCCATCATGCTCAAAACACTAGAAAAAATAGGGATAGTAGGAATATACCTGAACATTGTAAAGGCTATTTATGCTAAGCCCATGGCCAACATCATTCTTAATGGAGAAAAACTGAAACCATTCCCTTTAAAAACAGGAACGAGACAGGGATGTCCTCTTTCACCACTACTATTCAACATTGTCCTTGAAACTCTAGCCAGAGCAATTAGGCAGACCCAAGAAATTAAAGGGATACGAATAGGAAAAGAGGAACTTAAGGTGTCACTATTTGTGGATGACATGATTATATATTTAGAGGATCCAAAAACCTCCTCCAGAAAACTTCTAGACCTCATCAATGAATTCAGCAAAATAACAGGTTATAAAATCAACACGCATAAATCTAAAGCATTTTTATATGCAAGTGATGAAACAGCTGAAAGGGAAATGAGGAAAACAACCCCATTTGCAATAGCCTCAAAAAAAATAAAATACTTGGGAATCAATCTAACCAAAGAGGTAAAAGATCACTACAATGAAAACTACAAAACATTGAAGAAAGAAATTGAGGAAGACCTTAGAAGATGGAAAGATATCCCATGTTCTTGGATAGGCAGAATTAATATTGTCAAAATGGCCATAGTACCAAAAGTGCTATACAGATTCAATGCAATTCCAATTAAAATCCCAATGATGTACCTTACAGAAATAGAGCAAGCAATCATGAAATTCATCTGGAAGAATAAGAAACCCAGAATAGCTAAAGCAATCCTTAGGAGGAAGAATGAAACAGGGGGTATCGCAATACCAGAACTTCAACTATACTACAAATCAATAGTAACAAAAACAGCATGGTATTGGCACCAAAATAGACAGGTAGATCATTGGTACAGAATAGAGGACACGGACACAAACCCAAATAAATACAATTTTCTCATACTAGACAAAGGGGTCAAAAATATGCAATGGAGAAAAGATAGCCTCTTCAACAAATGGTGCTGGGAAAACTGGAAAACCATATGCAACAGAATGAAACTAAACCCCTATCTCTCACCCTGCACAAAAATCAACTCACAATGGATTAAGGACCTTGAAATCAGACCAGAGACCCTGCATCTTATAGAAGAAAAAGTAGGTCCAAATCTTCAACTTGTTGGCTTAGGATCAGACTTCCTTAACAGGACTCCCATAGCACAAGAAATAAAAGCAAGACTCAATAACTGGGATAGATTCAAACTAAATAGATTTCTCTCAGCAATGTGAAGAGAGAGCCTACAGAGTGGGAGAATATCTTTGCCATTCATACTTCAGATACAGCACTCATTTCCAGAATATATAAAGAACTCAAAAAACTCTACACCAAGAATACAAATGATCCAATCAACAAATGGGCTAAGGATGTGAACAGACACTTCACAGAAGAAGATCTACAAGCAATCAACGAACATATGAAAAAATGTTCACCATCTTTAGTAATAAGAGAAATGCAAATCAAAACTACACTAAGATTCCATCTCACCCCAATTAGAATGGTGATTATCAAGAATGCAAGCAACAATAGGTGTTGGAGAGGATGTGGGGAAAAAGGTACACTCATACATTGCTGGTGGGGCTGCAAATTAGTGCCGCCACTCTGGAAAGCAGTGTGGAGGTTCCTTAGAAAGCGTGGAATGGAACCACCATTTGACCCAGCTATCCCACTCCTCGGCCTATACCCAAAGGACTTAAAATCAGCATACTACAGAGATACAGCCACATCAATGTTCATAGCTGTTCAATTCACAATAGCCAGACTGTGGAACCAACCTAGATGCCCTTCAATTGATGAATGGATAAAGAAACAATGGAATATTACTCAGCTATAAAGAATAATAAAATTATGGCATTTGCAGGCAAATGGATGAAATTGGAGAATATCATGCTAAGTGAGATAAGCCAATCTCAAAAAACCAAAAGACGAATGATCTCACTGATAAGCGGATGATGACACATAGTGGGGGGTGGGAGGGGAGCAAAAATGGAGGAAGGAGGGACTGTGTAGAGGGAAAAGAGAGGTGGGAGGGGTGGGGGGAACGAAAAAATAACAGAATGAATCAAACATCATTACTCTATGTAAATGTATGATTATGCAAATGGTATGCTGTTACTCCATGTACAAACAGAAACGACATGTATCCCATTTGTTTACATTAAAAATAAATTTAAAAAAATCACCTGGGCACCAGCCACATAGTTACAATACAGGGGACCCTTACCCTACTAGACTTGCTGTTAGGTGCCATAGTACATTGAGAATGAAACAAGTATGGTGAGACACATGGAAAGGGTGAGCCAGGGGACAACTGAAACAGAGGAGAGCCCTATAATCCGGGGAATTATGAATGGCTTCTTATAGATGATGTGTGGGCTGCAGGTCCATTATTATCCTTAGCAAGTGGGAACTCAAGGAAAGAGATCAGAGCTCCCACCAATGTGAAACCTATGTACCCAACCATTGTGGCAGAGAGCCTCGCGCAGGAGGTTCAAGAGGTTTGAGAGGAGCACGTCATTTCCAAATTGATGGTCTCGAGCCATGCTAGGGAATGAAGTCTACGCCTCTACTGGATTTCTGTGGGGCTTTCAGAACTGTCAGGTGCTGGCTCCTGAGTCTCTTCAATGCACCTGTTGCTATGACACAGCTGAGTTTGTTGCTGATCTCAGTAAGGGAGAACACTACCTCAGAAAGTCTTGAGAGTGCTTCAGGGAGGAAGGGAAAGAATTTATTGAGAAATGGAAGTTTAGTTTAAGGTGGTGGGTCTTTTAAAGCAAGGATTTCCTAAGGCATGATATTGACAGTCTTGGATTGGTAGAAGGAGCCAGGGGAGGATTTTAAGAAGAGGCACTCAAAGAAATTTAGGCTACAAGTTCTTGATGCTTTTTCATTGAAAAGTTGATGTGCTTGGGAGGGGGGTCCTGTAAATGAAGGAACTATTTACCTGCACAGTGAAGTCCTGAAAAATAGTAATGAAAATGAAGACAGTGGACTAGCAAAGTCCTGTATATGTGAATCCTAAGGTGTGGTTTTTAAAATTGTTTTCTATTCTTAAATTTGTTCTAATTGGTTATACATGACAGTAGAATGCATTTTGACACATTGTATATGAATGGAGCACAACTTCTCATTCCTCCGGCTGTATGTAGTGCTGAGTCACACCAGTAGTGTAATCATACATGTATATAAGGTAATGTCTGTTTCATTTTACCATCCTTCCCATCCCCCCTGCCCCACCCCTCCCTTCCCTTCCCTCTGCACAATCCAAAGCTCCTTCATTCTTCCCTACTCACCCCACACTGTGGATCAGCATTTGTGTATCAGAGAAAACATCCGGCCTCTGGTTTTTGGAGTTTGGCTTATTTCACTTAGCATGATATTCTCTAGTTCCATCCATTTACCTGCAAATGCCTAATTTCATTCTTCTTTAAGGTGAGTAATATTCCATTGTGTATATGTACATTTTCTTTTTCCATTCATCTGTTGAAGGGCATCTAGGTTGGTTCCATAGTTTAGCTATTGTGCTAAGGTGTAGTTTTGTTTCTCAGTGTCTAGGCTGAATGTGGGGAGAGATGGTTATAATTCTCATATACATAGATGTAGGTATGTATTTTATGGTGTCAAAATACTTTCATTTTCCTGAATCCTGAGGAAGAAGGACCCCTATTCTTAAGTGCTTGCTGAGCCCTGAGAAACAAATCAGACGTTTAGCTTTGATCAGCCTGTTAAACCCTTTGGTTATTTTACTTAATCCCCATAATCACCTTGTGAAGTAGGCACTATTAATATCTATATTTTATAGATTGAGGCTCAGAGAAGTAATAATTAGCTTACATTACCTCAGCTGGAAATACACATTTTCAGAAACATCGACAATAACAAAACCCTTAAACAAAACATCCCCAATCTCTACCATAGTGGGTTATTTTTGTTTGTTTGTTTGTTTTTTTGCATAAGTGGGCTGAGATCTATCGTGGAGGAAAGGATGGACGCATTGTGCCTCCAGGTCAGGCTTGGGGCGGCTTCCCTGGGCCTCGCGGTACCAGCCTCCATGCCATCCTGCCAGCCTTCTGACCATTTCCGTTGCAGAGATATAGGTCGCGCTCCCTGTCCGCTTAGGGGCGCTCCCTGCTCGCGCTCCGCTCGCTTCTGCGCTGCCAGCTTTGCCCGCTTTCGGTCACCAGGGGGCGCTACGGAGCAATGGCGCATGGAAGGCGGGGCAATGGCGCGTGGAAGGCGGGGCGATGGCGCGTGGAAGGCGGGGCGATGGCGCGTGGAAGGCGGGGCGATGGCGCGTGGAAGGCGGGGCGATGGCCTCGCGCAGTGTGGGGGGCGCGGGGGTCCGCCCGGGAAGACCCGGACAACTGCAAGGATGGAAGTGGTGAGGCGCGGCCCTGCCTGCTTGGGCTGCTTTCCTTCCTCCTCCGTGGGCCCTCGTGGCTGTGGGGACCGGGGGTTGGGGCTGCAGGGGCGAAAGCGAGTCAAGTCGCGGTGCGACTGTGTGAGTTTCCCTGGCACCAGGAGGCCCCGGAGGAGCCACTTCATCCTGACGCGTGGCGTATTTTGCCGTTCCCGCGAGACAACGAAGGAGTGACTTTGCCACACCTTTTCCCTAACTCAGAGAGGCGCCCTTACGTCCGTTGGCGCCTTCCATGGCCCTTGGAGAGATGGGCTTTCCCTGGAGGATCCACGGGAGCCGGGGGCTGGGGTGACAGGGCAGGTGGATTTTGTAGGTCTTGGCTGACCTGCCAGGGCATCCTTGCCCAGTAGGCACCGACCGAGTTTCCCCCCTACCCCCCAAGCCAATCAGAAGTTTCCCAGATGTGCCATTTAGTTTTTTGCTGGGAGTAAGGGACTTTATGCACTCAAAGACTTAAACTGGCAGGCCAGGAGTATCCAGAGATCTCAGATGGAAGCTCAAGACAACTGAAAGTCTCAGAGATGCAAACGTTTGATGATTCTGGGGTCACAACCACAAACCTCACCAAACAAACAAAAAACCCTCAAACTTCATTCATCACAGTCTTTGTAGGGGTCACCTCTCTGAGTGAAAAAGGTAATTCAGAAAGAAAATAATGTCATAAGTTGAGGGCTTTTTTTCCAGCCTTATGTTTTACATACCATAAAAGCATACAGTTATTTATTTTTAGTAACTCTTTGGAGTTGTGATCCATAACCACAATCCAGTTTTAGGGGGTTTCTACTACTGCCCCCCACTCCATTTCCTTAGGCCTATTTTCAGTTAATCTTTTCTCTCACTTTTAACCCTAAACAACCACTAATTTGCCTTTTGTTTCTATATAGTTGCCTTTTCTGGATATTTCATATGAAATAATACAATATGTGGTCTTTTCTGACTGGGTTCTTTCAACTTGATGTTTGCAAGGTTCATTGTACTCCATTCCTTTTTCTGGCTGAATAGTATTCCATTATAATGGATGTACCACATTTTGTTTTTTTGTTAATCAGTTGTTAGAAGTTTGAGTTGTTTTCATTTTTCAGTTATTATGGATAATCCTGTGAATATTTCTGTACAAGTTTTTGTGTAAAAATATGTTTTAAGATATCCTAGGAGTGGAATTACTGGATCATAGGGTAACCATATGTTTAACTTTTTAAAGAACTTCCAGATTATTTTCCAAAGTGGTGGCACCATTTTGTTTTCCCACTGGTAAATGTGTCAAGGGTCCTATATTGTCCCAACCTCACCAATACTTTTTTAAAAATTGTATATCATTGTGATGTTAATTTGCCCAGAGTGAGGGGTTGTTGGTTGTATTTGGTTTATCTAATTTCACTTCACCGTAATGAATGCCTTTTTAATATAAAAATTTGGAGCTTTTGCTTCTTTCAGAGAGACAGAAACAGATCATTAGAGTGGAGTGTGTTAAGTCCTCTGATGGAGTTGAGCGGGAGATACTGGAATGGAGAAAAATATTAAAGAAGCCTATTCTAGAAGGAGTTTTAGTGGGCCTGTTTTTCTTTCATTTATTTTTTTATCAATATTATACATGTACATAGTTTTAAAAAGTGAAATACTTCTACAAGATTTTTATTTAAAGGAATCTCTTGATTTCCTCCCTATTTTCTGTGCCCCAGAAGCAACCACTTTCTATTCTTTTAGCTTTTTTGGTTATTTACCTCTAGATCTTTAAAGATCATATTTTTATTTGAGAGAAAAAAACCCAACCCTGAAATAGGCCAATCACCATCCTCACATGCATTGATTTTTAAGTTGATAAATATTAACAATTGTTTAATTATGAAAGTCACTGTCACAATGCACCTACCCTCTGTCAATCTAAGTGAAAAGAAGACAGGTATGCTTGGCAGTTAGGCATTAACTGAAGTAAGACAATATACACATTTTAAAGGAGTGGCTGAGGAGTTGTTTTCCTCATTGGTACCTTAATATGTAGCTTCAATATACCAGCACCCAAATGCAACTGTCAATTAAGATGATTTTTATTTTCATTCATACTTTTTTGGGAGGTGGGTGATGGTACTGGGGATTGAACCCAGGGGTGCTCTATTGCTAAATATTCCCAGCCCTTTAAAATATTTTTATTTTAAGACAGGGTCTCACTAAGCTGCTGAGGCTGGCCTCAAACTTGTATCCTCCTGCCTTGGCCTCCTGAGTCACTAGGATTGCAGGTGTGTGCTACCACACCTGGATTCATTCAAATCCTTAAAACAAAAGCAAAGTCACAAACAAGCAGCATAATATAGTACAGGGATTGGCAATCTGTGACCTGTGGGCTAAGAATGGATTTTTTTTATTCAGATGAACATTGAACATTTACAATAGTTTTGCTAATAGGCAACACTAGCTTTCAACATCAGTAAGTGAAATATTATTCTTCTGTTACATTCCTTTCATTAATAAACCTGTATTACAAAACCTTATCGTTAATTATTGTTGTTTTAAATTCTATTAATAAAAAAATTTGTGGCATTTATTTTTATCATTATATAAACACCTAGTAATGTCCTCAATTTTGTTTCTTGGTCCATAAATCCTAAAATACTAACTATCTGGTCTTTACAGAAGTGTTTGCCAACTCCTGGTTTAACAGAACAAAATTACAGAAAGAAATTGACACATTCTTACTGTGTGACCTTGGGAAGTCATTTCAGTTTTCTGGTTTTTATTTTCATTATAAAGTGGAGAGAAAGGGTGATATGCCAGTGAAATAAACACTAGATGCTATCGCCTAAAATTTTTTGAGTAATTATATAAATATTTCTTGAGGTACTATTATGTGCCAATGACTGTTAACAGTCTTTGGGAATACAGCAGGAAACAAAATTCCTGTCCTGAAAAAGAATAGTAGTCTAAATGAAAAGACACTTTACATGCAACATGTGGTCTAAGATTTGATCCTGATTTGAAAAAGCTAACTTTATAGAAAGAACATTTTTGAGAAAATGAGGGAAATTTGAGTATGGATGGGTATTAGATGAGATGAAAATTTACTTAAAATTTAAGTAAAGGTCATTAACTTGGAGGTAGTTGTAAAATATTATCTCATTTTGGGAGAAAATGCATATGAGTATTATATATTCTTAGAAAAAGATCTGGGCCAGGTGCGGTGGTGCACATCTGTAATCCCAGCAACTCAGGAGGCTAAGGCAGGAAACTCACAAGTTGGAGGCAGCCTTAGCAACTTAGATTGTGTCTCAAAATTAAAAAAAAAATCAGAAGGGCTAAGGATGTAGATTGGTGGTAGAGAGCCCCTGGGTTTAAGGGTATATACTAAGCTGTGGGTGGTGGTGATTTCTGTGTGGTGAAACTCCAATATTTCAGTTGACTTTCTTGTTTTCTAATTTTCTACAATGAGCAGGTACTGCTTATTGTAAGAAAAAAAGATAATTTGTAATTTAAAAAATAATCTGTCTTCATGGGAGTTTACATGTTTGCCTCTTATAAGTATTCATATTGTCAAGTCTCAATTTTTCTGGGGAATGCATATAATAATTATACTGCCAATAAAGATCAAGGAGCTCTCTGAAACAGTTGCAGAATGTTAACTGATGCTGCAGGCAGTTCCTTGGTATTTTACTTAAGGAGATCTTTCTTGTACCCAAGGCTTTCGAATGGGGTGGGATTTTGTAGGATGGCCAGCAGTTAAGTAGAAGGACCTTAGAGGCAGTCCTTGAAAGTGTCCATCTGAGCACTGTTCCGGAAAGAGGCCCTTTCTTGAGAACGGACTGATCTAATTTAGCTGGAGATAAATGTATCTGTTGCGTCAATGTATCAGGCCACCAAAACCTGGTGCAGTTAACCATTTGAATCATGTAACTATTCCTCTTATTCTAGGCCAAGGGTCCGCAAACTACAGCCTGTGGACCAAATCTGGCCCACCATCTAATTTTGTAAATTGAGTTTTAGTGGGACACAGCCACACTTACTTGTTTGTGTATTGTCTAGTATTGTGTTTTCCCTACAATGGCAGAGTTTAATAGTTGTGTCAAAGACTGTATATAACCCACAAAGCCTAAAATATTTACTGTCTGGTCCCGTAAAGAAAAGGTTTGCAGAACCTTGTTCTAGGCTCAGCAGAAAATTGTCTCAGTAGGCATTTCTGTGGGGAGAGAATGACCATTCATGATTCTATTTTAAAAATTAGTGTTCTGATTTGTAACCCTCATTCTTTCTTGAGCTGTATTAGCACGTGTCAGTACTCTTAATTTCAGGTGAATCCAGATTGTATTTGTTATCCTGCAAAGCTGAGGTGAAGGCCAGACCCTGACAAATCAGAAAAAAATCATTAAGGTAAATGCTGCCTGGTGAGCCTTATCAATAGCTAGCTAGTTGATGTTCTATTCATCTAAGATGTGTTTATGCTTCTGATTTAGTTCAAGTGCCACCTCCTGTCAGAAGCCGCCTCTGATTCCTTATCCTGATTTCACTGTATGCACCCCTTGCAGACCCTCTGTCATAACACTGAACATGATGCCTGGTAAGTCTTGGATTTGTTCTTTCTTTCCACTGGAGAAGCAAGGGCCATATCCATTTGTTCCTTGGTATGTCTCCCTAAGCCTAGCATATAGTAGCTTACTAGCTGTGTATCATTGGCCATGTAATTTCTCTGAACCTCAGTTTTCTCATCTATAAAATGGGAATGATAATAATAGTAGTCCTCATAGTGTTTTTTTAAACTATCTCAACATTTTTTATGTATTTTTTAGTTGTAGGTGGACACAGTACCTTTATTTTATTTTTATGTGGTGCTAAGGATCAAACCCAGGGCCTCATGCATGCCAGGTGGGAACTCTACCACTGAGCCACAACCCCAGCCCCCCTCATAGTGTTTTGGTAAGAATTAAATAAGACTATATTAGCTAGCTATTCAGTAAACAATTGTCGATTGAGTGAATGACTGATATGTAGGAAGTTGAATTATGTTGGGAATTGTGAAAATCTGTCTCAGCAGGACCAAAAGTAATGTGCAGTGGTTTTGTTTGTCCTTTTTAAATTTTTTAATACCCTTATTATATTTATTTATATTTATATAGTGCTGAGAATCGAACCCAGTGCCTCACACATGCTAGGCAAGTGCTCTACCATCGAACCACAGCCACAGTCCCTTGTTTGTCCTTTTTATATTGGAAATACACTTTTCTTACGTTTCTCACCCAAACTAGAGCATCATTCATTATCTCTCTTCCTCCCAGGGTCTTGTGCATTCTAAGCACATGCTGTACCACTGAGCTACACCCGTAGCTCCTCATTCATTTGTTTTGTCAACAGTTACTATCCTTTCTTTTTTGTTTTGGTCTGGTATGGGGATTGAGCCTGGGGGTGCTTTACCACTGAACTATATACCCAGTCCTTTTTTATTTTATTTTGAGACATGGTCTTCCTAAGTTGCTTAGGGTCTTACTAAATTGCTGAGGCTGACCTTGAACTTGTGATCCTCTTGCCACAGCCTCCAGAGTTGCTGGGATTACACTGTGCCTGGTTTCTGTCAACACTCATTAAATACCTTTTGGATGGCAGACACTATGCTACAGACACAGCAGGATATATACAATCTCTGCCTTCATGGAGTTTTTATTCTAGTGGAAAAAAGAGGTCAATAAACAGGTAAACTTGTATACAAGAATATGTTATAGATTGTGATAAATGATAAAACAAATAGACTGAATTAGACTAATTGAGGAAAACTGTTTTATAACTAGTGCGTGAGCTTCTTTGAAGAGATGAGAATTAAGGTGAGAGTAGAGGAATGAGCCAAACATGAAAAGATCTGAGGAAAAATATTCTAGACAAAGAGTAGTAAGTGCAAAGGCCCCAAAGTTATAAAAGATCTGGTATGTCAAGGAACAGAAGGTGACAGGGGAAGCTGGAAGGGTAAACAAGTTGGACTCATTGTAGTAACAGAGGGATGGCATTTGACAGTTTTAAGGAAAGTGACATGATCTGACATTATCTGTCCCTCTTTTTTTTTAAAAAAATTCAATTCAATAAAAAATCTGGTAGATAGAATGAGACCCCCCCCGATATGTTCATGTCCTAATTTCCCAGAACTTTTTAATCTGTTACCTTATATGACAAAAATGAATTTTGCAGATGTGATTAAGTTAAGGATCTTGAGGCAGGGAAATTATCCTGAATTATCTGGGTGAGCACAATATAATTACAAAGTTTCTTAGGGAGGCGTCAGAAGAGCCAAAGTGAGAGGAAGGGGATGGGATAATGGAAGCAGGGTTCACAGCTAGAGAGAGATTTGGAGATGCATGCTGGATGGAAGATGCCTAGAAGGTAGAAGAAGGGAACATAAACTAAGGAATATAGGTGGCCCTTAGAGGGTGGGAGAGGTAAGGAAACATTCTTCCCCAGAGCCTCCAGAGGGAATATAGCCTTGCTGACACCTTGACTTTGGACCTGCAAGACCCATTTCAAACCTCTGACCTTCAGTATTGCAGTATAATACATCTACAGTGTTTTAAGCCATTAACTTTGTGATAATTATTTACAGGAACACTATGTGTAGAGATAAATAAAAAAACGATGAGATTAGTACTGAGATGGATGGTAACAGGGGAAATAGTAAGGGTGTGAAAAGGGACTTTAAAAAATATATATATGTATTACTGATTTTTAGAATCATGTTTATGTTTCATCTACTAACAATGTGGACAAGGGAACACAAACAGAAGCAAAGTCACTTAACTGTAATGAACAAGAATAACAACTGCAATGAAAGAGCAGCAGAAAATAACTGAGTGTTATGGACTAAATTGCATTTCCTAAAAATTCCTTGAAGCCTTAATCCCCAGCGTGAGTGTATTTGGAGAGAGCACCTTTAAGGAGGTAATTAAGGTTAAATGAGGTCATAAGGGTGGGTGTTTACAAGAAGAGGAGGAGACAGGAGGAGTACACACACACAGAAGAGACCTTGTGAGAATACAGCAAGAAGGTAGCCATCTACAAGCCCAGGAGAGAGGCCTCACCAGAAAGCAGCTTTGCTCACATCTTGATCTTTAGACCTCTAGTCTCCAGAACTGTGTCATGCAGGGGGCTAAGACACAGCAAACAAAGTTTGTGGTTTGGCAGGTAGAAGAAGATGCAAGACGCTGTTAGGGTAGTAGACATGATTTATTTTATTCAGAGGGGGCAACAGCCTCCAGTTTCAGCCCCTAGCCAGTTCCATTTTGCTCCCATTTAGCCCCTATGTCTTTTCCATAGACCCCTTTTATATGCAGGCTGAACAAAGAAGGCACATTCCCAGCAGGTTATATCAGTGGGCACATGCTCATGAGCAAATGTTTATGACCTTGAGCACGTACACTGAATCAGTGTTTCTGAGCTTGACTACACACTGACCATAAGAGGACCAATTCATTGCTGTGGCTGCATACTAAAACATAACCTAAAACATAATATAGCCCTCTAGAAGTCTCAGTGAGGCAGACCAGCTACAGCCATTTGGGGCCTGTCCCAATGATCCATCCCTTTAGGATTCCTCATCATAAAATCTACACATCTGAAATCTTCCACAATGATCCCTTAGCAAGGAGGGCAGGGCCCTGCATCCATGGACCACAATAACAATACAAGCTGCAACATACAACCAAAAGACAAGCCTCATAATTTATGATTACTAACAGCCATGTCAGTGTCATCCTATGTTGAGGTAGTGATAGAAGTCTTTCCCAGCCATGTCCAATTGCCCAGGGACATAGACTGGATTCACCAGGGTAGTCTAGTAGCAGAACTCACAGGCAGGCACTTCAGTGTGTACCTAGCAGGCAGAAGCATTTGCTACTCTGGTGTAGATGTGTGCCCAGTTCACAATGGTTTTGGTGAGGACACACCTACTGATGAAAGCACAAAGCAGTTACAGGCATTAGTACCAGTAAATCACATCCTTCTGGGAAAATGCATGCCAGCTTTGAGTTCTGGGTAAACAGTGTCCACCTGGGTGATGATACCACACTTGTATAGCTTGGTCCTGAACTTCAGCAGGCCTAGTGTGCACCAGAACTGGGCCAAAATTGGCCAAAGGGAAATAACAAACGTGCTCTTTAAAATCTGTGTTCCGAATGATATCGCTAATAAGTGGATGATGACACATAATGGGGGGTGGGAGGGGTTAGTGTTAGGGTTAGAGTTAGGGTTAGGGAGGGGGGCAAGAATGGAGGAAGGAAGGACTGTATAGAGGGAAAAGAGGGGTGAGAGGGGTGGGGGGGAAGGGAAAAAATAACAGAATGAATCAAACAACATTACCCTATGTAAATTTATGATTACACAAATGGTACACCTTTACTCCATGTACAAACAGAGAAACAACATGTATCCCATTTGTTTACAATAATAATAAATAAATAAATAAATAAATAAATAAATAAATAAATAAAAATAAATAAAATAAAATCTGCGTTCCATCTGTGGGACCTGGCCAAGTTACATGTACCCAGGGGGTCTATTGACTAGTTACAACGAGATCACACTCCAAACCTTTTCTTCATGGGACCAACAGGGCTTCCCAAAGAAAGTGGGGGGCCTTTATTGTCTAGGGCCATGTCCACTCCACATTACATCTATTTAATCCAGTAGGAGCAGGTAAAAGAACAGTCCTTTGTTTCTCAAACCCAGGTTTAAGTACACTGTCCTTTATTGTCACTTGGACCTGTATTGGTGCTGCCGTGCGATTCAGCAGAGCTTCCACAGGAGCTGGTCCCCCTCACTGGGGATGTTCATTCAGAGCTCTCACAACTACCTGCAGGCACTGTGCCCACTACTTCATGGAAGGTGGGTTGACTGCAGTCCTAAGTCCTTGCTTGAGCAGATCATTATATCCCTCTCTCATGCCTGCAGTCTGTGGTTGGTATCCGATGTGCAGCTTCCATTGAATCTGTAACAGAGTTGCCCATCACTGCACATTCTGATCTGTAAAATGAGTACCATGGTCACTCCCTATTGTGATGGGCCAGCTTTACAAGGTCATTGATACTGTCAGGATGTGAATCATAGTATACTGATTTGCTTGACCACTGGGCCAGGCAAACAAGCCTGTAGTTGCATCCACCACCATTAAGGCAAACTGGTCCCTTCTGATTTAGGCCCCTATCAGGGCATTCTATGTTAAAGGCAGACTTCCTTGTTTGACTACATTTCACATAGTTTTCATACCTGCATGCTGTGGACAGCGATGCAGCCAATCTGCCAAATTGGTGGGAGGCACCCTAGCCAAAGCATCTGCTTCATCATTCCCTGGGCTAGTCAGGGGGCCATGGCCAGAATCATGCCCTATAGTCACTTGTTCCTGGTGGCCTAGCTTCCCAGAGCTCTTTCCACAGAACTCATCCCCAGTACACAGCACAAGTGTCAGTGTGTGTGACTGTGGGGATGCTTCATCTGCTATCACCATTTGACTCAGCTCAATGGCTATTTTGTTTCGTACTGGTACTAAACCAGTGTTCGTTTCTGACTCCACAGCCACTGTCATCCATACAGATAGTTGGTCATGGCTGGAGTCATCAGTGTGTCAAACACTGAACAGTATAGGTGCTTTACCTTCAAGGTATGGACTTGTGTCTGGCACCTCCTGAGGTCTCTTGTCCCTGTCAGCTCCTAGCCTACTTGGGCTCTCTTGGCTCCTTCTGGCTCTTGGCACATCTACGTCACATGGTTGTGGAGGATCAGTAACACGTAGCACATGGGGTATTTTGCTCCTGTTGGCTCCCAGCATCCTTAAATCTCACAGGCATAACAACAAAGCAGCCAGGGCTCTCTTGGCTTCTGTCCAAATTATTTTCCCAAATCACCAGCTCTGCATTACTGGCAGCCCATGGTGAACTTGGTTTCCTAGGCCAGCCCTGCCAGCAGTTGCCCATTGGAGCCATCAGTTGTTACTGTTACTGTTTCTTTTTACTTTTCCTCTTTTTTTTTTTGGCATTACCACTGGCAGGGCTTGCAAGTGATAGTCTTCCTCCTCCTCCTCCTGGGATGCCATCAGCACTATGGGGGAGGCCGGGGTGTATTTTTAAGATATGGAAGTCCTCCTCTAGCGACCATACTCTGATGCTCAAGGCCCATCTTGCAACTCCCTCATCTTGGCAATTCATGGTAAAGCTGCATCAGTTTTTGCTCAAAGCTGAAAGTAACATTCATCCCACGGCCCCAGTGGCTGTGCACATAGCTCCTCAGGCAGTTTCATCATCTCATCTGCATTGCTATTTTCATCTCTATCCTTGGCTGCAGGCTGACACCTGGGCTCTTTGGCTCAATTCACAGTTTGCTCTACTAGGTTCATGTTCCCCATAGGACAATCAGACTTCTCTATGTTCACAGGGAACCCATTCGCCACATCCCAACTCTACACAGGAGTCCATGTTAATAGGACCTTGGCCACCGATGCTACATGCTGCTTGGTGGCCATAGGTCTCTCCCTTCCACTAGGGTTGAGACATCTTTCACCTGTGGAAGATCCTGCTGGCTACATCAACTGTTGTGTGGGGACTCAGACCAGGAAACAAAGTTTAGGCCTTGGCAGATGGAAGAAGATATAAGATGCAGTTAGGATAGTATACATAATTTATTCAGAGGTGACAACAACCTCCATCCTCCAGTTTCAGCTTTAGCCCCCAGTCAGTTTTATTCTTGCACCCATTTATCCCTGAATCTTTTCCATAGGCCCCTTTTATATGCAGGCCAAACAAAGAAGGCATACTCCCAACAGGTTATATCAGTGGGTACGTACTCACAAGCAAACGTTTATGACCTCAAGCATGTACACAGAATCAGAGTGTTTCTGACTTTGACTACATGCTAACCATAAGAGAGCCAATTCATGGCCTTGGCTACCTACTAATAGCATAACATAAAACATAACATAGCCCCCTGGTGAGGGAGCCCAACTACAGCCATTTTGGGCCTGTCCTAACAGTGAGAAATAAATTTCTGTTTTTTTGTTTGTTTTTTTTTTGTTTGTTTTTGTTTTGTTTTGTTTTTGGTACCAGGGATTGAACCCAGGGACACTTAACCATTGAGCCACATCCCCAGCACTTTTTATTTTTTATATTGAGACAGGGTCTCACTAAGTTGCTGAGGCCCTCCCTAAATTTCTGAGGCTGGCTTTGAACTTGTGATCTTCCTGCCTCAGCATCCCTAACTGCTGGGATTACAGGTGTGCTCCATCACTCCTGGAAAATTTCTGCTATTAAGCCAATATGTGTGGTATTTTGTTATGGCAGCCAGATAACAAATAGACTTATATATACTAATAAGACTAGACTAATATACTAAGTAATTTTGGTAAACAATGTTCTGTCTATAAACTATTAGATAGTGATACTTAAACCAAGGCATGCAAAAGAGTCACATAGAGGGCTTGTTAGAACTCAGATTTCTGGTTCCTGCTCCCAGAATTTCTGATTCCATAGGACTGGGTTGAGGATCCAGAATTTGCACTTCTAACATGTTCCCAAGTAATACTAATGGTGCTGTTCTAGGAACTGCACTTCAGAATTAAAGACAAATTACCTATTGCAATTAGTATTGGGACAATCTTGCTTCCAGGCTTTCTCAGCAGACAGAGTTAGTAAATATATGTATATAAACAAATGTAGGTGTGTATTTCCATATCTCTAGACTCTGGACTAATTATCTACTATAATTAGCAGGGTTGTTTCCCATGGGGGTATGAGTTAGCAAATCTGAATCTGCATATATCCTAATATTTAGTGAATAAGTAAATATATTTCAAATAATTAGAGCCAGATTTTACTTTGTTAGAGGAAGGAGTTACAAGTAAGAAAAGACAGAAGACTAGACATGAATCTGTGTCATCAGAGTTATCAGTATGAATGCATTGTTTTATGTGTGCACATACACCACTCCCTCCCACATTCCCATGGAAATAGATATAGAAATAGAAATATCCATTCTGTATATACATATATATTTCCTAACTGTGGAGAAAACCTAGAAGCAAGGATATCCCAATACTGATGAGCATACCTAGTACTCAGATCTTTGGTTTTAATAGTTTAAACATTAATTAATTTTTAATTAATTTTATTTTATTTATAGTGATGGTGTTTGAACCCAGGGCCTCATGGCTGCTAACTGTATGCCAGATACATTATTATTTTTTTTGCATTATTGGGATTGAGCCCTGGACCTCGTGCTTGCTAGGCACTGACCACTTGACCACTGAGCTACCTCCCCTAGATATTTCCTAAATAAAAGGAACCGGGGCTCCTTGGAGAAATGGTTGATTCCAGGACTGGGGCAGGGCGAATATAATATGAACTTGATTTATCTTCTTCTGCTGGAAAGAAGGTGTTCAAGGCATAACGAAGACATATCAAAAAGACAGAAGTCAACTTGAAAGGGTTTCTGATGGTGAAATATGGAACAATTTAAACAACAAAATAAATAATAGTAATGAATTGTAACCCACAGAATAAAGTAAGAATCCATGAGTCTATACTAATATAAAAATATAGCTGAATAAATAAATGAGGAAGAAGGGAAAGCAGGTTTCTATGGGAGAATCCCAATTAATGTAGAAAAATAATGGAAATAAAAGTTTATTATTTGGCAATTACCATAGCAATAATTGTTTCAGGCACCAATCATCAATGGCTGGGCATGGTGGTACATGCCTGTGATGCCAGCAGCTTGGGAGGCCAAGGCAGTAGGATCACAAGTTCAAAGTCAGCCTCAGCAACTTAGTGGGCCCTAAGCACTTATTGAGATCCTGTCTCAAAATAAAATTTAAAAAAATTTTGTCCAGTGGTTAAGCACCCCTGGGTTCAATTCCCAGTGCCAAAAGAAAATCATCAACAGATGCTAAAATTAATGGACAAAAGTATGTTAAGAAATAAATATTTATATAGTTAGAGTATCTCCCCCACATAATGCATATTAATTACAAAGGGCAAAATAGTAACTCTGGAGAAAGCTAGCAGATACCACCTTAATCAAGTGATCAAAGTAAACATCACTAGTAATGGAACAAACTGATATCATATGTCTTTTGATAAGATGCACTGCAGACACCCCATCACATATCAACAGTGTTCTTACCAGAACACATAATCTGAATTTAGTCATGAGGAACCATCAGATAGACCCAAAATTCAAATTGGTCAATATTTTTCAAAAATGTTATGGCAGTGATGGGGCTGGGGTTGTGGCTCAGTGATCGAGCGCTTGCCTAGCATGTGTGAGGCACTGGGTTCAATCCTTAGCACCACATATAAATAAGTGAATAAAATAAAGGTCTATCAGCATCTAAGAATATTTTTAAATGCTATGGCAATGAAAAAAGAAAGACAGACAGACTGAGGAACTGATTAAAAGAGTCTAGATTAAAAGAGTCTACTGTGACATCCTGGGCCAGAAAAAGGACATTGGTGGGGTGATTGGAGAAAATAGTATGTGACTAGGTTATAATATAGCTTGAATGTTAATTTCTTGACTTACAATGCCATACTGTGCTTATGGAAGATGTTAGCATTTGGGGAATCTGGATGAAGCATGTATGAGAAGTTTTGTACTGTTTTTGCAACTTTTCTGGTGAGTCTGTAATTATTTCAAAAATGAAAAATTAAAAAGAAAATGCAAATTATTTACCTCTCCACTAAGCATAACTAGTTGATCTGATTTCTCTGTGCAATATTGTATATAGAATATAAGTATATGAGTATAAGCTGGGAGACTAGTCAGGAGACTTGCACTGCACCAGGGGTAGATGATGGTGGCTTGACCTAGACAGATGATGGTAGTGGAGTTGGAGAGGGGTAGATGGATTCAGGATGCATTTTGACACTTCCATGGGAAGGGCATTGCATAGGAAGGAATGGAAGGGAAAACATTATTTGAAGGCTGATTCTCTGTACATTACTTTCTGATAAAACATGGAACAGAGTAGATCCTACATGCCTGTAATCGTTGCCATTAGATCTTGTGGGTTCAGAATCCTCTATTATATATAAGCTAGACAGTTTATAACGGGGCTTTTATTTTCTTTAACTTTTTTCCCCTCACATTTTTAATAGTGTTTTCTCATCCAAGGGAAAGGGCTTTCTTTGGTTTCCTCCTGAATTTACTTTTGCCATAGATCCTTCTCTTGCTAATCCCTCTCTGCTCTTTTCAAGGAGGGTATTGAGTTCTGTGTTGTCAATCAAATTGTGACCTTTACAAAAACCCATTGGTCTCCTTAGTTTTCCACGTGCTATGCCCTTTCGTACATTTAAGTCTTTATCTAGAATAGTATCTTATCAAAATGTGGTCTGTCTTTTAAGGCTCAGCTCAAGAACCACCCCATTCTAAGACACCTTCCTGGATTTACTCATCCTAAAGTAATCCCTTCTTCCTGGGTAAGTTATACCTCTTAGTTTATTTGGCCTACATTCATTCATTAGCAGTCATACTTACTGCTTTGAACTTATTTGTATTCATGACTTATATTTTCTACCAGATTTTAAATTCTTTGAGGGTAGGCACACAAGTTCAACTTTCAATGACTTATTTTTTTTCTGTTATCACATGCCAAAGAGGTTCAACAGTAAAAAAAGTTTATAAATCCCCTCTGTGCTTCAAATAAAATCTTTGCTTTTCTTGTTTTTTACTGGGGACTTTTCCTATGAAATACTGTGGTCACTTCCTTTGTCTCCAGTGGTCTCCTTTATAACTTTAAGCAACTGCCTATTTTGTGTTCTATTGCTGTGGTGGAGTTGCTTCCACCAGGGGGAGCTCTTTACTACCTATAGATCTATTACTGTAGGAAGTAAAGGATACTTCCTCAGAGAGGATGTGAAAGAAAAGGGAAAACAAAAGAGTAGGAAGTAGGAACTGATCATCTCCTGTGGCTTGACTTGGTCTCAGCATTAGCTAGCTATTCAAATGCCATTTCATTTATATTGTTTTATGTATGCTTCTGGTCTGTGTGTCAAGATTTCCCCCCTCCCAATCTACTCCATTCATTTCATCTCCAAATATATCTATATATCTATATCTGTCTGTCTGTCTCTCTATCTATCTATTGAGTGCATACTTCGTGTCAGGTATTTTTGTTTTTTTTTAAATATTTTTATTAGTTGTTGATGAACCTTTATTTTATTTACTTATTTTTATGCAGTGCTGAGAATTGAACCCAGTGCTTCACACATGCTAGGCAAGTACTCTACCACTGAGTCACAACCCCAGCCCTGTGACAGGTGTTTCTGTAGATGCCATGGCTTTATCTGTGAATAAAACAGGATAACTTCCTGAAATCATGACGCTGACATTCATTTTTGGATAATGGTCAATAAGTAAGATATATGAACAAAACAAATAGAGATAAATGTAAAAGAGAAAAAAATACAGGACCTTGCATGCCAGTTAAGAACTTCTTAATTTTACTTGGAGTGAGATGGAAAGCATTGGGGAACTTTGAATAAAGGAGTGATGTGATCTGACTTGTATTTTAGGATTGTTTGGTAGAAAGTAAATACTGGCTTGGGCCAGACTTGAACAAAATTGTTGGATTTTGGGATTTGTTTTGAAGGTATAAGTCAACTGGATGTATGAACAGATCAGAAATGGGATGTGAGGAAAATCAAGAAAATCACTATATTGTACACCATGTCACATTGATGAAAATGTGACTGGTGCCCCTTGAAGTTGTATAACACAGTATCTCTGTCCAAGATGATGCCATCTTTAGACATCTAAGTGGAGATGTTGAATAAGTCATGGGATATATAAGCCTGGCATTTAGAGGAGTGGCCTGGGCTGGAGATCAAACTTTCTGAGTCATAGGTATCTAGACAGTATTTAAAGTATTATATGCATGAACTCAGGGGAATGACAGTAGTTAGATAAGAGTAGGGAGACCAAGGAACAAATCCTGGGACACTCCAACATTTAGAGGTAGGAAGACAAGAACAAGTGAAAGAAACTGAGAAGCCAAATGAAGCCAAATGAAGAAGGTGCTTCAATGAGGAGGAAATGATCAACTGTAAAGAATACTTCTGCGGTGGGAGTGTAGTTCCTTGGTAAAGCACTTGTCTATCATGTGAGAGGCCTTGGGTTCCATCCTCAGCACTGCAAACAAAACAAAGCAATCCTCCCAAACTTCTGGTTAGCCAAACAATATGAGGGCTAAGAATTTTTGATAAAATTTGCAGCATAGAGGTCATCAGTTATCTTGGTAAAAGCTGTTTATTGGGCAAAAGTTTGATTGGAATGTTTCAAGAGGAAAAGGGAGGAGATAAATTGTGGACAGGGAGTATAGACAAGTCTTTTGAAGAATGTTGCTGTAAATAGAAGCAAAGAAATAAGGCAGTAATTTAAGTGATAGGTATGTGGGGTGAAGAGGGACCTTTAGAATGGGAGAGGGAATCACAAGTTTGTACCAGGAGTCCTCATGGGGGGGTTGGAGTTTGCTTTTCCTTATTCGCATACAGTTCTTGGGGTAGGGGACAAAGAACCAAAACTTGGAAACTGGATGACACATGAGAAGATATTATCAACAAGCTTGAGTAGAATGGACCCTAAGGAAACCCATGGATACCCTTGAATAAATCTGAACTCAGAACCTCTGCACTTAGCAAGAGAGAGTATCTTCATGTGCTAAGAAATTGGAGTAGTGAGGTGAAGCTGTAACCTTCATCCACAAGGTGATTCTAACTCCTTTGCCAACATTTAAGGCTCTGGCCTCAATTATATTAAAGAAGATACTCTTTCTAGAAACTTTATCTGTTGTGTGGAAAATGGAGAAGAAATTTGTACAGACACTGTGAGGATGATTAAATCCCAGCTAGAGTTTGAAGCAAGTTGGAAAACTGGCATAAAAACTCAGGCCCTAGTTCTGCTAAATTGTTTCTGTTACTTGGTAAGAAGTGGCCTCGGCAATAGAAGAGAACATAGCTCTAGATTAGATTTTTTAGCTTTATATGTTAGTAGTGATGGCTTTGAAAATACATACTTTTTCCTGATTTTCATGTAGTGTTTTTGTATGAATTTTTTCCTATTCCCATGTCTCGAAGGCCCAGCTCATGTGTCACCTGCTCTGTAGAAACATCTTTTAAGTCCCCTTTCAGATGAAATAAATCATTTCTTCTCTGCATTTCCATAGTATGTTTTTCCTTTTTATATCTTTTTGAGCAAATATCATATTGTGTTAGAGTTGTGTGTGGATGAGAACTGTAGAGGCAGTTCAGTATCATGGATAAGACCATGGGTTCTGATGTTAGGCTGCTGTTATGGTTCAGATCTTAAATGTCTCCCAAAGGCTCATATGCTGAAGGAGGTAGAAACTTTAGGAGATGGGGCTTGGTTGCAGGAAGTTAGCTCAAGGAAGAGAACATGCCCTTGAAGGTGAAATTGAGACCTTGACCCATTCTTTCTTTGCTTGCCTCCATTAGTTGAGCAGCCTTCTCCATCCTGTGCTTCCTGCCATGATGTACTGCCCTGCCACAAGCCCAAGGCAGTGGGGTCAATTGATAATGGGCTGAAACCTCTGAAACTGTGAGCCAAAATAAATCTTTCCTCCTTTTAAGTTGATCATCTCAGGTATTTTGTCATAGTGATAGAAAGCTAAGTAATATAGCTTCTGTGTTCAAATGGTGGCTCTTGCAAGTTTCCTAACCTCCCTGTACCTTGGTTTCTCATGTCTCTTTTCAGTTTAATAATAATAACAACATCGAAGGGGTTTGTAATGGAGGTTGTGTAAAGATGATAGAAATTAATACATGCAAATATTTAGAATAGTGCCCAGCAGAGTATTTGCTCAGTAAGCTTTAATTATTTGTCTATCTTCTTCTTGAGGAATAAGATCATATTTTTACCTTGTAGCACTAATGCTTAGCACTGGGCTTGGCATGGAGTACTAGGTGCTTACTCAATTTCTTTGAGACTAAACCAGGTTTCTAAACCAAACCAACTTAAATCTGTGTTTAACAGTTTCATATGTGTATAGCCTTTTATGAGATCATTCATTCATGCATGCATATTACTCCCTAATGGTTAAGAATGATTGTCTACATTGCATAGTTGTTTTACAATTTATTAGTTGGATGAGAGTAGGCATGATATTTAACTTCTCAGTGCCTCAGTTTCCTCACCTGGAAAATTAGGACAGATTTAGGAAGTTCAGCACAGAGTTACTGAGCCCTCAAATGTTAACAATAATTATTATCCATCTTATCATTAATTAAATGACTTAATGAACACCTATGATGTTCCCAGGACTGTGCTAAAGCAATAGGCATGCAGAGATGAATGTGCTTAGTCTCTGTTCTCAGAAAACCTGTATGCTAGTGAACTAAACAAGTGTGAATAAGTTGGTATGTATAGCATTTAGAAGAGAAAGGGACTGATTTTACTGGAGAGAGTAGTCAGGTTTTATACAGGAGGGAATTTCTAAGCTTCACATCTATGGGTTGGCATCACTGGGATATTAATATTGAGGAAATACAAAAATCCCTTTTGTGGTTTATGAGAAATTTTATAATACATTTATCCCATCAGATTTCTTTAACAAAACCACTTAACAAGAGGCCTCATCCTGTGTTTTAAAACCCAGAGAAGCTGTTCTCCACTAACATCCCACTATCAGACCTTCCCAAGTGTAGCAAACATGGTTTCAAATAGTTTTCTTTGGGCAAAGCTCCTCATTCCTTTAGTAGTTAACCAGAGAAGCCTCACAGGCAGAAGACTCCATTTCAAATGTCTCTGGCCTGCCCACTCCCTTCCTCCCAATAAGTTTTTTGAAAAGGTTGACATTTAGATTCTCCCTATCCTTACCCCAACAATCAGGCAGGAGGGAAGTAGAGAATGGCATGTTTTCCAAGAAAAGGCCAGAGCCCTTTTCTAGTTCATGCTTTTAATAGGGGCTCTCAGAGATGGTGGAACTAGAGCTATATTTAAATTATTGAGCTCAAGGACAGGGTGTGGGCAGAGGAAAAACTTTATGTCTTCTGTCTCTCAGAAAACCAATAAAGCCATTGAAGCTTGTATAGTTCCCCCAAGTAGTTAATGAGAACAATAGAATTTAGAGTTCCTGGTGTTCCTCTGTAGCTGATTTTGGCAGATGATAAGCAGCTTGTAAAAGGGCTTATTATTTGAGTACAGCTTTGGCTGCCTGACTTTTAAGGTTGATTATTTATTTTGCATGTTGTATAACAGGAGCGTTGGGCAATGCTCAGAAGAGGCCTTCTGGGTCAGAGATGTAAGAGCTTCTCTGACTCTTTCCTCCTCACAGAACTGGCTTCCAGCTGTGGAGTAAGGGGCAAGCTTGTATACAGGGCCCAGGCCAAGGCCCTCAGATGGCCCCCTAACCACTAGCCAGGCTTCCACGCTGGTTTCCTCAGGGGTTGAAAACTTTGAAATTTCCATCCAGTCCCTATCCCAAGAAAAATATTTCTGTGTGTATATAAGTTTTCAAACCTGCACTGGTAATGTGACCTGCTTTTGAAAGAAATGTTTTTAAAGACATAGTTTAGTCATTTGCAACAAGCAGTCATGGGGCCTCTCTCATCTCAGTAAGTAGATACTCTGAAAGGTAGAGCTTTCAACTGGTTATAGTAAAAATAGGTAAGAAGTTTTTCCTCTTCTGGGAAGAGTGCCAAGCCAAAGTTGTCCCCAGCCCTTTTGTTTCAGGGTTTAAAGTGTTGTACCTCCTCTCTTATGCTGGGCTTGCTGGCTTACTGAGACAGATCCAGAAGCTTAACTTTACACATTTTAGAACAGTGAGTGAAGAAATTTCCTCTTCTAACTATTCTAAACTATAAAATGGGTTGAGCCTGGGCCCACAAGAAATTGAGTTAGTTTTGATAGAGATGAACTTAGTTGTGTCTCCCTGTTTCATATCTGTACTATTGATGGCCACTTTCCTTGCTAAGTTTCCTTTCCTTCCTCAACATCCTTTCCTTGTTTTTGATTAGAAATAGTGGGTATGATTTTTAGCAAACTTGATTTGTTCTTTTTAGATATACATGACAGTAGAGTATATTTAGACATATTATACATACATGGAGCATAACTTATTCTAATTAGGATCCCATTCATCTGGTTGTACATAATGTACAGTTACACATATATGAGCATAGGAAAGTTATGTCCGATTTATTCTGCTATCTTTCCCATTCCCATCCCTCTCCCTTCTCTTCATTCTCCTTGTCTAATCCAATGAACTTCTACACTTCCCCTTCCCCCTTGTTGTGTGTTATCATCTGCATATCAGAGAGAACATTCAGCTTTTAGTGTTTTGGGATTGACTTATTTCACTTAGCATGATCATCTCCAATTCCTTCCATTTACCAGCACATGCCATAGTTTCATTCTTCTTTATGGCAGAGTGATATTCCATTGTGGTATATATACCACATTTTCTTTATCCATTCATTGTTGAAGGGCAACTAGGTTGGTTCTATAGCTTAGCTATTGAGTTGAGCTGTTATAAATATTGATATGGCTGCATCACTGTAGTTTGCTGATTTTAATCCTTTGGGTATATATATACCAAGGAGTAGGATAACTGGGTCAAATGGTGGTTCCATTCTAAGTTTTCTAAGGACTCTCCATACTGCTTTCCAGAGTGGTTGAAACAACTTGCAACCCCACCAGCAATGTATGAGTGTACTTTTTTCCCCACATCCTCACCAACATTTATTGTTGCTTGTATTCTTGATAATTGCCATTCTGACTGGAGTGAGATGAAATCTCAATGTAGTTTTAATTTGCATTTCTCTAATTATTTAGCAAAACTTTGCTAACTTTGAGTCAGTTAGCAATTCACCTTGAAAACTAAAATATTCCATTCTTTTTCACTTATCATCTCCAAATATCTGATAGGGACCAGTTTCACCCTTCCTATTTAAAAAATGGACACAATATATATACACTTCAAAACACTGTGTTGTACACAATGTATACCTACAGTTTTATCTGTCAAATAAATACATGTGAAAATGAGGATAAATCAAGATTTAGATAAAAAAATAACTTTTACATAATCATCATTCTGCTGATTTTTTTGATGTCCAAGATAATAAGATGATAACCTGTCAATTCTGCATTATTACCTCCTTCCTGGGCTAAAAATGAACTTACAGGCAGATGCAGACTGTTGTGTATTGTATGTGGGTGAATGGTCTGGCAGAGGCAGAGATCTCTGTAATTAGTGATCCCTTGAAGTCAGGGACCTTTGAGTACAGGCAACCCCCCTTTTATATCCTGTACATAGGTGGGCATTTGAGGTCTGGCTCAGCTCTCCTAGTAGAATCTACAGAGGATGTGGACATGGTGGGCATTTGAGGTCTGGCTCAGCTCTCCTAGTAGAATATACAGAGGATGTGGACATAGTGGGCATTTGTTGCCAAGAATGTTACTGACAATAGAAGCATAGGGATGTTCAAGTGTTGCTTCTTTTTATTATTTATTTTATTGTTGCATTTAATTGTACATAGTACAGGGATTCATTATGCCATATTTGTACATGCACATAATATAATTTCATCAACCTAATTCCCCAGTATCTTTCCTTTCCCTCTCCTCCTCCTTCCTCACTGATCCTCTTGCTCTGTTCTATGGAATTCCCTTCTATTATTATTTTATTATTATTATTTGAATTAGTGCATTATAATTATGTATCTAGGTGGGATTCATTGTAGTTTATTTGTACATGGACATAGCATAATTTGGCAGATTTCATTCCCTAGTACTTCCCCATGCCCTCTCTTCCTTCCTCCCTCTGGATCCACACCCTCTACTCTATTGGTCTCCCTTCTATTTTTGTGAGATCTCTTTATTCCTTTTATCTGCCTCTCTCTGTATATTCCACATATGAGAGAAAACATTCACCCTTGACTTTCTGCATCTGACTTATTTTGCTTGGTCTGATCTTCTCCCATTCTATCCATTTACCAGCAAATGTCATAGTCATTATTCTTTATGGCTGAGTAATATTTCATTGTGTATATATATACCACACTTTCTTTATCCATTCATCTGTTGATGGGCACCTGGGCTCAAGTGTTGCTTCTTTTTTGACTGGGGAGTACCAGGGATTGAACTCAGGGGCACTCAACCACTGAGCAACATCCCCAGCCCTGTTTTGTATTTTATTTAGAGACAGGGTCTCACTGAGTTGCTTAGCGCCTTCCATTGCTGAGACTGGCTTCAAACTCATGATCTTCCTGTCTCAGCCTCCAGAGTCACTGGGATTACAGGCATGTGCCCCCATACTGGCTCAATGTTGCTTTTTACTGTAGCAACTGATGGCTAAGGATGGGGATGCATAGAATGGCCTTCTCTATAGTCTATGAAATATGAGGCAGTGACTTTGAAAGTGGCTTCTAAAGTATAAAACCATGGAGTACATTGTGATCACTGCTATGCATTGCTTTCCCCAAAGGTTTTTTTTTTGGTGGGGGTACTGGGGATTGAACTCAGTGGCACTTCACCACTGAGCCACATCCCCAGCCCTATTTCATATTTTATTTAGAGACGGGGTCTCACTGAGTTGCTTAGTGCCTTGCCATTCCTGAGGCTGGCTTTGAACTCGTGATCCTCCTGTCTCCCGAGCCGCTGGGATTACAGGCATGCACCACAGTGCCCAGCTCCCCAAAGGTTTTTAAGGAAGACCTCAGAGATCTCAAATATTGCTATAATGATGAAGCTTCAAAATTCACCAAATGTAGCTTCTACTTAGTACATTTTTTATGTCATTGGGTTTCCCTCAGTGTCTGCCTAAGTTCAAAAAATCTCCTTTTAAATTTCTTCAACACTGGGCTGGGGTTGTGGCTCAGTGGTAGAGGGCTTGCCTAGCACGTGTGAGGCACTGGATTCCATCCTCAGCAGCACATAAAAATAAATCAATAAAATAAAGGTATTGTGTCCATCTACAATTAAAATATTTTTAAAAATTTTCTTCAACACTTATAGTTCCACTGGGAGCAGCACATAGATACTCATCTGTGGAAGGTTATAGAAAATTCTCCAAGTCAGTGTCACCCCTGCTTTGTTAGAACTTGCTTCGTTTTCTGAAAGAAGTATCTGGCCTGGCCAAATGTTTATTCTTAATTGTTCTTCCCAATTTTCTGTTACAAAGAGCCATCTGAGTCAGGGAGTCAAATGGGGAAGGGAGCTGGAGGAATGGCTGTATCTCAAGCAGATACTAAGTACCATATCCCTTATCCCTAGGCTAGGCTTCTGACACCTTCTGCTCTCTGAAAACTTATCCAATCACGGAAGGAAGAAACAATCAGAAACTCCCTCAGATATACGGAAATAGCGCTAAAGCTACAAACTTTTTCTTCAGATCTTTGCTATTGTCTTGTTTATAACAAGGCTCTAAAGAGTTTTGTAATCTAGTTTCTAGCTGTACAGATTAGAAGCAACAGGAAGAGATACTATAGTGGGAGTCGGAGGGAAGAAACTCAGTCAAACTGATAGGAAAAGTTGCCATTGAAGGCCTGTTATCCAGGGAAGAGGCATAAAAACAGAAAAGTATAACATAATAAAGGACATAATTGTGATTGGCTTAAGTTAGCTGGATAAAGGTTTGAGTCAGGAAATCTGGGAAGCAAGTAATATAAATATGCATATTTCACATTTCATCAAAATATTATTTTAAAATTTTAGTGTTTAAAGGATAAGAATTCCTTATCTATCCAAATACAGGTATTTCTAACTCTATCATTATGCATCTAAACCAGAATTATGACTGTTTACTGTAATGGCAATATAATGCTTTTTTATTATAAGAATTAGAATGAATTAGTTTTGTGAGAGTGATAAGATATTGTGTAAGAATGTGATTTGAGCTGGACACAGTGCTGCATGCATATAATCTGTAATCCCAACAACTGGGGAGGCTGAGGCAGGACGATCACGAGTTCAAAGTCAGCCTCAGCAACTTAGTGAGACCCTGTCTCAAAATAAAATTAAAAAAAAAAAAACAGTAAAAGGGATGGGGATATGGCTCAGTGGTTAAACACCCCTGGGTTCAATCCCTGGTACAAAAATATGTGATTTGAGTGCAGAAGTCATTCATTCCCTAATTTGGTACCATTGGAACTGTCACATGTCAGACTTCCTCAGAGGCTCCCTCAGTCACCTATGGGTTTTCCCTCACATTTCTTCCATTGGCTTCTGAGCCATCTGTGATCCTCCATGGAAGCCCAAGCTGTGGGAGTATAGCTCAGGGTTGGGGACCACAAGCAGGAAGGGACTTCAATCCTCAGGCAAGACCCTGCCAGGTTGTTGCCTGAGTTCACGTTCACTGTGCTGATAGATGAACTAGCCTAGCCCATTTGTCAGCACCTCTGAGTCAGAAGCCTGGGCAGGACACAGAGGCTGGTGTTCAGATTCCATTCTTGCAGACTTTTCTGTTCACATGGTCATGAGCTTTCTGACCGGCTGCTGTGAACTGGCAGGCGCTGGGCATAGGGCAATGCTGGTTGGGCCAGAGCTTTCTGCTGCCGTCACATGCATCTGTAATTACCTTCCTCTTGTGCTTGCCAATTAATAGTCTGGCCACGCATCTCTGCCAGAAAGAAGGTCTGCTTTATTCACTTCTCTCACTGATGCCCCCCACCCCCATGCCATGACACCCAGTATGACTGACTTGGCTCCAAGCAAAGAAGCAGTGAGGCTGCAGAGCTCATAAAGCAGTCAGAAACACGTCTCACTTAGCCCTTGCGATTGTAATGCTTTGGCTCAGCTTTTCTCTGCCCTTCCCTCTTCTGGCCCTTAACATGCTTCTCCAAGGAATGGCTGCTAATTGGGAAATTTACTATATCTACCTTCTATGGCAGTGATTGATTCTTACTGCTATAGAATTACTAAATAGGGCACTAAAATGTGGTGGAGCACTGGACTGGGAGTCAGAACACCTGGGTTCAGGTCCAGGATCAGCTGTCCCTTGCTGTGTAATCTTGGAGAAACCTCTCACTCATCTGCCAGAGAGGTGGAGGGGGGCAAGGTCGCACTAGATGATCTCTAAGGTCTAAGTGCTAAACTTTTCATTCTCTTTCCTGTTCATACAGACTGAAATATTTTGGTCCATTTTCTTTTCCTCTATGTCTCCCTTTACCTGATCCTTTCCTTTGGTGAAATAGTTATTCATCGAATTCTTTTGAAAGCTGCCCTGGGAATAGGGAAAGATAGTAATGATAGAGGTGCATAGCTTCTAGGAATTTTTATTTTGGAACTGACATATGGGACTCAGGATTAAGAGTTATTGTAGTCCCATTTGGAATTTTAATCACAGGGAGAGCAGCCGAGGTAAGCAAGCATAATGCAGTGAGATTCAAGACCAAACATCTCAGTTTACTCTTTTGCAGATGATTTGGGTGAGAGCAGAGGGAATATATTCTCCCATCACTTCTCATCAGTAGCGCTGCCCAGAAAAAGCAGGGAAGATACTGAAAAGGGTGTGGTGGCAAACTTGGACGAGGATACCAGATGAGTGGCAGACTTTATTAAAAGCCCACTGTTTGGCAAATGAGCCAGGCATTGTGGAGCAGGGAGACTAAGAGGACAGCTTTCTACAAACAATCCCTGCCTGTTCTTGCTTTTGGGCCTACATCAAGTTGTTTCCTCTAGTTGGCATGCTCTTTTTCTCCTCTTTTTCAAAATCCTATCCCTCTAGCAAGCTCCATCTCTACTGTTAAGTTTAGAAAACTTTTTTTGAGGACCACTAGTTATCCTAACCTCTTTTGGGGATACAAAGATGAATAAAGATTTAGTCCCTGCTTATTGTTCTTCTTGAGTCATTCTTGCTTCATGTGTGTTCCTTTCTCCTCTTCAGCTAAGTTAAGCTCCTGCAGGGCAACAACTGTTTTGGGGGAATCCCACAACCACCCCAAGTTGAGTGATTCATTTAGAAATACAGGACGCAATAGCAGATTTTACTCACAGCTAAGGTTAATTACAGCAAAGGCTACAGAGCAAAGGCAGCAGGAAAAATAGATGCATTGTTCCAGCACAGGCCTTGAAGTCCTTCCCCATCCAGCATAGGAGCAATTAAGTAAACTACAGGGACACCTTGAAATATCACTCTCAGTAAAGTCTACCCAAGTTTCACAGTCTGAGGATTTTGCAGAATGAAACTCAGGATCCCAAATCTCGACCAGGTATTCCATGAATACCTGGGAGGTTCTCAGAAGTTGGTACAGCATATGCCATTGCTCTGGACATATAAAATATCATCAATATATCAATTGGTGACATATGGAACATTCAAAAGTCTTTGTATTTCAAAGGGAGGCCTAGGATAAATCATAATTTCAGAAGAACCTAGTCTGTGCAAGGACTGAGTAGCCAGACTTTTGGTGTTAACCCTTTCTTCAAAATCGTGGTTTAACATTTCACATATTCCTTCTGAGTGCTTATCATGGAGTAACCCAAGACTGACCTCTCCTGTGGGTTCAAGACTCATTTCATTGTTTACTTATCATGTCCAATCCCCATAGACATCAACACTTCAACATGTCCAAATTTGAACTTGAATCCTCTCCATCTCAGTTAATAGCATCATTTACTCTGTTGCTGAAGCTGAGATTGAGGTGTTATCCTTGATTTTCCACTTTCCCTCTATTGATTCTGATGGAGAAGCATATAGCAAATGGGACCATCTCACATTTTCTCAACTGTCCTAATCATCATTATCTTTCATTTGGACCAGTTGTCTCCTAGATGTTTCTGTTTGTCTTCCCTACTACCCAGGGTGAACCTTCAAAATGTATACCAGATTATGTCACTCTCATGGCTTCTCAATGCACTTGGAATAAAATTGAAGCATTTTATCCTCCTGTTTACTAATCATGCTCCAGTCCCAGACCCAATACGCAGATGTGTTTCCTCCTCGCATGATATTCCTTCTTCCAGGACTGTTCTTCCTCTCGCTCTTCAAATGCTTGGATCCTTCTCCTTTAAGTTTCACTTCCACGGTTAGCTCCTCATGGAGACCACCTCTGACTGCCCTGTCTAAGGTAATCCTGCCCTTCTCTTCATCTGAAATCATGACTATTTGTTTGTATTTATGTTGTAGGTCTACACTGACTAGATTATAAACTCATTAGAAAAGACCTTTGTCTATCTTGTTCACAATGAAATCCCTAGCACATTGTATGAGGTCAACTTCAGAGTAGGCATTCAACAAATATTTGCTGATAGATGAAGTGGGTAATTAACAATTTTATTTGATTACTTAAAATTGATAAACTGTTATTCTACTGAAGATTTGAATAGGAAATAAAACTAGAATACACAGGAAACTTTTCTATGATTTCAGATATCCAACATGACATGTCAACATTCTGCACAGCAGAAACCAGCAAGCAACAGAAGGACCACATGGAGCAGCTTTAATCTGTCCAGTTCAGTATTTGCTCTGTCAGGGGCTTTAGGGAAAGCTGTTTGAAGGGAGACACCAGCATATTAGAAATTCCAAGTGGAAGGCAGGGATCATGGGGAGTTGATGTCATCTCCAGAGTAATGGTAGTGGTGTTTTCTGCCAGAGCAGCATCCACATTATGCTTGTGTCTTGCTTCTGGACTCTTGCCTGGCCTTATGGGTCTCTAGAGATCTGTGGACTGTCTAATAGTGTTAAATAAATTTCCTTTCTGCTTAAACCAGTCAGAGTGGATTTTGTAGTTTGCAACAAACAATTCCACCCTATCCAATAGACTGAAAATAACTGACATTTAAGTTTGAATGGCAAGTGTTAAAATTATGCTGGTTACTGTGCATGAGGTGTTCCCCAAAAGCTCATGTGTGAGACAATGGAAGAATTTTCAGAGGTAAAATGACCTAATCTTTAGTGGATTTTCCCACTGATATGGATTAACTGGCAACTCTAGGCAGGTAGAGTGTCGCTGGAGGAGATAGGTCACTGGGGTCATACCTTTGGGCATGGTTTTATATTTTGTCCCTGGTGAGCAGAACCCTCTCTCTTCTTCCTTGTGCCATGTCCTGAGATGCTTTCCTCTGCCATGTCCTTCCCCCATGATGTTCTGCCTCACCTCAGGCCCAGAACATTGGAGCTGGCTGTCTATGGACTGAGACCTGTGAAAATGTGAGCCCCAAATATACTTTTCTCCTCTACATTGTTCTTGTCAGTTTTGGGGGCACAACAATGAAAAAGCTGACTAAAACACTGATATTGGAGGCATTGTTTCAAAACTGAACCCAACATACATAACCATAATAAAGTGACATGCTAAGTTTTGTGTGTGTGTATGTGTGTGTGTGTGTGTGTGTGTGTGTGTGTGTGTGTGGTACTGGGCTTAAACCCAGTACGTTATGACTAAGATATACCCCCCCAGCCCTTTAAAAAAATTTTTTTTGAGTCAGGGTCTCACTGGGTTGCTAAAGCTGGCCTCAAGCTTATGTTCCTCCTTCCTCAGCTTCTGGAATAACTGGGATTTCAGACATGTACCACTGCACCCGGCCAACATGCTAAATTTTAGGTAGAATAATTTATTGACTGTTATGCCTGGGGAAAATAATGTAAATAAATGTTTTCATGTATCTATAAAGCATTGTTTTAAAAAGTGAGCAATTTTGAGCATTTGTTTACTTAATTTGTAGGCTATTATAGTTCAGTGAAATTTTTTATTGTTTTCAATGTAATTTTTATAAGTATATTGGTTACTAAGTGAAAGAGACTTCAAATGTTTTAGAAAGGTAAAACTAAACTATAGTATTTTAGGTTGTAACTTGGGTGATTAAACAATACAGAAAAGTAGGGAAACAAATACCATAAAAATCAGCACAGTGGTTAATTTTAGAATTTGTATGGGACATATACTACACTCTGAGGTAGCTGGCAAAAAGTTCTATTTCTTGTCTGATATGCTATCTAGAAGGGTGTTCACTTTATAATACACTATTAAGATACACAGTTTTCTATATGTTGTATTTTTTAATTAAAATGGTAAAAAAAAATAAACATATCAACTATCAAATGTGGATTATTTTTATGGAAATGTCCTCTGATAGGTTGTATTTCAGAATCCCTGAGGACTTTATTGTGGATTTAGCCTTTAGGAATATATGAGTTCCTGTATAAACTAAACACAGTAAGCTTATAGTGTTTATCCTCCCTTATAATCAAAGTCATACAAAGGAAAACAAGATACCATTTCCCCCATTTAATTGGCAAACACATTTTTAAAAGCATTATTATTTACTTTTGGTGAAAAGTATGAGTGAATTGGTACTTAATATCCTGTTGGCAAAAATTTCAAGTGAGTATAATGTTTTTATGAAATCATTCTGCCATCCATAGCAAGAACTTAAAAATGTTCATAATCTTTTATCCAGTATGCTTAATTCTAGGAAATTTATATTAAGGAAATGATCAGAGGTTTACAAGAAGACATATGTACAAGAACATTCCATGCAGCAGTTTCGTAATAGTGAAATTGCAGAAGCAACATAAATGTTTAACACTAGGGAACTAATACAGTCACATGATTAAATATTATATAGCCATCAATATAAATGGTTTTGAATGTATGTGTATAGAATAATGAAAAAGATGTTGAGGACCAACATTTACTTATTACTTACTATTTGCCAGGAACTGTTAACTCTCTTTGCATCACTTTTCACATCCTTGAATAACGCTTCAAGGTGTATATTCTGATTATTTTCATTTTACATATAAGAAAACTGAGGCTCAGAAAGGTTAAGTAATATATCCAAGATCACATTGTAAGTAAGCAGTAGAGTCAGGACTGAATACTTTGAATTTATATAAAGACTGTTAATGCTACTAATCTTTAGGTGATAGGATTATATGAATCTCTCTTTCTCTCTCTTGTTTGGTGTTGGTGATTGAACCCAGGGCCTCATGCTTGCTAGGCAAGTGCTCTACTACTGAGCTACCTCCTCAGACCCATTTTTTAAAATTTTGAGACAGGGTCTTGCTAAGTTGCTGAACGTCTCACAAAGTAGCTGAGGCTGGCCTTGAACTTATGATCCTCCTGCCTCAGCCTCCCACATTGGTGGGATTACAGATGTGCACCACCATGCCAGGTTATATTTTTATTTTCTACTTATATTTTGCTTTATGGTCTTATTTTAAAACCATAACCACTTGTTACTTTTATAATTAGACAAAACTGTACCTCCTCTAAGATGTTTATACCACAGAGATGCCCTGACTTCTGGGGGAAGTGTCCAGGGATGAGGGTAGGGCCAATGGTTTTGGGGCAGGAAGCGCAAAATTGTTTATGTGGGCTTGGTTTCCCCTTCAATGAAAATAGTTTTTTTCTAAGAACATTGCCTCCTAACTACAGACTGGAAAAGTGGCTGCCTTGTTTTGGGTTTCTCACTTCTGAGCAAGTAGAATCTTGCTGAGGAAGGGAATGGCATGTGAGGCAGTGACAAAGGACAAGGACTGTCTGCTTTCTGAATTTCCTATGAAATCTGCCTACTTTGATTTCTGCATTTCACATTGCCTGCCTCCTAGCCACACATTATGCAGCAGAGTTCTGATTTCATGCCTCTCAGTTGCTTCTATGCCACCTCTGCCTCCAGACCATGGGAGTCAGGTAGCCTCTGCTTAGCCTTGTGTGGGCAGCCACCTTGGTTAGTCCTGGAGGACTGATGACTGCCCGTGCATCCTGATTGCTTTGCACTGCCATAAGTATGATCAGCTACTCTACCTCCCGCCTGATCACAACCACTCTATGCCCCAATTCAGATCTTTTGAGGAAAGATGAGACAAAGAAATGTAGCCAGCTCCATGTGAACCCTGTCTAGGTCTGAGGAAACTTACTCGGTACTGTTCTTGTCTTATAAAGAGTAAATCAGTATATGAAGGAGACACTCGGAGTTTGCCTGAAGGTGAACTCAGACACCTGGGAATGCAACCTAGCTCTCCTGCTTCCTAGGCCCCCCTGTGCTGTCTATATTTAGCCACGCTGCCCCAAGCCTTGTCCACTTCATCTGTAAGCCAAAGTAGGCACAGTTTGCTCATAAACATTCCTGTGCTTGCCAGCTCATGCCAGCCAGCCATTCAGATGTTGGATTTAAAACATTGAGCCTCCCCTTGCACCCAGCTCCTGGGGCCCACAGGCAATACACACAGGAGATCAACAGCCTAAATTTTCCCCAAAGCCAAGTGACCTCAGCCAAATGCCCTAAAATGAGAGACATGTCTCTTACTGCTTGATCTTGGCAGGGCTTAGCGAATGACTCCCTCTCAGACCCACTGTTTCTGGTCACAGTTCTTTGAGTGTGTTGACCTACTTTCTCCCCTTCAGAGGAAAAGCAGAAACCAATAAATGTCTCTCCAGCAAGTACTCTTGTTTTCAGGAGCACTGGCTCTGTCTTCTGACCTTTTTGTCCTTTTCTTACTCCATTATCACTGCTGTAGCCACTTCAAGCATTACTGAACCAGAACTCTGCCTGTTACTTACTATCCTATTCCCATTCTACGTAGGTGTTTTAGAGCTAGTATGGCCCACACATCAAAAGGATGGGGAAGATGCTTCCTTTCCCTGCTGCACCTCACTTCATTTAATACACACCTTTGTTGAAGGCCTCCAAGAAGCTTCTTAGGCAACTCAACTCTTAGTTGCCTTGACAGGCAGAATCTCTCTCTCAAAAGAGTCTACAGGTGACTCTTAAATACCTTCATTGAGATTCTTCATAGCAAATTGATCATTTAAGCCATCCTTGGGTTTCCTAGTCTGCATGCTATTGCTTGCTTCCTGTAGCCATCAGCTTGAATCTACTGGGAAAATATATGTTCATTTTAAAGTTGGTCTGAGAAAAGTTCCTAGAAGGATAAATATGCTGGGGTGCAGAGGTCGGGTATGGATGCGTCATATAAAGTATTCCAAAGTACCTTTTGGGTAATCTCTTGGTTTTAATAACTTGCCATATCTTCTCTTTCTGACCATGGTTAAGTGAGTGTATCTTATGTCACTTTCCTGTCTTTGGGTGCTTTGTGTTTTTTCTACCCTATATTACTTTATGTAGAGCAACTTATAACTGGCCCACCTTCTAGCATCCTATCAAATTTCATTTATGTTGGAAATGCTAACATGGGCTTTTAAAAAGGTTCCAGTTCCTTTTACCACTTCAAAATCATACCAGATTTGTAGGGACCACAAGAGACTGTACCTCAGCAGCCATCTGCTCTCATGCCAGGTGGGCCAGGGTCAGGGTGAACTCTGTCTGCAGAGCTGAGCAAGCAACAGGCAGTGAGACAGGGTATGGCTATAGGCATTATCTAGGGACCTCTACTTTGGGGGAAACTTTTGCACTTGTGACTACATTTGTGTCCTCCACCCAGTCATCTGCGTTTGAGGCATGAATAATAGGGGCCAACAGGCAATACACACAGTGAGAATGAATAATAGGGCCTCTGCATTCATAGAACTAGAGATGGGAGGGGGAACCTGGGACAAACTACAAGCAGTGGCAAAAGTGAGAGGAACAGTAGGGAGCTAGAAAAGGTGCTATTGCTATGCAGTGACAGGTGACAAAGATGAACATTATTACACTGTGGATGCCTCAAAGTTTCCTTGAGATATGAAGGGAGAAAAACCAGACTGGCAGGGTGGACGGTAGGGTAGAGCAGCTGGAGGAGTCTAGTGGAGCCTACCCTGTCTTAGAGTATGCACTGTCATGTAGGACTGTCCTATAAAACTTTCTGTGATGTTGGAAATATTCTCTGTCTGTGTTCTCCAGTATGGTAGCTGCCAACCACCTGTGGCTTTTGAGCACATGAAATGTGACTACAGTGGCTGAGGAGCTGAATTTTAAATTTTATTTAATTTTAATTCATTTAAATTTGAATAGCCACATGTGGCTAGTGGCATAGTTCTAGAGTCACAGTTGACAGTGGCAAGTGGACATGGTGTCCTACACTGGTTTAAAACTCAGAATTCTGTAGTCAGGCAGCCCTGGTGTAAATCCTAGTTTGCCACTGGTTAACTCTGCAACCTTGGGCAAGGTGCCTAACCTCTTTAATAGACCTTTCCTTTCCAAAAGTGATGATCATAACAATGTATTTTAGAGGACTGTTGGAGAGAATATGTTAATTTACATAAAACTTGTAGCAAAGTGCCTGGTATTATGCAGACCTCAGTAAATGGTTGCTGTTATGATGTTTTGGTGTTATAATGGTAGGATGTTTTATCCTATTTTATTTTCTGTGCTTTGGCTCTAGTCACTGAACGCCAATAAATCAGCCTAACTTGCTGGTGCCTAGAGGTATGAGGATAGGACATCTGTCCTGATTGATTCCCTTGAGCTCCATAATGAAAGATCTGTTATTTGATTTTACAATCTTACTATGTTGTAAGCACTGAACCAAATGAGATTTTGAAATTGGAGATGAATTGCCAAGGTCAGAATATTAGCATGAAAAACTCACATTCCCCCTTCCCAATTTCCCATTCATTGAATAGGCATTTATTGCACTTTACTGAGAGACTAGTAGTGATTATAAGCACAGACTCTGGAGTTAGACCTGGGTTTGTATCCACTACTTACTAGCTGTGTGACTTTGGGCAAAAAAAACTTAGCGTGTCTATATCCTTATTTTTCAATTGTGCATAATAATAGTATCTGCCTCAGAATTGTAAAGATTAAATAAGTCTTAAATACATGTAAATCACTTGGAAAACTACTTGGCACTGGTAAACAATTGATAAATATTAGTTGTATTATTACTATTACTAGGCACTATATTAGGTGCTAGAAAAACAATGATAACTAAGAAACATTCCTGGTCTTATTGAGATTGTAGACTAGTAATGGGAGAAAATATATTAACATGTAAATATAAGAAAGTGGTACAGGCAATAGTGATAGAAGCATGCACAGGATATTGAAGGGACATCAAAAAAGAAAAGATCAAGTTGGTTGGAGAGCCATCTGGAAATTTTTCATAGAGTTAGAGGAGAACAGGAGTGGTGGGGGTGCACTGTAGGTGAATGTTTGCTGACATAAACAAGAATGTAGAAAACTAATGACAATAAGTTGCTTTATCTACAATGTAAGGGAAAAGGGAAAAGGGGTAGGTAGAAGATGAGGAAGCAGGTCTTGATAGGTCTATCAGTTAGGTTGAAGAATTTGTACTTTACCTTGAATAATGGAAAACCATAGGAAGATTCTAAATAGGGGAGCACCATGATCAAAGCATTTTAGAATAATCCCATGGAGGGCAGTTGAGGGCAAGACTTGGGGTAGGGACACGAACTAAGAGGCTATCGTAGGAATCCAGGATCAAGATAACATAATGGTTGTAAATTAAGTGATGATGATAATCATCAAATGATGATGAAATGATGTTATAAATTAAAATGATTATCACAGAGATGGAATAGTGTGAAATGGTTCCTGTGATATCATTCACTTGAGTGATGAATAGGTGATAGAGGATACAGAAGGACTGACTTTGGAGATGAAGTTCATGAAATCATTTGGGGACATATTGAGGTTATGTAAGGCAGTTTAGTATGTGACTCTGGAATTCATTGGAAAAAGATATTAAAATCAACTGGAGATACAAATATGGTAGGCATCAGAACTCGGCATCAATCCCCTTCTCTTTCCATGTTCCACTTTTATCTTCATTCATCCATTACCAGGGCGTTACAGATTTCCAGACTTCCAACTGTAGCCCTGACCTTCTCTCTGAGGTCTAGACCTCTATATGCAGCCATCTACTTAGGATCATCCAGCTGGGTGACTAATACATGTCTCAAACTTACCATGTCCAAAGCTCAGTTGTTTTGTTTCGCAGCACTGAGAATGCAGTCATGGTCCTCTCACATGCTAGTCAAATGCTTTGTCACTAAGATACCCCATCTCTGAATCTCAGTTCTTAAGCAATCACCACCCTCACCTACACCTTCCCTAGCCTTCCATTCTCAGGGAACAGTAGCCTCCATCTATCTAGTTGCTTAATCCAAAAACCTGGGAGTTCTCTTTGAGTCTTTTCTCCCTCATCCTCTACATCCAATCCATCAGCAAATCCTGCCAGCCCTATCTCCAATAATCATGCTTAATTTTTTTCTGCTTTTTTTCCGTCTCCTTAGCTTCCACCATCATCTCTCCTGTGTCACTGCAGCAGTCTTCTCCCTGATCTCCCTGTTTCCATTCTCCACACAACAGCCAGAGCCAACTTTTCAATACGTAAATCGGATCATATCACTCTCCCTGCTTCAAAACCTTCTAAAGGCTTCCAGTTACACTTTGTAAAACATCTAAGCTCTTTACTTGGACCTAATAAGATATAAGCGTTGCTGAAATCCCGGATCTTATCCCATACTGCATTCTTTGTTCACTATGCTCCCAGCTATAATTTGTTCTCTTTTAAGATCCTTGTAGTCTACTGAAAATGTTCTTTTCTCTCCTTTTTTCTCATTGCCCAGGTCTCAGCTCCAGTGTCAGCTCCTCAGACGGGCTTTCCCTGATCATCTCAACTAAGCAGCCCCTAGGCTGGCTAGTGTCTCATCATGTCACCTTACTTTATTTTCTTCCTTCTACTTCCTATCATCCTAAATGATCTGTTTCATTAATTAGTTTTCTTGTTTATTATATATCTTCCCCACTACTCAAATGAAAGTGGGAGTGGTGACCTTATTTGCCTTGTCCCTGCCTAGTGTCTAGCATCTAGTACAGAACTGAGTGGATATTCAATGGATATTTGTTGAAGGAGTGAATCAGGAGATGGATGGAATTTTTTGAAGCCAAGCAAGATGTATGATTACATGATCACTTCAAGGAGAGCCTGAAGAGTAAAATGTGCATTCTAAAGGGGTGAGCAGAAGAAGGAATGCCTACAAAGCAACTTGGAGGAACAACCAGAGTGGTAGGAGGAGAAACAGGAAAGTGTGATGTTACAGAAGGAAATCCCACTTCCCTCCCTAGAAGTAACCAGTGCTAACAGATGGGTGGCTTTCCTTCCAAATCATGTTCTATATATTTACATACATTCATAAATGTTTATATTACACACATATATAGTTTTGGTTTTTATTTAAATGAGCTCATAGTACATGTATTATTCTATCACTTGCTTTTTATAAGAAAAATAGCAGCTTTATTGAGGTGTAAGTTACACAGCATACAATCCATACATTTATAGTGTTCAGTTTAATGGTTTTTAGTATATTCATGGATGTGTGCAAACATCACTGTGGTCAATTTTTAGAACATTTTCATCACCTCAAAAAGAAACTCTGTATCTTTTAGCTATCACCCCCTCTCCACCCACTCTCATCCCTAAGCAACTACTAATCTAATTTCTATCTATATAGATATCTTTATTCTGGACTTTCATATAGATGGAAGAATATGCTATGTGGTTTTTTGTGACTAGTTTATTTTACTTATCACATTGTCAAGGTTCATCCATATTGTGGCATGAATGAGAACTTCATTCTTTTTAATGTTTTTATTAGTGCATTATAGTTATACATAATAGTGGGGTTCATTTTGACACAATCACACATGCATGGAATATAATTTGCTCCATTTTAGTCCCTGGTACTTCTATTTTCCCTCCCTTTCTCCCTCCCCCCAGTTCCCCTTCCTCTATTCTACTGAGTTTCCTTCTATTTATTTCCTTTTCATTTAAATTGGTGCTTTATAAGTATATAAAAGGAGGAATTCACTGTGGCATATTCATATATGTACATAGCATAATTTGGTCAATTTCATTCAGTAGTTCCTCCCTTTTCTTGTCCCTCCTCCTTCCCCCTCAATTCCCTTTCTCTACTCCATTGATATCCCTTCTATTTTCATTGGAGCCACCCTTTTCCCTTTATTTTGCTCTAGCTTCTGCATATGAGAGAAAACATTCAACCCTTGACTTTCTGAGTTTGGCTTATTTCACTAAGCATAATGTTTTCTAGTTCCAACCATTCACCAGCAAATGCAATAATTTCATTATTCTTTATGGCTGAGTAAAACTCCATTGTGTATATATACCACATTTTCTTTATCCATTCATATGTTGATGGGCATCTGGGCTGGTTCCATAACTTGGTGATTGTAAATTGCACAGATATAAACATTGATGTATCTATATCACTAGAGTATGCTGCTTTTAGTTGTTTTGAACAGGTACCAAAGTGTGGGAGTCATATGGTGTTTCTATTCCTCATCTTTGAGAAATCTCTATACTGCTTTCCAGAGTGGTTGTACCATTTTTCAGTCCCACCAACAATGTATGAGTGTACCATTCCCCCCACATCCTTGCAAGCATTTATTGTTTATTTTCTTGATGATTGCCATTATGACTGGAATGTAGTAAAATCTCAACATAGTTTTGACTTGCATTTCCCTGATTGCTAGGGATGTTGAACATTTTTTCATCTAATTCTTGGCCATTTATATTTATTCTTTTAGGAATATTGGGCTATTATTCTGGTGTTCAGTTTTTTTTAGTTCTGTTTATATTCCAGATACTAATTCCCTGTTGGAGAAGTAGCTGGCAAAAATTTTCTCCCACTTTGTAGGCTTTCTCTTCATGTTCTTAATCATTTCCTTTATCGTGCAGAAGCTTTTTAATTTTATGCTGTCTTACTTATTAATTTTTAGATTTATTTCTTGGGCTTTAGGGGTCTTATAGATAGGCTATACAGAACTCCATTATTATTGCTAAATAATATTTCATTGTATATATATACACATATTTTTTATTTAGCCATTCATCTGTTGTTAGACATTAGAGTTGTTCTCCATTTTTTGACTATCATGAATAGCATTTCCACAAGCATTTGTGTTTAAATTTTTGTGTGAACATATATTTTCAGGTTTCTTGGATGTATCCCTAGAATTGGAATTTCTGGGTCATATGGTAACTCTTTGGTTAACATTTTTGAGGAATTACCAGCCTGTTTTCAAAGTGACTGAACCAAAAAAAAAAAAAAAAAAAAAAAGTGACTGAACCATTTCATATTCTTATATGAGGGTTCTGATTTCTTTACATTCTCACCATGTGTTAATATCTGTGTTTTTTTTATTATAACCATACTAGGGAATATAATATCTCTTGCTTTTTTAATTCATTGTTTTTCAAATATGTTTTCATATAGGCATATACAAAAGACTTGCATATTTAATTATGACATAATATTCCAGACATATCATGCTTTTCAAGATGTTCCTGTCTCTACCATTATATTAGTTCCTCTGCCAGGACCCAACAGCCTGGAAATAGAAATAGCAGTGGTGGATGATTGAATTGCTCCAGATCAGGAAGTTGTGTGGCAGGTAAAGCAAAAGGTTAAGGTTGAGAAGGGTGTTGCTTGTAATAGTGAGAGAGTACTTAACATGAGTTATCACACTTGATGCCTATCAATCATAGTGTGTAAGTGGAATGACAAGGAGCTGGAGTGACTGGTATAGCTTGGTGGTGGAATGCTAAAAGAATAGCTTCACCACTGAGCCACATCCCCAGCCCTTTTTATATTTTATTTTGAGACAGGGTCTCACTAAGTTGCTTAGGGCCTTGATAAGTTGCTGAGGCTGGCTTTGAACTTGTGATCCTCCTGCCTCAGCCTCCTGAGTTGCTGAGATTACAAGTGTGTGCCACTGCACCCAGCCAATAGAGGTTTTAATTGAAAGTGGAAAGATAGTTCCGTGTTTTGTTATGTTCTCTGTTGAGATTTTTTAAAGGTTGCATTATTCACTGCTTTGCCTATTTAAACAGATGATTCAGAACTAATATAAACTTGTCTTGTGACTCAGTATGACCATTATGACCACTCAGAACCTCTGAGTCAGGTAGAAGAAATGTCTTTTCTTATTAAGTGGGTCCAAGATTATGATTTTGAAGAGGTTTTAATCTCCTTCAACTTTTAGCTTTACTCTTTTTGGTGTCAGAGGCTGAGATCAATGTATTTTTGCTTCTTCTAATATGTAATTGTTTAACCAAGGACTGTCTCCATTCATCTCCTATGAAGTAAAGTTTGTAGGTTTTATGATAGCAATTTTATATGCACTTAGACATTTTTTTCTCTTTTAGGTATGTGGTTATATTATCACAGAGGTTATAAGGAATCTAATCTCCAGAAAAGTGTTTCCACTTCTTTACCTTCAATGTGAATAGACTGTTTTTGACAAGCTAGTTCTCTAGCATTGAAGAATTTAAGGAATACATTTGTATTCACTTTACCATACTCTTTTTTTTTTTTTTTTGCGGTGCTGGGGATTAGAACTCAGGACCTTGTGCTTGCAAGGCAAGCACTTTACCAACTGACCTATATCCCCAGCCCCCACCATACTCTTTTTTAATGGTAAAGAACTTCTCTGCCCAATATAATAGCCACTAGGTACATGTAACTTGTAAATTTAAATATAAATTAAGTAAATGAAGATAAAAATTCAGTTTCTCAGTTGTACAAGCCACATCTCAAATGCTCATTAATCACATGTTTGTAGTGGCTACAATGTTAGGTAGTGTAAATATAGAATAGTTATATCATCACAGAAGGTTCTATTAGACATTGAATCACTTTCCTCTTAGGCTTCATGTTTCTAGATAGTTCTCATGCTTTTATCATGTCTTTGCACAGCAGTCATGCTCTTCTAATTATTCTACATACCCACTGACCTCCAGTCAACTGATCACATTGGTGCCTTCTTTTAATGTGTTAATTTCCTGTTACTATTATAACAAAACATCACAAAACTAGTGGCTTAAAAACCACAAACTATCACTATTTGCTGATGACATGGTTCTATATTTAGAAGATCCAAAAAATTCCACCAAAACTTCCAGAACTAATAAATGAATTCAACAAAGTAGCAGGATATAAAATCAATACCCATAAATTAAACATATTCCTATATATCAGTAATGAATTCACTGAAAGAGAAATAAAGAAAACTACCCCATTCACAGTAGTCTCAAAAATAAAATAAAATACTTGGGAATCAATCTAACAAAAGAGGTGAAAGACCTGTACAACGAGAACTACAGAACACTAAAGAAAGAAATTAAAGAAAACCTTAGAAGATGGAAAGATCTCCCATGTTCTTGGATAGGCAGAATTAATATTGTCAAAATGGCCATACTACCAAAAGTGCTATACAGATTCAATGCAATTCCAATTAAAATCCCAATGACATACCTCATAGAAATAGAGCAAGCAATTATGAAATTCATTTGGAAGAAAAAGAGACCCAGAATAGCTAAAGCAATCCTTAGCAGGAAGAGCGAAGCAGGAGGCATCACAATACCAGACCTCAAACTATACTACAGAGCTACAGTAATTAAAAAAAAAAAAAACCAGCATGGTATTGGTACCAAAACATACATGTAGACCAATGGTACATAATACAAGACACAGAGTAAACTCACATAAATACAGTTATCTCATACTAGACAAAGGCACCAAAAACATTCACTGGAGAAAAGAATCTATTTGACAAATTGTGCTGGGAAAAATGGAAAGTCAGATGTAACAAAATGAAATTAAACCTTTGTCTCCCACCCTGCATGAAACTCGACTCCAAGTGGATCAAAGACTTAGGCACTAGAACAGAGATCCTGCAACTACTAGGAGAAGAAGTAGGTCCAAATCTTCACCATGTTGGCCCAGGATCTGACTTCCTTAACAAGACTCCTAAAGTGTAAGAAGTAAAATCAAGAATCAATAAATGGGATGGATTCAAACCAAAAAGCTTCTCAGCAAAAGAAACAATCAATAATGTAAAGAGAGAGCCTACAGATTGGGAGAAAATCTTTACCACATACACCTCAGATAAAGCATTAATCTCTAGGATATATAGATAACTCAAAAAACTTAACACCAAAAACACAAATAACCCAATTAATAAATGGGCTAAGAATGAACAGATACTTCACAGAAGAACTATAATCAATCAAAAAATATATGAAGTGTACAACATCTTTAGTAATTAGAGAAATGCAAATCAAAACTACTCTAACATTTCATCTCACTCCAGTCAGAATGGCAATTATCAAGAATACAAGCAACAATAAATGTTGGCAACGATGTGGGGAAAAAGGTACACTCATACATTGTTGGTAGGAATATAAAATGGTGCAACCATTATGGAAAGCAGTATGGAGATTCCTCAGAAGACTTGGAATGGAACCACAATTTGACCCAGCTACCCACTCCTTGGTTTATACCCAAAGGACTTAAAATCAGCATACTACAGTGACACAGCCACATCAATGTTCATAGCTACTCAACTCCCAATAGCTAAACTATGGAACCAACCTAGATGCAATTCCACAGATGAATGGATAAAGAAACTGGGATATATATACAAACTGACTCAACTAATTTTTGACAAAGGTGTAAAAGCAATTCAATGGGGGAAGGTAATCTTTTCAACAAATATGGTGGGAACAACTGACATTCAAATATATATATATATATATATGATGATATGTGATGGAATATATATATATGATGGAATATTATTCAGCTTTAAAGAAGAATGAAATTCTGGCATTTGCTGGTAAATGGATGGCATTGGTGAATATTATGCTAAGCGAAATAAACCAATCCCCAAAAACCAAAGGTTAAATGTTTTCTCTGATAGGTGGATGCTAATTCACAATAAGGTGGGGTGAGCTAAAGAAGAATCGAGTTACTTTATATTAGGTGGAGAGGAGGGAGCATGGGGGTTGGAAGGATAGTAGAGTGAAACAGACATTATTACCTCATGTGCATATATGACTGTATGACCAATGTGATCGTACAATATGTACAATCAGGAAAATGAGAAGTTACACTCCATTTATCAAAATGTATAAATGCATTCTACTGCCATGTACCACTAATTAGAATAAATAAATAAATAAATAAAATTTAAAAATCACAAATATGTTGTTATACAATTCTGTAGATCAAAAGCCCCAAACTAGCCATTTTCCAGCTTCTAGACACTGCCTACATTCCTTGGCACAAGGCTCCTTTCTCTTTCTTCGAGGCTAGCAGCATAGCAACTTAAAATTTCTCTCTGACTCCCTATGTTCTGCTTTCATAATCACATGATCTTCTCTGACTGACTCTCCTGCCTCTCTCTTATAAGGACTCTGTAATTAGATTAGTGTTTTTTGGGATAATCCAGTATAATCTCATTTCCTGATCCATAAATTAATCTCCTCCTCAAAGTCCCTTTTACCATGTAAGGTAAGAAATTCACTGATCCAAGGAATCAGGATATGGGCATCTTTGGGGACCATTATTCAGACTGCCTTGGGCAGTCTTCTCCAGTGGCATCTTGTTTTCTTTGAGGAACAGTACTGCACAGAGTACATATACAGAGATAATATACTGGTATCTAAAGGTTTTATACAAAGGAAGGAGAATATCTTAAAATCTTATTATCTGCCTCCAATCTTTGTAGAAATACCAAAATTTGATTGTTCTGACTCTTAAAATATGATGCTTGGAGTACAGTGGTGCAGGAGTATATTATAGGTAAGACAAGCCCACAGCTAACTCAGTGTCTTGTCAGAGCATTTGCCCATGGTAAAACAGTTATTTCAGGACTGATCTCTGTCAGATTTCCTTCTCAACAACAACCACAACAACAACAACAACACACACGCACACAGAGGCATGGAGGCTTGATATATTAACTAAATCAAGAAAAAGAAGTATGCCTTTACGCCATGTACAAACAGAGAAACAACATGTATCCCATTTGTTTACAATAAAAATATATATATATGAAATACATGAAAAAAAAAAGAAAAAGAAAAAAAGTTCTAGTACAAGGCAAGAAAAAGAAATGGTATATAGATTGGAAAAGATCAAATGACACTGGCTGTATTTGTGTAAGACTTGATTGTTTATATAGAAGATCCCAAGGAATCTTTAAAAACATCTCTTAGAACTAATAATTGAACTCAATAAAACTGTATGATATAAGAACAACACCCAAAAATCAGTCAGCCACATTTTTATACACTAAAACTATGAAAATGTAAAAAAAAAAAACCCAAAATGCTATCATTCCTAATTTCTCCAAAGGAAGTGAAATACTTAGGCATAAATTTAATAAAACATGCACAGAATCGATATATGGGAAATTACAAAACACTGATAAAAGAAATCAGGACCTCAATAATTGGAGACACTTAACTGTGTTCATGGATTGGAAAACTCAACATAGTAAAGATGTCAATTTTCCCCAGATTGATCTATAGGTTAATGAAATCCCTACCAAAACCACAGCAAGGATTTTTATATTTACAGATTAGCTTATTATAAAATTGATATGGAAAAGCAAAGTACCTAGATAGCTAAAAAATTTGAAAAAGAATAAATTAGTGAGACTCATTCTTTCCCACAATGAAGAGTGTGGTAATGGTATCAGGAAGACATATATCAATGGAAAAGAATAGAGAACCTAGAAATAAACCTATACAAATTGACTCAACTAATTTTTGACAAAGATGTAAAAGCAATTCAATGGTGGAAGTTAATCTTTTCAACAAATAGGGTGGGAACAACTGATATTCAAAGGCAAAAACTTCCTAAAAGTCAACTTTGGCTGCCCACTTATACAAAATTAACTTAAAATGGATCGCAGACTTAAATGTAAAACATGAAACTATACAATTTTTAGACAATAAAACACAGGAGAAAATTTTCATGATGTAGGGCCCAACAAAGTGTTCTTAGGTTTGACACCAAAAGCAAGACCATAAAAGGGAAAAAAATCATTAAATTAGACTTCATCAAAACTAAAAAAAGTTTTGCTCTATGTAAGGTCTTATTAAGATGATGAAAAATGAACTGCAGACTGGAAGAAAATATTTGCAACCCTTGTATCTGACAAAGGACTCATATCTAGAACATATAAAGAAATCTTAAGACCCAAGCAATCCAGTTAGAAAATGGACAAAAGAGATGGAGATTTCACCAAAGAGGATATACAGATGGCAAACTATCTTATTTAACTCAGCACAATGTCTTTGAAATTCATCACATTGTTGGATCTATCAATAGTTTCTTCAAGCACATTTCTTCTCATTTTGTAAAACAACTGATAATTATTTACATGTTTTAAATTCAGTTCTTACTCTCTTCTTCTGATGAAAAGAGAGGAAAGGCAAGGAGTAGGCTTCTTGTAATTTCCAAACAAGCATTATAGAATTCTAAAACCAGAAAGATCATCTCCAACTACTTGAACTATCCTCAAATCAATACTCTGATCAACTAGGAACCGTACCAGGACAGCAGCAGGCACCAAACTTCTTTACGTACATATGATTCTTATCAAGAGCCTCTATGTGTTTCTAGAATCAGTCTCACATAAGGCAACAGGTACACCTTCAGAAAATAAGGTTGAAGTTCTTAAATTGCCTTCCTGAATACCTCAAAAATGTCTCTTCCTAAAATTTTATCATGACTGAACTTTCTACCATTAGAAAGACTCATTTGGCCTAAGGAATTTCAGAGCATCTCTCTAAACAATGCACATGTTTCACTTAAGAGACCATCCCTTTAGGAAGCAGGGCCCTGGGGGATTAGAATGATACCTTTTTAAAAAAATCTTTTTTAGATGTCAGTGGACCTTTATTTTACTTATTTATGTGTGGTGCTGAGAATCAAACCCAGTGCCTCACACGTGCTAGGCAAGTGCTCTACCACTGAGTCACAACCCCAGCCCAAATAATATCCTTTTATTTGAGGTGCAGAAAAGGTCTGGAGTATTGCTCATTGATAAGGAATGGGAATCCCAGCTGAAATTAAGAGTTGAGACAGGGAAGAGGCCTAGCCAGGTGTCAGCCTGAGGAACAAGGACCCAGGGAAGTTGGATAGAAGGGGACAAAAGTGCCAAAGGAGGACTTGGGGCATACTAGAACAAACTTTGCCTATTTCATAAATAAGCCTAGATCATGCCATGGTGGGCCCCACTGTTGAGCTGGATGGCTAGGTGCCTTGTTTACGTTTGTCTCATGGTCCTACTAAATGAACACTAAATCCAAACATTGAAACTCAACTCAGTAAAAAGAGTGTTTATGAATCCAGTGTACTTAGCCAAAATAAGGGATAAGGATACCTCTGATTTTTGCAAGAGAGATTTCATCTTTTTTTTTTTTTTTTAGTTTCCCTTCATTTTGTGTTTATAGCTTTTCCCTTCTCTTCCCAAAGGCAAACCACCCTTGAAGGACTACTTGTAAAAGAACATCAACTGCCAAGAGTTGAGGATTGCCAGTTTCTGTAAGGGAAGGGATTCAGTCTTGGGTGACAGTCTTTTTCCTAGAACTGAGGACAATAGAACAGTCCTTGCATGCTGCATCCAAGAAATGAACTACCCCTCTGACAAGGGTTAACCAGGGCCTTATTCTTATTCACTAATGTTTTATTACAACCTTCCTCCACCCTACATAGACACTCATAACTAATGAAGTAAGGGGTATAGGTCCAGTAGTACAGCTAAATTTCTGTCAATTAGCCAGTGTTCAACCACTGGTAAATAAGTAGATTGTGCTTGAATTGACACTTTTTTAATCTAATGGCTTATAAAACAGATGCCTCCTTGTTTTATTCATATATAAGTGGTTATTTTTTTTTTGGGTGCTGGGGATCGAACCCAGGGCTTTGTGCTTACAAGGCAAGCACTCTACCGACTGAACTATCTCCCCAGCCCATAAGTGATTATTAGTACATCAAAAGGATGTTTAAAACAACAAAGGAATAATCAAAAGCACAGTTTATCACCTTGGTTCTTAACAGACTCTAACCACATAATGACAGCAGCCCTTTGTTAAATAAGCAAAGCAACAGATTGACAGCAGATACTGAGGCAGGCAGTCTCCTTCCTGAAGGGTTCTGGCTATGACACCTGTATACCAGGCAAGTGTGCTTAGGTGTGGCCCAGGAATCAGAACTGAGAATTAAGATATTCCAAACCTTTTCAGATTAATAGTCATAAGGGAAGTCCTTTTTGAGAAAGAGCAAAAGTAAAACACACCTAGGAATCTGTTAAGACATTTTTGAGATGCAAATGAGAGTGGGAAAGAAATGTATATTTAGAGCTGCTGCATTTAGGACCCTTTCATGTTGAGGCATGAACATTTTCAACTGGGGCAGCATCCCCCTCTCCATTTTTGTTGATCTAATTTTCCATTTCAGTTGCTCTTTCTCTGTACCCAGCCCTGCTGTGGGACTGCACACTAATTATCTCATGGTGGTAATACCATCTGCTAAAAAGCTGGCAGCTGAGCAATCCCCAGTTTCCAAAATTGTGGCCTGTCTCTACCTGCCCTAGTATACAAAGCAGAAGGCAGTGTTATGTCCCTGGTACCCTACCCAGGGGACTGAATCAGCTTCACAGGTTGAAGTAGAAACCTAGAGCTTAACCAGTTCTCTGAGCTGTAGCCTCTGCCTGTGGTGTTCAGTACTGAAGCTTTGAGGTTCAGCTTATGTCTACACATTGCCTAGGTAGTAGACCAGATGTCAGTGGTCAATTCAGTTAGAGTAGTTAATCAGGAATCAGGCATGTGAGGTTCATGTCCTGGTTAAAGGAACTAGTTAATTACTTTGTTACTGCTTTTACCTTTATCACTGGTCACATAAATACACATAAAAGCTGTTTGGTGGGCTAGGATTGTGGTTTAGTGGTAAAGCACTTGCCTAGCAAGGGTGAGGCACTCAGTTCTATCCTCAGCACTGCATATAAATAAATAAATAAATAAATGCCCATTGACAACTAAAAAAAAGGTTTTTTTAAAGCTGTTTGGTCACAAGAGGGTAAGAGAGTGTCAACAATTCAGAATAATTCCATCCTCAATCCTGGAGAAAGAACTGAACATGGTTTATCCGTAGATAAGTTTTATCATTTTTTTTCATAGACAGGACAACATGATTTGATTCACAATCCCTGAATCATTTTTAGCCTTCAGAATAGAAGCAAGGAATGGAGATAGTGCACTGGTAATTCGTTCCTAGCTGGCAATATGGAAGAAGGTGGCAGCTTGTACTGTCCCTAGTCTGATTTCCACCCAGTGAAGCTTTAAAGGATTGACAAGAAGACTGGTGAGTTGAGACAATATTTACACACCTTTCTTTTACATACATTAAAGTATTCATATATATATTTTAGTTGTGGATGAACCTTTATTTTTATTTATTTATATGCAGTGCTGAGAATTGAACCCAAAACCTCACACATGCTAGGTAAGCACTGTACCACTGAGCTACACCAGCCCCTCAAAATATTCTTAATTCTTATGTCAACAATAAGGGAAGTTATATAGAGAGAACAATTTCACTATCTCCTCAAAAGTTAACAGAGTTGAGGAATAAATCATGAGTTGATCAGGAAAAGAAGGTGGTTTGAGTTTTCCCCTTATGAGCTATAGATTTGATCTCAAGAGGACATATCATTACTACTGTGCAATTGAGTACTGATATAAAAAGTAAGAATGGATGGAGTTAGAGACCATCATGCTAAGTGAAATAAGCCAAACCCAAAAAACCAAAGGCTGGATTTTTCTCTGATACGTGGAAGCTAATTCACAATAAGGCGTGGGGGAATAGGGAAGAATAGAGTTATTTTATATTTTATATTAGGTAGAGGGAAGTGAAGGGAGAGGAAGGGTTTGGGGGGTAGGAATGATAGTAGAGTGAAATAGGCATTATTATCTCTTGTACATATTATGATGTGGTCCTACAATATGTACAATCAGAAAAATGAGACATTACACTCCATTTATGTATGATCTATCAAAATGTATAAATACATTCTACTGTCATGTACAACTAATTAGAACAAATAAAATTTAAAAATTTAAGAAAAGAAATATCAAAAAAGAAGCAAGATATTAATCATATTTTTCCCTGTGACTCTCAATTCCATTTACTTGACCATATTTCGAGATTGTCCAGGTTTTGGGATTTCCTCCTCTTCTCATGAGATTAAAAAGGATATGCAGCTGGAGTTGTAACTCAGAGGTGGAGTGCTTGCCTCGCATGTGTGAGGCACTGGGTTTGATTCTCAACACCACATAAAAATAAAATGAAGGTATTATGTCCATCTACAACTAAAATATTTTTAAAAGGAATATGGTTGACTTCTAGTCATTTTTCTAGGAGGGCAGATACAGCTACATGAAAAGTCGAGATAAATAAGAAGTCAAATAATCATAGGCTGTTCCAACTAAAGGAGAAGTTACAAGGCCATCCCCTTTGTTTTCTCATATGGAGAAACAGAAACCCAAAGAGGAAAAGCAGCAGATTTCATGATTCCCGTTCCTGTTTGTTTTCCAGAGTATGATATATGACTATTGCTACATATGTTCCTTTCTAATTATGATTTGTAAAGATTATTAGTTGGCATTCTTGGGGCATGTAGCCAATTAGGTGCTAAGGAGAATAGATCTAGAGCCATACAAATGATAGGAAAAGGTAAACCCAAACTAAATATTCATCCTGAATGATCAGGTTGGGAGTTGATTATAGCTTTCCTTGTTAAATGTTGGCATTTTCCTAGGTCCTGTGTGTCATCTTCTCTTCTTCTATTAAGAGTAGCTCTAGGGACTGGGGTTGTAGCTCAGTGGTAGAGCGCTTGCCTAGCACTTGTAAGGCACTGGGTTCAATCCTCAGCACCACATAAAAATGAATAAATAAAATAAAGGTATTGTGTCTATCTACAACTAAAAAATATGTGTATGTGTGTATATATATTTTTTTTAAAAAAAAAGACCAACTGAGTTGAAAAGATCACTGCATTTTTTATGATTTTCTACTTCTCTTGGAAGATAACATGTCAGTTCTCCAGTTCAAAACCAACTTTTTTACCTATCTTAAAATTCTTTGCTTTTCCATCATACTGTATATTAAATTTGTACCCTCAACAAAACATCTGTGTTGTTTTAGTAGAAGCAAACAAAATTTTTCCCTGGTGTCCCCCTCGGCTATTATGTTGTCAGCTACTTAAGCCTCTTGAAAAAATACCTATGTGTGATGTTCTACTTCCTCCCTTTTCATTCACCCCAATGCCATATCCAATGAGCACCTTTTGGACTTTATTTTCAGTGATCTTCCTCTGCAGGATTCAGCAGTGTTAAACCATTCCCTGCTTGAAACTCTCTCTTCCCTGGCTTTTATTAAACCACTGTCTTCTGATTCTTCTATTCCTTTGTCTATTCCTCAAGATCTTATTTGATATTAGTTATTTCATGGTTAAATCTCTTCTCTTGGAATACTTTCCAAACTGTACTTTCTTATGAAGGAGTGGTAAAGCACAGGATGTGGCAAACTGAACTAAAGATGAATATCTAAACAGAGGTGGATGCCTGACCTGCAGGGGTCCATTCTATCTCCCCCAAAATGCAGGAAAATTAGGAAGCTGACAGTAGCTATTCAGGCTATGGTAGGTCACATAGACTCAGAGGCTGAAGCTACCATTTTGGCCATGTGAGTGACAGGGTGAATAGGAGGTACTGTTTGGCAGACATGGGGGGTTGAGGAAAGTACACCCAACACTCATGGAGAATAAGGAAAAGAGGTCATGAGCCAGCATAATATTTGGAAGAAGAAGAGGATGGAGAAGGCAAGAGAGATGAAAAGTAGTAAGAGGGAGAGAGGAAAGTGATGAGAGAGACATTACAGGGGAGGGCACTCAAATTTTCTGGGTTCTGTGGGTATCGGTGCTTGCCATGTTGAAATGCTGTGCGATTCCCCTGTATCCTTAAATAACTCTGTTTTATTACTTTTTAAAAGAGGGTTATTATTTCTTGCAGCCTTTCACCTCTTTTTCCACAGACTCCTCAAGTTCTCTCTGAGTAATCTTATCTTTCTAAAAATAGTTTTTAAATGTCTTTATTTCTATCAATGTCATACATGCTTCATAGGTTAAAGAGTACCAAAGGCACATAATAATAACCAGAAGTGTCTATACCCAATCCTTTACTGTTTCCCAAAGCAATCACTCTTTTCTTAGGGTATTTACCTTATTTATTTATTTATTTACTTATTTATTTAAAATATTTTTAGCTTTAGATGGATACACTTCCTTTATTTTATCTATCTACCTATTTATTTACTTTTATGTGGTACTAAGGATCAAACCCAGTGCCTCACACATGCCAGGGAAGCACACTACCACTGAGCTACAACCCCAGCTCTTTACCTCATTTATTTTAACAAATATGCTTTTCTTGCCATTTTATTATTGTGGTAAGATATGTGTGGCACAAAATTTACCAATTTAACCACTGTAAGTGTACATTTTAGTGGTGTTAAGTACATTCACATTATTGTACAGCTATCAACAACATCTATCCCCAGAATTTTTTCATCATCTCAAATTGAAACTTTATACCTGTTAAAAAATAACTTCTGCTGGGTGTGGGGGTGCATGCCTGTAATCCCAGTGGCTCAGGAGGCTGCAGCAGGAGGACCACAAGTTCAAAGCCAGCTTCGACAACATAGTGAGGCCCTAAACACTTAGTGAGGCCCTGTCTCTAAATAAAAAATGAAAAGGGCTAGAGATGTGGCTCAGGGGTTGAGTGCCCCTGGGTTCAATCCCCGGTACAAAAAATAAATAAATAAAAAAGAATGACTTCTTATTCTCTTCCCACCTGCACCCTCTGGTAACCACTATTCTGCTTTCTTTATGCATTTAACTTTTCTAGGTACCTCATAGAAGTAAACTCATGTATTTGTCCTTTTTCTCTGGCTTATGTTCAGTTTATCTATGTTGTACCATGTGTCAGAATTTCCTTTCTTTTTAATGCTGAATAAGATTCCATTTTATGTATATACCACATTTCATTTATCTATTCATCTGTGGAGGGAAATTTGGGTTGTTCCCACCTTTTGGCTATTATGAACATGCTGCAATGAACACAGGTGTAAGTATGTGTGCATATATATACATATATACACATATATATGTGTGTGTGTATTATATATATATATATATATATATATATATATATATATATAAACTCTGGATTTTACTTCTTTTGGGTATGTATTTACGAATGGTCAGCCTTAGGACAACCTTGTTTCCCTATCTTGGCTATTGTGAGTAATGTTGTGCATCATGTGGTAGTTCTGTGATTACTCATTTGAGTTATACACTTTTTAAACATCATCTCCTGACTCTATATTATGGTAGCTGAGGATTCATCCACACTAAGTATTATCTAGCTCCTGTATGTTGATTGCTTCTCCTCTGTATCTCCAGTCCTGATCTTGGCCTTGAGCTTCAGACTTCTTTTATCCAAATGTTTGCTGGATATCTCCATCTAAGGTTAAACTCAGCATATACAAAACATAATTAAAATACTTTCCCTTACCCCACCCCACTTCTTTTGGTTATTATAATGTCGCCTACCTCAGTGAGTGTTAACAATATCTACCTAGTTACCCAAACAGGAAATCTGCTATCACAAACTGCTCCTGGATCTTACCCTCTTAACAAATCACTAAGACTTCCCGATTTTATCTCTTAAATATTTCTTGATTCCATTCTACTTTTCTCCTTACTGTCATAGTCCTAGTTTAGCTCTTTGTAATCTATATTTTGTTGTTGCATATCTTGTATTTTAATTTTGTTCTTCATCAGTTTCATCAAGATATTGACATGTAAAAATATCATCTTTTTAAGGTACACACCTTGATGTTTTGATATACATGGTGAAATGATCACTAAAATCAAGCTAATTAACATATGTATTTTACCTCTATATAGTTATTATTCTGAGTGTGTTGAAATTTAAATTTTAATATCCATACTTTTAGGAAATTATAAACATGTTGACACTGTGCTGTACATTAGATTTCCAGAACCTACTCATCTTGCATAACTGAAACTTTGTACCTTTTGACCAATAATACCTTATTTCTTCCTCCCTGCAGTCCCTGGCAATTTCTGTTCTACTCTTTGCTTCTATGAATTTAACTATTTTAGATTCTGCATATAAATGAGACCATGTAGTTTTTCTCTTTCAGTGTCTTGCTTATTTCACTTAGTATAATGTTCTGCAGCTCCTGCCATGTTCTGAATATTACTGCACTGTGTGTGTGCATCTTATTTTTATCCATTCATCAATCAAAGGACATTTAGGTTGCTTTTACATCGCAGCTATCATGAATAATGCTGCAATGTTCAGGGGAGTGCAGATATCTGTTTGCAATCCTGATTTCAATTCCTTTGGATCTATGCCCAGAAGTTGGAATGCTGAATCATATGGTGGTTCTATTTTTAATTTTTTGAGGAATCTCTATACTGTTTTCCATAATGATTGCATTAATTTACAGTCCTACCAACAGATTATGAGAGTTCCCCTTTCTCCACATCTTCATCAACATTTGTTACCTTCAGGATTTTTGTTAATAACTGTCCTAACAGGTGTGAGGCAAAATCTCATCATGGCTTTGATTTACATATATCTGATGATGAGAGATATTAAGGACCTTGTCACATACCTGTTACCATTTGAATTTCTTCTCCATAGTAGGAGTGTTCATTTAGGTCATTTGCCCGTTTCTTAATTGAGTTATTTGTATTGATACTGAGTTTGTATGAGTACCTTTTATGTTTTGGATCTTAATTTGTTCTTGGATATATGTTTGCAAATATGTTCTCCAATTCCTTAAGTTGGTGTTTTCATTTTGTTGATTGTTCCCTTTGCTATATATAAAGTTTTTAGTTTGATTTAATCCCTCTTTTCTGTATTTTCTTTTGTTACCTATGCTTTGGGTGTCACAATCAAAATATCATCACTAAGACCAATGTCAAAAGTTTTTTGTGGGTTTGAGATGTAATTCAGTAATACAGTGCTGGCCAAGCACATGTGAGATTCTGGGCTCTATCCCCAGAATTGCCAAAAAAAGAAAAAAACCAGGGGTGATGGTTTCTCTATCATTTCTCCTAGGTATTTTATAGTTTCTAGGCTTATGTTTAAGTAAGTAATTCATTGAGTTGATTTTCCTATATGGTGTGACTTGGGGATCCAATTTTATTCCCAATTCCATTTGTTAAAGAGACTGTCCTTTTCTCCATTGTGTATTCCTGGTACCCTTGTTGAAGATCAACTGACGATAAATGGGTGGCTCCCATTTATTTCTGGGTCCTCTATTCTGTTCTGTTGGACAAATGTATCTATTTTTCATACCATTACCATACTGTTTTGATTAATATAACTTTCTAATATAATTTGAAATCAATTAATATGATGCCTCCAGCATTGTTCTTCTTGTTCAGGATTGCTTTGTCTATTTAGGGTCTATCATGGCTCCATATGAATTTTAGGATTTTTTCCTATTTGTCTAAAAAAATGCCATTGGGATTTTGATAGAGATTATATTGAATCTGTAGATTGTTTGGGGTAGTATAGACATTTTAACAATATAATTCTTCTAATCCATGAACATGGGATGTGTTTCCATTTATTCTTGTCTTTTAAATTTTCCTTTATTAACATTTTATAATGTCCAGTGTAAGTGACTTTCACCTCTTTGGTCAGGTTAATTCCTAAGTATTTTATTCATTTTGTTACTAATTTACATGGGATTATTTTCTTAACTTCCCTTCTACAGTGTTTGTTATTAGAATATAGAAATCCTACTGGTTTTTTTATGTTGATTTCATACATGTAACTTTACTAAATACATTTATTAGTTCTAACAGTTTTTTTGTGGAAACTTTAGAGTTATCTATGTATTTGATCACGTCATCTGTAAACATAACTACACTTTTTCCTTCTGATTTGAATGCTTTCAATGTTTTTTCTCTTGCCTAATTGTTCAAGCCAGGACTTCCAGAAATATGTTAATTAGCAGTGGGAAGAGTATGCATTCTTGAATCGGTCAGTTCAGATCTTTCAGTTTCCCCCCATTGGTTGTGATATTAGAGATGGGTTTTTCACATATGGCCTATATTGTTTTGAGGTAAGTTGCTTCTATACCTATTTGTTGAAAGGGTATATTTTTAATCATTAAAGGATATTGAATTTTGTTGGATGCTTTTTCTGTTCATTTTGAGATAATCATGTAGTTTGTAGTTTTTGTTTTTTATTCTGTTAATGCAATATGTGACACCTTGATTTATTTTCCTATGTTGAAACATCCCTTCACCCCAGGGATAAATCCCACTTTGTGGAAGTGTCTGATCATTTTAAAGAGCTTTTGTATACAGTTTGCTAGCATTTTATTGAGGGTTTTTGTATATTTGTGCTTCAGGAAGTATTTCTCTGTGATTTTCTTGTGTTGTCTTTGTCTGGCCTTGAAATTGGCATGATGCTGCCTTCAAAATGAGTTTGGGGTAGCCCTCTTCATCTTTTTTTGAAAGAATATGTAATATTCTTCATAATATAGTGCCTTATGATGTTTTTATTTCTGTGTCATCTACTATAATGTCTTCACTTTTATTTCTGATTTTTGAGTATTCTTTCTTTTTTCTTAGTCTAGCTAAGGGTTTATTTATTTTGTTTATCTTTTAAAAACAACTCTTGGTTTTGTTGATGATTTTTCTGTACTCTTAGAAATAATATTTATTCAGCTTTATTTCAGCACTAATCTCTATTATTTCCTTCCTTCTGCTAACTTTGGATTGAGTTTGTTGTTTTTCTAGTTCCTTGAGTTGTAAAGTTAGTTTTTTAAATATCTTTCTTCTTTTTTAATATAGGCATTTATCACTATAAACTTCCCTCTTAGTGCTGATTTTGCTGCATCCCATAAGTTTTGCTAAGTTGAATTTTCATTTTCATTTATCTCAAGATATTCTTTTGATTTCTTGTTTTACCCCATGGTTATTCAATAGTGTGTTTTCCCCACATTTTTGTAAATTTTCCTTTTTTCTCTCTGTTAACTGATTTCTAGTCTCTTTCCATTGTGATCTGAGAAGATACCTGGTATGATTTCAGTTCTCTTAATTTTGTTAGGGCCTATTTTATGACTTAACATGTGATCTGTCCTAGAAAATATTCCATGTATGCTTGAGAAGAAGGTACATTCTGCCACTGTGGGACTGGGAAAATTCTGTATTTATCTATGAGGCCCATCTGGTTAATAGTGTCATTCAAGTTAGTTGCTTCCTTATTGATTTTCTGCATGGATATTGCATCCTTTATTGAAAGTGGGGCATTAAAATCTCCTGTTATTTTATTGCTGTCAATGTCTCACTTCAGATCTGTCAATATTTGTTTTATATATTTTGGTGCTCTGATATTTGGGTCCATACATATTTACAAAAGTTACATCTTCCTGTTGGATTAACCCTTTGTTCATTACATAATGACCTTTGTCTCTAATGACAATTTTTGATTTAAGTCTGTTTTATCTACTAGAAGTACAGTTACCCCTGCTCTCTTTTGGCTACCATTTGCATGGAATATCCTTTTCTATCCTTTCACTTTTAACCCATGTGTGTCTTTGTATCCAAAGTAAGTCTTATAGACAGTATGTCTCTGCATCTTTTTAAAATCCATTCAGCCACTCTATGCCTTTTCATTAGGGAGTTGAATTATTCATATTTAGAGTAATTATGGGTAGGTAAGGACTTACTGTTACCATTTTGTTACTTATCTTTTGTCTGTTTTGTAGCTATATTTTTCCTTTCTTACTTTTTTTGTTCTTGATTTTTTGTAATTTATCATATATTATTTGAAGCACTGACGCAGCTTCCTCCTAATTTATCTCTTCACCTCTATAATTGTTCTCCTTTAATCATATTGCAAATTAATCTAAGCCAATTGATCTAAGCCAGTTAGCCTCTCACATCATCAAGTACTTTTCAGTGAATATCACTAGTGACTAGAGGTAACCGTGGATTAAAGTCTTCATCTCCCACAATCTCCCTACCAGGTGGTATGTTCTAATGAAAACAGAACTTTGACCCAATTCTGCCAATCATGCGTGTTTTTTTTAGCAGTTAGACATAATCCCACAACCTGTCTTCATAAGCTCCATTAAGTCCCATGCGGGAAAGGTTCACTTGAAGCATGTACAGAAGATTTCCAGTAGTAGTAGTTTAACTAAATGCCTAGTCAGATTAGGCAACAGAATCAATCTTCCATTAACTAGCCTCATGTAGAACCTTGGGATTCCTAGACCATGCCACTACAGGGTCACCAATTTCTTAGGCCTCATTCATGTAAAATGAAACAGAAGTATTGATCCATATATCTAGAATACCATTTATTTTACCAATAGAAGACCCCTTTATGCTAATGAGAAAAACCCCCTATTTATGGCTTTAGGTAGATTTGTTGAAGCTTTCCAGTAGCTGCTTCTGGAGTGTGAACTTATAATTGAAATTGTTTAGATGTGAACTAAGTGCTGCTGCAGTGTGTTCCTTCTTGGGGATACTTTGGATATTAACTACCTTAGGGTATATATATATCTACATGTACATATATATGTATAGTTGTGCATGTATCTCACACTGCAGTATTTTAAAAATAAGTTGCATACCATATAACACAGTTACCCTCCACGTATGCATGTACACATTGTTCCCTGCATAAACCCTTTTCTTCCATGCTTCCCTATTGCCTACAAAATAAAGTTCAAACTCTTTCAACCGGAATACGTACTTTCCCAGACCTAGCCCTTATCACCTCCTTCTTAACATTTTATACTCTAGTTGAAAATTACCAATCTGCTCATAGTTTCCACTGATGATGTTATTATATAGCTATTTAGGCCCATGCTCTAACCCTGCCTAGGGCACCTTTCCCACCTTTCTTCCCCTGGCTCACTCTTACTCATCTTCTATGACTCAACTCAGACATCAGCTTTTACAAAAAGCCTTTCCTGTAAGCTATCAGAGTTAAGCTTGTTTATTTAACACTTGTATAGTGCTTACTTTGTGCCAGGAACTATTCTAAGCACATTTAATCCTCACAACAACTCTATGAATTAGGCTCTATTATTATACCACTTTATAGATGAGGAAGCTGAGGCACATAGAAATTTAACTTTCCCATGTTCATGTAATTTTAAGTGGCAAATATATACTTAAAACTGGGGCCATTGGACTTTGGAGTCTACATCCATATTTTCTTTCTGTTTGTTCTAGAGAAGGGAGTCTTGCCATATTGCCCAGGCTAGTCTCCAATTCATGGGCTCAAGAAGTAATCCTCCTGTTCACATCAGATCTGCTATTATTCTCCCTCTGCCACACCATTTTACAACCCAGATTGTCAGTCTGTGAACATCCCAGTCAGTTATTGGTCCACTTGTCAGCCTGTGAACATTCTTGGCAGTCATTGGTCCAGATTGTCAGCCTGCGAATATCCTAGCCAGTCATTGGTCCACTCATCAGCCTACGAAAATTCTCTGAAGTCATTGGTCCAGATTGCCAGCCTGTGAACATTCTCATCAGTCATTGGTCTGTTATTAGCCTGTGAACTACTTAAGAATAGCTCCCCCAACATTTTCTCTCTCTTTCCTCCTCGCTTTCATGGTCTCTCCTCCTGGCTTTCACTGTCTCTTGCGTGCCTCTCTCTCTTTTCCTCTCATTTTCTCTCTCTCACCCTGCAGGGAGACACTCTGCCTGTCTGCTTAATAAAATCTCTTGCGTGAGTTCCTTTATCTGGAGTGGTTTCTGGGTGCTTTCACCTCTCTCCTCAGACTCCTGATCTGTGTGTGTATAAATATATATATATATATATATATATATATATATATATATTTTAGTACCCAGAGGCACTTAACCACTGAAAAACATCCCTAGCCATTTTTTATATTTTTATTTAGAGACAGGGTCTCTCAGAGTTGCTTAGGCGCTAACTAAGTTCCTGAGGCTGAATTTGAACTTGGATCCTGTTGCCTCAGCTTCCTGAGCCACTGGGATTACAAGCATGTATCACCATGCCTAGCTCATATGTTCTTAATACATATGCTGTGCTGTTTTCCAAGGATCCTTCCTCTGTATTCTCAAAGCACCTTAGGCATGCTTCTATTTTAACATTCAGATTAATATTTTGAAAATATTTTTGTGTATGTGTATACTGCTGTACCATGTGGTTCTTAAAGCAATATAGTATAGGTTATAGAGGCAACATAATATAGTGGTTAAGATCATAGAATTTGAAATTGGATAGTCCTGGGGTTATGTCTTTTCTCTGCAGTGTGACCTTAGGCATATTACTTAAACTTTCTGTGACTTGTGGTTTTTTTTTTTTTTTTCATCTGTAAAGTGGTGCTAAGAATACCTCACTGGAAGGGATTAAATGGGATGATGTATCTAAAGCACCTGGCAGAATGAAAGAAATTCTTGGTAATGCTTAACAGTTACAACTAGTTATCATCTCTGCATCTTTAGCAACCAGTATGGTGCCTATGAAAGAGACTTTCAAAAACTATTGGTTGAACTGAACTATTATGGAAATATTTAGGATGACAAATATCTAAGTATATCTTAAAAATGAGTACATTTTAGTGAAATTAAGCAGGATGTGCTATTTTATTTTGATAGGGCACCTATATGAGTTGTACCCTTAGAGGTAGATAGTCCTATAAAGCTCCAGCCATGCAACTAACAAGCCTATCATTCTGGTTCTTACAACCATCAGTTTTAATACAAGCTTAGATGGGATAACTGGTTACTTTGATGTCAATCTTCTTATCCTAAGTCATCTCATCATCCTTCAAAATGAAAGAGAGCCCCACTGCCATTGTTTCCTTTTGTCAAAACAGGGGCTTCGGAACACCCCGGGGGCTATCTGTTCTTATCAGATTGCTGACCTTTCTGGTTCTGAAATTCCTATGCAAATTTCCTTCCTAGTATGGCCCAAGGCTTTGATTTTTTCTGAAAATTTCATTTGTCCAAAGTTCCTCAAAAGATTAGGCACAGAACCAGCATATGACCTGCCTATACCACTCCTCAGTATTTGTCCTAAAGACCTGAAGTCATAGTACTATAGTGATACATGCATGCCCGTGATTCTAGCAGCACAATTCACTTTAACCAAACTATGGAACCAGCCTAGGTGTCCATTGATGGATGACTTGATAAAGAAAATGTGGTATATATACACAATGGAGTTTTATTCAGCCATAAAGAACACAACTATGCCATTTGTAGGGAAATGGTTGGAACCAAAGAACATCATGTTAAGCAAAATAAGTCAAACTCAGAAGGTCAAGGGTCGTATGTTTCTCTCATATGTGGAAGCTATAGAATAAAAAGGAAAAGAAAGATGGGGGTGGATCTTATGAAAACTTAAAGGGAGATCAGTAGAGGAAAGAGCCAGTGGTAGGAGGCAGGGAGGGAAGGGGAAGTGCTGCTGAGTGATACTCAACAAATTGTATTTTGTGCATATATGCATATGTAACAACAAATTACATCATTATTTACAACTATAAAGCACCAATAAAATTTTGGAAAAAAAAATTTTGTCAAATATGTGAAAAATATAATTATCATACATGCCTATGTCACCTTTAGAGAGTGTTGTGATTAACAACTGCCACTTGCCACCGACCAGCGGGACAAACCACACATACTCTTCAGGAGTTCATGAAGCAGCTTCTGCTTTATTCCAATAACAGTCTCATGCATAAGCAATTGTAACCAGATATGTCCATCCAATCCTATTAAAGGTCAAGCGATCACGAGCTCAAGCATACATGTAAGATATATCTGTCCACACGCTAGGAGGCTGAACCAATTATCATACAGCCAATGGTAAACCTTCCTTTTTTTCTCAAGGCACATTCAGCACACCCTTTGGCTCTCTGCCAGTCGCCATCTTGGATGCATGTGGCATAACCCTGGGCCCCGGGTCTCGCCCGCCACAAACAACAGCAAAAAAGCCCATGGTATAAATTAAGTGCCTAACTTGTTATATCCAAGAGTAACAGAAAAGCTAGAATGTATATACATGTCCTTTCTAGAAAAATAATACAACTCTGTAGGATGCTAGGAGAATGGAAACTCCTAAGGCGGAATTTGTGGCTAACTCAGAGCTATGGAGAAGACTTTTTTGGGTTCAAATGACAAATCTTTCTACAATATCTAAACTTACTTCCTTTAAGAAATAGTCTAGTTACCACTGATAATCTCTTACCCAAGGAACTTGGAGGGCCTCAAGGTTGACCCTATTACCATCAGTGATTACTACTCAGAATTTTAGGTGGAGAAATAAAGTGGAAGAAATTGAACTGAACATGTACAAATCCCCATCATGACCTAAAATCCAGCAGTTTTATTAAACTTCTGGTAATTTATGTTGTCACTTTTCTTTTTTCCATAAAAACTAGAATATAATTCATCTCCCCCACATGCACTAAAAACAAATTCTATTAGTTGAAGATTCTGGATTCTCAGGTGCTAGGGGAATTTGATATGAGGGAAGGGTGAACATAGTTATGTGTTTGTTCAGGAAAGGCTGCCGGGAGAAGGTCTCCAGCCAGACTGTGGATTAGTAGGGGTTTCCATAATTGAGGAACAGGGGCTGAATGTGGACCAAAGAATACAGTGCATGTAATAAACCAAGGTTAATGCTTGTTTCTGGTTTATATGGTCATGGAAAGAACTGAGCTTGCCCTCTCTTTTTTTGTTCAAATGGTCAGAAACAAACCAAGAAGGGTCCAGAAACACAGGTTGAAAATGTTTACCTCTAGCCAAGAGTACTGACTAGGAGTGGGAGAAATGCTTTCTGATCCTGATTCTACCACTGACTTGTTCTATAGTGGTGGGCAGGTCTTTCCCACACCATTTCCTCATCAGTAGGAGTATTGTTCAGGCTACTACACAGACCTGATTGAAGGATTTGGTGAAAGCTTACAAATATCCATCAGATATGTTACTGAGATACTATTATTAAAATGTAGGTGCCTTGGGAAGAGAGACTACCTTTGACCTTGTTAGTTTTTTATATTATTGGATAATAATGCCAACCTTTCAGAGACCCCAGGAAGTGGGTGTCAAGTATAGGGAAGAGAAAAGATTTTTTTTTTTTAGCAAATGAAGTAACAAAAGCTCAGAGAGCTTTAATCCCTCCACATTTATTGAGCAGGGACCATGCCAAAGCTAGATGTTAATGACTTCACTGTTTTGCACCAAGACCCTGGAAACGTATTTGTATTTCTTTGGAAGTTCCTTTATGAATGACTCTATGGTGAATTCAAGGATATTGGAAAGCTACTGAGGGGAATATTTTGGAAGTTAACAGCTGATCTCAGATAAAAGTAGTTTAATTTCTCTGTGTGCCTTAATCCACATTGATCTCTGAGTGACTTGATAGCCCATTAAACTTCCAGTAGGTAAACCTTTCCATTTTACTGTAAAACTTCCTACTTCTACAGATACAGGATTCTAATAAAAATAAATTTATTTTGTGTACTTTGGTAAAACCTTGTAAATTTCCATTATGTTCTATGTGAATGAGATACCATTCCTTTGAGCCTGACTTGGAAGAGGGAAGTGGGAGTTGATAACCTGAAAAGAGAGGTAATATCATAGGCAAACAAGTAATAAATATTTCTGTGATGAAGTCTCCGGAGAGAGAAAACAAGTGAAAGTGAAGTGAACATGTCAAAGAAGCATAGTTGGTAGGATCACTGCTGAGGGAGTTCAGGTTTGTATAAGAGGGATTGTGTGCCTAGATAGTGGGAGAGAGTGTAAAGCAGGAAAGGAGGAAGGAAGAACTATAGGGGCAAGGGAGAGGGAGTGCATATCTGCAAGTGCAAGCATGCTGCTCTCTCACACTTAATAACTGTGTCGAAGCCCTCATGGTACTTGTACCTGGTCATCAAAAGCATACCAGTCCTCTTCCTAGTCTCTTTGTGAGTCACCAGCCTTCTCAGTTACTAGAGAAACTTAATGGAGAGGAAGAGAAAGATAAAAAGAAGCAAACACATTCCTCTCTAAGACATCTTAGCTATTCCTCCAAATATCCCGCCCTTTGGGAAGCAGGATTCTGAAGTCCCTGAAGATCTCTGGCCACTCCATTGAAACACTGCTACTGCTCTTCCCTCTACTTTTTTTGACTTCTTTAGCCAACACCCAACATGATTCTCATGAAAGGTTGCTGGGAAGCTTTCTAAAATTATATTTGACCAGTTTCTCCATGGTTTTCAAATTTTTTTAAAAATTTAAAAATTTTGTTTTAATTAGTTATACGTGACAGAATGCACTTCATTACATCATATATAATGGAGTATAATTTTTCATTTTTCAAAATTTAAAGGCTAAAAATTTAAACATCGAACAAGTTTAGATTTAAACAATCTAAAAAAGGAATTTAAATAAAACTTATGACTGTGTTAGAGGTCGCAGGCTCCTCTTGTAAACGATTGGGGATTTTAAAGTAACTGTTCTCTTTGACTAACTCAGAAAAATCTTCCTTTCTATATCTTCCTGAATCCAGCCCCATATTTGAGAGAATATTGAATATAGTTGTATGTAAAATTGGTACCTAAAGGCCATTCTCTTAGCAAGATCTCACCTTTTACATCTTTTTGAATGAAGGATCTGGTGGAATTTCAAATTTTTGTGTTAACATGTAACTTTAATAAGAGTTTGAAGATGGCTGTTTGTTAAATCTCACACTTGATCATTTTAAAAACAAAACACATTTGTTCTGGTGAAGGGAGAAATGCTGGAATTCATCCCCATCTTTACTTCCCATTTAGTGTGTTTTAAATAAAATTACACAGATTTTCTTAACAACTTTGATAGTGTACAATTATAACCTAATTACAACATTATACTAGAAGTATTATCAATGCTAAGTACTCTACAATTTAGAATGCATGAATAAATTCCCTAAAACTCTTAAGAGTATCCATTTTGGAGGTTCAAAGGTAAAAGGGACATTTCTTCTTATATGAAAGGTGGCATGTATTTGGGAGTAGAGTTTTGATAAGCATCTGAGAACTCCTAGCTGGTAGATTTAAAAAGCTCCTTGGAAATCTCATGGCAACTATGGGTACTATGCCCCTTCCACCTAGGGACCAAAAAATAGTATGTAGAGAATTACGTATTCATTAAGGTAACACATGATAGTAACATCCAGGCTGTCATTCTGGATGTCGACAGCCAGTCACTAGATGGGAGATTAAAAGTGGAGAATACATGTTGTCTTCCTAGATTGGCCTGTTATATGCATCTCTTCCGCCACCAATCTATTGATGAGGACTTGTCATAGGCCCCATCTAGATTCAAGAACTAAGAAACAGTAGTTCTTATCTGCAGTCACTTGGGAGCCACACTATATAGCATGATAAAAAGGCAGTATCTGGATATAGCTAAGCATCTTTGCCACGATTGTTATTTTGCCAGTTAAGTTACTGCCTCAGTTCTAAACCTATTCTTGTATATCATGCTTTGTGATATTGGTCATGAGACACTGCATGCCACATTTCTGATTTGTCTGATGGCTCTGTTAGGTTCTCCCAAAAGGGAGCATTAGAGGAAACTACAAAGCAGGGAGAGAGACTTTCTTCTGCCCATTTGCTGACTATGGGTTTCTTGTGTGCTTATGGTTCCTGTGAGCACCACCTTGCTTCTTCATTCTGAAAACAGCAATTCCTTCCTATAGCACCAGCTGATCCAATTTGTAGTTTTTCCTTACTTGGAAGAACTAGCCTCATGACCCTCCACTAAAATGCCAAGTCTGTCACCATTCCTCAGAAGTCCCAATTCCAACACCACAGGGAACCTCCTCCAAGTTCATGGATTTCAGCACCAGCTGGAGGGTAGTGCTACCTTTTCAGAGCTCCTGCCCCACCAGTTCAAACACTTAACAACCTCTTCCCTTTCCCCACCCCAGCTCAAGGGTGGTAGTGGCTTCCTGCAGTTTTTATCTTTGTGAAACCTTGGAACAGCATTGTCTAATAGAAATATAATTTGTATTACATGCTAATTTTTACTTTTTTAGTAGCCACATTAAACAAGTACAAAGGAACCAGAGGGCTGGGGCTGTAGCTCAGTGGCAGAGTGTTGCCTAGCATGTGAAGCACTGGGTTCCTTCCTTAGCACCACACAAGAATAAATAAAATAAATTTTAAAATGAACCTGAGAATTTAATAGCATTTTGTGTTTAACCCACAATCTGATAGGCTTTCATTTCAATATATAATCACTATAAAAATTATTAGATATTTCTACACTGTTATATAAAGTCTTTGAAATAAGGTGTGTATTTTACACTTACAGCATATCTCAAATTGGGTGATGAATTTTCACCAGAAATACTTGACTGTATTTAGATTTCATAAAATTTAGTTGAAAATGTAGATTCTCTTATTGAAGTTGTTCCAAACAGACTTAAAAATTTTTCCAGTAACTGAATACTAATCTTTAACTTTATATTTTGAAATACATACTTTAAGTTGAAAAACAGATGGGAGTCCATGTAACCGTCACCAGCTTCCCTCACTAATGGCACCTTCCATTACTATAGAGCATCATCAAACCAGAAAATTGGCACAACTACAGATCTTAATGTTATAGTTTGCATATCATTTTTGTATGTCTTTGTGATCAGATGACATTTTCTCAAATGTGTAGATTTATGCAACCACCACCACCAAAACCAACAGAGAACTATTCCATTGCTACAATGGAAGATCCTCATGGTGCCCTTTTATTTCCACTTCCTCCCATTTCTATACCTAATCTCTGGTAGCCACTTATATGTGCTTTGTCCCTATAATTTTATTTTGAGAATGTTATACAAATACAATCAGACTATGCAGCTCCCTCCTTTTTTGGCAGTGCTGAGGATGGAACCCAGGGCCACATGCATGGTAAGCAAGTGGAGAAGACATGTGGGCTTCTTAGATTGGCCTGTTACACACACCTCTCCCACTACCATTCCACTGACGAGGATTTGTCATAGGCCCCCATCTAGATTCATTTTCTCACTGAAGAAAAAAGACTTCATTCTTAAACATTTATTGTATCTTTCTTTGTTAGAAACAGAACAAATTTTCTCTCTGACAAACTTTTCCCAGGGGAACAAAATACATGCTTTGCCAAATTGGGGTATGCATCTTCCTTAAATATCAGTGTATGATGATCAGAATACAGTAGCAGGCTTTTACGTTTCATACATGCTATATCTAAGGAGATAGTTTTGGTATTTTCGCAGGTGGTTCATCTGAGTCAGTGCTGCTGTCAAAGATATCATCATCATCATCATCATCATCATCTTCAAAATCTTCATCATCTTCTAAAATAAAAAAGTTTGTTGTATAAATTTATGTTAGCTAGTTGAAAGATAGCTAAATATTACAATGAGATGATTTCACTTTAGGGATTAATAAAACCATGCATACTTTAGATTTAAAAGACTTCAGGAATTTAAATATTTAAAACCTTTTCTTTCTATTGCTTTCTTTTTTGGAAATATAATTCACTTACCATAAACTCTTAAAGTGGTTTTCTGTATATTCACTTGCTTATGCAACCAGTATCACTAATTCTGGAATACTTTCATTACCCTCCAGAAAAGTTCCATACTCATTAGCAGTCATTTACCATTCCTCTTTAGCCCTTGCAACTAGTAATCTACTTTCTCTATGGATTTGCCTATTCTGGACATTTTATATATATGGAATCATACAATATTTGGCCTTTGTATCTGACTCATTGTTTTCAAGATCCATTCCTATTGTAGCATGTATCAATACTTTATTCCTTTTTATTGCTAAGTAATATTCCATTGTGTGGGTATACCACATGTTGCTTATGCACTAATCAGTTGAGGGACACTTGCATTGTTTACATTTTTTAGCTATTATGAATAATGCTACCATGAACATTAGTGTACAAATTTTTAGGTAAACATGTTTTTCAGTTCTCTTGGGAGAATTAACAGTGGTGCTGCTGGTTCATATGGTCGCTTTATGTCAAGTTTTTAAGGAGCTGCCAAACTGTTCTAGGTGGGTGCATCATTTTACATTTCCACCAAGAAGGTACAAGGTTCCAAATTCTTCACATCCTACACAACACTTGTTATTGTTCTTTTAATTAGAGCCAGCATCCACATTATCAAGAGGGAAACAAGGTGGAAATAGTTTAAGCTCCTCTGCAGAATCGAGGTGCTAGCTCCAGTATCTCTCTAGTTCTTAGAAGTTTTTTGTTTGTTTGTTTCTAGCTCAGGGCAGTCAAAAATGCACCAACCTGTTTCTTTCTTTTTTTTTTCTTTTGGACATTTTTCCACGTTTTTATTGGTACATTATAGTTGTACATACTGATGGGATTTGTTGTTACATTTTTGTACATGAACACAACACACAATGTAACGATACAATTTGGCCATTATCAATCCCCAGCACTTCCTCATACCCCTTGGTTCCTTTCTTTTTTTATATTTAACTTTTTAAAAAATTTTTGTTCATTGTACACAAATGGAGTATAACTATCGTTTCTCTGGTTGTACACAAAATAGAGTCATAACATTTGTGTCTTCATACATGTACATGGGGTAATGATGTTTATCTCATTCTATTATCTTTCCTTCCCTCGCTTGGTCCCTTTTTTTAAATTATTTTTTAAATTTATCTTTTAATTTTTTACAGACTGCATTTTGATTCATTGTACACAAATGGGGTACATCATTTCATTTCCATGGTTGTACACGATGCAGATTCATACCACTTGTGTAATCATACATGTACATAGGGTGATGGTGTCTGTCTCATTCCACCATTTTTCATACCTGCCTCCCTCTCATTTCCTTCTACATATTCAACCTGTTTCTATGTTTTCACTTAAGAATTTTTTTTTAATTAAGAGAGTTAAAACTTATGGTTCTACTTTCAAAATAGCACCTACAAAACTGGGATATAGGCAGCATCCCTGGGGGTTAAGATACGTTAAACTGAAGTCTGTCCCAATCTTTGGAATCTGTCCTACTGTGATAGATTGTACTCTTAAACATGTTTGTAATTTCACACCTCGTAAAACTTCTTTTGTTTTGGAACAGTTACAGAGTGCCAAAGTCACACTTTTTGTAATTTTTTTTTTGGGGGGGGATTACTGGGAATTTAAACCAGGGGCATTTTATCATGGAGCTACATACCCAGCCCTTTTCATTTTTTTTGTGTGTATTTTGAGACAGGGTCCTGTTAACTTGCTTAGGTCCTGACTAAGTTGCCTTGAACTTGCTATCCTCCTGCCTCAGCCTCCCAAATTGCTAGTATTGTAGGCAATGCCACCACACCCAGCAGCTTTTTGTTTTTAATCTTTAATATTAGAGTGTGTCTGCCTGTGTTCCACAAGGGCAGGAACCGAGTCATATTCACTTCATTCTAGACTGTAGCCCACTGCTTAGCACGGAGTAGTAGGTGTCCTGCACAATTTTTGTGATATAAATGAAAAGTTGTGAAGACACTTAGGTGGAAACAGCCCAGATAAATAAATTTTTTTAGTACCAGGAATTGAACCCAGAGGCACTTAACCACTGAGTCACATCCCCAGCCCTTTTTTAATTTTTAATTTTGAGACGGGGTCTTGCCAAGTTGCTTAGGGTCTCGATAAGTTGCTGAGGTTGGCTTTTTTTTTTTTGTACAAGGAATTGAACCCAGTTGTGCGCAACCACTGAGCCACATTCCCAGCTCTTTTTACTTAAAGACAGGGTCTCCCTAAGTTGCTGAGACTGGCTTTTATTTTGTGTTCCTCCTGCCTCAGCCTCCCGAGTTGCTGGGATGGCAGGCGTGCATGCGCCATGGTGCCTGGCGGTAACGACAATTTTTAAATGCTATTCTTTTGTCTCCAAGTCTCACTTTCTGCCATTGTACCACTCACATGGGCTCCCCAAGTGTACATTCCCGGGGTGCCCCACCTCACCCTCCTCTGAGCTCACCGTCCAAAGCCTCTTGCACCACCTCGTCTACCGCGTCGTCCAATGCCTCATCCAATGCTTCGTCCAACGCCTCCTCCAGCGCCTCCTCCAGCGTCTCCTCTGGGGTCTCCGACATCGGGTCCTGCGCTTCCTGGTGAATTAGGGGGTCCAAGAATTCGGTTACTGCCTGTTTCATCTGGGCCATGTCAGACAACAGGTTTTGAACGGGATCATTGTCATCTAAGGTATCGCAGAATACCCGCAATTGCTTCTGCTGCCCATCAGGCCCAACGCAATTTCCAAACAGCTCCATGGCGACTGCTTCGCTTAAAGAATATACCACAAAGAAGCGCCTACCGGAAGCGGAAGTGGAAAGCCACGTGTTTCCCTTAAAGACACAGAGCTATTTTACGAAGTTCCATAAACCGTTTTTTTAAAAATCACAATTTGTATCATTTACATTCCCACCAACAATGTGAGACAGTTCCAGTTCATTGAGAACATTAGCAACATTTGTTCCATTCTTTATTAATTTAAGCCATTCTAGTTGGTGTGTGGTAGTATTATATCGTGGTCTTAATTTGCATTTACCTAATGACCAATCTTGTTGAATTTCTTTTCATATGCCTTTGTGCCCTCTGTATGTCTTCTCTGGGGATGTGCCTGTTTAAATTTTTTTGTCCATTTTACATTGATTGGGTTTATTTTCTTTTTTTTTATATATTTATATATATTTTTTAATTGTATACAAATGGGATACATGTTGTTTCTCTATTTGTACATAGAGTCAAGGCATCCCATTTGTGTAATCATACGTTTACATAGGGTATTTTCTTATAGGATGTTTAGAGTAACATATATTCTGAATACAAGTCTTTTATCAGGTATATGCTTTGCAAATATTTTCTCCCAGTCTATAAATTGTCTTTTCTTGACTTATCTTTTTTTAAAATTTTTTCTTTTATTTCCTTTTTAACTTTGTGTGTGTGTGTGTGTGTGTGTGTGTGTCTGTGTGTGTGGTGGGTGCTGGGAATGGAACCCAGGGGCTCATGCATGTCAGGCAAGAACTCTCCCACTGAGTCACATTCCCAGTCCATCCTTGTCTTATCTTTCAAACAGCAAACGTTTTTGTTTTCAAAGTTCAATTTAGCAATCTGTTTTAGTGGATTTTTCTTTTGGAGTTATTATCTAAGGAATCATTGCCTGACCCAAGATTGTAACATTTTTGCTCTTGAATATTCTTAAAGGACTTTTACAGTTTCACTTTTTAAAAGGTTGTGTTAGCTGTCCACATGTGCTCTTTTGTCAAAAGTGTTTTTCCTATTCTAGGTCATTTGCATTTCCATCTGAATTTTAGAATCAGTTTGTTGATTTCTTTATTTTTTTTCTTTTCTTTTTTTTTTTTTTTTTTTTTTTGGTACTGGGGATTGAACCCAGGGGTTCTCAAACACTGAGACACATCCCAAACCCTTTTTTATGTTTTATTTAGAGACAAGTTCTCCCAGAGTTGCCTGTGACCTCGCTAAGCTGCTGAGGGTGATGCTGGCTTTTACTTTTTTTTTTTTGTTCCAGGAATTGAACTGAATCCAGGTGTGGTCAACCACTGAGCAACATCCCCAGTCCTTTTTAGGGTCTCACTAAGTTCCTGAGGCTGGCTTTGAACCCCCCATCCTCCTGCTTCAGCCTCCTGAACCTCTGGTATTACAGGCGTGTGCCACCACACTCAGCCAGTTTGTCAATTTCTACAAAAAAAAAAAAATCCTGCTAAGAAATTGAAAGGGGATGTATCAAATCTCTGAATCAATTTGGGAAGACTTGTAATTTGAAAAATACTGAATTCATGAATAAGGTATGAAACTCTTTATGTTGATTTTCTTTAGTTTCTTTCAGCAATGGTTTATTTTTATCAGCATAAACTTCTTGTCTGATTTGTCCACAAGTATAGTATTTTAGATGATATTGTAAATTTTATTTAAAAATTTTATTTCAACTGCTCATTACTAGTTGTGGAGAAGTAAAATAGTTTTTACATATGAGTGATTTAGTCTGCAACTTTCTGTAATTTACCTTTTTTGATTGCAGCAGTTTTCTGCATATGAACAGTTTTTGCAAGTAAAGAGAATTGTACTTCACAATTTGGGTGCTTTTTTATCACCTCTTCTTGTCTAGTTACTCTGATAGTTTGTGTTTTACAAGAAATTAATTAGCCTATTTCATCTAAGTTCTCAAGTTTATTTACATAAATTTGTTCATAATGGCCCCTTATTCTCCTTTTAATATTTATAGAATATTTAGAGTTACCTTTTCTATCATTTTTCCCCAGAGGCATAGACAGTGTTTTTTTTTTTTAAGGAAAGCAGAGGAACATTCAAGAGAGAGTGTGAACTACAGAGAATGAGAAGTGGCAACCTGTTGGTGTAGAGTGTTAAATATTTACAAAGGTTGCTGTGGGCAGGACTAGAGGTGGACTCAGGGCGGAGTTAAGCAATTTTGCACCAGTTTTCCCTGTGCTTGCACATTGCCCTCCCATGCTACTTAGAAGTGAGGACATGGATCAAGGGCAAGGGCCAAGGTCTTGGACTGGGTAGCTCAGGAAGTGCAATGGCTCATGGGTCCTCTCTGCATTTTAGTGGTTCATGGGTGGTTTTTTGCATCTTGATTGTTCATGATCATTTTCTGCTTTTCAATGGTTCATGAGTGCTTCCTTTGAGATTCTGTATATTTTTCCCTTTTGTTTTACATCCCAAATTTCCTATTTCAGTCATTTCCCTCTCCCCCCAGACTTTGATCCCTTAATCTTAAGTGTTGGTGAGGGGTGAAGACCCATGTTCTATGGATGCTTCAGACTGGCAAGAGGCAATGACACTATGTAGTCACGGATCTAAAGTCTTATCCCAAGTGATCTAAAGGGGATAGAGGGACACTGGTCTCAGTTGTGCAGATGGATTGGAATTTTTGCTTTGCCTTCATCTTAACATGTAATTGTTATTATCTGGAAGATATGAATTTTATCACAAGTTTAAGAAGGCAAGAGTCAATAAGAGTAGGAGGTCCTACTAGTGGTAACAGCCAGGTGAAGATAGGCACATAAGTTTTAAAATTATTATGTTTGGTATACACATACCTTTATAGTAGCTCTAGGGACCATATATAAGAAGGTGAGGAATAAAGCATTAGGGTGGCTAAGAGAAAGCAGATCCCTAGTCAAGGAACTGGTTCCTGATGGAGTAGAGTAATTGCCATACCCAAAAAGAAAATTCCTACAAGAATGGAAAGGAACAAATTTCTTGGTGTATAGTACATAGGTGAACTTAGCTTAAATAGAGTTTTAATTTATTTTCAACAGGATTTGTAGATCTTCAGTGGCCACCAAGAGGCTTCATGGGAGAAGAAATATCTCCGAAGAAGTGTCTGAGGAGTTCTCAGAGAGAAGGGGGAACTTGACTCAGGTGCAGCACACAGAGGTTTACTTGGGAAAGCAGAGACATAATCAAAGAGAATGGGAGCTATCAAGAAGAAGCTGCCTCTCCTGCCTCTCTCAACCATTTTTTGTGATGCTGGGAATCATGCATGCCAGGCAGACGCTCTACCACTGAGCCATATCTTCAGCCCAGACTCTTGCATTATTTTTTTTTTTTTTGGTACCAGGGATTGAATTCAGGGGCCCTCGACCACTAAGCCACATCCCCAGCCCTATTTTGTATTTTATTTAGAGACAGGGTCTCATTGAGTTGCTGAGCACCTCACTTTTGCTGAGGCTGGCTTTGAACTTGTGATTCTCCTGCCTCAGCCTCCTGAGTTGCTGGGATTTGAGGGGTGTACCATGGTGCCAGGCTCTCATTCTTGACATTGATCATTTTTGTCTTCTCTCTTTCCTGATTCATGTAGCCAGACTTTTATAAATTTTTGTCATTATCTAAATGAACCAGCTTTGGGTTTTATTGAATTTCTCTATTGATTTTATGTTTTCTGCTTTATTGATTTCTGCTTCTTACTTTGGACTTAATTTTATCTACTTTTTCAATTTCTTAAGGTGAAAACTGATATCACCATTTTGAAACCTTTCTTCTTTTCTTACATATACATTTGATGCTATAAATTTTCCACTGAATACTGCTGTAGTGTTATATCACATTTAGATATACTGTGTTTTCATATTTATTCAGTTAAGAATGCTTTCCAATTCTTCTTTTGATATATTTCTTTGACCCATGTGTTAAAGTATGTCATTTAGCTTCCAAATAGTCAGGAATTTTTCATACGTATTTCCATTATTAAAATACAGTTTAATTCCATTCACATCAGAATACAAACTTTGTATGATTTGAATAAATATTTTCTCCTTCAGGTATTTTGGAGGTGTGTTATTAGGTACATAAACATGTTTGTTATGCCTTCTTGATGAATTGAACCCTGTATTATTATCATCCTAGATAGTATTAGTTGTTTTGAAGTTTACTTCTCTACTATTTGTATAGCCATCTGTCTTTTCCGTATTTGTTGTTAGCATTAGTTGACTAGGTCTATTACTTTGGTAATATATTACCAAAATCTTGGTGGCTTATAAAGACAGAAATTTATTATTTTCTTTTTAAAAAATGTGTTCTTTTAGTTATAACTAAAAAGCTATACATGACAGTAGAATCTATTTTAAAATATTTACCCAAGAATGGAATATATCTTATTCTAATTAGGATCCCAATCTTGTGAATGTACATGATGGTGAGATTCACTGTAGTGTATTCATATATATATATATAGGAAAGTTGTGTTGGATTCATTCCACTGTCTTTCCTATTCCTATCCCCGCTCTCTTCCCTTCATTCCCCTTTGTCTAATCTACTGAACTTCTATCACCCCTATTGGGGGTTAGCGTCCACATATCAGAGAAAATATTTAACCTTTTGCTTTTGGGGACAAAAGCTATACTCCTTCTTCAACTCTTATTAAAAATATATTCTTTGCCTCTTCTGGGCTCTGGTGTCTGTCAGCATTCTTTGGCTTATGGCTGCCTCTCTCTCAGCTTCATGTTCACATTACCTTCTTTGTGTGTCTGTATCTTAATTTTCTCCGTATTTATCTTATAAGGATACATGTGATTGCATTAGGGCCCACCTGGTTAAGTTCTGCCTCTCAAAATTCTTAATCACATCTTTTTCCATGTAGGGAAAAATTTACAGGTTCTGGGGATTAAAACATGAACATATCTTTGATACCTCCATTCAGTACGTCTGTAACATGGTATATTTTTTCAATCCTTTTATTTGTAACCAATCTGGGTATTTGTATTTAATATGTGTTTATCATTAACAGCATACACTGCATCTTGCTTTTTTAAATTATTTATTTATTTATTACAATGCTGGGGATTGAATTCAGGGCCTCAGGCATGCTAGGCAAGTTATCTGCCACTGAGCTTCATCCCCAGTCCAGGTCTTGCTTTTTTATACATAGTAACAGTCTGTTCCTTTGAACTGAGACATGTGATAAACAGGAAAATAGATTCCCAAAGAATCCACATTCCAATCTCATGAACTTATAAATGTTATCTTACATGGCAAAAAGGATATTACATATGTTACAAAGTTAAAGATTTTGAGATAGAAAGATTGTTCTGGAGTATCAGGCTGGTCAACATGTACAAAAAATCCTGTATAATAGGAAAGCAAGAGAGACAGTGTGAAAAGAAGGAAACATGATGACAGAACAGAGGTTTGAGTGAGATACTTTGAAGATGAAGGAAGGGACCATGATCCAAAGAATGCAAGTGACCTCTAGAAGCTGGAAAAGGCAAGGAAACAGATTCTCTAGAGCCTCTAAAGCCTGCTAACGCCTCAATTTTAACTAAGCGAGAGTGACATTAGATTTCTCACATACAGGACTGTAAATTAATAAATCTGTGTTGTTTCAAGTCACTAAGTTTATGGTAATTTATTGTAACATCAATAGGAAACTAATAGAAGGTGTTTAGACTATTCAGATTTAATACAATTATTGATATAGTTAGGTTTAATTCTTTCATCTTGCTATTTGATTTCTCTCTGTACCATTCATACTCTGTTATGGTTTTCTTCTTTTCCTCTTTAGGTTAATTGAAAATGTTTTAGTTTCCATTTTGTTTCTTTTTTCACATTCATTTTATTTCTTTTATTGGCTTTTAGTTATAATTACTTTTTGTTATTTTAGTGGTTGTCTTAGGGTTTTTAGTATAGATCTTCAGCTTATCATAGTCTACCATCAAATAATATTATATCACTACACAAATAATATAAAGTCTTTCCTGTCGAACTCCTCCATTTCTACTCTCCTGGCCCTTATGCTTTTCTTTCCACATATTTTACTTACACAAATGCTAGAAAGCACATACTACATTGTTACTCTTTTTGTTTAATTAGTCAATTATCTTTTAAGCAAATTTTTAAAATTAAAAATATGTATTTACCTGTTTGAATGGACTGACTGGGTAGTAGCTATAGCCAGGTAGACATGACTATAGGAGATAGATCACTGGGAGTGTGCCCCGGGAGGGTGCAACTTCCCTGTGCCTCTTCCATTCTCTTCTCTCTTCCCCCTTTTCTCTTCTCCCTCTCTCCTTCCTAGCTGCTAAGATGGGAGCAATTTCTTATACTATTATGTGCTGCCTCACCCTGGACCCAGAGTAATGAACTCAACTGACCATGAACTGCATCTCTAGAACCATGAGCCAAAATAAACTTTTCCTCATCTAAGTTGTTCTTCTCAGGTATTTTGGTCACAGCGATGACACAAAGGTGACACACCATCCAAATGGGTGTGAAGTAACACCTTTGTTATTGAAAGATATTTTTGTTGAGTATGATATTTTTTTCTTCTTTCTTTCAGGTCATTTGCAATACAGTTATAATAAGTGTTTTAATATTCTGATCTGCTAATTCTAACTTCTGTATCAGTTATAGATCCATTTCTATTTATTTATTTATTTAAGTACTGGGGATTGAATTCAGGGACACTCAAGCACTGAACCACAGTGGCTACTTTTGGTATTTTATTTAGAGACAGGGTCTCACTGAGTTGCTTAGAGCCTAGCTAAGTTGCTGAGGCTGGCTTTGAACTTGTGATCCACCTGCCTCAACCTCCTGGGCCACTGGAATTAAAGGTGTGTGCTGCCGTGCCCAACTTTTATTTTTAAATTACTTGGATAAAGGTTTATACTTTTCAATCTGGCTTTAATAATCTGTTAGGTTGAAGACTGGGGATGTGGCTCAGTGGTAGATTACTTGCCTAGAATGTACAAGGCTCTGGGTTCAATTTCCAGCATCTTAAATAAACAAATAAAATCTGTTAGGTTGGAACAGAGCAGTGTTTTTCCTGAGGATAATTATTCCCCACTACTGAGTCAAGACCCTTCTTAATAAGCTATCTAACTCACCATAAATTATGAGATTTTCCAATCAGCCTATGGGAACAGGCAGTATTCCAGGTTCCGATTCTTTAAATTGGTTTGCATGGTTCTTTTCCTGTCTCCTGGTTGTTTCTTCACATTTATGCACCTACCAGTACTCTGCCAAATACTCAATGGTGACTTATTGCAGCATTCTGCAGTACTCTTTTTCTGGATAGTTCTCTCCTTCTGGTGTTCTGTCTTGCACAGACTAGCTACTTTGAGCTGCCTGAACTCTCAACTCTATCTTCTCAACTCAGGAAGCCCTCCAGGCTCTATTCCTCTTTCCTGTGCTACAACCAAGAAACTCTCTTAAATCAATAAACTGGGAAAATCCTAGGGTTCACATCCCTTATTTCTCTTCTCTCAGTGATCACTGTTCTCGTTTGTCTTCCATGGCCTTGAAAACCCATTTCATGTGTTTTGTCTAATATGAAGTTGTTTCAGATAAATCTAGTCTATTATTCTATACTGGTCAGAAGTGAAAGTACCAAGTATCATTTTTAAATTTTTCAGTTTAAATGAAATAAAATGAAATAAAATTTAAAATTAAGTTCATCAGTTTTACTAGCCACATTTTAAGTACTCAAAGCCACATGTAGCTAGTGGTCATTATATTAGACAGAACAGCCTTATCTGTGCTGGGTAAAACATCATTTTACTCTTTAAGTTACTTATTTAGCAACTATATTCCTAGTTAATAATTATTTACATTAAAATTTCTTTGATCAAAAAACTCAGGTGGTTTCTTTCTCTGGATTAGAACCTAGTTGATACATATATTCTGGTAGTTTCACTATCAAGGAAACAAGGTGATTCCTCTTAGAATCCTAGTGATTTGAAGTCTGGGGTTGTGGCTCAGTGGTAGAGTGCTTGCCTGGCATGTGTGAGGCACCGGGTTCAGTCCTCAGCACCACATGAAAATAAATAAATAAAATAAAGGTATTATGTCCATCTACAACTAAAAAGATTTTAAAAAGAACCCTAGTTACTTGAGTTCAGCTGTCACATATTCTGACAACAAAATCTGGAAAGTAGGTGTTAGTCCCCTCATTTTTACATGGTGACATTCTGAGGACTAGAGAGATTAAGTAATTTGCTTGTATAGCTAGCAACATCTAGTCTTATAAACAAGAGAAATTTATTTTCACCCTTCTGGAGGCTAGGGATTCCAAGTTCAAGATGCTGGCAGACTTGGTGTTTGGTGAGGGCTAACTTCTGGGATGGCAGTCTTTCCATGATAATCTCACATGGCAGAAGGGGTGAGGATTCTCTCTGGTTCTCTTTGATAAAAGCATTAATGCAATTCATGTGGGCAGAGTTAATCTTTTCCCAAAGCCTCACCCCCTAATACCATCACCTTGGGGGTTAGGATTTCAACATAGGAATTTTGGGATGACAGAAACATCCAGATCACAGCAACCTCATTCTACAAAGTCTAGTTTAAAAACCACCAATGTAAAAATATTTTGGGAAGACTGGGGATATACCTCAGTGGTAAAACATGTGCTTAGCATGCACAAGGCCCTTCTAGGTTCAGTTTCCAGAACCATAAAAATGTGTGTGTATTATTTATTTTTAAAATTTATTTATTTTGAGGTAAAATCATTTATTAATTGGGCAAGCAGAATAGGAACCTAAAAAAACCCCTGCTGCTCTGTGTAATATTTAAGAATATTTATATTGCATAGTTAGTCAACCTTTAATTTCCATCCAAAAGAGAGGAAGCAAAAGCACATGAAATCCAAAAATCAATAGTACTGAGCACTATAGCATGGTGTTATGTTCTAGGGCAGCCCAACAGATTTATATTTCCCTCTGGGCTTCTGATTAGGCTAGTCCTTCTCAATGTCAGCATTGCTGACACTTAAGGCCTGATAACTCCTCTGTAGGGATCTGTCCTATGTATTGTGTAGATGTGTAGCTGCAGTAGCCCTGGCTTCTACCCATTATATGACGACCCCTTTCCCCAATTGTGATAACTGAAAATGTCTCCAGACATTGCCAAATGTCCTCTGGGAGGCAAAATTGCCCCCTAGTTGATAAAAATATGTGCCAGGCCAAATATACAAAAGTTTCTAATGTTGTAGTTGGAATATATAATGCAGGTGGCATTTAAATGGTGATGAATATAATTTATACCAAGGTAATAAAATACTGACAATATCAAGAGTTAAATTTTATAATATTTTCATGGTATTAAAGTCAATTTTGGCATCTTTCAGCTTTGTTCCATTCAGAAGTCAGTCTGTGGGCTGGGATGGGGTAATCAAATGTTGTCCTCTGCCAGTAATATCCCCTTTTTGACCATATCATGGTACCTAAAATATATCACTTTCTCTAGTTTCCTGTTAAAGGAACACACTAATCATCATAATTCATGACAAATTAATTGTGATTACTTTTGAAAAATTTTAAAATTGAGATAAAGTACATATTAAAATTTACCATCTTAACCATTCTTAAGTGTGTACTTCAGTGGCATTAACTACATTCATTACATGTAACCATCGCTATCATCACATCCAGAATTTTTTTTTCTTCTTGTAAAACTGAAATTATATACCCATTAAAAATTAACTCTCCATTTCCCCTACTCATGGAAATCACACGCAAATCATCATTTTACTTCTCTCCAATTCTTTGGAGGGGAAGTTCTGGACATTGAACCCAGGGTCTCACACATGATAAGCATGTACTTTACCATGGAACTACATACCCGGATCCTTTTCTTCATGATTTTGACTACTCTGTGTATCTCACATAAGTAGATTCAGACAGTATTTGACATTTGTGACTGGATTATCTCTCTTAGCATAATGTATTCAACATTTACCCATGTTGTAATGTATATCAGAATTCCCTTCTATTTTTAGGGGGGTTATCAGGGATTGAACTCAGGGGCACTCGACGACTGAGCCACATTCCCAGTCCTATTTTGTATTTTATTTAGAGACAGGGTCTCACTGAGTTGCTCAGTGCGTCACCATTGCTGAGGCTGGCTTTGAACTCAAAATTCTCCTGCCTCAGCCTCCCCAGCAGCTGGGATTACAGGCATGCATTACCATGCCCATCTTCCCTTTTTTAAAAATTATTTATTCATTTTTTATTTTTACAGACTGAATTTTGATTCATTGTACACAAATGGGGTACATCATTTTGTTTCTATGGTTTTGCACAATGTAGATCATACCTTTCATGTAATCATACATGTACATAGGGTAATGATGTCTGTAAATGGGCCAAGGAACTGGACAGACACTTTACAGAAGAAGACATACAGGCAATTAGTAAATATATGAAAAAGCGTTCACCATCTCTAGTAATTAGAGAAATGCAAATTAAAACAACACTAAGAATTCATCTTACTCCAACTAGAATGGCTATTATCAAGAACACAAGCAATAATAAGTGTTGACGTGGATGTGGGGAAAAAGGCACACTCATACATTGCTGGTGGAGTTGCAAATTGGTGCAGCCACTCTAGAAAGCAGTATGGAGATTCCTTAGAAAACTTGGAATGGACCCACCTCTTGACCTTCGTTTTTAAGGCTTAATATTCCATTGTGTATGTGTGTGTATATGTATGTGTGCACACATACCACATTTTGCTTATCTATTAATGCACTGACAGATTGATAAAACACTTGGGTTGCTTCCACATTTTAGCCAGTATGAATAATGCTTCTATGACCCTGGGAAAGCAAATATGTCTTCCTTTTAAGAAAAGAACTTCATTGCTTTCTCTTGGGTATATACCTAGAAGTGAAATTACTACATAACATGGTATTTCTACTTTTAATCCTTTGAGGAACCATCATACTGGTTTTTCATAGCAGCTGTACCATTCATACCAACAGTATAAAAGTGTTCCAATTTCTCTACATCCTACCAACAATTGTTATTTTGTTTGTTTCCTGATAATAGCCATCCTAATAGGTGTGAGATCTCATTTTAGTTTTTTTTTTGATTTTCATTTTTCTGATTAGTAATGTCAAACATATTTTCATGTGCTTTTTTGGTCATTTGTGTATTTTCTTTGGAGACAGGTCTATTCAAATACTTTGCCCATTTTTAATCAGGTTTTGTTCTTTTGCTGTTGAGTTTTAGTTCTATATGTATTCTGGATATTAACCTCTTATCAGGTATATTATTTATGAATATTTTCTCCCAATATATAGACTGTCTTTCACTCCATTGGTACTGCCATTTTATTTTATAATTTTTTTATTTTTATTTTTTTAATTTTTTCTTTTTTTTAATTAAACAAAATCATTTGACTTTATTTTTTGTTACAAACCCTTGTGTCAAGGGCTGACTTTCAATAAATTGCAGCGAGGGAGCTGCTCTGCTATGTACGAAACCCCGACCCAGAAGCAGGTCATCTACAAATGGTTTAGCGCCAGGTTCCCCACAAATGTGCATTGCGTAATTTTTTTTATTTTTAAGAAAGGATCTTGCTGTATTGCTCAGATCAGCTCCCAACCCTCAAATGCAGAGTTATAACATTGAAAGGAAACTTTTCAGAAAAGAGTGATCTTACCTTATGTCCCCAGGATGACTGATGATAGTGTTGGAGTGGGTGTGGTAGATCTGGGGAAGGACATTCTACATTTCTCACCATGTTCTATGTCTTAGCACAACGACGTGCATAGCATCAGAGTCTCTCAGGATTAAAAGGACTTTAGGGCATAAACCATAAAACCTCTTATTTTGTGGCTCCTTCAGCTCCCTATCATGGTTCTTTAAATATTTCATGCTGTTACCATCTAGGGATGCTGGGTTGGTTATCTCCACCAACAAAGAATTGAAGAACAGGATACAGAGATAGCAAGCAAGAAGTAGGTTTACTGCAAAGGCAACAGAGATACGGAGACAGACTTCTCCTAACAGAAAGGGCCCCAGAGCTGGGAATCAGGCGGGGGAGATTTGGCCTGTTCTTTTTCCGGTCCCTGGAATTTCCTCCTTTCCTTATCTCCTCCCCTGTCCATGAGCTCCTCACTGTTGTTGATTGCTTTCCCCTCTGTCCGTCCACGCATCTGTCTTAGTTTTTCTACTGGAGCCCCTCTGAGGAGCATGAGTATGGAATGTCTGTCTGATTGGGTCCCCCGCTTGTGTCCACAAGCACTGTCATCAAGCAGGAAGTTGACCTCATCCGAAGACCCTCTCCATGCTCCTTTGTTCTGGCCCTGCCCCCGACCTCCTCACTTGCCATCTTGCCCTGGCTGCCTAAGCCCTTCTACATCTCCCTCAATGTGACAAATGAATTAATAAATGGGAGGGGGACAAATAAAAAATTGTCTTTCCTACTATCTCTTTCTTACCCCTACTCTTTGAGCTCACTAGGCCTTCCTCTAGACAGATTTGTGCAGCAGGTCCAAGTTTGTCTATGATGTACTTTGCTTACCCGCTGTTTCTTTCTCCCAAATGTCTAGTATGTTCTCCTACCCAAGATCATTTCACTCTCAAATCCCAGAAAGGCCTGTTCTTCCCAAGTAGCATCTCATACCTGAGACCTCTCCAAATCCTCATTTAAGCTTCCTTGTCATATGACCTACTTCTTGTCCTCCATAACATTTCTATGGAGTTAAGATCAGGCCATGGGACTGCGGCTATAGCTCAGTGGTAGAGCACTTGCCTAGCATGTATGAGGCACTGGGTTCGGTCCTCAGTGCCACATAAAAATAAATAAATAAAATAAAAGTATTGTGTCCATCTACAACTAAAAAAATGAAAAAAAAATCAGGTCACTTAGGGGTTACAGAGAAGAGAACTTTTAAACTCTTGCCTCTGCACATAACTAGGGTACAGAACTTCCCCTCATTTCTCCTCATAGCCAAGTTCTTAGTCCCATCCATGTTGGACAACACTTACCCACTTCTCAAGACCCTTTCTTCTCTTTGAGGATGGTTTTGTGTGATCTCAGGGTTGTTTGGTTTTCATGGGCAGCTAAGCCATAAAAACACAAGGCAACCTGCTTTGTGGGTAGGCAGATCTCTTACCCCTCATGGTTCAAAGTTACTGCCCTTCAAACTGATACATTGAGAAAAGCAGAAGGCTCTGCTACAGCAGCCATCTCTCTCCCAGTGTAATTATTCTGTCCTCCCTGGTGAACAGGAAGTGACAGAAACAAACTACTTTGTTTCAATTTTGAAAAATTGGTATTAAGGATTTATTCATCATTTATCAAACAAATGGTCATTGTGTGCCTATCACATACAAGGCATATTTCCACAATGGTAGATTATGATAACAATTAACTCTTTAGTATATTGGTTTGCTTTCTGGCTATTTCATCAGGGAAACTGCTATAAATTGTTCAATAATACACACAAACAACACCCAAACATTCTTAACAATCAGGCATCTTTTAAACTACCATCAACAAATGTTTCCAGGTTTTACTGAAAAGCAAAAACAACTTGAGTACTTCGTATGACTATGAAATAATGTGATTGTTATCTTTTGAAATAAACATGATAGGGTATACCTGTCCAAAGATACCAGTTACCATTTAACCTAGCTACGTTGAGAGGCCATGTCTTGTTCTATTGGTGTAACCTTAATAACTTGTCTTTTGGTACTAAATTTAGACATTGCTTTCTTCCTTTGGCAAGCTGGCCCTTACCCCAAGGTTTGATGTACCTTTTGGGTTCCTGGAGCATCAGGAGCTTACATCTGTCAAAGCACTTGTCACACCTAATTGTCTCTCTCCCTCACCTGGCTGGTGCTCCATGAAAGTATGGAAGGTATCTGGTTTGATTTTTGTATCCCTGGAGCAAAGCACGTACAGGACTAGTTGCTCAGTAAATGTTTGTTGATTGAAACATTATCTCTGCGTTGCATTTTGGGATCATCTTCAATGATAACAAATCTTTATTATTTTAATAGAGAATGATATTTGGAAAATAATGTTGTTGAGAAACAAGTTGGGCAAATAAGATATTCATCAAGTTGATTATTACTGTCTTTATTTTAAAATGAGCTATCATTATGTTAATGACTTTTCTTCTGTGATTCACAAACTAGTCCTGAAAACATCTCCAAAGAAGGAATTATGAATGATCTTGAGCCATAGCAGCTTCCCAGGGCAATTGACAGACTACATGTTTTAAGAACTTTTTAAAATAACTTTATTTTATTTATTTATTTTATGCAGCGCTGAGAATCAAACCCAGTTCCTCTTAAGTGCTATGCAAGCCCTCTACCACTGAGCCACAACCCTAACCAAACAGACTACATTTTTAAGGCACAGTATGTATTTAGAGAAGAGTCCAAAAAACAAATAGTTGTCTTGAAAATTATCACACATATACTTTAGGCAGCAGAGCATACCTTTTAGAAATGAAGAGCATTACTTTGGAACTGGATTTCTTAGTTTCTAATCCTGGTTCTACAACTAACTTAGATGTATAGCCTTGGACAAGCTACTCAACCTGTAGGTACCTCAGTTTCCTCATCTGTAAATGTGTTTAAATAACACCTCCTTCTCAGGGTCATGAGAATTGAGTTAATCATGTAAAGTACTTAGGATATAGAGTCTATGATATTGTGAGTGCTCAGCAACTTATTATCATCATAATTATCTTTATCATTTTCCATGTCCAAGTCACTGTTTGATAATACTAAAGATAGAAAACTGTATGTCCCTATCCTAGGAAGTTCACATTCTAAAGGTAAACATAGACGTGTGATTTATAGTACACTTCATGGGTGCCCTTAGAAATGTCAGCTGTTGCTGAGTGTAATGGTTCGGGAGGCTGAGGCAGGAGGAATGTGAGTTCAAAGCCAGCCTCAGCAACTTAGCAAGGCCCTAAGCAACTGACAGAGTCCCTGTCTCAACTAAACAAAGGGCTGGGGATGTAGCTCAGTGGTTAAGTGCCCCTGGGTTCAATCCCTAGTACTACTACAACAACAACAACTAATAATAATAATAATAATAATAATAGATGAAAATAGAAGGAAAAAGAAAGAAATATCAACTCTTGTGGGAGAAACACCTAATATGGGGAGGGGTCCAGTAATGGTAGCATCTCAGTACAGTTCTATAAGCATTAAATGCTTTCCACTCAATTAATATAGTGTCCTGAGAATATGAATGTCAGTACAACCAGATGCTTGGTGTTCATGATAGTGTTGAGAACAGAAGGAGCTGAGACTAGAGATAACTTCCTTTTACTAAAATGCTTCCAAATTTTTAAACAAAAGATAGTATGTGGTGTTAATGCCTGTGAAAGAATTCAATGGTGTTTGCTTCACTGAATAGAAACAATTCTGGACAGAGAATTCAAGAACTCCAACATCAGTCTGTCTCTCCCTTATAAAATACAATTCCAGTTTCAAGAACTAAGATGTAACGCTGCTCTGATTCTCAAAGAAATGAATAATCTAGAAGGTCTTGTCATTTTACCAAGATAATTTGGAGATTTTCTCTGGATTAAAATGGAATAAAAAATGAAGCACAGTATTACTTAATGATATAATCTACATTTGGTAAGTGAAATTTTTCTTTCTTTACTTTGTCATTTCTTTTACTGTCAGAAAATATTCTTCAATTAAAATATTGGTCTTCTTTTTTAACCAGAATTTCCTTCTCTCAGAAGTAGTTATAAAGATGACAATTTATTTTGCAATTGGTTATTTTGTATGATTCATGAAGAAACACTTTAAAAATAACTTTGTAATAAAGACAGAAAACTGTTTCTTCACGATTATGAATCATCGTAATTATTTTTGAACATTTGGTAAATCCTATTTCTGTGAACTTTTAAGAAGAACTTTAAAACCCTTTCAGAGCTTGTTTTGATGCCCTCCTTTATGGATTCTGCAAAGGCTTCACTTTGTGAGGAAAATGGGCTTGAGGTAACGAATACAGTATTGAGACAATGCAGATATATGTGTGTATGTGTTTGTGTGTGTGTATGTGTGTGTGTGTGTGTGTGTGTGTGTATTCATTCTTCCACTTTCCTCATCTTTTCAGTTTATCTTTTGAGATGTTGAAAGAAGTGAAGGAATTATTTTGGGGGAATTAAAGAAACTCTGAAGAGAAACAGCATAGTTTCATCAGCCTTTCAAATGGCATGTTCTGTGCATCTAGGTCCAAGGGGCAGTCAGGAAGTGGGGTAGGTATTGAAGTCTTTGTCTTTCACAAGGGAGGAAGATAAGGTTACCATGCCAGTTGTAAATAAAAGACCTGCAATGGAGCCATAGATATATTTTCCTAAGAAAGGGAGAGAGAATATTGTAGTGATAACAGGGGCCATGTGCGTACACTTGGCATTTGTTCCAGGTTTACTTAGTTAAACCGAATTTTCTGCTTCAGGTTTATAATTACTATTTTGGGAATGGGGAAGATACCACTCTGACTTGTACAGAATGAGCACACAGCTGTCATCTTCATTTTCCCCAAAGGCTATTAACAGTTTGTCCTAAAGTGATGGCTTTTAGTCTGCTGCATGGATCATGAGCACAGCAATCATAAAGCGTACCAGTATTGTGAGGAAAATCTGCATTCTGAGCATGTATCTAATTACCACACTTTCTGGACATGAATAAGAATGCCTAGGGTTTCCAAACTCACCTAGAACTTCCTAAAGATTCTGAAAATGAAAATTTCACCAACTAAAACTAGTAATAAATCCTGTTGCACTTCCAGTGTCAAGATTGAAAAGAAAAAAATCCAAACATAGGCTTCAATGGCAATTTAAATTATGTTGTTCTTTCATAAGTTCCTGAGACATCCTGATTTTCTACCCTGGGAGCCTCTCGCTCACCTCCTGCCTCCCCTTAGGCCTCCTTGACCCAGGCGTTTTCACTCATGGTGCTACCTCAGGGCTGCTCAGGGAATTTCTCTGTTGAAATGCCCCCTAATTCTCTCCTCCCTGGGCAGTGTTCTCACTTCCCACTTACTGTCCCTTCTGTATGGCCTCTTGACCTTAAAAATGTTTGCACCCTCCCAGCAGCTTGGGAGGCTGAGACAGGAGGATCACAAATTCGAGGCCATTCTCAGCAATTTAGCAAGGCTCTAAGCAACTTAGGAAGGCCTGTCTCAAAATTAAAAAATTTAAAAAGGGCTGGGGGTGTAGTGCAGTGGTTAAGCTCCTCTGGGTTCAATATCAGGTACCAAAAAAATGTTCCCTCAAGGTCTTAATTCAATCTTTCTAAGGAAAGTAAGTTTTCCTATGAGGTTCCTGAAGCATCATTTGAAATTGTAAAATGTGATGCATTTGTAGTGGGGGGAACCACAGATTTCTTTGAATTCTCAAAAAGGACAGTATACCCAAAAAGTTAAGAAGTGGGCACTATAGACTACTGCAATGAAGTTGATATAGTTTTGTTTGAAGATTATTTGTATTTTAGCAGAGAAATCCCAGAAATAATGCCTTAACCAAAAGAGTACTGTAATAAAAGTAGTCTCTAATGGGGGTATATATTATTTGGAAGATAATTTGGGGGTACCATATTATATGGACAGCTACTTATTTTTCTGCTTTATTTAATAATGGTGACACAGGGATTTATGTCTTCAGTGTCACCTGTCTAGAGTGGACTTAGTGACATCCTAACAAATAGAATATGATCAAAGGGATGGGATGTCATTTCTGTTATTAGCTTACAAGATATTGTGGTTTCTCTTCTTCTGGTACTCTCACATGCTCACTCTGATGAAGTCTACTGCTATATTGTGTAAGGCTCTGTGGGGGGCTCACATGGCAAGAAATCAAGGGAAGCCTCTAGCTGCCACCTTGTAAGGAACAGATTCCTGACTCCAACAACCTACAAAGAACTGAATCTTGACAATGACCACATGAACTTGGAAGTAGATCCTCCTGAGAGTCTTCAGACAAGACTGCACCCCACTGAACACTTTGATTGTAGCACCGTGACAAACCCTGAGGCAGAAGAGTCATCTAAGCCATGTCTGGATTCCTGAAAATGCATGTTTTAAGCTTTCAAATGTTGGGGTAATTTCTTATCCTGTGATGCAACATAATTATTTCACCTCCTAAGAGGTAACCACTATCCTAGATGTGCTGTTTATTATTATCATATGTTTTTATGTAATGACATATATTTATGCATATATGTGCATATTTGCACACATTTACATGCTTGTGTAGTCTTACATGCATGTGTACATATAAAAATTTTAAGAATGTTATTATAATACTTTATCCTTTTGGAACTTGCTTTTCCTTAATTCATTTTCCCACAGCAGCTACTCACTCTTTGCCCTTCCTTGAGGTCTTCATTTCAGTGGTGGCTGTGAGTTCTGGTCTCTTTCTCAGCTCCCTACTGGATGTTCTGTTCAGTTTACTTGCAGTCATCCCAAGCCAGAGAATTAAGCCTAGTCCTACCTTAGATAAATCCCAGCTACTTAATCTAAACCAAAACCCAGGCATGGACTCTTCAACATTAAATGGGTCTCTACACATACCTGGGTCATCACTTTGACTTCTTTTGATAATGGTGCTTTCTAAATCAGTGTATATCTTAAAGTTTTTGTGGATGGTAAGTACCTGTGGGCCTTGTTAAAATGTGATTTTGGTTCAATAGGTTCATAAAGGGTCTGAGATTCTGCATTTTCTGCAATAATTTTGGGTATTGCTGAAACTGTTTTTCCCCAAAGGCATAGACAGAGGTTTATTTAGGAAAGTAGATATGTATTCAAAGGAGAATGGAGGCAATCAAGAAAGAGAGAGAGAGAGAGAGAGACCTTTGGGGTAAAGCAAGGAATACACATTCAAAGGAGAATGTGGGCCCATCTGTAGAGGGAGAGACAGCTATTCATTGGTGTGGGGTGTTAATCTGTATAGAGGAATGGTTGCTAGGGGGCTGGACTAGAGGTGGAGCCAGCAGAGTTAACACAATTTTGTATCAGTTTTACTTGCATTTGCACATTGCCTGGATGTTACTTTTTGTAGTCAAGGGCATGGGCTGGATTGCTAAGGAATTGCAACTGTTCATGGGCACTTCCTGTATTTCAATGATTTATGGGTATTTCATGCATTTCAGTGGCTCATGAGTGCTTCCTTTGAGACTCGTATATCTCTCCCTTTATTCCAAATCCCTATTTCACTTTTCAACCCTGGGACATAGATTCCATAATCTTTTTTTTTTTTTAATGTGAAACTTTCTTCCTTCCTTCCTTCCTTCCTTCCTTCCTTCCTTCCTTCCTTCCTTCCTTCCTTCCTTCCTTCCTTCCTTTCTTCTTTCTTTCTTTTGCCAGAGATTGAACTCAGGGGCACTCAACCACTGAGCCACATCCCCAGCCCTTTTTTGTATTTTATTTAGAGACAGGGTCTTACTGAGTTGCTTAGTGCCTCACCATTGCTGAAGCTGGCTTTGAACTCATGATCTTCCTCTGTCAGCCTCTTGAACCTCTGGGATCATAGGTGTGCACCAACCGCACCTGGCAGATCCCTTATTCTTAAGGGTTGATAAGGGGTGAAGATCTATCTTCTATGGCTACTTCAGGCTGGCAAGGAGCAATGATCCTGCGTAACCAGGGATATACAGTCTTTGCCTGTCTGATATAATGGGAACAGAGAAGAGACTGACCTCAGTTGTGGGATGGGTTGGAATTCTCACATTGCAATCAAAGTTGATGCCTTCAAGCCCCATGTTGGCGCCAAGAGATGTCACAGGAAAAGAGGTGTCTTTTGAAGGGTCCAATGAGTTCCTAGAGAGATGGGGAAACTTGGTCCAGGACCAGGATTCTTGACATATGTGATGGAAAAGAATTTTAGCATATACAAGTCAAAGGCATATACAGAGGTTTATTTAAGAAAGTAGATACATACTCAAGGGAGAATGGGGTCCATCTCAAGAGAGTAATGCCTTTTGGGGTAAAGCAATGAATACACATTGAAGGGAGAATGTAGCACATCTCGAGAGTGAAAGATGCTGTGGATATGTGGGCTATATGTTGAGTAACAAGGTTTTAGAAGCTAGACATCCATCTATCTCTTTACAAAACTTGGTTTAACTTGGCAATATATATTGGACAGCAATACAGGAACTTAAAATATGCTAACCCAATGATGGAATATGATAACTTTCCCAGAAGGTAATGTAGGCCCCAAAACATAGCAAAACAACAAACTCAAACACAAATAATATAAGAAAATATTTTATTCAGTGTTTTTAAATCTAAACTAAGCCAAAGGAAGAAAATAATATATTAGAGTAGAAATTAATGGACTAGATAATAGAAAAACAATAGAGAAATACAATGAAACCAAAAGCTGGTTCTTTGAAAAAATCGACAAAATTGTCAAACCTTTAGCTAGATAGACCAGGAAAAAAGACTCAGATTACTATAATCAGAACTGAAAGAGAGAATATTACTACTGACCTTACAGAAATGAATTATCAAGGAATACTGTGAACTATTGTATGCCAATAATAGATAAAATGGACAAATTCCTAGAAAGATGCAAACTACTAAAACTGATTCTAGAAGAAGACAAATATGAATAGATCTCTAACAATTGAAAAGATTGAACTAGTAAAGGTTGAATATACTTAATCCAAAAATCTGAAATCAAAAATGCTCTAAAATTCAAAATGTTTTGTCACTGACATGATGCAACAAGTGGAAAATTCTACATCGTTAAGCTTTATTTCATGTACAACGTTATTAAAAATATTATAAATTTCTTTCAGGCTATGTATATAAAGAATATATGGAACATAAATTTATTCAGGTTTAGACTTGTGTCCCATCCCCAAGATCCATCATTAGGTGTATGTGTTAGTCAGCCTTTAATCACTGTGACTGTAATACCTAAAAAGAACAACTTAAAGGAAGAAAAGTTTATTTTGGTCCGTTGTTTCAGAGGTCACAGTATTTGGATGACTGACTCCATTGCTCTGGGTCTGAGATGAGCAAGAACATCATGGCAGAGGGTGTTCTAGAGGAAAGCTGCTCAACTCGTGGCAGCTGAGAGGCAGAGCAAGAAAGAGGAGCCAGGGGGACAAGATATAATTTCCCAAGGGCATGCCCACAGTAATCTACTTCCTCCAGTCACATTCCACCTGCCTAGTTCCCACCCAGTTAGTCCATTCAAATTATTATTAGTCCATAAATGGATTAATCTACTAATTAGGTTATAGTTTTCATAATCTAATCACTTAACCTGTGAACATTTCTACATTGAACAGAGCTTTGGGAAGATACCTCATATCCAAACCATAACAGTATATGCAAATATTTCAAAGTCCAAAAAGAATCGAAATTCAAAACACTTCTGGTCCCAAACATTTCTGATAAATGATGTTCAATGTGTAATTTTTTATAACTTTATTTTGTTTATTTTTTATGTGGTGCTGAGGATTAAACCCAGTGCTTCACACATGCTAGGCAAACACTCAACCACTGAGCCACAACCCCAGCCCCAACATGTAATTTGCTAAAAATTGCCCACCAACAAACTCCTAGGCCCTGATGTTTCACCACTGAGTCATAACAAACATTTAAAGAACTAACACTAATTTTTTACAAACGTTCTCTAAATTAGAAAAGGATAGAACATTTCCCAATCCATTCTAGGAGGACAGTATTACCCTGATACCCAAACCAAATAAAGATATCACAAGAAAACTACTAATATTTCTTATGAATATAGGTGCAAAATCTAAAACAAAACACTAGAAAATGAATCCAACAACACAAAGAAAGAACTATGCATTTTAAAAAGCAGAATTTTTATCCCAGGAATATAGGTTGGATTAACATAGTCAAATCAATGAATATAATAAACCATAGCAAGTGAATTAAAAAACCAAATCACATGATCATCTTAATAGATGCACATAAAGCATTTGACAAAACCCCAAACCCTTTCATGATAAAAATACTCAACACACTAGGAATAGAAGGGAACTTCCTTACGTTCATGAAGGGTATCTATGAAAAACTCATAGCTAACCTCACACTTACGGATGAAAGAAGAGCTGCTTTTCCTTTAAGATTAAGAACAAGGATGTCAGTATCTCAACATTGTACTGTAGTTCTATACAGGGCAGTTAGGCAATAAAAAGAAATCAAAGCCACCTGAATTGGATAGGGAAAAAGTGAAACCATCTCCATTTGCAGATGATATGAATTTGTATATAGAAAACCCTAAGGAATCCACAAAAAATCATAGCTAATAAACAAGTTCATCAAGATTGCAAGGATATAAGACTGATTTACAAAAATCAATTGTATATCTATAAACTTACATTGAATAATCCAAAATGAGATTAAAAAACAATTCCATATACAATATCATCAAAAAGACCAAAATATTTAGGAATAAATTTAGGAAAGTGTGTGAAAAATTAATATTTTGAAAACTGCTAGAAACTATTGGAAGAAAATTAAAAGGTCCAAATAAATGAAAATGTATGTTGTACCCTGTGCTCATGGGTGGGAAGACTCCACAGAGATCCAAAGTGATCTATGGATTCAATACAATGCCTTTAAAAATTCTAGCTAGGTTTCCTTTAGAAATGACAAGGTGATTCTAAAATTCCTATGGAATTGCAAATGACACAGAATAGTTTAAACAATCTTAAAAAAGAACAAAATCAGGAGGCCTCACACTTCCTGATTTCAAATTTTACTAACAAGAATTGGTGCTGGCATAAAGATAGGCATATACATCAATGAAATAGAATTGGCAATCCAGAAATAAAACCATATGCCTATGGTCAACTGGGTCAACTGATTTTTGACAAGGCTACTAGGACCATTCAATGAGGAAAAAAACAAATAGTGCTGGGATAACATTATAGCCACATGTAAAAGAATGAAGTTGGATCATGCCTCACACAATATGCAACAATTAAGTCAAATGGATCAAAAACCTAAACACAATAGCTCAAACTATGAAATTCTTACAAAAAGGTAAGGGTGCTGGGTGCAGTGGCACATGCCTGCAATCCTAGTGACTTGGGAGACTGAGTCAGGAGGATTTAAATTTGAGGCCAGCCTTGGTAATTTAGTGAGATCCTGTCTGAAAATTAAAAAATAAATAAATAAAAAGATTGGAGATGCAGCTCAGTGGTAGTGCGCCCCTGGGTTCCATCTCCAGTACTGGGGAAAAAACCTGGGATAATGTTCATGCCCTCAGATTTGGAAAATGATCATTATGAATGCCACAAAAAGGATAAAAACATAAGAAAAGCAAATAAATTGAATCTCCTCAAAATTTTCAAAAACTTGTGTTTCAAAGGATGCTATCATGAAAGTGAAAAGAACTCACAGAATGGAAGAAAATATTTGCATATCATTAATATAAGGGAGTATTACCTACACTATGTAAAGAATGTTTAAAACTCAATAATAAAAAGACATATAATCCAATTTAAAATGGGGAAAGGATCTGAATAGACATTCCTTAGGGAAAATATGCAAATGGAAAATAAGCATGTGAAAAGTTGCTCAACATCACAAGGGGGTGCAACTCAAAACTGCAATGAGATATACCTTCATACCCACTATGACTATAATTATTCACTTATTATTAATTTTTTATTTTTTTCTAATTAGTTGTACATGACAGTAGAATGCACTTATACATTTTGATAGATCATACATAAATGGAGTATAATTTCTCTTTTTTCTGATTGTACATACTGTAGAATCACATAGGTCATGACTATAATTAAAAAGTCAGATAACGAGTATGGGCAAGGATGTGAAGAAATTGGAACTCTGTACACTGCTGGTGGAAATGTCAAATGATGCAACTAATTTTGAAAACAGTCTGGCAATTTCTGAAAAGGTAAAACATAAAGTTCTCACATGACCCAGCAACCTAGAAATTCCCCTCCTAGGTATATACCAAGAGTAAGGAAAATATATGTCCACACAAAAATTACAGATGAGTGTTTACAGCAGCATTTTGGTTATTAATAATAACCACAAGGTGGAAGCAACCAAATGTCCATCAACTGATGAATGTATAAACAAAATGTGGTATATTCATGCAGAAAAGGCGCTGCCCATATTATTTGGTTAAAAAAAGGGCTGGGGAGATAGCTCAGTTAGTAGAGTGCTTGCCTTGCAAACACAAGGCCCTGGATTCAATCCCCAGCACCACAAAAAAGAAAAAGAAAAAAGAAAAAGAAAACGAGTACTGATAAACATTGCAATATAGCTGAACCTCAAAAACATTATATTGAGTGAAAGAAGTCAGTTACAAAGACCACATTTTCTATTATTCCATTTATTTGAAATGCCCAGAACAAGCAAATCTGCAGGGACAGAAAGAAGACAAATAGATGCTGACAGGTGGTGAAATGGGAAATAGAGAGGTGATAGCTAAAGAGCAGGGGATTTCCTTTTGAGGTGATAAAAATGTTCTAAAATTTGTGATTTTCCATATCTAAAATCATTTAATTGTACACTTAAATGGGTGAATTGTATGGCATGTGAATTATAGCCGAATAAAACTATTTAAAAATAAGCTGGATCTTTTATAGGGCTCACCTTATTTGAGCCTCATCTCTCTGGTGTCACTGTCTTTTTTGCATGTTGTCAAGTGTCCTGAAGACTCTTGCTTCACATTGTCTTTATTATATTTATTTTTTTCAGGCAGAAGAATAGATACAAGCCTTGTTCCTCTATCTTAGCCAGAAGTGGGGAAACTAAGGCCAGAAGCAAATGACCAGCTTGCCAAAGTTCTCACTAGTCAGTGGCAGAGTCAGTACTGTCACCAAAATTTCTTGATTTCTAATCTGACATCAAAACATGATGGCTTCTTTTCTGTTCAGCTTCTGGGGCAACTTGATAGCAGAAGGATAATTAAGTGGGTTTAAACAAAATAAGTGTCTTTGACTTGAGAATCCCTGAAATGCCTTCCTCTCAACCAGCAAGAATTTTCTGTGCACCCATATGCCATGCCTTTTGGGGAGTCATTTCTGGGAATAGAGAAGGTGCTACCATTTCTTGCAATAAGGGGCTCACCATGTATTGGGGAGGAAACACTACAGGTGAAATATCTCCCTGACTCAAACAGCTCAAGCATGTTTACCTTCTATGACTCACTCAGCCATGTAGCCAAGAGATCCAGGAGGTTTTCTCAGGAAAGGTTTCCCAGAGGAGGAGGTAGTGAGGCTTTGAAATATAAGCAGCATCCCTGGACTGGGTAGGACAGTAAAGGCAGGACATGGTCTCCACAGGCCTGTGTTGCAATGCATACAAGTCCTCATAAAGCCCTTAGCTGTAGGGGAAGGAAAGGGATCTTATCCTGGCCAGAAAGCATAGCTAGAGAATTTGATGGAAGTCCTGTGGCAAAGAAAATGACTAATAGAGCACCTCCTTTGCCTACTGCAAAATCAAAACCTCCCAGGTAGACAGTTGCATAGGAAAATAAGGGTGTTCACTGGTCAATAAGTGCTGGGTTGTCCACTTGAAGGTGCAGGACAAACACTTCAAACCTTAGTCATTCAGTGAGTATACATTGAGCACCTACTATATTCCTGGAATTTTGCTAAAAGAAGCAGACTCATGGGTGCTTAAGACTCTTAACTTGCCCTTATTCACAGTCTCAGTGAGAGGACAGACACTTGAATGATGATGACAGATTTCCTTAGGGAAAGGTGCTCTCGTTTCCTACCCCACTCCTGTCAATCAACACAAGTGGCCAAGTATATTTCCTTTGCAGAGCCATCATCAGGGTCAGCATGGGACGGAGAAAGGGCCCAAGGTTACACAACCTGAAGGCACTCTCCTTCACAGTCTGGCTCAAAACTCGAGGCCTCTGGGCAACTTTCTTTTCTGCATCTGCTCCCCTCCCCCAGGCTAACCTGAATTCGTAATATGTATGGCCATGGTTTAACTTCTTTAGAAAAGTACAGCCCAAGCCAGGAGTGGTGGTGTATGCCTATAAGCCCAGCAGCTCTGGGGGCTGAGGCAGAAGGGTCACAAAGGGTCACAAGGCCCTGAGCAACTCTGCAAGACCCTGTCTGAAAATAAAAAATAAAAAGCATTGGGGATGTAGCTCAGTGGTTAAGTGTCCCCGGGTTCAATACCTACCACCCAAAAGAAAAGAAAAAAGAAAGAAAGCACAGCCCTTTTAGGGGGAAAGTCCAGACTTCCTTTAGTTTGGAACACTCATAGCTCCTATCCTGGAGTTCTGAATAAGGAAGGTGTTTGAAAAATGTTCATGGAATGAATCAAGGGACTCTAGAGTCACTGTCACAATTAGTGCCATTTCTTTTCTACCTGTCCAGTGCCTGTCTTCCAAGGGCCTTGGATCACCCTTCCTTTCTTCATTTGGATTCTTGCAATAGTCTTCTATGAGGTTTCTGCCATTATCACCAGGTGTTATTCTGCTCTGATGCTGGGGACAATGAGAGATTTTACCTCTCAAGTGAGACTCTGCCCACATATAAGTCAGAGAGTGACATGGCCCATTACTGGCCTCCTAGTCACCATGCTACAGCCAGAGTGTGCTATGCGTACTCACCAAAGAGAAGCACCTGTGCAGGAGTGCCATTGCACTACAGGAGGGGTAAAGAAATCATGGCCCTTAAGCCCAGCACCTCCTGTTGCTCGTGGAAGCAATAGGAGGTCACCATCAGAAGTACTGGTCTCTCTTGGAAGTTGACCTTGGCTCCCATGTCTTAAGGAGGTCACCACATGGGCTATGTGACCTACAGTCTAGGCCCTGGGAGTAGAGTTGCATGTCAGAGCTCCATCCTTCCTGTTGAGCAGGAACTGCAGCCCTACCGGGACCTGGTCCTAGGTAAGTTTACATCATCAAAGGCCCCTTTTTACTCTCAGACTTGCCATGCTGTGAAAGAATCACACTGCCATTATCACCCTGTGCCTGTGCAGGGCCTAACCATCCACAGACAATGCCCCCTCTCCTTGATGCTTCAGGATAGGCACAGTAGAACATTTTATAGACTGTGGTTTCATAGCCTTGTTTATTTTTTCTCTTTCTGCTGGCTTTATAACAGTGAATTTTACATATATATATATGTATATTGCATATATCTTAGCAGTACAAATGTCTCAGGTAAAAAGAACCATGTATCTTGGTTGACAATTTTGAGTTTAATAACACCATGCTTAGTAATTACAGGGCAGAGACATACTCCCTGGTGAGCAGACAGTAGGGTTTCAGGGAAGATCCCTACAACTACAAGGGTATTGTGGGACCAGAAACCCAATTTACTGAACAGACTAATGAGAGAGTGGTCATTTAGTTTGAAGTTACACTTATTTTAGAAGACACTCATAACGTTATTGAATTTGCATCTGTTCTGTTCCCCTGGGTTTTCAGACAAGAATTTATAAAAAATAAAGTGACTATTTGTATATGACAGATACTTTTTGGTCAAGGCTAGGATTTGGGCTTCCTGTTTTTGTGCCTCAAGCTGTTTATTTGAGCCTCATTGGGACGGAAGGGTTTGCTTATCTCATTAAACTCTTAAGCAGAATGGAAAGTAAAAGAATTACTTGAAGGTCAAGGATTAGAAGCCACAGTATATGGATGACCAATGAAAAACTCAGATAAAGTACCTCTGGAATGCTTATCTGCTGCGTAGCAGTCACTAGGGAAACAACTTAAAGGGGATTTACACATACAGATCTAGAAACTTGTCTAACAGCATGTTCTCATGTAGTGATCAGGGGATGCCAAAGTGGAAAGCCAGAGTTCGGATTGGATCCTTTCCAGCCATGGGACCATATATAAATCACTTAGCCTTCCTCAACTTCAATTGCTCAGCTTGAGTGAAATGATGGCAATACCTGAGTTATTCGCAAACTCAGGTCATTCATTCAGTCTCCATATCTGCTCCACTTTATCCTAAATGTCTCTTGAATCCTGTGATTCCCCTATCCTCATGGTTCTTTTCTTAGCTGCATCCCCTTTGTTCTTCCCTGCACACTGCAGTCAAAGAGGTCCTTCTAAAAGGCAAACTCAGTCACATCACTCATCTGCTCCAAACCCTTCAATAGTTCCCTATTGTTCTCAGGATAAAAATTTCAACTCCTTTACCCTGGGCTTAAAGACTGTTTATGGTCCCACACTGCAGGCCTCTCCAGGCTCAGCCCATGCCACTCCTCCCTCTTGAATTTTAGCTTCCAGTCGTAGTAAACTAATAGCTGTTCCCCAACAAGCCAGCCTCTCTTGCCTCTGGCCTTTGAACGAGCTTCTGGCTTTACCTAAAACACTCAGACCCTTCCAGCTTCCCCTTTCCTTCCATTAACCCAGTAATCCTGTGGAATCCTATGTCTTTACTACCTACCCAGGAGGGACTACTCCAATCTGAACTGCTCTTCCTCTGTGCCACTCTCCTCCCACAGAATCCCATACTCCTGTCCTTTTAGCACTTACCAGCCTGATTAAAACTGTCCTTTTCCTTGTTGATTTCTCCCACTCAGTTCTGCAGGACTGTGTCTTACTCATCTTTATGTCCCCAGAGGAGCCTGTTGAATGAATGACGAATGTTTAAATGCTTTGTAAACTGCAACTTGCTACACAAGTGTTAAGGGTTATGTAATATTATTGTGCTCAGATTGGTTTCTTAGTATGGTTGGCCTACTCACCCATTTGATAATAGCTAATATCACATTTCAGTTACGTCATTCTGGTTCCTTCTTAAGCTGATACTAAATAAAGGCTACCACTTATTGAGCACTTAATTGGGCTAGGCTCTGAGATAAGATTTTACATGATGATCTCATTATTCATCATTGCAATCTTATAAGCTAGGTCCTAGCATAAACAATCATCTCAATTTTTCAGACAAAAAGACTAAGGCAGGCTCAAGGTTAAATGGTGAAGGGAGGGAAGGGGTATGGGGAAAGGAAGGATAGTAGAGTGAAACAGACATTATTACTTCATGTACATGTATGACTGCATGACCGATGTGATCCTACAATATGTATAATCAGAAAAATGAGAAATTACACTCTATGCATGATCTATAAAAATGTAGAAATGCATTCTACTGTCATGCACAACTAATTAGAACAAATAAAATTTAAAAATTTAAAAAAGAAGGTTAAGTGACTTGCCCACTGTCACATAGCCAGATTTTGAAAGCAGGTATTTTGAGTTCAAAACCTAAACCCTGCTAAAGTCTCCAGACAAGGAAAATTTCAACAGAGTAAAAGGCAACCCACAGAATGGGAGAAAATATTTGCCAATTACATACCTGATAGGTAATTGATAAATAGAATATATAAAGAACTCCTAAAAATCAACAATTTTCTTTCAAAGAAAACACATTTCATAAATGAGCACAGGATTTGAATAGGTATATCTCAAAAGAAGATGTACACATGATCAAAAAGTATATGAAAACATGTTCAACATCACTGATCATTAGGAAAATGCAAATCAAAACCAGAATAAAATACCGCTTCACACTGATTAGGATGGCTACTGATATGGTCTGGATCTGGAAGGTCTCCCAAAGTCTCATGTATTCCGAGGTGGGTCCCTTGGGAAGTGATTAGATCATGGGGCCTCCACTGATGACTGAATGGACTACTGGGAGGTGAGACCTACATGGAGGAAGTAGGTCACTGGGGTGAGTACTAGAAGGGTATTTCTTGTACCTGCTCCCTGTTCTCCCTGGCTTCCTGCCTCAACTTGGGCCCAGAGTAATGGAACAGACTGATCATGCACTAAATCCTCTAAAACTGTGAGCCAAAATAAATCTTTCCTTTTCTAGATGTTCTTGTCAGGTATTTTGTTTGATTATGGTGACAAAAAGCTAACACGGCTAATATTTTTTCAAAAGACAGAAATAACAAGGGTTGGCAAGGATTTGGAGAAAATGGAATCTTCGCATATTGCCGGTAGGAATATAAAATGGTACAGTTGCTGTGGAAAGCAGTATGGAGGTTCCTTAAGAAAGTAGAAGTACCACATGATTCAGCAATTCTATTTCTGGGTATAGACCCTCTAAGAATTGAAAGCAGGGTTTCCAAGAGACATTTGTATCTCCATGTTTATGGAAGTACTATTCATAATTCAAAAGTCACTGCAACTTAAGTGTCCTTTAGTGGATAAATGGATAAACAAAGGTTGCATTACATAAAATGGAATCTTGTTTGACCATTAAAGGTATGAAAATTCATGGATGAACCTTGAGGGCATTATGCTAAATGAAATAAGCCATTCTCAAAAAGACAAATATCATGTGAATCCACTTATTTGAGCTACCTAGAACAGTTCAAGTGATACACACAGAAAGTAGAGTGGTAGTTGACAGGAACTTGGGGAAAGGGCCAATGGAGCACAGTGTTGAATGTGTATGTATAGAATTTTGACTTCGCAAAATTAAAAAAGTGCTGGAGATGGATCGTTGCACGATGTGGATGTACTTAATGCCTTTGAACCTTGTATTTGAGTGTTTACAATGGGAAATTTTGTGTTATGTATATTTTGACACAATTTTAAACACTAAGCCCTGATTCTAACCATCTCTCAGTCCTAAGTCTTCAGAAAATTCACTCCTGATAAATGTTTGTGCATTTCATTTCTTTTTCCTCTTGAGACCATAATGCTCTCTGCCAGGGTCTCTAGAGCTTCCACATTGGTCAGTGTTTCTGAAGAGGGCAGAGCCCTGCCTCAGGCCTCTAGCTCAGTCTCTTCCTGACACAAAAATGCATATTCTGAGGGCAGCTAGCACAAATTTTACTCATAACCATTGGCAGATGGCTGTGGATCCCTTCTGTTCCTAGGAATCACATTGGGACTAACTGCACTATGCATTTTCCATTACTGGTAGCTAATCCTAAAAATGATGCTGGGCTTTGTTATTAATAGGTGAGGGGCTGGGGAGATAACTCAGTCAGTAGAGTGCTTGCCTTGTAAGCACAAGGCCCTGGGTTCGATCCTCAGCACCCAAAAAAATAAAAATAGGTGAAGAACAGACATTGAGAGAAGTGACTTGGACTAAATCACACCACAAAGTTAGAACTCCAAGCTCCAAGGGACTAACCTCGCCTTGGGCTCTGTCCTACACACCTGGCAGTTCCACAGACTTGCTCCTTTTGTACTTTGGGCAACAGACTCCCTGGCTAACCAAGCGGGTCAGACTTGTCTTGCAGAGAAATGAAGCAAATATTCTTTGGGAGGATATTTTGTGATCTTTCTGTTTCTACTGGTTGGTAGGAGGCCAGAGTGTCCTCTACTTGTTGAGTGACCTTGGGCACATTTTTGAAAGTCTCTGAACTCTCAGTGTTCTTTTCAGCAAAATTTTGAGAAGAATTACTGATGTCCCTCCCCCAGAGAAACTGAGGATGAGATAGGAAGAGATGGATCAGTGTGGAGTACTCTAATCTACCCTGCATCATTCTTTATACAGGTGAACACCAAGCCTAACTGAGCACCACAATCATGTGAGGAGCCTTTAACAGTACAAATTCTGGGACTGAGTTGTAGCTCACTGGTACAGTACTTGCCTATCATGTGCAAGGCCCTGGGTTTGATTGCAAACACTGAGAAAGAATTCTAGGGCTAAGAACTAGCCTACTTTCTTGAAATTCTCCTCCTTTCTCCAAGCCACCTAGAACCCAATGTGTTGGGAAAACCCCCCTTGAATTGAGCAGCAGCTACATAAATCCCCTCTCAAGTAATTTAAAGGCACCTTCTCTATAAGCTGGGAAGCATAGCAGACTGTCTCCTTTGAGCACTTGCATGGACACGCTATTCCTTCAATTTTGTCATTTATCACATAATGCCTGTTATTTTTATCTAAGTGCTTCAAATCTTTGCCTCTTCTTTTCTCAGTGATTACTGGAGGATAAGGACTGTGTCATATCTTTCTATTATTGCTCCACAAATGCCAGCTTCATTAACACACAGTGTCTGTTCAATCAACATTTGTTGTATTGATGGAAATCTTGTAGGTACAATATCTAAAATAATTTCTTACTTATTTGAAGGGATGTTCTGTGTGCTTTGGAAGCTTTCTGATTACATGGGGGGAAAACTAAAAGCCCTAGCTTCCAATCCTGTTCATGTCACAAACTCCCATTGCAGCATGTAGCAAGTCACTGGCCTTCTCTGGCACAGAGTTTCCTCATTTGTGAAACCTAGACTGCTGAATAAACTTTCTGTTAGTGCTGGGTTTTGACTACACTCTATGGCAAGGGGCAGTCTTTTTTCCCATGTGAATTCTTTTAATGCCTATGATACCGTTTTTCCCTGTAAGGACTACAATTTGATGCCAGTTTATGAAATGAGAAACGCAAATAGACAACAAGTGCATGCTTTGGGAAAATTTCCATGCAGAGAGAATATGTGTGTGTGTGTGTGTGTGTGTGTGTGTGTGTGTGTGTGGTGTTGCTCACTCCTCACCCTGAAGTCTCTGGTTTTAACTGGACTTTTCCATCCCAGAACTGTTTAGTGTATGGGACTGTCAGTCATTTATTATCTGCACACCCACTATCTCCACTATGAATGAGCCAGGGAAAAGGTATATTCTAGCTGAATTTCCTCTTGTCTCTCTGCATACCACCATCCAGGGCCAGAATGTCCACTGCCATGTATAGTAAGATCTGTTCAAACACTGTCCTCTGAGGAGGAGATGAAGGACAGTCCTTGCCCTCATGGAGCATCTAGTCTACTGGGGAAACCAGTAGAAGAATGTGTGGGGAAAAGATGTGCTACCATCTGTGAGGGAGGACCTGGGAGCTAAGTGCTCCAGGACTAAGAATAGTGTCTAGTCCATAGATGATGCTCAATGAATATAAGAAAATAGGTGAAAATTGTCATGACTTTCAAACGTTTTTATTTCAAAGGGAAATCTCTTCTTTAACAAAATCGTATCTGGAAGCTTACTACATGAAATAGATGCAATACTGCCCTAGTTGAGGAGAGTTAGGGTTGAGTCCTTCCTGCTCTCTCCTCTGGGCCCCAGCGAGGTTCCTCGCTGGAAAACTATTGCTATGTAGTCAGTGGAAATAAAGGGTAATTCAATTCTTACTCCTTCTTCCAGGTTCACCTTAGCCACCCATGATCTTAACAAAAAAAAAAAAAAAAAAAAAAAAAAAGAAAGAAAGTTTAAGGAATCTGGGCCTCCAAGGTAATATTTGCATCCAAAAAAAAAAAAAAGATGTCAATCTCTCTTCTGTCCTTCCTCCAGGAGCTCCAATTAGCAGAGAGGAGGAAACTTTGAGTAAGACTTCAGAGTTGGTCCACAAATGTTTATCAAGGTAATGCTTGTTTAACTTAAATAAAGAAGGAAAGAAAACCCCTGTGGTAAAGTTTTCCAGCATTCAATAGAAATCCAGTTGGTGCCACCCTACAGATGGTCCTGATTACAATACAACATCAAAATCCTTGTGCAATTTGGTCAGTGAGTAGCTGGTGCTACCTTTGGCACCAGCATACCCTTCATCTCCCCGACAGTTATTAACATTCCTGACCAAGTTCAGGGTCAGTCTCTTGCACATACAGTTGCCAAGAGAGGCTGCCTGGAGAGGGCATCTCTTCTCCATGACTGCAGGACTGTGACCTTCTGCTTAACCTGTACTTTTTGCTTCCCCATTCACCAATAGGGCAAGGGGGGTGATTAATACAAGTGGTGTTCACTTGTCAAGATGGTACAGGAAGCAAGGTATACCACAGATCTGTATCTGGAGGACAGTTTTAGGTGACATTGGTTTTTAAAGACATATGAGAAGGATAAAGGTCTCACGAGGTTTTAATGATTTTAATCATTATCTATCTTGTGGCACTTCAATTTAAATCTCATTACCTGCCCCACAGACTGTCCCTCCTCACAGGTGCCAGGGTGTTGGGGATCCCATTTGACAGAATGGAAAACTGAGGACAGAAAGGAGTTCCTCAGTCAGACAGCAAGTCACCAGAAGCTCCATCTTCTCCCTGACTGCCTGGCATAGCCACCTTCTCCACCTCTAGCTTGGCCCCTGACTGAATGCCCTATCTTCAAAATCTAGCTGAGGCTTAACTCTGACTAAGAGGACAGCCTTCCAGTCACTGCTGCCCTTCCACTACTAACTTTAACCCAGCACCACCCACAGCTTCTGGTCTAGTCATTTGTACTTGCATCCTGAAATCTGGTTTGGGGATCAAAATCATTCAAGGTTGGGGCTGGAGGGTACCTTGGACATTAGGAAAAACTAAGAATGAGAGGATTTTTCAAAGGTCTCACAACAAGTCATGAAAAAACCAGAGATTCAAGACAAAATTTCCTGTGTTCCTCATGTCTTCCTGGCTATATTCTGAGTCCCTCTGTTTTCTTTGATCTCTTCTTTTGTCTATGTACTACTTCCCTTCTCCCCTCTGTCCCTCACTTCTTGTTTTACCAGAGAGAGGCTCTAGGGTTCGCTGCACGGTATCTGTTCTCTGGAACCTTAGTGTTGACTCATAGTGGGATTAATCACATAAAGAGGTGCAGAGCCCCACGGAGTCTGCCGTCCCCAGCTCTGAAACATGGTTTAATCCCGACTAAATCATTCCTAACAGTTGTTCAGAAGTGAAAATGACAGTTTAGGTGATATGCCCAAGGTCAGCCAGATAGGAAATGGCCACCGTAGGAACCAACTCTAAGTCTCCAGACCCCTGAGTCGGAGCTTCGCTCCAACTCCTGCTCCTGGCGTTGCCCAGGACCAGCAGGTTCTGAAGGCCAACTGAGCCACAAGCAAGTCCAGATCTTCCTCCCTGCTTGGAGTAGCGCGACTGACTTTTGGCAATGCACTATTCTTTTAGGTCTCCAAGCCTGTCTGCTCATTCGTGCATGTGGCTCCGGTCTGAAATGCGGGGGTGGGACTGGAGACAAAGCGTGTGCGGTTGGCTACCGCTCTGTACTTTTGGTGGTGTGCGTGGGACCCTGGGGGCCACCTAGCCATTGTGAGGCAGGCACCCTGTCTTGTGCACAGCTGTACCCGTCCTGTGCAGACCCACACTGTGACGTGCTCAGGAGCGCTCAGGAGCCGCAAACCTAGGGGCCGCTTGGCCTCTGGGCTGTGCCAGGATTCGCGGACTCTCTCAGGAGTACCGCTCTTGGCTTGCGACTTGCGCCTGCCATTCTCCCACGACCCCAGAGTACCCACCGAACTCTGCAGGCCCAGTTCTCGCGGCCCCGCCCATCCAGTCGGTAACTCCGGGACCCACGGCTTCTGCAGCGGGGCACCGGATCCCCGTCCCCAGCGCTGATTCGGGCGTTGGGGGAGAAAGAGGTGAGGAGGGCAGGCGACGCGCCTTCTCTCGGGTTCAAGCCAGCAAGCACATCTCCGTGCGTCCCTCACTGCCCAGTGAGCGCTGCCCAACTTCTGTATCCGCCAGACACGCTGCTCCAAGTCGCTCTCGGCACGGGACACCAAGTGCCCTCGGGAAACCGCACTCACCACCTTGAGGGGCTCGCTGAGGAAGGCAAGGAACTGAAGTGGGTCTTCTAGGGCTCTCCAGCGGAGGACCTGGGGACGAGAGGGGCTTCGCTGATTCGCCTCCCCACCCACGTAACTTCAGAGACAGCAGCCGTTGCCCCAGGAGGGAGAATTTTCCAGTCCTAGAAGACCCCGAGGACCGCGCCTGGAGGTACCTGCTTTCTACGAAGGGACCGGGCGGGGGCGGGCGGTAGTGAGCACCTGGCAGAGGGGACCTGTTTGCTGGCCAGTTTGGAGGTGGGATAGGGTGGGGTTTGAAGATGGAGAAGCTTGAGAGAAGAAGTTTGGTTCCTCTCCCCCTTCCAAAAAGAAGCCAAGTTGCAAGTGGGAAATTAGGCAGAGTGTAAACACAAACAACCTCAAAAAGAAGCCAAGAAAAGCGAAGCCAAAAGAAGCAAGCGCAACACTGTTACAAAACTGTCTGGTTTTGTAACAATTTCCCCGCTGCCGGCCAATGAGCAGCGTGGTGGTGAGTCACGTGGTGCCGTTTTATATAACACTTTGCTGAGACAAGACAGTTATTAGGCGGCGCGGGGCGGCCGGCATGGAGCTCACAGAGGAGCGGCAGGGGCCGGTGCGTGGTGGCACCGCGGCGGTGGCAGTCCCAGTTCTTTCCAGGCGTCACTCCTTGCTCCGTGTTCCCGGTCCCTAGACGCCTCTTCCCAGCGCGGTCCTTCTCCGTATGGATTCATTTCAGAGTGAACAGATGTTGAGCTTGCCCGCCGAGCTGGGCAGCAGCAACTTAGAGCTGGCGGAGCCGGTGGAGCGGGCAGCATCAGCTGCCGGAGTAGACACCGGTCCCCACCCGGAGGAGGCTACAGAGTGCCCTGAACCTCTACCGACGCAGGAGCCAGAGCAAGAGCAGCCCCCAAGGAACTCGACGCTCCCGGAGTGCAAAGTCCTGCTCACACAGGCGGATGCCTTGGCGTCAGGGGGGCGCCTCCGGGAAGCTCTCGAGGTGTACAGACAGCTCTCCGAGCGGCAGCTGCTGGTGGCGGAGCAGCTGGAGCAGCTGGCGCGCTGCCTGGCCAAGAGCATCCCGCAAGACGAGGTACTGTTACCTGCGCCCTCGGCGAGTAGCGCGACAAGCTGCCCTGTGGCAGCGGAAGAGGCAGGGGCGGCCACGGCCACCGAAGTGTGGGATGGCTTTAAGTGCCGGAAGTGTCATGGATTTCTGTCGGACCCCGTGTCCTTGTCGTGCGGCCACACCTTTTGTAAACTGTGTCTGGAACGTGGGCGGGCAGCCGATCGGCGCTGTGCACTGTGCGGGGTCAAGCTCTCCACGTTGATGGTGGCCTCTGGACGGGCGCGCGGGGCCCGGCGGGCCGGGCAGCAGGCGCCGTCGCCGCTACGGGTCAACGTGGTGCTGAGCGGCCTCCTGGGCAAGTTGTTCCCGGGCCCAGCACGGGCATCGAAACTCCGGCACGAGGGCAACCGGCTGTACCGCGAGCGCCAGGTGGAGGCGGCTCTGCTGAAGTACAATGAGGCAGTTAGGCTGGGTGAGTCCACCGCGCCGCCGGGGCCCGGGCGAGGGCGAGGGCGAGGGCTTGGTCACGACGCGAGGGGGCGGGAGAACGAACCCAGCAGGGAGATGGGGGAAGGACCAGGGCAGAGGAGCGTGCCGGGGACAATGGGATGGACGGCTGCCGGGGTGGAGAATGGAGATTTCTGGACTTTTAAAAATTCTTTTAGCTTTCTTTAGCTGTGCTTCTGTCTGTTGCTTTTTGCCTTTGTGTGTGTGTGTGTCTCCTGTTAGCTTTTGTATTTCTGTGTCTCTCGTCTCTTTGGATCTTTGTCAATCGGTTTCTGTCTTGCTCAGTGTCACCGTCTCTATTTCTCTCTCGCCTTCTCCCTCTCCCTCTGCACTCCTGGGCTCCTTCTTACACCTGCCGCACCTTCCCTGCCAGGAGGGGAACTTCGCACCCTTCCCACACTCGCGCCAGGTCCTCCCTGCTCCTGTCAGCCGGAGAAGTCGGGTCGGCGCCTGCGTCTGCGGCTCCCGCCTCTGGGAGTTGTCCCTTCCGGGGCCGCGGCTCCCTGTGGGGTGGGTCTGGCCTGGAATTAGGTCAGGAGAGCACTGGTTGCATAAGGGCCGCGAGCGGCCCGGGCCGGGCGGCCCCTCCTCCGCGCGGGCGGGCGGGATTGTGTAACGGCTGAGGTAACCGAAGTGGGCCACGCTCGCCTCGGAAACCATCCCGCGAGCGTGTGCGGGGGGAGGGGGAGCGCTCGCGCCCCGCTGCCCTGTGACTCATTGTCACCGCTTCCTATCACACGATCCTTGGCTGAAATAGACGCGCACACCCCCCCCCCCCGCTCCGCGGCCGCGGTCGCCGCCAGCCAGCAGCCTGAGCCCGCACCTCGAACCCCTTAACCGCACCAGCGCAGAGGGCGGCGGGTCCAGGCTACTGCTTGGGGATCCCCAGGGAAACAGGGGCAGGCTACGAAGAGGCACGCCTCCGTCCCGCTTTCTGTTGCTGCCTGAGGAGGTTGGGTGGGCTTTGGAGCTTCCAGGACAACGTGGCAGTCCCACACCTCTGGCTGGACTAGGGCACCCGAGTTCTCTCAGGGACGTGCTTTGCTCCCCTGATGCCGATTCCCCGCGTGTGGACCCAGGAAGTGACCGCCGAGCCGCTGGCCGGTATTGCCTAGCTCGGGCAGGCTGCCAGCAGTTCTGCCGGCGGGGCGCGGTGCCTGGCGAAGCATGTCGGGGAGGAGGCAAGGTAGACAGGGCTCTAGGATCCGAGGATGCCCTGGGCACGACTCCGATGGGTGGAGGAGGCAGTGGACTGGAGTCTCCACGTGTTGAATCTCCACTAAAGCAAGCAACAGGTAATTGGGGCAGGGAAAGGAACAAGGACTGAGCGTGGAAAGCTGGTGGTCCAGAGAGAGGGAAATCCCTGCCCCCAACACACAATGCAAGTCTGTGTCCATGTAAGGGGTTGTGTGCCGCCGCTAGGCTGGCATATGCTTCCCAAGACAAGGAACAGAAAAGACTGTAAACTCTTTGCTAATGCAATAAGGGCATGTAATGGGCATCCAGGCAAACCCTCAGCACACCTCTGAGAAAACCCATAAAGTCTGTTGCCAGTAGCAGAAGTTGGAGTCCAGAGCTGGGGAAGAACTGGGCAAAACGAATGAAACAGGCGGAGATGAGTCAAATACATATCTCCCAGGGAGATGCCATTCCTTTCAGCTTCTCCCTCAGGGGCCAGAAGGAAAGCCCCTTTCCCCGCTCTTCTCCACTGTTGCTACCACTTTCCCTTGGAGGTCCTTCCCTATACCTTTGCTAATTCCCTCAGAGCAGTCAGGGCAAAAATTTCAAGGCCCCCTTCACCCTTCTAAGAGGAAAACAGGCCTCCTCTACAGAGATTATCTTTGTTCTGGAGATGTCCAGTGTCTCATTATTCTAAATACTGAACTTGCCTACAGAAAAAGGAACCCTGCCCCCACCCCAGCTTTGAAGTTTTAAAGTACAGTCAGTTAGCCATGACTCTGTCCAGCTGAGTGTGTGACCTTGAGCATTGCCTTCCTCTCTGGTCTTGATTTCCCACATCTGAAGAATGGGTTTTTTGAGTCAGATGATCTCCAAAGGCCTGTTCAGCCCTGGCATCGAGTGATTCAGAGCACTGGTAAGAGTCAGCTTCACCTTATTTCCAGAAGCCTTGCCCAGGTTCACTCACATTTGACCATTTGTAATGAGAGGAAGGATCTTATAAATGCATTTTCATTTTTCTCCATGGAAGCTTCACATATGCTGGGCTTTGAAGTCAGAGATATTGCTAGTGTCAGTCATCAGTCATCCCACTTAGAAGAATGACATGAACTAGTCTTGTTGAAGGTCAGGATAGGAGTCACATCTGGCCCATCCCCCTTTTCTCCCTGGCTTGATCCCTTGTTGATGATACCTCATTCAGAAGCCAGGTTGTCAGGCACTTATTATGTGTAGCCATGAAAGAGGGTTTCCTCTAGGTCAAAGTTTCTAATGCAACATAAACATCTCAAAGCCTCTAAAGAACAGCTTGAGAAAGGGGGGTGAAAATTACTTCTTTGCAATTGGGGAAGTTCTGACACAGAGTGACTGGGGATATGTCAAAAGCAGGAAGATATTAGGACTGAAAATGGAACTTAACCCTTTGGATTCCCAGTAGAAAAATTCTAGATAACTTGTCATTTGTTCAAGATTCACCCTCATACAAGACTTCTAATATGTTTGTGCTGGAGCCATTAATGAGGGCCTTTTTTCTCATTTTGGCAGCTCCAAATGATCATTTGCTCTACAGCAACCGTTCTCAAATTTATTTCACTTTGGAGTCTCATGAGGATGCACTGCATGATGCAGAAATAGCATGTAAGCTCCGCCCAATGGGTTTTAAGGTGAGTATGGAACTGGAAGGATGGAAAGGGGTTGAACTATAGACAGGAATCATGAGGAAGGACTACCTCCCTGGGGGTAGGGGCACTAAAGCTCAAGCAGAATAGGGAGAAAGGTTTCCAAAGGATCTGAGGGTGAGAGAGCATCCTTTGGCAAAGGGTGATTCAAGTCTCCAAGGGAACTGGATTCTTCTCTAATTCTGTTTTCAATTGGTGACCTGCAGAGCAGTCTGGGCTTTGAGAATCTCCACAATATAGAATTGGGAGCCAGACAGCCTGGGTTTATGTCTCAGCTCTGCTAATATTACTGTGTGGCCTTGGGCAAATTACTTAACCTCTCTGTGCCTCATATCCCCATCCGTAAAACACAGATATTCAAAGCACCTACTAAATAGGACTGTTGTGAGTTATATGTGAGCTGATGTAGGGAAGATGCTTAGAAGAATGCCTGGCATGTAGCATTATATAAATTTTCTATCACCCCCACCACTATCATCATCTTCCTCATTTTCTAGGGACAGTAGAAAGAGGAGGGTGAGAGAAATATTGCTGATCTGGCCCTCCTGAACTTCTCCTGATAGGCTTCTCAGGAACTTAGTTTTCTTTGAGGAGGTTCTCACACTCACACATTGGTTGTGCCATTTTGAATTCTTAACTAGTAGATCAACCTGCTTGCACCCCAAAATTTTCCCCACATGGGAGGGGTGGAAAGAAAGACAGGCTAAGAATCTCCTGGAATGTCAGGATACAAAGTGTCACTTTCTGTATCTCTGCCTGGCCTCAGGACCAACCTCTACCACATGTCAATATTTTGTTTAGAAGATTATATTTGAGTTTGGGCTCTACTACTGTAAGCTAAGTGACCATGGGGAAATGACTTCACTCTCTGAACCCTGAATGTCCTTATTTGTAAAAAGAAAGCTATTGTTATCTGCTGGGATTGCCTCATAGGGGTGCGTAACGATCAAAGGTGAGCATGGCCAACAGAACATTCTGCAAGCTAGAAAACTTGCTGTGTTTTGGTGTAGTGCTCTCTCTGAACAACCCCAGGATTGGGAAACCAGTTTATCCAAGTCTGGGGCTGTCATGCCTTATCTGAATCTCATGGGACAAGATGTGTTCAGAATCCAGATTGTGGAAAGATCAGGTATTAGGTAATATCCTCAGTGAGCTCTGGACAGAGTCCCAATCACACTAATTAAACATACTATCTCTGCAGCAAATTGCATGAAAGTTCAAACTTAAGTAGGACAAATACTTTAAAGCACTTTATATCTGTTTAGGTCTAGTTTTGTCACCTAATGAATTTTGGTGTCAAGCTTATGAAAATGTTGGATTATCAGAATGTCTTTTGAATCTAGGAACATTGTGAATCTGTATACTCTGCTGTTACTATTAATGAATCTCATGTTCTTAGGGTGAATCTCATGTTCATTCATAAGAAAGTTATCATGAATGGGTCAGTATGTTCTCTTTCCCAAGGACATATTTACAGTTTACTACAAGTCAGCAGTTTATTAACTGAAAGAACCTTCCATGGGGGGTTTCAGTCCTCCTAGTGGTAGAAGTCAGGTAGCTGCCTGGGAGTAAGAGGACTCTGTTGACAGCTTTTCCCACTCCCACCATAAGCCTAGGACATAGGGTTAAAGGCCTTGATAATCATGGTGGAAAGCAGGGTCAAGAAGCACATTTTGGTCAAGCATGTTGGTGCACACTTATAATCACCATGACTTGAGACTGAGGCAGGGGGATTACAAGTTCAAGACCAGCCTTAGCAACTTAGTGAGACCCTGTCTCAAAAAAAAAAAAAATAAAAAGGACTTGGGATGTGCTTAAATTCCCCTGGTACCAAAACAAAGGGGAAAAAGAGAAGCACATTTTGGATGAAATGGGAAAAGCGACTTCCCTAATGAAGGAATCATTGATACAAGTATTAAGCAGTAGTTTCATTTCCCCATAGTTGTGGCATAAAGGGGAAGCCAGTGATGAGAGAACTCTATAGTCTTGAGGGTTGAAAGAACTGAGGCATATAATTCAAAACCGCCTCACATCCTAATTTGCTTATTTCCTACCATTTCCATGTAAAGTGCCCCAGGGGAGGGGGCTTACCTTTTAGGTCCATTCCAGCCAGCCAGCCAGGACCCAGTGGTATTCAATACACCCTGCAGGTGGCACAACTTGCAGTGGGTTGAGTTGGCTGCCCTGAGCAGGTGGAATATATGAGTTGCTACTTGGTTGATTAGCATGAGGCCTGTCCAATATCTTAACACCTACCCCCTAGCTGTCCCTACAGTGTCATACGACCCTTTCTTCAGAAGGCCTCTGGTAAGCATAGTAGAGAAGAGCAACAGGAGAGGACATCAGCATCCAATATGAGCCATGGTTAGGCCCAGAGGAGGTGGGGTGATGAGGAGATGTCCCAAGCTCTTTGGGAGTAGGGGCCACTGCTGAAGAAGGTAGCTTCCTGCCAGCTCCTGTCACTAGTGGAAGCAGGTTAGAAGACAAGCTGGGAGGACCATTTCTTTCACTCTCCCAAGACACAAAGAAAAAGCAGCTCTCTCCCCTCCTTTTTTCTTCTTCCTCCTTCTTCCCCAGGTTGCTCCTCTGCTTTCTCTAGAGAATCTCTCCCAGAGCACTTGGACTTGGACCCTGAGAAGCCCTAAAACTTCTTTATATTTTTAAAAGATGTTGTGAAGAAGTAGAAACCAGCTGAGTCCCAGGAGCAAAAACATGGACTCAGCCATTGTTTAGCCCTCTGGGGGGCAGTCCACTTTGTGGGGAAGAGCATTCTGGGAATCCAGAGACCACCATTTTGATTCCGGTGTTGCCACTAGTGAACTTTGACGTCTTGGAAAGGTCATGACCCTTCTTTTGGACCTCTTCTGAAAAATGATCATAAAGTCTAGGAGCTCACTCAAGCCCCTACTGTCAACTAGGTTTCTGCCTGACAGTTTTGTTAAAAGGAAGGCTTATCAGAAAAGGTCCTGAAAACTGGCCTAATATGTGGTCAAATGGGGGTTCCGACTATGGTGATACCTTACACAGTGGTGGGACAGAGAGCAGGTAGTGTGGCACACCAGTTAAGAATATGGACTTTGGTATAGTCAGTTCCAGGTTCAAACCTTGATTCCACAATTTCCATCTGTGTTACTTTGGGCAGGTCAGTTTCCTGGCACTCAGTTTTGTCTTTTTTAAAATGGGGTTCAGAAAGGTTGCCTAAGTTATATGGGTAAAGTAAAAAAAAAAAAAGTTCTTTTAAAACTTCACACAAGGTCTGGGAATGTAGCTCAGTTGGTAGAGTGCCTGTCTTGCGTGTACAAAGCCGTGGGTTCAATCCCCAACACCACAAAAAAAAAAAAAAACTTCACACAATAGTGACTGCTCAGTAAGTATCCAGCAATTGTTATGAATAGTAGTAGCAGTCTGCTATGGGTTATTGAATGCCAGTGTATACCTACCAATATCCATAGGATGGTAACGAATGCTAAGGTATACCTATCGAAACCAAAAGGATGGTATTGATTGATAATGTATTCTTTCAGGCACACTTCAGAAAAGCACAAGCCTTAGCCACCCTAGGCAAGGTGGAGGAAGCACTGAGAGAGTTTCTCTACTGCGTATCCCTAGATGGAAAGAACAAGAGAGCAAGATCTGAAGCCCAAAGGGTGAGTTGGAAGTGGAAGTATATCAGATCCAGCTGTGGAGTCCACCCCCACCACTCTTGTGTTCTCTAGGGCGGGGAATGAGCACGCTGCTCTCTCTACTCCTGGGGTTATGAGGATGTGGTTCTTTGAGTTTATTGGACAGGAGGGAAACACGAGTGCCAATTGATTGCCCAGAAAAAATTTTCCTAGTGTGGATGATCAGATTGGGAACTTTCTGCATTTTTGTAGGAGTCTGCGAGAAATGTTTCTTTAACTCAGGATCTGGATTGTTGGTGGGATATAAAACCAAATTAAACCAAATATGCTAACCTGGGAATGGGGGCTGACTGAGGAGGTTCTGGCTGTTGAAGAGAGATCCGAGGTGTGGAGCTGCCTGCACTTGTGGAACTTTTCTGTGACTGAATTACAGTTTCACCAGCCACACAGGATAGCCAGCTCCTGGGAAGGAAAACTCCAACCGTCATCTTCTTTGTTAGAAATTAAACAAACCATCTCACAAACGCAAGTCAGAGGCCATTATAATGATCCAAATAGCCATTCCAATTCTTGGGTCCTAGAAGAATGTGATTCCTATAAAAATTTATATGAAGCCAGGTGCAGTGGCACAGGCCTGTAATCCCAGAGACTCAGGAGGCTGAGGCAGGAGGATTGTGAGTTCAAAGCCAGCCTCAGCAATTTAGAGAGACCCTGAGCAACTTGAGTCCCTGTCCCAAAATAAAATATAAAGAAGGGCTGGGGATGTGGCTCAGTGTTTAAGGGTCCCTGGGTTCAATCTCTGGCACATCCCCCCCAAAAATTATATGAAATACTGAGAGCGTGATTGAAGATTCATGGACTTTGTTGTTTATTGTTCTGCAATTTACTCTTCTGGTGTCTAACTGGCTTGGAGGTTTGACACTAAGTCAGTGGTAGTCTCTGCTCTCCTGTGCCCTGCCCACTACTCGCCACAAGTCTACAAGTGCTTCTATCCCTTTGTGGTTTGGCAAACCAGTGGATGAAGAAACTGAATAAAAGATAGGTCTGGTGTCTGAAGTCTCCAGAAAGACAATTTTAGCAAAAATGTTAAACTTGGTGGAAGCTGGGCTCTGGATTTTCTGCCCCTAAAGGAGAATTTCCCATCTGAGTTGTTGCTTTGACCTGGTTTGGGTATGTAAACAAGGTTTTCTTGAGAGGAGCATGGGTCAGGACGAATTACTCCAAGTTGTGGAACCTTCCTCAAATATTAAGTGTAGTCCACAGTGTGAGTACTAACATTTCTTGAACATTTCCTATGCATCAGGCACTGCTAGGCCCTCTATCTAGAAGATGTAATTGAATCCCCACAGCTTTCCTATGAGGGTAGGCACTGTTATTTATCCCCTTGTGATGAGACAGATGTGGAATCTGAGGCTTGGTTTCTTTCCTGAGGTCACCCAGCTAGTAATTGTTGGGGAAACATTCAGAAGCAACTTGGTCTGCTTCCAAAGCCTACCCTTTTAGCAACTTCAACATCTTGCTGTCCCAGGAGGACATGTGCAGAGTCTTAGCACTTGCTGGTGGGGCTGGGTCTAGAGTAGCAATGGAACTCTCCATTTCTGGGATAGACAAAGGCAATTAGAAGAGCTTTGACTTTAGGGATGGAGTATGCAGAGACAGAAGAGGCAGGTCTTGAACTCAAGAGGAATAGTTTCTTTATCTCTGTTTGTCTAACTGGGTGTTGGCCAGAGAGGTTCTAGTACCATCAGTTGGACTGATCTCTCTCTCCAGTTTGCTTTTATGGACCAGCTGTCATTTTGACACCTGTCTAATTGGATGAGAGGTAAGGCATTGAGCAAAGCTCTAGAAACCCAAAGAGGTTTAATCCACAGCATTGGTCCTCAAGGAACTTAATCTTATATTTGTTAATATGAATGCCAGACAATAAAAGTGAGCATGTGCCTGAGTGAGTGCTATTCAGTTGTGAAGCCAGCGTGAGAATTTAGAGGTGAATGTCCACTGAATGTGACAAGGCTATGGCAGCCATTTACAAACACTGAGAGGCATCAGCTCTGCTTATTTACTGGATTGTCTCAGTTTCAAGGCTAAACGTTTGACAAAAATGGGCCATATTCATTTGACATTAGTAAGCTGCCTTAGAAGTCACAGTTCTGCATTTCTTTTTAGCTAAGATTCTTTTTTCTTTCCTTCTTGACCCCCTTCCTAAGGCTGAAACTGAGTGGAATTGATTTTCACTTATGTGGAATTATAATACTATTCTCACTGAGAGTTGACAACTTTTGTTTTCCAAAGCCATTGAGAAGGCCTAGAGAGAGATCTTAGGTAGCAAAGGGAAGGGAACTGCCGCTGTCATTTCTGCCTTGTTTCCTTTGATCTCCTCCCTTGGCTTCCTTTTCCCTCTTGCCACCCTCTGCCCTTTTATCCTTGTGCCTTGGGATGCTGTGTGGCTGACACTGAAGAACATCATGTTCTTTTGGGAGAATTCCAGGGAGACTGCCTCAGAAGTAGGTTGGTCTTGTTGGACCACTCAGTAGGGCTTCTGAGGGCCAACATTGGCTTTTATGGAGGAGAGGCCTCTGACAGCTGACATTTATAGCACTGGGTACTTTGAGAACCTCTCTATCTCACTCCTTTGCCAACTTACACCTGGAGAGTGGGTTTTCCAGAGCTGGAAGGAAACATAGGGGTCTGCCTTAGTACTCTGGGCCTGTGTGCTAGGATTCTCCTTGGGCACTGGAATGAATAGTTACCTTAATTAAATTCCATCTAGTGTGATGAGTATTTATTGGGCCCTCCAGAAGCCAACCTCTGACTGAAAAAAATACAGACTCCTATCTGTGACACAATTCCAGGGCAACATAAGATGCTGTAGTTTAAGATGTTATACCATGGTGCAAGAGAGAGCATGAAGGGACAGGAGAGATCAGAGAGATGGGAGTAATGGCAGCACTTGAGCTGAGCTTTGATGGACGAGCATGATTTGGCTTCATGGTAAGTGCTAGTCTCTGAAGGAACATCATGAAGAAACTGCTGGGGACCAGCAAGAGAATAAATCAAATTGGACTTTGGTGTTCTTCAAATTCACTTATCTATTAATATCCTATGGAGCCTGAATAAGGGTGTGAGACATCCTCTAATGGGTCTCTAAACACTCCAGGGGCAGCAAGGTGGTAAACATTTGAGTTTGTTTTAGAATACCAGTGACCTGCTCTCCTTGTGTTACATATTCCATAATATGTGTGTACGAATTATACACACACACACACACACACACACACACACACACACACACATATGTATCATAGCACATATTTGTAAGAGCTGCTGGCACAGGAGAGAATAGAAGCAAGAATGTGGACAGCCAATGGTGCAGGTTGCATGTGAATGAACATCTTTGATTCCCAGTCCCTTCTGGTTCTTCTCCCTCTACTCTCCCAGTGTATCTAATTGCAGTGAAAACCATCAATGGACTGGAACATGCCTGCCCTGGATTCTTGAACTTAAGCTGACATTTTCTGGAAAGTGAAGGTCAGAATAAGAGAGTAGCTAGAGGAAGAAGGAGGAAATTTGGGTTCTGCTTTTCTAACATTTCACGGCTCAGGCCCCTAGCTCTGAAGGGATTAAAGACCCAGGGGTGACAGGGAGGGGAGAGGGAAGAAAGATGGGTAGAAAGAGAAAAGAAACAGCAAGGAACCTAGGAGACAGTCGTAGATTTCTACCCATGGAGGTGTTATAGATGTGACTCCAGGTTCTCCAACTGAGATTTCTTCCCTGACTTGACCTGTCTCTCTCTTTCCTCCCAGATGTTTTTTTTTTTTTTTTAAATCACACTGTAGATATTTCTGCAGAATGATAGCACCAAAGGAGTGGCTCTTAATCTTGGCTAAGTAACAGAGGCATCTGTAGTGCCTTCTTGAAATTCAGGTTCCTGGGCCACACTTCAGACCTGGGGAAGACAGGAGTGCGAACTAGGAATCTGACCTTTTCATTAGCTTCTCAGTTGCTTCTGATGCACACTAAAGTGAGGACTCCTGTCCTCGTGTGTCCAGGGATACTGGTCCAGGGCTTCCTCCCTGTAGTTTTGCCCTGAAGGTTGTGCTCCCTGTCCCCTTCACTCCCTCCCCCTTCACCTGAGCACCTGTAGATACTTAAGTAGTGAAGTCTTCTGTTTTATGTCACAGCTTCTCCTTAGTTTCTTTTCACCATCATTCCCGGGGGATTCTCAGGAACATTCTCCCGATATCCTGAAGCTGTTGGCACCTCACCCTAGATTAAAGGAACACGTAGAGTCAATGGCTACTGAAGGCACCAGAAATAATCTACCCAAGTTGTCACAGGTAAAATTCAACTCGCCCAGCTCGTTCGTGATGCTTCATTTGGCTGTTTTGTGGGCAAACATGGGGAGTGTGCCCTACCTCTCCTATTTTGGTTCCTGAGAAAGAAGAAATGAACTCAGTAGTGGCTGTGTCCTTTGCTAAGAATTTTGCTTCTTAAAGATACAGCTGTGAATTTCAGTCATGGTCCCAAAGTTTGTTTACTTATCACATTTATTTTTTTAGTTCTTGGTCAGATCCAGCCAAGAGAGAGATTTGATACAAGTACAAAGGGATTGGCCCACTTCCCCTGGAACCATACAATCAGGGTGGGCATATTGGCTTCAGCTTTGGGACAGAGTCTGGGAAGAGGGCTTAACTGCCCCTCCTTGCCTGCTTTTTGTTTGTTCAAGCTACTGGCCTTTGAGCACCAGCTGAGATCCTTGTGCAAGGACAACTCTATTTGATCCCTAAATGGAGGTAATTTCATATTCCTGCACTATAACTTACAATATCAGTAGGCTCCCAATACATATTTGTAGCAGAGAAGAACAAAGAGATTTGGGAAGATGACTGAGTTGAAGTTCTTGGGAGGATGATGAGTATCTGTGCCTTCCTTTAAAAATAAGGGAACAGAACCTAGAAAGATGGGCTCCAGTCACTGGCTTTCCTAGAAGAGAAAATTGAGCAGCGCTGGAGCTCAGGCATCAAGACTCTTAAAGGCAAAGTTTAGTACTGAATACCTGGGCACATTTGGGATCAGTTTTCCCTCCATGTGTGTCCAATATTCTTCACTTGTATTAAACCCTGGTCACTCCCATTTTCTCACTCACTGTCCTTGCTCTGGAGAAGGAATAAAATGCAGGTGTAACTGACTTTAAAAAAAAAAAAAGCAGAGCTTGGAGTATTTCCTGAACTCAGAGAGCCCCCAGTGACCATTAGAACATGATTGGGAATGCTAATACTAAGCACGTGTGCCTAAAGGTACTTCTACTTGCAGCTCAATCTGAAATGAAGAGAAATAGAACCCCTAGCTTTCCAACACGAGCTGACTAAGGAACACAGATTGTATTTCCACCCAGACTTTGCTGTGCAAGGCAGGACACACCTGTGTAGACATTGTCTTGGGCTCATGGAAAGTCAGGGTTGTAGTATTGCTGTAATGCTGGAAAACCTAAACTCCCCAGGTTAGACAATAAGGAAGCCCATATCCTTTTTCTCCTCACCTTATTTCTTCACATCTGTGTGTTCCCCCTTTTTATGTGTCTACCAATTTTTGGTAGGGGTTGGAGGGGAACAAGAAGATGGGCATTTTGACTTGTGGACTACGGATTTAGATTACAGAAAGGTTCTCCAGGTAAATCTGCATAAATATGTTGTCATATGATTTATTTCTAGATCCATTTTCAGATATACCTCTCCAGGACCAAAAAAAATTGAAAGATCAGATTGACGATTTTGCTAAATGATTTTGTCTCTTTTGCAGACTTTTTACTCGGGTATCCCTTGTTCATTTGATTAGTACAAAGAGCTCAGGAACTTTGAACATGGCATGAGCAGAACTGGGCCAAAGCCTTATCAAATGTCCTTTTGGAGCTGGTTTTGGGGGTTGCAGATGGCTATGAATGGCAGTGAGGGTGAGAGGAAGTACTGAGTGACAAGATATACTCTTACTGCATGCCTTGGTTTTCTAAAATGGTTACTAGGGAGAGATTTGGGTAGGATAAAGAAGTGGGGCTCCCGTGCATCCCCTCCCCCTTAACTACTGCCCAGGGGGCCACTTCTCCTACATTCCTTTCCTCCTGCACTAAGGAAGTTTCCTAACTCCACTCAAGCTGCACATGTCTTTGTCACAGATGCTGTGTGGGTAGGAAGTGGAGGAAGCCTATGACTGTCCCTCAGTTGAGCTATGTGTCCATTAAGTGATCAGGTGTGAGGATCAGGGCTTTGTAGTTTTCTCTTTGTCCTCTCTGGGTGAGAATATCGGAGGACATTTTTGGTCCTAAATAGATTCTGATATTTGGCTCTTTGTTCATCTAGGAAAATCCAGAGCTCCCACATTGTTCAAGTCAAGAGGAAGCAGTAGCCAGGGGAGATGCCAGTAGTGTGATGAATACAGCTAACATAAAGGAGGATGGTCAACAAGACAACATGAAAGATGAGGAAGAGGAGGAAACGTGGGATGCTGCTTCTCCAGATGCTGCTTCTGTCAAGACAGGCAAATGCCAAGAAAAGAAAAGGAAACATTGCCAAATTGAACCCCAGGAAGACTCAGAGGTGCCTAATAAAGTCTCCAAGCAAGGTACTGACTCTACCCAGGGAGAAAGTAGATTGGAGGAAATGCTTGGGCTCACTGATACATGCACGTTAACGTCCATTTTGGGGGCCCCTTGGGCTCTGGGTAGGTGGCCCAGCTCTGACACTTACCAGCTGTGCGAACTCAGGTTTTTTGTGACGTTTCTGTGAGATCACACAGGGGGCCTAGTACATGCTAAGTGCTTACTGATAATTATCATGGAAAGCCAAGGCATAAAGTCAAGCAAAGTATCAAGCAGTGACATCCCAGGCCCTTGACCACAGCACAACTCCTTCCAGGTCAACCTCTCCCCACCCCCATCCCTGTTCCAGGAATGTAGGATAGAAGTGTGAGCAGGCGTTATCAAATTTTGTTCCCCCAGATAGCATCTGAGAAGCAGCAGCTGCAGCTTGCTATCTTTTCAAAAGAAGTTGGCAGTGCCAAGATTCAGCCCCAGCTTCAAGGCCTGGCTTATCCCATGGCTGCTGCTGCAGTTGAGTTAGGTGCTTGTTGCATTTAAATAAAGTCTCCAGGGCTCCTGGGTAGCTTCCAACTTGCACTTCTCTTTTTATGAGAGCTAATGTTGACTTCTGAGCACCCGTTTCAGGGCATCCCATTTGCAATGGCTCAGGCAGCGACTAAGAACTCTCAGGGAGATGGTGACAGTGGCAAATATAAACATGATTTTTTTCTTTTTTGGTCTCAAAAGTACTGTTCATGAAAACAAGTTTGGTCCAGTTCTGACTTATTGCTTTCTACCTCATAGATCCTTCCACTGACCAGGGGGCCAAAACTGCTGTCAATGTTCCACTTGCATCTTTTGACGCATCTGACCTTGAATGCTCCCTGTGTATGAGGTAGGTGATGTATACTATCACTTACTGCCTGATTGTTCCTCCTCTCTGATATCTGGACCTTTCTTCTAGTGACCTACTGCTTGGTTGGTTAGCACATAAGGGCATGATTATAATGAAATGGAAATCATAGCATTGTCATATGGGGCAGCTTGTGTCCCCTGTTTATAGATTGCTTTCCCTACATCCTTGACTCCTAATTTGGAAATACCTGAAGAGTGGAAAGGGAATAACCTACTCAGAGGTCACAAACTGATGGCCTGTAGGTTGAATATATCTTTTGTTTGTCTCTCAAGGTGTTTGTTACTTTTTAGTATTTTTAGTTGTAAATGGACACAATACCTTTATTTTGTTTATTTAGTGTTTTTATGTGATGCTGGGGATTGAATCCAGTGCCTCATGCATGCTAGGCAAGCGCTCTACCACTGAGCCACAACCCCAGCCCATCTCATGGGGATTGTTTTGTTAAATATGATTATCTTGAGACAGAATATACACTTTCCAGTTGTTTCATGATCTTCACTACCCCCACTACCTTATTTGCATTATTTTCCTGGCCCCTGTGGTATTTAAGTTTGTGACCCAGGAACTAATTATTATTATTAGATCAAGAACTCAAAACTCAAGGGTTAATGTCAATGCCACATGCCTATTCTTTGGAAGCCAGGTAGAGGGCCTAACTAGCTTGTGTTTTATGCTGTGCCAGTAGTTAGCAGTAGTTAGCAGATACGAAATACTCGGCCAAGCACCCCTCCAATTAGTACCACATCATCTCTACTTTCTCAGATCCCTGGAGAGGTAAATTATCCACTTGCTCCCCTCCTCCATATGAAAAAATAGAAAGATGCTGTGATCTCAGTCTATGTAATCACATATGACTTTTGAAAATTACTCTCATTTATTTCATTTCACAGCTGTAGTTTAGAGGCTAAGAAAAGGGGCTCCAAAGCCAGGGTTTGAATCCTGGTTTTATCCACTTACATACTTTTCCCTGGCATGTGACATTCTCTGTCACTGTTTTTTCATCAGTAAAATAGAGAACAGTAGTAACAATCCCATGGAGTTGTCATGATTAATTGAGAAAACCTACTTAATACATAAAATAGTGGCTGGCATATAGTAAGTACTCATTAAATGCTAGCTATTTTTTTCCTTCTAGACCAGAGGTTCTTAGTGTTAGGACCACAGACTCCTGAGGAGGTTCTGTTTATGGGTTCTAACAGATCTATGAATTCACTAAAGTTGTATGTAAGAGTTATGTTTGTGCACATGTGTGTGTGCATGTTTCCAGGACAAAGGTCCATAGCTTTTGGTTTGAGACATGTCTGTTTTCCAAAAGAGCATTGAAGGGGGATATTTACACAAAACCTTTTTTAAAGATGACTGATACAAGAGAAGAGGTATCAAGAAGAGCCCCCACTGACAGAGACTCCTCATGTGTTTTCCTGCCCTTTATAGGTACATATGCCTCTCCTGTCAATCACATGCATTTGCATTCTGAACGACTTTTCTTGTGTGAATAAGGCATCTATTACCTGAAATGTTGTCTCTTTCTTTCTCTTAAGAAAATTTTTAATTGGAGCTACAGTATAGCTCAGTGGTAGAGTGCTTGCCTAGCATGCACGAGGCCCTGGGTTCAACCCTTGGCATTGCAAAAAAAAAAAAAAAAAAAAGAATGAATGAATGGATAAATAAATAAAACTTTGGTAGTGAGATTTTCTCCTCATAATGAACTGTTCAGCAGGTGGAATGTAGAAGTAATCACAGCAAGTTTTGTGTATATTGTCAGGAGTTTGTTTAGATGGAGTGGATGGGCTACATAGGCAGCTCCCTTTCACCACTTCCTCCCCCTCACAACAGCGTGGCAGGTGGATTATGCCAAAGCCAAGGTAGGAGATACAGAAATGCTGCTTCCAAAGCAGAGAAATGGCCCCTGTGGCTATCACCACTGTGGTCTCAAACCCATGGTGTGAGCTGTGGAGTAGACTTGATTTAGCTCACTCAGAGGGAACAGGTCTTTGTTGTACTTGCCCTCCTTAACACTCCCTCCAACATCCAGGCGACATGAAGTTAAATATACAGACCCATCCTGTTTGTGTTTTCTCTGTGGACTAAGAAACCCGAGGTTAAAGTTCTTTTGTTCCTCTTCCTCTGCTTTCTCCCTTTCATCTTGTTTGCCCCTGATCTCAACAGGGAGTTTTGAAGGAGGGTTAGAAATTTGGTCCAAGATATAAACACCAAAAGGATGAGAAACACTTTGAGATTGCACACTCTGAGTTTAAAAGCCATTATTTCCCTTATCATGTTCTCCTGTTCTAAGTAGAAACTTCAACCCCAAAGCCCTTGCCTTGAGTAGTTGTTGTGTCAGCTACTAAGGTATAGGCAGACACTCACTGTTTTATGGTGGTAAGAAACCTGTGAAATTGAGGTCATTTTCCATCTTGAGGTTCTTAAAACTGCACCCCTCCATGGGAAGGATGCAGTTCCTCTTTCAAGAGTTGTCTCTAAGTTAGACCTCAAATGTTGGCAGAGGTCTGCCAACATTTCATATGCATAGTTAGCTAAGATTCTTTCAATCTTGAAAAAGTTCCTGTTTCCACCTCTCTTTAGTGTTTTTCATCTTTTTACTGTTGTTTCAATTACTATTAGGTTCTGTTACTACCTTCATGTGTTTTTGCAGAAGGATACTAGAAATAGCCTCAAACAATCTTCTGGATCATGAAATTAGACATATATACCACCTGTGCAAGTTTCTAGAATGGCATCCAGTTCCATGATTGTATATTGGTAGAAAGACAAGTTAGACCACTAATGCCTGTATTTTGATTCTAGAGAGAAAATCAGGAGTAGGTTAAGTTTCATAGGAAAATGGCGGAAAGAATGGGACAGTAACTGGAGGGTACATTAATGAGACATCCGAGTCTCCCCTTAATGAATTAGTAGAGCTCTGTTGAACTCAGTTGCCCCAAAACTCCAACACCTCCGAACTCTGCCCCACAACCGTTAGTGGCTGAAAAGCCTCTTTTGAGATTACTGGGAAGGAATATCCCAGACCTTGAGGTTCAACTCTGGGGCTTCTGTGAAGCAGCACCTTTAGGGTAATTAGTGTATTTTGAGATATGAAGTAAGAATGTTTGATACTTAAACCAGTTACCTAATGACCCAGTGACCTCTTTGTCAATCGAAAGAAGCTTTATATTTAACCTAGTTTTAGCTATCCAAGTCACTGGATGTTGAGGAGTCACTTCATTCTCCTTTTTCTCTCCCTCTGCCTCCCTCCCCCTCCTTCTCCTTCCCTCTTTGCTCTCATTCGATAGAAAAAGAACACAATGCAAGGATGTAACTGGTGGGAAAAGATAGCTATTTTCAGACAAGCCAAACATTTAATCCGGGCTGATATCTAACTGAAAGTATTTATTATTACTATTGTTTACTCTATCACTGTGACAATGTAAAGTGCTTTCTTGTGAGAAAATCTGGCCCTACCCTGATTTATAAATGCCAAATCGAGATCATTTTCTATCTTGGGTTCTTAAAACTGCAGTCCTCAGTGGGGAGCATGCAGGAAGGCATTTGTAAATCAGTGGTAGATAAATGGGAGAGCAATTCTAGTATACATCTCTATCTGTAGACATAAGAATCTTTGTTTCTCTTTTTCTTTCTAGAGAGTAGGGACAGGCTGGAGAGTCAGGGAGGGAGAAAAGTGTGTATATGAGTGTATGTAGGTATGTGATGTCCCTTTGAGATGTAAAAATACATATAGTTCTGTTTGTCATAGAGTGGAGAAGGAAGATTGTCTGAGGAGTCAGATCTGAGTTCACATCCCAGTCTTTCTGCTTACCAGCTTGCTGTGTGACCTTGGGCAGATTATTTAACCTGCCTGAGTTTCAGTTTCTTCAGTAGTAAAATGGAACTAATCATGATTACCACCTATTAATATAAAAAGTTATTTTATATGAAAAAAGTTGTGTACAAACCCAGAAATATAGCAAGAGAAATTTTGTTCCCAGTCACTTAGCCTGTGCAGAGTAGCAGAGTAGGACTGACTATAAAGGTGAAATGAGTATAGAAAAGTGATATGTTCTCAGCATATAAACCTTGACTTATTTGAAAGCAATAATTGTGGGGCATCCATGGCCACAGTTGTGCTTGTTACTTCTCATTGAGGGGTATTTTAATTGAGGGTCTTACTAGGAAATTGCTTTGTCCTTTGGTGTATGTTTCATTCATCTGCTCATTGTCAGTATTTATTGCAATTAATTAGCAAGCTATGTCTTTATTAATTTATATGGATTGCATTCTTAAATGATCAACAGGCCCAATTGTGAAATTCTCAGGAAAAATAGTTTTTTATAAAGGTTGTAGATACAGATTCATCAGTCACTTTCATTATTAGCATCAACAGATAATGTATAAAAGTATTCAGATGCACAGAATTCAAGTTACTGAGGAAATGAGCTATTCTGGTTTGACTGTCTGGTAGTTTGATCACAGCTGTGGTTCCCAAATCAGCCTGCACATCACACTTTCAAAACACATTGTGGATTGTGAAATATACAAAGTACATAAAATATAAATGTATTTTCTTAACAAAATATTGTAAATAGGGTGCTCATGTAACTCTTTAGAAATAAGACATTGCCAGAACCCCAGAAGCTATCCATATTCCACTTTCCAGTCAGGACTACGCTCATTCCCTGCCCTAAGACTACAATTTTGACTTATTCTATCTTGTTTCTCTTTATAGTTTACCACCCATGTATGCATTTTCAAATAGTATAATCTAGTTTTGCCTAATTTTAAGCACTTATATAAACGGAATTATCCAGAATATATTTTCATCCTGGCTTCTTTTACTTGCTATTAAGATTTATCCATGTTGTTGCATGTACATGAAGCAGTCATGTCCATTGTTGTATAGTATCTTTATTAATTGTATTACAGATAAATGCTTGGTGTTGGTTCTAGTTTGGAGATATTATTGACAATATTACTTATGAACACTGTTTTTGTATGTACCAATGTATGCCTATTTTTTATTGGGTTCTCTCTCCTTTTCTTACTGACTGGCAAGAGCTCTAGCTATATTCTAGATTCAAGTCTTGTTAATCTATATGTGTTGCAAATACTTTCACCTAGTATGTTGCTTGCATGTTAGCTCTCTTAGCAACAACTTTTTATGAACATCCAAGTTCTTAATTTTGACATACTCAAAATTATCAATCTTTTCATTATAGTTAGTGTTTCTTCATGTCTTAAGACATGTTTACCTTGGTTCATATTCTCTTGTCTTCTGAAAGATGTATTGTTTTGCTTTCCACATTTATTTTTACAGCCTACATGGAATTGATTTTTGCATATGATGTGAGAGGTGGTCCAATTTCATTTTCACATGTATATGCATGTGTGTATAGCCAATTTAGAATATTTATTGAGAATGCTATTTATATATTTAAAATCCTGCCCCCACTCCTACTCCTTCCCCTGCTTTGAAGTGCCACATTTGTCATAAGTCAAGAATCCATGTCTGGGTCTATTCCTGGGCTTTCTATTCTATTCCATGGGTCTGTTTCCCCTTGTACTAGTCATATACTGTTTTAATCACCACGGCTTTATAATTTCTGATGTCTGGTAGAGCAAGTCCTCCCACATTGTTGCTCTTCAGATGTGTATTGGCTCTTGGCCCTTTGCATTTCCTCATTAAGTTTAGAAATCAACTCATCAAGTTCCACAAAACAAACAAATGAAATCACCCATTGGGATTTTTATTGGAACTTTTTAGGTCTTCTTTCCTTTCTTTCAATGAGGTATTTATAGCATTTTCCAATAGAGGACGCACAACTTTTATCAGATTTATTCCTGGGTACTTGTTTTTTTAAAGCAGTTGTAAATGTCATCTTTGAAGAAATTATTTTCTTTCTTTTTTGGGGGTGGGTACAGGGGATTGAACTTAGGGGCACTCAACCACTGAGCCACATCCCCAGCCCTGTTTTGTGTTTTATTTAGAGACAGGGTTTCACTGAATTGCTTAGTGCCTCACTTTTGCTGAGAAATTATTTTCTAATGTTTATTGTGAATATATATAAATACAACTGGGTGTAAGTATACTTACCCAGCAACATCACTAATTCTATTCATTCCAACAATCATTCTGTAGATGTTTTTATGTGTTCTAAATTTGTTATTCATCATCATACCATTGGTGAGTAATGACAGATTTATTTTCTTCCTCTCTAATTTGCATACTTTTTCTTCTTACCTTAGTGTGCCAGTTAGAAACTCTTACTATAAAGGCATTTTTGATATTTAATGTTACTTTTTTGGCCAATTTAATAAAATATTAATTCCGTTAGACAAATTAACTACTTTTGAAACAGAATGGTAAAATTCAAAATGTACAAAAAGTGAATATGTGAAAAGTCTCTCTCCTACTTCAGACCTTCATGGGCTTGTTAAAAATATCAAATTGCTCCCTCCCCTTGAGCTGCTGAATCTGGAACTTTACCAGTGAAGCTTTGCCACATGTATGTATTTAAAGCTCCACAGTTGACTCTGATAATTATGCTCAAAGACCAATACAGAAAGTTCACCTCTACAGAGCTTAGTAGGATTGTATAGTACAGTGATTCTCAACCTTGGTTGCACATTAAAACCACCCAGGGGGCTTTAAAAGAGTCCTGACACCTGACCTGGACTTTGGGCCTACCAATCTGTATTTCTTAGATATAGTACTGGGCTTCTGGACTCTTTAAAAGCTCCTCAGATGATGGGGGTGTTGGTGTGGGAAGGGCCAGTACGAAACATTTGGAAGTAATGGGTATATTCATTGTCTTGTTTGTGGTGATGTATTCATAAATGTGTGCATACATCAAAACTTATCAGATCATATGCTTAAAGTCTGTTCAGTTTATTATATTTTAATTATGCATCAGTAAGGTTATTTAAAGAAAAAGTTCCCCAGGTGATTCTGATGCACATCAGTGGTTGAGAATCATTGTCTAATAGAAAAGGCACATGGAAGGAAATGGAAGTTGGAGAGACTTTTCATCTGTCAGCAGTCCACTGTGTATACTTAGACAAGTGACTCTATCCCCACTGGACCTGCGTTTCATTCAAGTTGGTGGGTTCCATTTCTTCTCAAGTACTTTTTACCTCTGATATTTTGATTCTTGTGCTCAGCCTGGCAGTGCAGGCCACACTGATGCACCTCCTGGCCACACGAGGGAGCTGTGCAGCCACCAGTCTCCTCCTCTCTACTGAACACTCTTGAGAGGTCAAAATAGGCTGTAATCGGCTCTCCCTTCTTTCTGTGCTCATCCTCTTGATGAGTGTGAGCCCCACTTCTTAATCGTCATCATCAGCGGCTCCCACCTACTGGTCCTGCTGCAGGTGAGCCTTTCTTTATACAAAGTAAATCCATGAATCTCTGGAGGTACAGGATAGCTTTAATAAAGGATCCCCAGATTGCTTTGAAAATATTTTGCCCTCCCAAAGCAATTGAAATAGAATATAATTGAAGTATAATTTATGAATCTAATTGAAGAATAATTTATGTACCTACAAATATGCATATATGTGTGTATATGTCAATGTATATCCATATTTATCTATATCAGTATGCACAATAATATTACGTATTACTGTATTAACCCTTGGAAAATTATCCATCCATCTGAAAGACTGTTATGTTTGTTAGAGATGCAATTTCAAGATCCTTCAGGCAATAAAGGTTGCTTAGGTGAAAAAAAGGAATCAGTGTGAGCAAACAAATCAAGTTTTCTCCATGGTAATATGGAGTAAAGTTTTTAAGTGTGTGTGTGTCTGTATGTATGTTTACGTATACTCAGATGAACAAGTTGGCTAACATCTTTAGAATGGAATCTATTCAGACACTCTAGGCACTAATCTCTATTTTTCTTGAACCAGACAGAGGAAAAAAATCTAGTTCAATCTAGTCTATCCTGAAGAGATAGACTAAAACCAATGTTCCAAAACAATCTAGCTATACTCTAAACTTTAATATATGCATTGTTTTAAATCTGTCTCAGAAATTAGAAGCAAATGCTTTCCTGAAGTGCAACAATAGCAGTGATTAAAAGCAAAAGGTATCCTACTCACATATACTTTGCCAATTAAACCTGAACCATGAGTGCCCTGTCTTTTATCACATGTTGATTTTCTTAAATTTTGATTCTTAAATTTCAGATTATTCTATGAGCCAGTCACAACACCTTGTGGGCACACCTTCTGTTTAAAATGCCTTGAAAGATGCCTAGATCACAACGCAAAGTGTCCATTGTGCAAAGATGGTCTTTCACAGGTAAACCAATATTTCTTTCTTGGGTGGATTAGCTTATTTGTAATTGGGTATACTTGGTGTTCCATTGGATCCCCAGCTACTGCACTGTGCTAGAGCAAAATACCCTTTCAGACCATCTATCTGTTTCTGCTGTCTTCTAGCCACCCCTCCCCTCTTCACAAAGTTCTTCAGGAAATTAAATTAATTTGTACTGGAAACAAAAGTATTAAATAGATGATGAACATGGATCCTGGTTCTAATCCCATCATGGTACCTGATACACTGTAATCTTTGGTGAATCTTTTGTCTTCTCTGGGCTTGCACCAGATAGCTCTGATGTCCTCTTAGCATCAATTTTTCTTCTGTTCTTTGAAGAGATCAGCTCCCAGGTCACTGGAAAAAACCTCTAAACCTTCATTGTGGTCCTTATCTAACCTCTCAGGACTCACTATACTTATTAGCAGACATCTTGCTCCTTGAAAAGTCCTGGGCTTCCAAGTTCTCTAAAATTAACTACACAAACTTCTACTTTTATTTTTCAAGTGGACCTGATGGAATTTTCCTTTAGCAAAAGAAGATCCAGGAATCTGTTTTGTTTTCCTTCCATCAGGGATTATGGGTACATTTTATAATCAGTATTAATGTTCCTTGACCCCTGTCATTCCTGAGTTGAAACTAGAGATGGAAGATTATCTCTAGGTTAATGTAAGTCCATGTTGTGCTTTTTCCAAACTCCAAAATTTACACTAAAGGAACAGAGTGAAATAATCATCAAGGGCAGCCTCGAGGACATGTATTGGGGGTCAGGGGAGGGTCAAAGTCATGCTGTTCCCTAGATAATGGAATGGGATTTGCTGGCCTGATTGTAGGCGATGATAAATCCATGGTCCTTAAACAATACATCTGTGTTGTGATAACACTACAAAATTCAGGTAAGCAGAAAGAAGAAAAATCTACCCATATGCTCAGCACCTAAATAAAACCACTGTAAACATTTTAGGATGTGCTCTTCCTGGGTTTTTGTTTTGGCAGCAGCAGAGCGGTTATCTCCTTCTTGGATTGGCTACCTCCTGAGTCTCTGCTTTTCCCCACACACTAGGACTGGACAACACAGTTGGTTCTCCTATAGCCGTGCAATGTTGGTGACTGATAAGGCACCCAGGAGGCAGATGCTGTGTAGTCTCAGACTCAAGGGCTATGAGATATTCTCATCTTTCTCTGTATAGTCACACAGAATTACGCTTATACCAATTTACACAGGGATAAATATCCCAATCATTTTCAATGCAGAAAAGATACTGCCCATACAGGGAAAGAAGCAAACTGTCCTTTAAGCGGACAGTTGTATACTAAGTAGCTCCCCCTGCTGGGTCTGTAGGGGTAGCTTCCACAGCAAGCAATTTAGGTGTTTTAACATCTATTGTTTGGGTCACAGCATTAAATACCCACTGCTTTCAGATCCCTAGATATGCATGTGGTAAGGGTTATTTTGAAGGAGAATAATAGTGACAATTGAGCTTGAGTTTGGTTCTGAAATTATGGCTTATAATTTCAGTGATACCTAGATTTTATATTAAAAAGGCAAATAGATGAATAAAATCACCAGTAATTAGCCATCTGTGTATGTGTTTCTTAACTAAAGTTAGAACAACATGTACAGAATTGTCAATATCCAGAAGCCAAGCATTGGGTTGGAATAGGGACAGGTCAGGGAAGGGAAGGAAAGGTTCAGTGAACATTGCTTTTGACTACTGACTTTTAGCACATCCCAGATGGAGACCATTTCTGTGAGGTTATAAGCACAATAATCAGAAAAACAAAAGAGGAAGAGTTTTCCTTTTTTTTTTTTTGGCAAGAGCATAATCCTAGTGTTCCTGTTTTGGGAAAGCTATGAGATTTTTAAAACTTTATTGCAGGCTTTTTCCTGTTTTTTCTAATTATAAAGGTAATCATTTGCATATTTTTAAAATAAATTCTGATATCCAGAGAATATATATATATATATTATGAGAGTGTCAGCTGCTAAAATGTGGGTCCAAATTCCTCCAATATGTGAGTCACTTGGCTATTCTGCTGATTGTATCAGAAGTCCTTTGTGTTTTTCTGATGACTGAATAATATCAAATTGCTTTGTTCCCCATATAGTGCTTGGCATCAAGAAAATACAGCAAAAATGTAATAATGGAAGAGCTAATAGCTAAATTCCTTCCAGAAGAACTCAAGGAACGAAGGAGGCTTTATGAAGAAGAAATGGAAGAACTTTCCAAGTATGTATATGCATGTTTCTATTTTCAGTTTCATTCATACCAGCTCATGAGAGCTGAATGTGCACATTTTTCCCAGCATTTTATTCAGAGATCTCATGGTGGCAACTTTAAACTGGCTATGGTGAAAATATTCATACCATGGAAATCAGCAAATGGTCTACACTAGGATTCCCTCTACCCCAGAAGCAGTCGTTAAGCATTTACCAGCACACCACTAAAGAAGCATAAGCCAAATCCACTAACTAGGATGCATCTTGGCACTTGTAACAGGATGTTGCTGGCAGTAGTAAATTAGAATAGCATAACCAGGAGAACTTCTGCTAACTGAGGCTCCAAGCTCTCTGCCTGCTCATTTAGCAGAAAAATTAAGGGCCCATCACTAATTTCTACCCCTTTTACCACTGCCCCCCATCTATAGTGCAATTTTCACAGTATTCTAGAGGCAAGGTTTCTGATAGCAAAAAGCAAAAAACAAACGAACAAGAAAAACTGTTCTGGTTTTATGTCCACCCTGTAGAGACTATTTCTAAACTCTGCCACCAGTTTATCTGTATGTGCCTCTCACTTTGAATAATGTTTCCTCTGAAACTAGAAATGTTTTTTGATATTGACATATACTGGAACTACTCAGGACATCTTCATCTTTTTTCCCTTATTCTAAAGCTAACCTTGAGTCTCTCTGAGCCTTCTTCTCAAATATCACTTAAGGTCTTATTAATAAATATGGGAACATACCATGGGGCTTTCTATTTAAAGGAATTCTAAACCTAACCCTTTGGGGATTTGTGCAGATAGTTTTATATCTCTGTAAGTTTAGATTCAATGTTCCTGCAATGAATTGCTAATAAAATAAGAGGACAAGAATTCAGGAGGAGGGCTGGGGAGATAGCTCAGCTGGTAGAGTGCTTGCCTCGTAATCACAAGGTCCTGAGTTCGATCCCCAGTACAGCAAAAAAATAAAAAATAAAAAATAATTTAAAAAAAGAATTCAGGAGGAGCTGGCCCAGTTGGGGATTCCACAGAGGGTTATGTGTCTGAATCTTTGGGGGCACTTGTTGAAAGATAAACCCCTGGGTCCCAGTTCCAGAGCTAATCCATCAGTATTTTGGGGGGTGTGGTGGCCTAGTCATCTGGATTTAAGGATCCTTGGTAACTCTCATGTACAGAGTATTGAGCATCACTGGGTTAAATTACCCTTCCCTGTCTCTTGCTTGTTCCTCTTCCTACTTGATCCTTCCATGTACATTTCTGATGTGGGGAGGGGCTTTGCAAATCTGAGATGCCTTAAGGACCTTGCAAAGAATTTCCCATCTCTGGAGAGCTGGGTACACTTGTACCTTCAGCATCTGCCAGCAAAATACCTAAAGAGATCATTTTGAGTGAAGAGATGAAAGAAAGAAAGAAAAAATACACAGCATAGCCATAACTCACAATCTTAAGGTACTAGAGAACTTCTGAAGGCAAATTAGAACATGTGCAATGCTGATTTTAATCTCTTAGACCTTATGCTAACCTCTGCATCACATTGTGGGACTTAGCTCACAGCATCAGCTGCATTTCAGTATTTTCAATCAGCCATCAACATTTGATGGCTCCTTGCCTTCCCTCTGGGGAATTACATGGTGATATTTGTCCAACCTTTTTGTGTTCTGCCCCATTGCTTTGAGATCTATCTAATTTGCTCTTCCTGACAGCTTAAATAAGAACGTGCCTATTTTCGTGTGTACCATGGCCTATCCCACCGTACCTTGTCCCCTGCACATCTTTGAGCCTTGTTACCGCCTGATGATTCGTAGATGTATCGAAACAGGCACAAGACAGTTTGGCATGTGCCTTGGAGATCCTGTCAAAGGGTAAGTGAGAAGCCCTGGGAGTAAAGGGAGGTTGGGTAGGGAGGGATTTTTGTTTTACTCCGGGGTGTTCCCAGTGGTGGGGAGGCCTATCTCATGAGGTTTAGCCAGCTCAAGAACAGGAACATTTGTAAGGATGATGATCCCCCTGTTGCCCTGTTTACTGAGTGAGAGGCTGCCTATTTAATAGAATTCCAGGGTCAGTCTTTTGTTAAGTAGGTAGTATATATTGTAAAACTTGTTTTATAAGAGTGTGGGCCTGGGCTGGGAGTTTGGCTCAGTGGTAGAGCACTTGCCTGGCATGCATGAGCACTGCAAAGAAAGAAAAATGTGGTCCCAGGAGTCAAACTCCCTAGATTTATATTCTAACTCCATCCTTGGAGCAAGTTTGATTTGGGGCAAGTTATTCAAACCTCTCTATATCCAGTTCCCTTGTTTGTTAAGTGGGTAAGATGATAGTGCCTACCTCACTAAGTTTGTTGGGAGGATTGATAGTTAATAATGCACATAAAGCACTGAGTACAGTTCCCAGCTGTGTGAGTCCATTTTGGGATGCTATGACATAATACCATATACTGAGTCATTTATAAATAATAGAAATTTATTTCTCACGATTCTGGAGGCTGGGATCCAAAATTAAGGTGCCAATGTCTGGCAAGGGCCTTCTTGCTACATCATAACATGGCAGAAGGGCAAAGAGAGGCTTATGGAGGGAGAGGAGAGAGAGAGAGAGAGAGAGAGAGAGAGTATTAAGCTATTCTTTTATAATGAATCAGTTCCTGTAATAACCCCATTAATCCCTTCATGAGGACAGAATCCCCATGGGCCTAATCACCTCTTAAAGGTTCCACTGTTTTTTTTTTTTTTTTGGTACCAGGGATTGAGCTCAGGGGCACTTGACCACTGAGCCACATCCCCAACCCCATTTTGTATTTTATTTAGAGACAGGGTCTCACTGAGTTGTTCAGGACCTTGCTTAATAGCTGAGGCTGGCTCTGAACTTGTGATCCTCCTGCCTCAGCGTCCTGAGCTGCTGGGATTACAGGCATGGGCCACCACACCCAGTTGGTTCCACATCTTAAGTTTCAACATGAGTTTTAAAGAGGGCAAACATTCAAACCATAGCATTGGCACATAGTATGAGCTCAAAAAATGGTAGTAGTTATACTACTACATTAAGGCTTTTTTTTTCATGCAGGCACTGTTACTGTGTGAGAGGCTACCTATTTAAAAGAACCCCAGAATCAGTCTTTTTTTAATCAGGTGGTATTTATTATAAAACTTGTTTTATAAAAGTGTGGGCTCTGGAGTTAAACTGTCCAGGTTCATATTTCAGGTCCATCCAACTGTTGTACAATTGCAGTTGAAGACCCAGGGGCAGGTAAATAGGCAGATATTCCTTGAGGCATAGCACAGGGTTACAGAAATGACTGGGGTCCAGGCCAGTGAAATAGAACTCATCAAGGATCTACCTTCTTGACTTCATTCTTAATAAACAGGTTTGCAGAATATGGCTGCATCCTAGAGATCAGAAATGTTCAATTCTTTGCCGATGGTCGCTCAGTGGTTGACAGCATAGGCAAGAGGCGCTTCAAGGTGCTCCATCAGGGCCAGCGGGATGGCTACAACACAGCTGACATTGAATACATTGAAGATCAAAAGGTGAGGGTGGCCAGTGCCAAGAATCCTTGAAACTTGGCATACAAATATGATTGCAAAAGGATTTCTCAGAACTGTCTTGGGGCCTTGTGATTCCTCACCAAATTGCTGCAACAATGTTGAACGCTGCTGGATTGCTGTCCAATTGCAGATTTGCAGTGGGAGAACTCATTGTCCTGACTTTCCCCATTGAGCTGCTAAGTTGCAGCTATGCATAAGAAATGCTACCTCAGACTGACCCTGGGGCCCTTTCAACCTACCAGTTAGGTCTCTGCCAGGGAAAGCAAAGGATAGATCTGGAGTGGGGCCTATACATATGTATTTATCTATCACTTTTTTTTTCATTGTCTTAAACCTATTTCTTTTGTGATCACTGTAAATTCACACGTGTTTGTATTTTTTAATGTATAACCTGGCTAAGAGCCCTTCTCCTAAAGCAGAATCATTCATCATCCCCTAAAGCAGAAAGATGACCTGTCCAGTTAATCCTTGATTTTCTGAGCAAAGGGGTGGAAGAAGAAGTCGATTATCCCATGTTCATTTATATTTACATTCACTATGTAGTAGATTAATGAATATTTGATCAGCAAATAAATGTATTTGATTTTGAAGATAGTTACACACTGAGACACAGATACATTTATGTCTCCCTTTCCAGAGAGCAGTGGGAAAATAGATGTAAAAACAAAAAGGGCAGAGGCCTAGACTAGCATAACCTGCTATAACCACATGTCTCCGCCCAGGCCTTTTCCACTATTTGGCTTTCTCTGTGTTTTGCTCTTTTGGCTACTCTCCCCAGCTGAACCTTCCTCCTTCCCACCCCCAGCCATATTTACACAGTTTAGCACCTGGCTGTGGAGTGTGTCACATTACATAAAGGAGAAAGATGGATGGGCAAGCTTCACCAGAGGAAAGCAGAGGCATGCTCAAAGAGGGTCAGTGTCAAAAGCAACTCTGGGAGGAATGGAGAAGGTACAGAATGTCTGACTTCCACCTTGATACTTTCAGGTTCATGGAGAGGATTGTGCTGAACTCATGGGATTACATAACTGTGTCTATGAGCAAGCGGCATCATGGTTTCACTCACTCAAATCATCACTGAAGAATCGGATACTCAGTCACTTTGGTCCAATGCCAGAGAAAGATGCTGATCCCCAGGTATATAAAAATATCTCCATATAATGGATTGCCCCACTAGATGGGAGTGCCTGAGACTTGTGATTAGATAAATGCATAGTGGTCATCCAGCAAATTCCAAGTATAAAGGGGAAGATGGATACAATTTGGTATTATTTGGCTAGGCAGTGTGCATCATGGGTAAAACCAAAAGGATGCCAAGTTAGAAGTGGGGTCACTGAAGTAAAGAGTTGGAACTTGAATCTAAGATAGGCATTGAGAGATAAGTGAGGTGAAAGAATGGTGGTATAGATATAATCAACAAAGGAATGTTCAATGGAACCCAGATTTATACCATGGTAAGTTTAGGGTAACAAGATATATGTAAATGCTAGGACTTTAAGAGAAAAGTATCATGGGAGCTGAAACCAAAGGCTGCCACTTCCAGGGAACCTCTTTTCCATTGTGGCAGGAGCTTGGACATAGGGCCAGCTACCCTACAAGGTTCTAATTTCAAGGTCACAAGAACTTTTCATGCCCTGGCTGATCCATACTTAATCCTGCAAATCTAGACACTCACTGTTGAACTCATCAGAGCAAACAAGTCCTAAGAAAACTGATCCCATCTTTAAAATTACCCTTGTTTGAGTTCTACCAGAAAATAGTAGATTAGGTTCTACTGCATCAGTCTTCTACCTTGAGGGACAGGTTCATTTACAAGATCAAGTTGAAGATTGAAAGCTCTACAGGAAAGTGGAGAAAGTAAAGCTTCTTTGCTTGCCTAGTATAAATCAAGAGGATTCTAGTTCAGGGAATATTTCCTTCCTAGGACAAGGATGGAGATATCCTCACCAAATATTTTCTTACTACCATCTTTTCACTCTTAAGAACTTCTTTGATTTGCAACTTAGGTTCATTCTTGACACAACAGAAAGATCTGAATATTTTGACTATCTACATGCAGGTCTCTCTGCTAAATGACTGATCTTGTTTACCTTTCTAGCAGTGTGACCTTGGGTAAATTCTGTCCCCTTTCTCAACTTTTCTCTGAAGTGAGAGAGGCATGTGAGGAGGTCTCTAAAGTCTCCTCTTCCTCTTGCATTCTGAGGCTCTAAGACACCTGTATGTTCCCTTATGGGTTGGAATATCTTGCTTTCTCCAGACCACAAACGTGGCTCCTTTCCTCCATGCAAAGACATTTTGAGCTTCAAAGGAAGAAAGGCCAGCAAGTGCTTCCCAGTGACCCAGTTCCTGGCTCTGGGCCATGGTGACTCAGGACTACAGCAGAGCTCTGAGCAAGCTCCGTGATCAATCTTGACGCTCCCCTTCATCTTCTGGGAAGCATTCTCCCCCACTCAGGCAGAAGCTAGAGATCAGCAGTGCTTACAGCATCTTCCACAGGAAAAAACAGAGATGCCACAGTATTGTTCATAAGGACTTACTGACACAAAAAGCTGAAATCTTGGGTTTTGTTTCCTTTCTTATTAGTTTTATTATCATGTTGCTATGTGAGGGGCAGCACCAGCAAAAACCAAAAGGCCATCAGGTTTGCTATGGCCAATACCGCAGCCCAGCAGTCCCACAAATGAGTATTCTGAGCCCCGGGGGTGGGGGGGTTCCTAGAAACCGCCACAAGGATTAACATCAGTTTAAATATCTTTGTTGATGATCCTGGGAATGTCAATCTAATATGCAAAACTGATCACAGGAGGGAGATCATGTTGCAGACTGCAGTGAGGGACAAAAAAGAATCCAGATGAAGCTAGAGGCATAGAGAAGCAAAGAGGGCAGTGAGATTTGGGAAGCATCAGATGATCCAATTTGGTTCCAAATAATCCCAGGTGTAAGGGGACTAGAATGTGGTTCTCCACAGTACTAAAACCAATTTCCTGTAAGTTCTTGGAAGAAAACTCATTTTGAGTTTCACAAGGAGCAAGTTTCCAATGTCTAAAATGTACTAGAGAAACTGACTACAAACAGAATTTCAGTGAAGAATTTAGATGGGACAAGAAAGCTCTTCATTAAAGAGAATGTGGATGTGTTTCTACTAGGAATTTTTGGAAAGTGGAGTTGCTATTTTTTGAAACTGTAAATCATGCCCTTGGTTTCAGGGGAGAGGAGAGCTATGGCTGAAGATAGTGATGTGGCATAGCTAGACTACTGCCTTCAGCCAGAACAAGAAAAGGGAGTTAAGAAACCTGCAAAGCCTATGGAGTCATGAGAATTAAAGACCTGCAAAGTTCAAAGGACCTAAACAGGATCTTAGAAGTGGAAGGGCCTGAATAGTGATATTTCAGCTCATGACATCACACTGGCTAGAAGGCATGGGGGTGTTGGTTTGTCTGCTCTAACAAGTACTCCAAATAAATGTAGCTCCAATGGGATAGAGGGTCTAAGTCCTGGAGGGCTAGGGCAGCTCTATTCCATGAGACCATTCAGGGTCCAGACTCCACCACAAAGCTCTACCATCCTTAGGATGTTGCCTTTATCTTTTTGATTGAGGAAGGATAATCATCATCAGATTCACTGAGTAGCTAGAAGAAAGGGAGAGAAAGAGGGAAGCAGAAGGCACATGCCTCTTTCCTAGAGCATGACCCAGACACTATACATATCACTTGCCTTTATACTTCATAAGTCAGAACTTTGTCTTATGGCCTCACCTAGCTGCAAGGGAGGCTTAGAAGGGCATACCTCTCCACTACCCCCTCGGCAGCTATGTGCTCAGCTAAAATAAAGGAGAAATAAATATGGAGGCAGTTAGCAGTGTCTACCACACACAGAAGCAGTTCTACCTGGATTGTTTACTTTGGGTATTTGGAAATCTGTAGACCTATATGACTGACAGGGAATAAGATGAACCCATTGTGTTTCTCTGTTACAGATTAATCCAAATGGTCCAGCCTGGTGCTGGTGGACATTGGCCGTTCTTCCTTTGGAAAGTCGCGCTCAACTCCCGTTCCTAGCAATGAGATCTTTAAAGGATAGACTCAATGGTATTCGGCGAGTCCTGGCCTTCATATCCCGAAACCAAAACTAGTAAGAGTGGATTGTTGAAGAGGAGCTCCCACCCTCCCTATTGCCCTCGGGGAGTCTTCTTGTAAATACTTCTAATTGCAATAACATCTTAACAGAAGGGGTTATCAAACAGAGACATTACTCTGCTTTTGATTACACAGAAAAAAATCAAGTAGAAAGACCAAAAGAATGTGACTCGTTTGGAACTTTCTGTCTTAAGATGCTTCTTGACATGCTGCACAACTACATAAACAGCAGAGGTGTTTAAGAACCCAGGAAAAAATTTATTTTAACAAAAATTTTTTTCTGAAGGTTTGCTTTAATTTTTCTTTCTTTCATAGACGAATAACTATGTGGTTGAAATGTGAAGCAAAGATACTAATAATGAATCACGTTGCTGCATTATCTCACTGACTTGAGGTCTCATTCCAAATGGTTCAGGTTTTATAGAGCATTGTGTAAAATAATGTTCATACTTCTATCTGTTTTAATAATTTATTTTTCGCACTACTGTATCCTTTTTTCTACATGTATGTTTGTAACTATTTAAGTGTACATTACTGAAAAGTCCATTGCTTTATTTATTGATGTGGTTTACCATGTACCTTGGGGGAATAACAATACTAGCAATGCACAATTTTTTGCTTTAATCAGTTTTTACTACAGTAATCCCAATTTTGGGACTGTCTATGTATCTATCCTGGTGGATGTTTAAAAGAATTTCCAAATGATGCTAGGGTCATGTATCTTCATAGAATCCACCTCTTTTACTTTGAAATAAACAACATGAAATAGTTGAGTGATTTAGCAAAGATTATGGTAGATGACAGGGTGTAGTTAAAAATTCAATTTCTGGGTGTCACACAGAACAGGGCTGAAAGAGTTATTGCTCTAGAATTGGAGAGATGAATCAGAGGATTGTCTTTTATGATAATCTATTATGGGCATTTATTTCAGCAATCTGATTAGAAGTGTATTTCTCCCCTGTGCAGTCAGGAATGGGATTTTAGGCAGGATAATATTTAACCTGTCAGAGGATATGACTTTCAGTTTGGCATATCATAGCCTTTCCCAACTAGCCTACATATCCCACCTCTTTTTTAAGGCTCTGAGGTTCAAGACCTGGGCTAGCATGTGCTAAAATACTTGATGAAGGACTATTAATTATTTAAAATGTAAAGAAACCAGATAGAGTAGAACCTTTAAAAAACTTTTTTAAAGAGCCTAGCAATTCATGACTTTGTTATCTAAACACTGCCTTTCTTCCTAGTTACAATGGGCCACAGTTTTCAAGCTAGGGGGAGAAAAAGGGATGAGGAGGTTAGGAGTAAGCATTGTTCAGCTTGCTTAACACTAGTTTGATTCCTTGGTGTCAGAAGAACTTAAAAAAATACCATGAGTATGGGACTATTATGATGGAGTGAAAGATTAGGGCTGGAAAGAAGTGAGTTGTCGCATTCATACCTTCAAGCAAGTTGTCCCCTCTATGTAATTTTGAACAACTGTGGTGCATTATTCACTCGGTCTGCCCACTGGATTAAGATGAGAGGGTAATGCTCTCATCTTACCCTCTCTCAGGTAATGAGAGGGTAAAGTCACTATGACTTCCATCACCACCTATGGCCAGAAATGGGAAAGGGAGAATGAAATGATCCAGATATTATAAAAGAGATTCATGTAGGCAGAGACCAAATGTTCTTCTGCACTTGTTTAATGGATGCTATATTGTCAAGAGCATTACGTTACCAGGTTTGATGTTTGGAGTAGACTGGGCTGGTGAAGAATATATATATGGAATGGAAGTATACATGTAGTAAATGGCTCAAACAGACTCTGTAAGTCTCAGCAACATATTAGAGGCTCCTCCCTCCCACCTAATGCCCAACCAGGTGGTCATAACATGGTCCTAGTACATTAGTTTCCTGTTATCTAGTGTGAACACAATAAAGAAGGTCATATGGTTCACTACATGCTAGATATGTTACTTTGGCAAGTGATTTACCTTTAACTGAGCCTCAGTTTCCTCATCTATGAGATGGTGATGATAAATACTGCTGTGGGTTGTTATGAACATTAAATGAGATACTTCAAAAGTCACATAGTGTAGTGCCTTGATTATGGAAGACATTCAACAAATTGTAGCTTTTATTAGATCATTGATAGTTACAAAATGACATTGAAGACCTACATTTGCCTTTACATGCACTCGCATCACCTTTAAACTGGTAGAATTTGCACTACTGGTTTTTGCACTATAACTTGATGATGTGCAGCTAATTTCTTTTGGTGTTAAGTCTGTTTGGGAAAGTGAAAAGACTGGAGAATAAATGAGGGTCAGAGGTAGGGACTAACACAGGCCAGCAAACATTTTCTTGTTTCCATAAGAGCTAAAGAGTAATGTTGCTGGAGGTCTAGAATTTCTGATGGGATGGAAGCCTTAAGTTCTAGCTCCATGAGAATTCCCTGTTCTCTAGGACATATTGAGAAGCTCACCCATGCCAGGGTGATTGGATTTTACAATCCATGACTTAGTTCATGGTATTTATTTATGCCGTCCAAAACAACAGATTCAATAAAAAAGGCATTGAAAACCTATTGTGTTCCAGGTACTAACTGAGGTGATGTCACTTATTTGAGCTCATTAAATCTTTTGTTTCTCAGAGAGCAGTTATTATCTCTATATTATGGATGACAAAACTGAGGCTCAGCAATATTAAATAATTTGCCCAGATAACATGGTCATCCAACATTGCTTTGCAGACAAACATTTTAAATAGTTTGTGTTATACACAATTTTATTTGACAGGCATAGCAATGCATCACAAAAGCACCCCAAAAGCTCACAATGGAAGTTGCCAGTAAGGTTAAATGAAGTTACCCAAAGAATCTCTGCTTAATCTAAGTCAAGAAGGAAGTAGATTTCTTCATACAATTCCATATCACAGAACATAGAATTCCATATCTTAGAATGCCTCTTGATAAGGGAAATACCCAGCTCCAGCAAATGAAGATCTTGGCTAGGTAGAATTGCACTTTACTTTCAGTAGCCTAGATATACATTTAGGTTGTCCCACAGTAAGCTTCTGTTGCACAAGGCTAATCCTTGGCTTTCTTTGAGACGTACTTGAACAAGGTAATTAGCTGGACTTGGCCATTTTATTCCTTGTAAATTGGTTTTGCTGTCCAGCTAGGAAATGAGGAGTATATATAGAAAAATCTAGGCCTGAAGGATAAGACTTCCCCCTTGGTAGATAGTGCCACTTGTTGGGTTAGTATTTCTGTCTATCATGACTGACCTAGTCTTTTCCTAGTAGGTTATTTTATGTCTGTCTGTCTGTATGTGTACATCTACACACATACATATATGTATACTAGGTAGCAAGCAGACATCATGCCTTTCTGCTTTGTACCATACTATTGCTGCTAGCTAATAACCAGCAAAATGTAGAAAATGAAAAAGGAAGAAACTAATTTTTTGTAAACAACTTAGAGAAGAGTGCTTGCCCCTGACTTAGGGGGGCGGAGAATTGACTATTTCAACAGCTTGCCTTTTCTGACAGCCGACTGCTCTAGGCCAGTTCTGCTTTAGCAGCAGGGTCAAGTCAAGTCACTGCGTATGTGGCGCTTCTAGCTCCAACAGTGGAGCTGGCCTAGGCTCAGATAATCCCCTGTGACTGGCCATTGGAGTGGTAGAGCTCCTGAGGTTGGTTCACAGTACACAGAGGTCTCTTGCCATCAACAGATTGCAGACTGTTGATGGACTACAATCCACCGGGACTGTGTTCCTCGTGCCACCTCCATTTCCAAGGTGAGAGTTTTATTCAGGGACTCCTTCCTTGAGTTCCAAACTTGTTGACCTTGACTTCACATCCATTTCCACTCACCACGGCAGAATCATAGCAGAGGTGTGTGACAAAGATAGGCATGAAAGATAGCCTGAGTACTGGAAAAAGGGCAGGTTTTTGGCCCATCCTTGGGCCTGAGGAATGAGGTTTTGATTCATGATTGAAAACAGTTGTGAAAAGCAGCCAGCTGCATGGACTTCACTTTGTGCCCCTTCCTGAGTGCAGAAGGGAAGGAAGGAAAAGGAGCCATGTAAAATGCACATATTCAATTCATTTTAGAATGATAGCTCCATTTATTACACTGTTTAACTAGCTAATAATCTGGATTATGCACATCCAGAGGTAAAATGAAGAAATTTTCACTTACAAGTGGGTTTTTCCAAACATGATAAATTAACCTCCAGAGAGAAGTGCCTGTGATCTCTGTTCCTGGTGTCACTTTAAAGCTTTTGCTTTATGACTCTGTAGCCCTTTAAAAACTTTTTGCAGCAAATGTGATGAACAGAAGTTTACAAAGCAACACTGTAGCTTGTGAATTGTTTTAAAAGTCAATTAACATTCATCTATTGTCACAATGACAATAAACCACAATGAAATAAAAGGAGAGCAAAAAGTTCAGTGTGGCACAGTTGGCTTATCTTAGATCAATTAGTTCCATCATTGTACGCAGTTTCAAATATCAAGCAAGCCACTTAGTGGCGAATGTGTATGTGTGTTTGATTTCCATTTGTTTGTGAAGCAGCCATTTTACTCTTGCACTGTAATAAATTGAAGGGAAATTAAGATAATGCTCCCCCCTATTGCTATTCAACTACCTCTATATGCTTGATTTCTTTTTAGGGGTTCCCTTCTTCCAAATCTGTACAAAAAAGTTTCAGCTCATTTGTGTTGTAAGAGCAATGTGACATAGACAGTCTCTGTGAAAGTTGTTTATTCATTAAAAAAGGTTTCCTATTGTCTCACTTTGTATCTAACAAAATTGTGCTCACACCTTAGGAAAAGAATTACCCAACTAGCTTCACTATCATTTTCTTGGAGGCTGATAGAGAGGAAAGCTATGGGAATGTCCATTTTGTTCTTGTTCCTCTTGAGTGTAATACATTTCATTGGAAAATCCTTTAAAGAACTGTGGGTATAGCTTTGTGGTATACTGCTTAGCCTGCATGAGCCCCTGGGTTCTAGCCCCAGCACTTCAATAAAAAAAGAGCCTTTAAGGAAACAGACCTGGCATTCAGACAACAAGCTCTTACGTATATGGCAGCGAATCAGATATGAACAGATTAATGTGATATGTATTATGAAACATTGGCCAAATTATTTAAAAACCACTAGAAAACCTTGTTATTTGAAGAATTATGTTGAAGTATTTTTTTCAATAATTTGCCCTTGGTTTATTTGTGAAACCAAACATATTGCGTTCACTTAAAGCAGAGCATACCACCCACCATTTTCTTTAGCATTATAAAATGTTCATGAATGCAAACTACCTGTTTTTATTTTAATTAAATGTTTTAAAGTCAAGTGTCCCCCCACCATATGCTGGGGATAAATCCAGGGCCTCACATGCTAGGCAAGCACCCTGCCACTGAGCTATATCCCCAACCCAGCATGAACCTCTTGACAGGAAAATGGTAAAATTTACTGGAACAATGAGAAATACTGACCCAGCTGACCGCAGCAAGAGAGAGTCGGTGACATCCGCTCTTCTTTACAGTACTGATTTTTGTCTCATGTCTTTGATGGCTTATACAAGTTCTCTTTTATGATTAAAGAAAAAAGGATATGGGAATGAGGCAAATAAAAATTAAGTGATAAGCCAGGTACAGTGGTGCGTGCCTATAATCCCAGTTATTCAGGAGGCCAAGGCAGGAGGATTGCAAGTGGGAGGTCAGCCTGGGCAACATGGCAAAACACAATCTCAAAAAAATAAAAAAGAAATGATCCAAAATTTCACTTGGACTAGAACTTGTTCTATACAACAGGATCTCTGGGGTTATCAAGAAAAATCAGAACTCCAGCCCAACTAGGCCCCAAGGGGAATGCTTTGCTGTTGAACTTTCCCCTTCTGTGCCTGGGCTGCCATTCCTGGTTCTCATGAGATACAATACACTCAATCCAAAGGCACGAGCTTCCATTCAAGACAAATCTTCCTTCTAGAATGGCTGCATAACTTTCTTTCTGGATTGGGCCATCTAAGAAGGTTCTATTTGCGTTATTCCTGAGGCCTTGAGAAAGCCAAACCTAGTGCTTTCTGCTTCCTGTCCTCTGGGATCCACTCTGGTTCCTTTGAGTTCTCCAGGGTCAAAGATGCTTCTCTAGGAGGTACTTTTAGTCACAAAATGAGATTTGAGCAATAGAAGGAGAGGGAAAATGCCCTAAATCAAAACTTCCCCTTCTTAACTTAAATGATTTCTTCACTCCTGGGTGGGGCTGAGGTAAGATGGGAAGGGACTAGTGTCAATACTCCTCATATTGACTTCTGGGTAATGCTGAAACTTCTTAGCCAGAATTGTCTGTGGGCAGCTAAATGTACAACTATGGCCTAATCAAGCAACTGCCTCCATATAGCTTAGCTCCCCGTCCCCATCCTTTCCAATTTTTGATGTTGATGTTCGCATTTCAACCTACATGCACATTGACTGGCCGTTATTGTTACCTGTCCACTTGTACACATCTATTACCAAATGTCATTGGTGCTTTAGAAAATCCTGAAAAACATTTTCTTCTATTTATTCAATTTTCTTTTATTTATTCAAGCTCCACAAATTATACCTCCTTCCACAACACTATTTATCTTCCATGAAGTCAACATCAACAATTTCTGGATCACTTGAGTACAGTATAATTGAGTCCTGAAATAGCCCATTTGCCCTAAATCCATTTTCACTATAAATACCTTTGTTATCTTGGACTTTAGAAGTACATTACGGGGACATTCAAGACAGCCATGGGAACAGAGGAGTCTACAATCCTTTTGTCCCATCTGGATATCTATTGCTACTCCCAGCAGACAACTCACTTCTCAGGACCATGTATTCCTTCTATAAGATCAAATGAACAATTTCATAAAGGGTCAGTGTTTAGGGTTGGAAGAGTGTTGTGTCCACAAGTGGAGTTGCACATGTCTGCTTAAATTGTCTATCATGTTGAACTCCCATTGGAGAGGGAGACGGATGGATGGAGGGAAAGAGGAAGGAAAGGAAGAAAAGAAGGAGAAATAGAGAAAAGGGTTATGGAAACTGCCAATTGTGATAAATGAAGTGGCTATATCTTCATCTCCTGGGCAAAACTTCATGTCTTCTTCCCATGTAGTAAACACTCAATGGACATAATGTGTGGAGTAGGTCTCTATTCCCATATTATAAGTGAGTGAACTCTAGCTCAGGGTTCTTATGTTACTTGGCTACAGTCTACTGATTAAAACCTGGGCTGAATCCTGCGTGGATTCCAGAGCCCACCCATCACTTTTCTTTCTTTTTTGTGGTGCTAGGGATTGAACCCAGTGCCTTGCACATGCTTGGAAAGTGCTCTAACACTGAGTCACATCCACAATCTAGGAATGGAAGCATTTTATATTCAAAAGCAGAGCTATACATCCCAGTGCCACAGACCCAGGAGAACAAACCAGCTCATAGATACCTGTGGAGAACTTCAAGTCATGATGACAGAAAAACAGTAGCAACCATGTACTGAATGCTAAGTATGTGTTGGCCACTCTGCTACACATTATTTTATTTAGTCCTGAGGAAGGTGCTATTATCCATGTTTGACACAGAAGGACACTGTGGCTCAGAAAAATAAAGTAACTTTTTCAAGGTTGTAGCTAGGAAGCAGGGAGGCTAGCTTGGAATCCAGGCTGTATGACCTCACAGCCATTATTTTGACTACAAGTTAGGCTGCCTCCCATGAAGGCTGCCATTCTCCTCACTACGCAGACTGACTCCTAGCGTATTCTTTCTAATTCTAGTTCTCCAAAGACTTGATACCTCTTGTGTCATTGGGGCCTTTCTCCATGAGGGCCTCTCTACCTAATGACTACAAATGCAGGGCCCCATGATAGACAATACAGTTTTCCCAGCTTACTCTTCTCCCTACACACCTCTATGGTTGCTTTGATTCTTTGTTATAGAAAAAAATGTAATATAGCTTTGGAGATTCAAAAGAAATGTTTGAGGTAATAGATGTGCTAGTGACCCTGATTTGAATTATATAATGTATACATATATTGAAACATCACATTGTACCCTGACACGATTAAGCGCCACAACCATAGAAATGAAAAGATGTACCCCATTTGTGTACAATGAATCAAAATGCAGTCTGTAAAAATAAAAAAAATTTTAAAAATAAAATGAAATTTTAAAAAGGCAAAATAAGGGAAAAAGGTCAAAAGCTACAACCTAATTTTTTTCTGGAGTCATACACCCCAGAGCTGGAAGAGGTTGTAACAAATTATTTAGCCTGGCTTCCTGTTTACAACCAGTAGTTTTGCCCATTTTGTGGATAAGAGAACTGTGGTTGCATAACACAGTGTTCAAGGTCATTCCATGAGTTAGTAGCCAAAATGAGACAAGAGCCTCAAATCTGATGGGTGCTCAACACACTACAGGAAGAGCTCAGATACCTCTTTTCATTCCATCAGAGGTCAAATGGGCCTTCTTGGAGATGGAACTTTTCATTAGTGTTTTATTCAGCTTTTTTTTGCCACTGTGACCACAAGACCTGACAAGAACAATTTTAGAGGAGCAAAAGTTTATATGGGGCTTGTGGTTTAAGAGGTCTCAGTTTATAGATAACTGACCCCACTCCTCTGGCCCAGAGATAAGGCAAGACATGATCACAAAGGTGTGTGGTGGAGAAAAACAGCTGGGAACATGCCACCAGAAAACAGACTTCCTTTGACACAGACCAACTATAAAACCCAAAGGCACACTGCCAGAGACCCACTACTTCCTGCTACACTCTACCTGCTTACAGTTACCACCCAGTTAATCCCTATCAGGGGATTAGTGCACTGATAAGGTTAAGGCTCTCATAACCCAATCATTCCACCTCTAAACTTTCTCACATTGTTTCACATATGCTTTGGGGGCCACCTGATATCTAAACCATAGCAATTGGGAAGAACAAAGGATTTGAAGTTCTGGGGGTTCCCATCTCCCACAGAATTGTTTTAAAGCAGCTATAGCATAGCTGGAAAGGCTGAAATGGGGAGTATTCCTTCTAACACCTCCCTACCCACTTCCCTTTAGATCACTTTTCTATTCTGGGAGCTTTTCTTCCCCAAAACCTGCTGCTTGGGGGAAACCTGTACCACTACACGTAGAAGTCTCAGTTGATGGATCTGTGGCAGGCTGCTTTAGCTGGGCAAAGGAGCCCTTAATCACCATCTCTGCCAACTCAGATAACCATCACCCCCAGTCATGTCATCATGGAAGGAGTTGGGATCACCATCCCAGCTAGGAATAAAATTAGATTTGGGGACCCTGATCCAACATGGATGGCCCTGCAACCCACAATGCTTTCAACTACATTAATTCATTCACAAATTTATCAAATATCAGCAAGTAAAGTGTAGAGGTACAGAACACAGACTCTAGAGTTAGACTATATAGGTTAGAATCTTGCCTCCATTGCTTTCTACCTGTGTGATCATTGTGTGTGTGTGTGTATGGTACTAGGGATTGAACTCAGGGACATTTGACCATTGAGCCACATCACCAACCCTATTTTGTATTTTATTTAGAGACAGGGTCTCTCTGAGTTGCTTAGCACATCACTTTTGCTGAGGCTGACTTTGAACTAGTGATCTTCCTGCCTTAGCCTCCTGAGCTGCTGGGATTATAGGCATGTGTCACTGCACCTGGCCTGTGTGATCTTAAGTCACTTAACATCTCTGTGTTTCAGTTTCCACATCTACAAAACGATGGCAATAATAGCATCTATCTCATAGGGTTGTTGCAAGGATTAAATGATATGGTGCTTATCAAGTTCCAGCTCACAGAACTCAACAAACATTAGCCTACATATAGTCATTAATTACCTAGTAGATCACAGTTTTCTTCTCATCATTTTGATTTTACCAAACTTGGCTCTTATTGGCACTTCATCAAAACATTTTGGGATTTGATTTTCAAATGCGAGATCATACGGATGCTAACTATAATCTCCCTCCCCCAGATAGGCATGCACAATCTTTTAAATAGAAGCCAAGAAGCAAGAAATGTCAAGGCTAGTTCATAGACCTATCAAGGAGCTATTCTGTTTCTATCTTTCCTTAATGCGTTTAAAGCCCCATAATGAAATAGCATCATAAAGAAAAGGCAGGTAACCCAGTCTTCCCTTTAGGATGCCAGATGCCTGAAAGGGAGAAGTTTCATGGGTCACAAGATCTACAAGGCTATGAATCCATAGATGAAGGCATTTTTTTTTTTTTTTGCGGTGCTGGGGATTGAACCCAGGGCCTTGTGCTTGCAAGGCAAGCACTCTACCAACTGAGCTATCTCCCCAGCCCTGAAGGCATTTTTTTAAGATGGGAAAGAGGAATTCTAGTGTTCATGATTACCTCAAGGTATAAATGTGAAGATGCTCGCCAGAGGTGTTTCCACCTATAGGAACTGCCAGGAAAATAGAGGCTCAGCCACAGTGGTCTTAGTCCAGACTCCACAAAGGCATTAATGCCTCCCATGCATTCCTTTATTAGTAGAACATGTGTTCATAGGACCCAGATCATAAGTTAGGCACTGGGCCACAGAGAGGAATACACCACTGTGCTTGCCCTTGAGAGGATCACAACCTAGGGAAGAAAACACAGATTCATCTTCCACAGAGAACATGGTGGAAGCTTAGCAGAAAGGCACCTAATCCTGCATGGGGAGGTGTACAGGGAAGATCCCAAGGATGAAGCAGTGCAGGAACTGAATCCAAAAGAATGAGACATTTTCCAGATGAAAGAGTAGAGAAAGTATGAGGAACTTTCCAGGCAGAAGGAGCAACACATGAGAAGAGTCTACTGTTCCATAGAAAGAGTACTCACCAATCATGTGGAACACTATAAGCAGTTAGCCTGGTAGAACACTGGGTTAAAGACATGGCAGTTCCTGACAGAGAAGCAGGGCCCAGTTTCTCAATCAGCTTGGCTCCAGAGAGGTTTGTGAAGCAGATCTCTGGGTGAGGGGAAAAGGGCCAGTCTGTGAGAACCGAACTTGCTGGTCAAGTCACTGGGTAACCACCATGGGATTCCTCTCAGCACAGCTGGGTGCCTGTTGCTGGACCCAAGGACTTGGACCAGAGGAAGAGAAATGGGGTTGGTGGAGTGGTGATGTGGACATTTTTTTTGTAGTATTGGGGATATGGACATTTTCTGAAGATTGTTCTGAAACAGGGAGACTGGTTGTGGAGTGGGGAAAGAAAGGAGTTGCCATAAATGGAGTAGAGAGTTGTGATTTATACAATCTGAAAGCTTTGGGACCATAAACCCAGATGAATCTCCCTACCTTGATCAACCAAACACAACAGGGATCTGGCTGCAGTGTGCTGGACCTGGCTCATATTGGCTTATGATAGGCAATTTTTAAGATTTCAGAAATTTTGCAAGCCTGCTGTTCAAAAGAGCCATTATTTTAAAAATTAAGTTAAAAAACTCATAACTAGTAAATTACATTCAAAATAGTAATAAATACTCTAAACTTATCACTTTCTAATGATTTTACTACTTTTAATGTTACCTATTCTCTTGAAGTTATTTAGGTCCATTGGATCTCTGTGATGGGAATACTACGCATCGTGTTTTATGGAGCGTCTCTTCCCAGGTCCATATTCAGTGAGGTTAGGTTGGTAGCTGAAATCAGCCATGGTGGGAGTATTTAGTCCACACTAGAAATTAGGGCACCCCCAACAGAGAACCGTATTTTTTACTTTTACCAGCACACCACTGACTCTGGGCCTGTTTCCTTTTTCTGCCTCTAGCTTGCCTTTAATGACCATTTTTCAGGAGAAAATAATCCTGAAAACTAATTCACATGGACATGTGAGGTGTTACAAGTCCAGATTTCTGGGTTTGGTTCTTATATAATGTTTTTGCATTTGAACAGAGATCTTTTGGAGACATCATCATGGGGTAATTGAGCGATATCTTCAGATATAATGTTTTTGCATTATAACAGAGAATTTTTTGGAGACATCACGATGTGGTAATTGAGAGATATTTTAAGAAGAGCCTTTTCAGAGGCTATTGGAATGTGCATAAAAGACAATATTCTCCTATGCTTTTGCTTAAGGTCAGTCTCCAACCCTCCCACTTCCAACCGTAAGACTGAAACTATTCTCCCTGCCTAGGATTTCAGTGGAATTAAGTGGCTGAATCCCTCATCATTCTTCCCATTAAGGACATAACACAATGGAGTTGCAGGTTCCCAGTTCAGGAACTTCCAGCTAGAGAGGATTTCTTTGGTTACCATTACACAGGGATAAATAATAATAATAATAATAATAATAATAATAATGGTTCTGAGAAGCATATAATATATATTGAGGGTCATTATATACCAGGTGAAGTGCTCTTCAACACAATAGTCCTTTAAGGTAAATACAATTATCATCTCCAGTTTATACAAGAGGAAAATGAGGCTCAGAGAGGTTGAGGAATTTGCTCAATGTCACAGATCAAAGAGTGGAAAAGGACCCGGACATAGGCAGCCCTCTCCCAGAGTGTTCACCATGATAAGAGATCTTTCTCCCATCAAAACCATCCTCCTGGCTCTCCCCATAGCTCAGCTGAGCAAAATCACTACTCTCTCTAACCAGTCCATTCCCTCTCCCTTTCCATTGCGTGACAGTATACCTGGCAGCTTATGTGAATGGTTGAATTTGCCTGGTGAGTGAGGAAATTGCAAAAGCAAGGGAAGTTTCAGATCATTTTTATTTTATTTTATTCTTTTTCAGATCATTTTTAGTTTATGATCCTTCTAATATATTGAAATAAACAAAAACCAAGGAACTGTCAAAGAAAAGGCCACAAAATTTGTGGTAACACATTCACACATTTAATACAGAGCAGCTTAATGCAATCTGATTTTTCTATTCACAAGCTAAGTGGGGAGTTGTTCAATGGGGACAATTTCAGTTTTACAAGATGAAAAAGTTCTGGAGATTTGTTCTATACCAGTTTAAATGCAGTTACTGCTAACTCAACTGTGCACTTAAGGATGGCTCAGATGGCAAATTTTGTGTAATGTTTTTAAGCACAATTTTTAAAATTGCATTTTGAGTATATGGAGAAAAAACAAAAGGAAATACCAAAGATAAGGTTATAAAATTTGTGGTAACACATTTGCACATATAATTACAGTGTAAGACATTATGATTTTGCTACTTGTAAGATAAATCCAGGGTTTATATGAAATTAACTTCTGATGCAATCTGGGCACTGTGTTCTGGAAAGGGAACACTAGCTTGAAGTTGTATGATGAATGTGTTTCTGTCTAATTTCATCCATGAATCTTTGTGAATGTATGACAAATTACCTCAAACATTGAGGCCCTTCATGAATGTGAGACCTGGACCAAATGACTTTTCTAGACATCACCTTCATGTTTCACCCTCACAAGGTTTCTTAAAGTAGAGGGATTCTCAAGACTGTCTCTCCAACTCAGATTCACAGTTCTGTCACTATAGCTTGCAGAGGGGCAGCAAGAGCTTCAGAGTCCTTCTACACAAGTGAAAGGGGGCTGGGAATGTAGCTCAGTGGTAGAGCACTTGCCTAGCAATGTATGAGGCCCTGGGTTCCACAACTAGGACTGAAAAAAAATTTAGAAAAAGTCTTTCCAAGCAAAAACAGTCATTATCATTTTAGTATCCTTCTAGTCCTTTTTGGTCATCTGAGCAGACAGTTTAACCTTCATTCATCACCCTTTGTATTGTTGTATCTAAGTGAATATCATCACACAGATGTGGAGCATGTGCATCTGCTCTCCAAGAAAGGGGACATACACATACACAAGTTTTCATGCAGATTACAGAGCTCCTCTGAAATAATAAGTCCATATATATACTCCCTGTATAAGACTTTCTACACACTGAAGTCCATGATCCTTAATAAGAGGTTCTAAGACATAAGACTAGAATGAAGTTGATTGGACATTCATTTCCTATCTTTTCCCCTTCTGTTTCTGTTTCTGTCCTTGCTTCTCCACATTTTGGCTCTCTCATCTTCGATTCATAATCATATTTCTTTTTAAAATTTTTATTTGTTCTAATTAGTTATACATGACAGTAGAATGCATTTTAACACATCATTCAAGAATGAGTATAACTTCTCATTCTTCTGGTTGTACATGCTGTAGTTACACAGGTTGAAGCCTGATAGGTTGGCATGTGCCTGTAATCCCAGTGCCTTGGGAGGCTGAGGCAGGAGGATCGTGAGTTCAAAGCCAACCTTGGTAAAAGCAAGGTGCTAAGCAACTTAGTGAGACCCTGTCTCTAGATAAAATACGAAATAGGGTAGTCGAGTGTCCCTGAATTTAATCCCTGGTTCCCCCCCACAAAAAAAAAACAAGAGTTACACAGGTCATGTAATCATATATGCACATATGGTAATAATGTTCAATTCATTTTATTATCATTCCTAACTCCATACCCCTCCCCTTCCTTCACTCCCCTCTGCCTAATCCAAAGTACCTCTATATTCTTCCTTGGCCCCCCTTATTGTGAATTATCATCTGCATATCAGAGAAAACATTAAGTCTTTGGTTCTTTGGTATTTGCTTATTTCACTTAGCATGATAATCTCTAGTTCCACCCATTTACTGGCAAATGCCAGAATTTCATTCTTCCTTAAGACTGAGTAATATTCTATTATGTATATAAGCAACATTTTCTTTATCCATTCATCTGTTGAAGGGCACCTAGGTTGTTTCCATAGTTCAGCTATTGTGAATTGAGCAGCTATGAACATTTATGTGGTTGTATCTCTGTAGTATGCTGATTTTAAGTCCTTTGAGTATAGGCCGAGGAGTGGGATAGCTGGGTCAAATCGTGGTTCCATTCCAAGTTTTCTGAGGAATCTCTGTATTGTTTTTCAAAGTGGTTGCACCATTTTGCATTCCCACCATCAATGTATAAGTTACCTTTTTCCTCACATCCTTGCCAATATTTATTGTTACCTGTATTCTTGTTAATTGCCATTCTGACTGGAGTGAGATGAAATCTCAGTGTAGTTTTGATTTGCATTTCTCTAATTGCTAGAGACATTGAACATTTTTTCATGTTTGTTGATCAATTTTATTTCTTCTTCTCTGAAGTGTCTGTTCAGTTCCTTAGCCCATTTATTGATCGTAATCATATTTATACCTGATTTCTCTCCATTATTCCTTCAGCTCTTATTTTCTTGAAACTTGAATTATACTGTCTGCCCTTTCAGTCTCAGTTCCCTTTTCCTCACAGTAATCTCTGAGCACTGCACACCCACTTATCCTTTGCCTGGTCCAACTGATTGCTGCTAGAATCTCCTTCAAGTGAGCTGTGTCTTATTCTCAAGAGTTTCATATGGCTTCACAATATACATTTGCAATTTCCCTATGACATAGGAAACTACATTCATATTTTTTCTTAGAAGTCTAGTTCTGATTATTCTGCTATCCTGCATTTGCTCCAACCAATTACAGCCCTTCTTGACAGGAGTAGCATTATACCTTCCCTACCTCTCCCATCCCTTAGTTGTTGGGCTAAAGGATAGAACATTCTATTTGGCTAAAATAAAGGGGTCATCAGATTGAGCACTGAAGATGTATATGTATGGGCTCATAAACAAAACAACCTCATTTCCCTCTATTCAAACAGATTTTTTTAGCTAGGTCACTTCTACTAACAGCCATATCTATTGGGGGGAAATTAATGACTATCAATTTACAAAACAGGATTATGAAAATTTGCAAAATGAAAACCAGATAGACAAATGTCCTCAGTGACCTAGAAGTACATTGAAAAAAAGAAAATAATGTATTTCTGATAATGAATACATGACATCTGTACCTAGCCTTTTTAGATTAACAGTGGTACATATACAAGGACAATGAGGTCACATTCTGAATCATTTTCTCCAGAGTTTGTGTTGAGGAACATGATAGTCAAATGTTCCTGGGTATTTCCACCCATCTGGTCCTCATGTCATGAGCTGATACTTATACAGGAACTAGCTGCCATTAGGTGGACCAATTTGAAGTCCAATAGATCATCAAGAAGAATATCATATCAGGAGGTTTAAGGACTCCAGATGTTTTAATTTAGGTAAGTGCAACCACAAAGTATGCTGAGACATTAATAGAGAATAAAAAGTATCTGGTATTTGATGAGATTGTGGGAGAGGGAATAACCTGGTTTGCCTTTTGAAGGAGTGGAGGTAACAGAGTAGTGGGCCAGCAGTGCCCAAGGCAGTATGGCAAACTAAAGGAAGTAAATATTTGCTCTAGTTCTATGCTGAATTGTGTGCCCCTCCCCCAATTTATAGGTTGAAACCCTAACCACAGTACCTTGTAATGTGACTGTATTTGGAGATAAAACCTTTAAAAATGTTACAAGTTAAAAGAAGTCATCAGAATGGGCCTTAATCCAACCTGATTTGTGTCCTTATAAGAAGAGAAAGGGCCATGTGAAGGCACAGTAAGAAGTCAGCCTTCTACAAGCCAGAGAAGCCTCAAAAGAAACCAGAAATACCAACATCTCCTCTTGGACTTCTAGAATTATGAGAAAATAAATTTTGTTGTTTAAGCTATTCAGTATGTGGTACTTTATTATGATAACGTGGCACACTAATCCATTCCCTCTTTTGACTTCCCAGACTCCAAAACCTCCTCCAGTATTTGGGGGAAGTCCTCACTGATAAGTGGTGGTGGGAGGCAGAGCCTCACTAGCAGCAGCAATGGTTGGATTCAGATGGAGTTCCTGGTTCAATGCTGAGAGTGCTAATGGGGCAGGTTACCATGTTTAATGCCATTGGCAAAGATGGCAGTAGTGTCCTGAGTGGGTTAGTTCTGCAGTGTGATGGTCATTGTTCTTGAATAGGCCTGGTCTTGGCTCCCCAGCTCTCCCAGAGACTCTGAGCTACCAAGAAGCTCTCAATAAGTTCGTTTTTCTCCTCAATCCATCAGTGATGGTTTCTGGGGCTTATGATGAAAAAATCCTGAATGTTATACTGCACATCTTCATCTAAAACTTGGAAATAACTCAACTGCAAACATTGTTACCAAAGTTAATTGTTTGGGCTGTCCTGACTCAAGTACTAATATTAGGGAGACAAATGTTGGTAAGAAGGAATCAGGTTTATTCAAGGTCAGCCCTAAAGAAGATAGAGGGGCTAGCTCTCTTCCTCCCAGGCTCAGGGGTGTGAAGGATTTTTATGGGGAGGGAGGAGGCAGTGAGGCTGCAGGTGGGGCAGGGTCTTGATCAGCAAGTGTGGAGTGGGTGTGTCTTCTCAAGGACATCTTAGTGGGTTCCGACCTCTTACAGACTACTTACCAAGGAAAGGTGTTAGAGAGGCCTATCTGGGCCCTGAGAACCTAAAGAAAATTTTAGCATCTAACATCTGGGGGTGAGGGACTTCTCTACAGCCAAAAGATTAGCGAGGGATGAAAGGGCAAAATGGAAGGGGGAGCAAAGGACAACTTCAAGGGAGTCCCTGTAACAATATTCCTGGGTGTCAGGGAATTCAGAATTGGATGGGTGATGGCCCCAGGGTTCTCAGTAGTCAAGTAATTTGAGTAGCGCCCCAGTCATTAGAAATGCTGGCTAGGGAGGTACCTGACCCAGTCTGAGGTGGCTTTTTTTCTTTTTCCTTCCCTATTTCCTTTTTGTCCTCTTCTTTTGCTCTTCTTTTGGCTAGGTAAGTATGTGCCACAAACATTGTTCAGCCTTACATGGGGGCCTTGAGAATAAAAAAACTGTGAATCTTACTCATTCTGAGCTCCTTTGGGAATGAAATTTGCCTTAGAATGGGTCCCCTCTTGACCTGGCTCTTCTTACACTCAGCCATGAAGACTGAAAAATAAGAACACCACATTATTCTGCCTAAACTGTGATTCTCTTACTTGAAAATGAAGGGTCGGCCTGGCATGGGCAACAAATGATTACCAGTGGGAGATAAGGAGGTAGGCCAAGGAGAGGGAGGCACCAGGGTGACCAGGGGACTGTCTTGAAACTGAGTTTACATAGTCCTTCTGTTTAGATAGTATGTAGTTGAGGAGCAGACATTTAAAAACTTCTCTTATGATTCCCCTTTTTCTCACCCTTTACCTAAGGTTTAAAAATCCATATTATCCTCACCAGGGAATGATTTTTACATTTATTTGAGGATGAACTTGGGAGATAGGTAGAGATAAAAGAGTGTCTATAGCTCCCCCATATAATTTTCTGATACTACCACTCCTGGACAGGGGGCATCTAGGGTTCCCAGCCTTACCTCAGAAGGCAATTGTTCAATCTCCAGTTCAATTTTTGCTGTTAGGGATTTATGCTGTTCTTCAGCCATCTGCCTGGAGCTTGACATTTGGTTGCCCAGAGACCTAACTCTTTGCTCACTATTCTCTCAAGCACAGGATTTAGGGCTTTTGTGTCCTCATCCTTGGGTCTAGAGCATAGTTCTTAGCTGATCTTTTTTTAAAGTGACCTCAGGCTTGCCAGACTTCTAGTACTTCCAATTTTCCTCTGCTGTGTGTTGTCAGTTCTTGCCCATTCCATTCCAGCCTTTAGAATCCAGGCAGGACAATCGTCCTTTAGCAATTGCATGTATAACTGAGGAATAATTACTAGGTTGCTGTTTTTTTTTCAGAGAACTCCATAGGACATTTGGTTGGAAATGTAAAAATACAAAACAAAACAAAAATCCTAGAAAACAAATTGAATTTGAGGTAGAAGGCTTTCAAGCATTCCCGGGTGTGAAAAAGCATATTATACATAAAATATACCCCATTCCTTGTTGAATAGTTACTTTTACTTTTTTTATTTAACTTTTTATTAGGGGGGAAAGGTCAGCATGGCAAAAGTTTCTATAGCAATCTGGCAGTCACACCTCTTGTAACCTATGAAATCATTAAATTGAGAAGTGTAACTAGGTCAAAGAAATGATTTATGGGAATTGGTTGACCAAGGGTTATATAATTGGGATAAATGAAAGTCACAGCCCACTAATCCAGGAGATGGAAGGTATTGACAAAGGCCTGAGACTGCGTCATATTGCCCTACTGTTAGGGAGGCTGTCACCCGGGGTGAAGGGTGCAGATGTATATGCTGTGTCTGTGTTTTTAGGATGGCAGATGGCAAGATGCACCTGGAGTGGAAGGACAGAACAGAAGAAAACAGAACGCTTAAGGCCCTAGTTAGAAAAGTCTGGTGCTACCCAGAGTAGGTGATCCCTGCTGTCCTGCTACCCTGGTAAAAGCGGGCAGGCCTCTTTTGCAGGGAGAGGAAAGGAAGGAAGAGATTTGGGAGTAAAGTGAAAGAAAAAAAATCAGAAAGACCAGGATGGGAAGTCTGGCAGGTACAAAAAATCCTAGGCTCGAGTACCTGAACGTTTACCCAGGTTAAGAGACTGAACTCTTAGGAGACCCATCCCTTCTAGTCTCATTCTTCTTCATCCTACAAACTATTACAGTAACCCTAAATTCTCATTATGCCCACAGGCAGAAAATTGGTGATTAATACAAGGACTGCAGGAAATAAATACCCACCATTAGGTTCTTTTATCTCAATGACACCTCTGCAAACCAGATGTAAGTGGACTCATCAACCCAGTTTCATCCAATGTGAGAATTGCAGAACATTACATAAAGCAACTATTTTATTTTGCAAGAATGGGATTTGACTTAGAAAAAACTGTATCCTTCCTGGGTCATACCATGAAAGAGATAGAGATAGAGGAGAGAAGGAGGAGGAGGAAGAGGAGGAGGAGGAGGAGGAGGAGGAGGAAGGAAGGAAGGAAGGAAGGAAGGAAGGAAAGAAAGAAAGAAAGAAAGAAAGAAAGAAAGAAAGAAAGAAAGAAAGAAAGAAAGAGAGGAGAAGAAGGAAGAGGAGATGCAGTCTGTTTTCTCAGCATCCTGTGGTAGAACATCTTCTGCCTGATCAACACCAGCACCATCACAGGGATCAGAATCCCCATCCTCGCCAACTGTGCAGATGCCAAATGATAGGTTTAGGATGCTGCCTGATTCCTGGACCCTGGAAATTACTTCTTCGGCAACCTCCCTGGTGCCTCAGAACCCATCCCTGCCCTCCCCATTCCCTAAACAGTACACCCAGGCAGTTTGTCACCTTTGATCACATTCGTGAGAAAGAAGCTGGGAGTGAAGGACTGAGGAATGTATAACTTTGGGGGAGTGGTGGTGTGAAAGGTCAGGTGGGGATAACAACCAGAACTACAGCGCTCATGCGTTGGATCTAATATAAAGTCCAGGGTCATTTCCAGCTAGCTGAGTGACCTTCAGTCCTCTCTGAGTCACAGCTTCAGCTGAGTCACAGGAAAGTGGCTGGGTTTTCTGCTTATAGGATTCCTTCCTCCTTCCCTCCCCTCCCATTCTTCTTAATTAATTGAGGAAGGAGCCATACCTTCTATTAGTATGACATTCTATGTCTTTAGAATCATATAATTTGTCATTTACCATCTTTAGGTTATTTCTTCTGTCTGAGGCTTAATTTCCTCATCGACAATGGTGACAGGGTGGGGGTTAAAATAGTATTTCATGGTATACAATAGGATGATGTGATGTTTGAATGAGATAAATCATGTAAAGAATATCACAGAGTCTCTGTTATATAGTAGCAGCTCAAAAAGTGTGAATCATTCCTAAATTATTCTGTAAATTTAATTGCTTGATGAAATCCCAACATCTGGAAATCATTGCTATATAGAGGTCAATAGAAGGTTATGCCTCACTGTAAATTACTAAATTGGCCTTTGAGTTTTAAAATTCTTTTATTATGAGTTTGATTAGTGAGAATCTTTTCCCCAGAACCTCATTACCTCATTAGAGGAGGCAATAATTCAGTCTAATTTCGGCATTCTGAAAGCAAAGAATCAATCCTAAGCATATGTGAATATCGAAGGACACATATCCCCAAATCCATTTGTGAAACAGCATGGGGCTTCTCTCTGAGCTTCTGAAGCACTTGGTAAGGAGTAGGTGAATGAATTAATTACTTTCTGCTTATTAGGCTTCTGCTGGGGGCTGGAGGTATCTCAGGGTTCTGTCTGTCAATACTAATAGAACGGTTTGTCCAACTGGTATGGAAAGACAAGATTGTTTCTCACAGTCAGTAGACCCTATCCTTTGGCTGTCTGAGTGCCGCCTGTGTTCCCCACACACTTGACCTTGTAGATCTCAAATTAAAGGCTACTTTGCTAGTTTCTTTCTCTGGGAACGGCACATTTGTTTCTTTATTTCTTTATGTCTAATTATTCATTTTTATCTCTCAGAGAAAAGAATGCCTATAAGGGAGCTTCTATGATGTGTTACAAGTCTTTTCTACAACAGATTCAGAGAGTCAATTTCAAGGTGGAGTGTGCTGTTAATATCCCTTGAAATCGGCAAGGACTAATTTATCACATAACCTTTCAGTCCTAGATTGCAGTCATAGGAAATCACCAGGCTGCCAGGCACCATAGGCTGGCTTTTTCTAGAACAAAGCTTTGGTAATGGTCCATACACATAAAGTCAAAGGCAAGATCAGTGCGGATGTTTTAATTGTTTCAGACACACTCATCCATGAACTCTTAAGGGGTGGGCACCTCTGAAGCATCCTTGTGTGCTGCAATTGCAAAGAGTAAAAGCATATAAACATTGATGACAAGGTGTGAACTGGGCGACCTCATTGGGCATGCTAATGACTTACCCATTGTCTGTGCCACCATCTCCTACAGGTGACTGCAGAGCTCCTGCTGTACTCCACCCCTCACAGCAGACTATAGCGGTGGGGAGAAGTGGGCTGCAGCACTGGTGTACACACTGGGTTTCCTCTGCTAACCTCAGGGCTCAGGGGCTTCTTTTTAAAAAATTTTTCTATTTGTTCCAATTAGTTGTACATGACAGTAGAATACATTTATACATTTTAATAGATCATACATAAATGGAGTGTAATTTCTTTTTTAATCTGATAATAGAAAACATTTCAATTTTCTCACCTATTCCATAGTAGGAGGCAGAGAGGATTCATCTACAATAAGGGAGTTATGGAATTGTTGTGGAATGATATTTAAAATTGGAAGGGACCTTAGAAACAATCTAGTCTGATGTCTACATCTTTTGCAAGCAAATAAACTAAGGTCCAGGGAGATTTTCGTCATTTATTTTAATCAGGGATTGCACCCAGGGGAGCTCAACCATTGAGCCACATCCCCACCTCTTTTTGTTTTAATTTGGAGACAGGGTATTGTTAAGTTATTTAGGGCCTTGCTAAGTTGTTTAGGGCCTTGCTAAGCTGCTGAGGCTGGCTTAGAATTTGCAATTCTCCTGCCTCAGTCTCTGGAGTCACTGGGTTTACAGACATGCACCACAATGCCAGACCATCCAAGGTCATTATTTTATTTACTGGTAGAAGAAGAATTAGAATACAGAACTCCTGACACCCAATTCAATGCTCATTCCAGGACAGCATGATACTCTTCACTGTAAAGGCATTTGTTTTATCTTAAATAATAATAGGTAATACTTATTGATCACTGTCTATATGCCAGGAATTATACTAAGCATTTAAACCCATCATAGTTAGTCCACAAAAACTGCTGAGAGGTAGGAACTTTTATATTTCCCACCTTATAGATGAGGAGACAGAGGCTTAGAGAGGGCAAATAACTGAACCAAGTTTGCACATTTTACCACACAACTGTTTTAATATTTAATTCAGTAAGCTAACCAATCCAATTTTAAGAAGACTTCTCAGACCAAACCTAGTTACACTGACCAGAATCTATGTAACATAACATCATAATTCCATGTATATTTCTTTATTTTTATCCTGAGAAGATAATTGCATTAACCGAAATCTATTTCTGGGAGATTCGCCCCGACACACACTTCTGAATGCTCTCATTGTTACTCTGTTTAGGGATAGTAACAGGATGAGCTTTTACAAATGTGTGCAGGTTGGAGTGTGCTGGTACAGACTGAAGATTAAAATAGTGATGGACTTGGGGCTGGGGTTGTAGCTCAGTGGTAGAGCGCTTGCCCAGCATGTGTGCAGTACTGGGTTCCATCCTCAGCACTGCATATAAATAAATAAAATAAAGAACTAAAAATATTTTTTTAAAATCAGTGATGGGCTAAAAAAGTTGAACTTGAAGAAATTGAGAGTTGAATAGTGGTTACCATAGTCTAAGGAGGATATAGAGTATAGCGAGTAGAGTTGGGGGGCAGATAGAGAAGAGAATAAAAACAAAGAAACTAGTTTGGAGGCCATCATAGTCATCTGGGAATAAATAATAGAATAAATGTGAATAATAGGATCACCTTATGCTTGGTCTAAGGTGGTGGTGGTTGAGATGCAGATAAGTGGATGGATTTGGGATGTTTTTGAGCTAGAGAAAATATGATTTGTTAGGAGATTTCAGGCAGGGGATAAAGTAATAGAAGGAACTGAAGGTGACTTTTAGGATTTTGGCTTGAGCAACGAGGTGCTAAAATGGGAAATACCATAACTGAAGGTAGAAGGAAATCAAAAGTATTGTTTTGGACATACTAAGATTGAAATGTCATGCAAATGGAAAGCTGAATATAGAAGTCAGGGGTTGATGGGAAAAAGCCAAACCTGGAGATAAATAATGTGGGCATAATCAGCATTGACAGTGTTTAATGCCATGGTACTGGATGGGATTGTTGGAGTATAGATCTACATAGAGTAAAATGTAGAAAAAGAGCCCCAGGACATGACCGTAGGCACTCCAACATTCAAAGATTGAGCAGAGAAGCAGGGTCTAGCAAAGGAAACTTAGAAAAAGAAGTTGGTGAAGTAGGAAGAAAATCAATAGAGTGGTTTCCCAGAAGTCAAGAGGGGAGAGTGTTTCATGAAGAACATGGTAAAAGCTATTGAATGTTGCTAAAAGAGAAAGTGATAAATAGCCACTAGATTTTTCAATATATCAGATTTATGTTTCAAAATATCACTGTAATGTCAGAATGAACAGAGGATTTGGAGGGGCAAGAGGTGGTGGCAAGATTGGAGATGGAAGATAACAGTTAGAAGACACTTATGGTTACTATAACAATAAGCAGATTTCAAGGACCTGGACTGGAGCAGGGATATTGGAGGGAGGGGAAGAAAAGAAGATGTACACAGAATTCCTTTAAATATAAGACCAAAGTGCTCTCATAAACACTTATTTTCTTTGTCAACTGTTCCTGTTTCAGGTCCTCATTATCTCCAAAGAGCACAGGACTTGTTAAAAGAAAAAAACTAGATATTATCCAGACTAAGCTGTGATGCAATGATTTCTGAATTAAAGCTCAAACAAGTTGTATCCATATTGAAATGCCTTCCATGACAGATATAAAATTACATAAAAATCAGTTCTATTTATCTATACTAAAATGAATATTTCAAAAGTGAAATTAATAACCAACTCTCTTTACAATAGAATGAAAATAATAAAACACTTGAGTAAACTTAACCAAGGAGGTGCAAGATGTATACAATGAAAAGTACAGATTTTGCTATAAGAAAATAAAGAAGACCTAATAAGTGGAAAGACATCCTATGTTCATAGATTGGAAGACTTACTGTTGTTCAATAGTGTGCTCCTCAAATTGACCTACAGATTTGATACAATTCCTATAAAAATCCCAGCTAGAATTTTTGTGGAAGTGCACAATATGATTGTAAAATGTATATGAAATTCTGAATAGCCAAGATGATCTTTAAAAAAGAATACACTTTGAAAATTTATATTCCCTGAATTCAAAGGTTACTACAAGACTGCAGTAATCTGGACAATGTGACACTGGCATAAATTGAAACATAGGCCAACGTGATAGACCACTGGAACAATCTTGAGTCCAGACATAATATGGTTCATCAATTTTTGACAAGATTACCATGAAAACTGAATGGAAAAAGGAGTATTATCTTCAAGAAATGGTGCTGTGACAACTGTATCCACATGCAAAAGAATGAAATTGAAGCCTTACCTCCCTCACACCATGTGTAAACACTGATTCCAAATTAATTCAGGACCTAAATGTAAGGGCTAGAACTATAAAACTCTTACAAGGAAACATAGGCTTAGATGTTTGTGATCTTGATTATGTAAGTGTTTGGCATCAAATGCTCAAGCAACCAAAGAAGCGATAAACCAGACATTATCATGATTAATGCATTTTGTGCTTCAAAGGACACCATCAAGAAAGTGAAAAAAGACAATCCATAGAATTGAAGAAAATACTTGCAAATCATATATCTTATAAGGCACTTGTGTTTAGAATATATGAAGTGCTCTTTGAAGTCAGAAATAAAAAGACAAACCAATTTTTTAAAATGGGCAAAGGATTTGAATAAACAGTTTTCAAAAGGAAAATACATAAATAAACAATAAACACATTAACAGATACTCGACATCATAAGCTATCATTGAAATGCAAATCAAAATCACCATGAGATAACACTCTATACCCACTAGATGGCTATAGTAAAAAAGACAGATACTCACAAGTATTAACAAGGATGTGGAGAAATTGGAACTCTCATACATTGCTGATGAAAATGTAAGATGGTGGAGCTTCTTTGGAAAACAATTTGACAATTCTTCAAAAAAGTCAAGAAAAGAGTTACCATGTGACCCAGCAATTCCATTTCTAGGTGTATACCCCAAATGAATCAAGAACATACTTCCAAACAAACACTTGTGTACAAATGTTTGTAGCAGCATTATTCATAATACCCCAAAGTAAAACAACTCAAATGCCCATCAACTGATAAATGGATAAAGTGTAATATGTCTGTACAATAGAACATTATTTGGCAATAAAAAGAAATGAAGTACTGAAACATGTTACAGCGTGATGAACCTTGACAATATTATGCCAAAGAGAAAGAATCCAGTCACAAAATGCCACATATGGTATGATTCCAATTACAATAATTGTCCAGAATAGGCAAATCCTTAGATTAGAAAGTAGACTAGTAATTTCCTAGGGCTAGGGTTGGAGGGTGGTGGGCAGGGTAGATAACAGAGAATGGGTGTTTATGGCTAATGTCTATGGGTTTTTTTCTTTTTATTAGAGCTTTATAGTTATACATAGTAATTGGGTTCATCCTGACAAACTCATACATGCATGGAATTAGATTTCAGTTCATGATCCCCCCGTTCCCTCCCATTTTTCCCTCCTGTCCTCCCTCCCTTTTCCCATTCTCCTTCCTCTGCTCTACTAGACTTCCTTTTAGCTTGTCTATTTATATTTGATTGGTTTGTTTTACTCACACTTAAAGGTGAAATTCCCTGTGGCACATTAATATATGTACATAACATGATTTTTAAAGAATTCATTCCTCATTACCTTCCCTTTCCCATCCCTCTACTCTGCCTCTTAATCTCTTTCTTCTACACTACTGATTTTCCCATTATCTTTATAATATCCTATCCTTCCCTCCCCTTTCCTTTATTTTACTCTAGCTTCCACATATTAGAGAAAAGATTTGACCTTTGAATTTCTGAGTTTGGCTTATTTCATTTAGCATGATAAGCTCCATTTCCATCCATTTACCAGCAAATGCTATCATTTCATTTTTCTTTATGGTTGAGTAAAGAACTCTATTGTGGATGTATACCACATTTTCTTAATCCATTCATCTATTGATAGGTGCCTGGGTTGATTTCATAATTTAGCTATTATGAATTGGGCTGCTATAAACATTGATGTGGCTGCATCACTACAGTATACTGATTTTAATTCTTTTGAATAAATACCAAGGAGTAGGATAGGTGGGTCACATGGTGGTTCAATCTCTAGTTTTATGAGGAATCTCATGGGTTTCTTTTAATAGAGACAAAATGCTACAAGTAGGTTTTCTTAAAATTTCTTTCAGCAGTGTTTTGTAGTTTTCAGTGTAAAATCAGATTGTGATGAAGAATGCACAACTGAATATACTATAACACATTGTGCACTTCAAATGGGTAAATTTTATGATATATGAATTATATCTCAATAAATTGTCAAAATTTTTTTGAAAAAAGCTTCCATGTTCCTTTTGCTTGCCTGGTCTACATACATTATAGCTTCTACCCAAATTTCAATAAACACCATTCCTCAATTATCCACCCAAACCTTCCTGCCTCTGTGCATTTGTTCAGTCATGATTAATTCTCTACCATTCCTCCCTTGGGAAATCTCATTCATCCTCTGAGACCCATCTCCTTTCATTTGTCAATAATCAAATATTTTCACTTGTAGTTATTGGTCCTTGTCTTATGCCCATTATTGGACTGTAATTCTTTGAGATCACAGTTCATGTCTACTTTGTTAAAGTCCTACAGCACCTAGTATGGCAACAGTTGCGAATTGAAAATGAATTCACCTTGAACTAAGAGGGAGGGCCCCATAAAAAGTTTTCCTCTACCCTTTTGAACTAGGAACTGCTACAGTTTTCAGTTTTTGTAAACTTTTGAACTTTAGTTTTTAATCTTCATTTGTCTTCCAACCTCAATAGTTTTTCTGGACTGTCTGGATTCCTGCTGAATTTTTAGCCTTCTGTTAGTCATATGGTTGTGGAATGCTCAGGCTTCTAATCTTTCACAGCTATTTATTTAAATATACTATAACATTAAACCAGTATCTATACATAAACATACATATATAAATATGTATATGTATATTTAGAGAGAGAGGATTTATTGTGTGCTACTTACTGGGAGCATATTAAGTCAGTCCCCCAAAATCAAAGGCTGAAGTTTTCTGTTAAGTGAATGACGATACATAATGGGGTTAGAGGGTAGGGGGGTTAAGAGAAGAATGGAGGAACTTTGGATTGTGTAGAGGGAAATGAGAGGGGGGAGGGGGCAAGGGTAGGAAAGATGGTGGAATGAGACAGACATCATTACCCTATGTACATGTATGATTACATGAATGGTGTGAATCTACATCATGCACAATCATAGAAATGAAAAGGTGTACAATGAAGCAAAATGCAGTTTGTAAAAATTAAAAAATAAAAATAAGTAAAATTTATGAACAGTTGAGAGTTTACAGTCTTTGCAGGTAAAGAGGAAGGCATGTATATGCAGACACAATATATGGTGACCCTAGAAGTACAAACAGGAAGTAGCAGTATCCTGCATTGAGACACTGCTGAGTGCCAGAGCTGTTCTCCTCAGTCCCCTACCCCCTTACACCCCTGCAAGGTACAAGTCTTTCTAGCTGCCCCAGTTTGCTTTGAGGTCAGGTCTAATTTACAGATTGGCTTGATGAATTTTCAACCATATTACTTTTTAAGTGTCTTATTCTCATCAAGTGTATGTGTTTCAGTTAATTTGTTGCTTATGTATTAACTTGCCCTTACACAGATTAAGTTTGTTTATTGACCTATTTTAGATTTTTCCATTGTCCTCTTTCTAAACTTGGAAAACTAATATGTCAAGGCCTGTGATTTCTTAATTTAGAAGACATGATCTCTAGCCATTTAATCAAGTTACACCACATTTAATCAATAACGTACAGAAATAGAAAAAAACATTTTATTATCACTGCCTTCATCTGATCAGGCTTAAGAATGTTTTCACTATCTGAGGTGAAAGTTATAATTGAATATAGGCCACAGATGTGTTTGGGAATAAAAGGGACAAAAACACAGATTTCCTAATTCCACAGTTATCCAACATGTACTTCTAATAGTCACCTTTAATTACCTTCCTAAAGTTGCCATAAATGAAAATTTAAAAACTACTAAAATGGTTTGAGGAAATCATAATTTTCTTATGTTTCTGCAATTATTTTGTGCTTTACAAAAGGGACCCATCAAGCAAAAAGCTGATGCCAGGAACATCAGTCAAAAGACACACACCCCATCTTTGCACAGTACAGGAAATCCAGTCTCTGAAATTCCTGAAGGATCAGTCTTTTGATTAATGGATGGTTCAATAGAATGTATACATTATTATGTTTGACTCTTACATTTTTCCCTAAAATATATGGGTTCACTTTCCAGCCTGGGTCCTAACACTGATGCTCCATGGTGCTTTGAGAGGAGCAGGCCCTCGGCATCATCACTGGGAACATCAGCCATTATCATGCAAACTGAAAATGGACATAGTATAGCAATTGCTCTCTCCTGTGTCCAAACGGCCTTAGAATAGCTTCTGAAGCATCCCATCAGCCTCTTAATATTCTTCCAGTCTTTGATTTGTCTTTTCATTCTCTTAATAGTGTCTTTTGTGCAGCACTTTTTAATTTTAATGAAGTCAAACATACCAATTTTTCTTCCACAGATTGGGTTTTTCATGTCATATCTAAAAACACATTGGCAAGCCAAAAGTCATAAAATTATGTCCTGTGTTTTCTTCTAGACATTTTGTAGTTTTGTATTTTATATTTAGTTCCGTGATTCATTTTGAGTTAATTTCTGTGTAAGGTGTGGGATGTGTTGAGATTCTCTCTTTTAAAAAAGATATGGCTGTCCAATTGCTCCAGCATCATTGATTATAATACTCAACTAAATTTTATGGAATTTTGAAACTGTTGGTATTGGTTATAAAATTTGTTCTTATTTCCTTCACATGGAAAGTAAAGAATTTTTGAAGTTCTTACTCATTACAAGTTGGCCTCATTGGGTATCTTGGTTATCTAGCCAATACATTATGACCCATAAAAGCCTCTTGTTACATAAATGCTGATATTTATACATTATATGGTATCTCATATTTATAATTGTTGGATATTCATTTTGCTTCTGAATAAGCCAAAATAACAAGAAAAATTAAATTAGGTGGAATTTTAAGACTAGTTTGAAGTCTGATGTTTGGAAGACTTTTGTAGCTAGTATCAATCCAGGAAATATAATTTAATTTAAGAAACTTAACTGTCCCTACTTCATACCTTAAACCAAAATGAATTCCAAATTTATCAGAGTTTAAAACCAAAATCATGAAGAACTAGAAAAAATGGGAGAAATATTTACATATAATTTATCAGATGGAAGCCTCTTTAAATATGACAAAAATCTAAAAGCCCTAAAAAGGAACATTGATAAATTTGACCTTGTGTAAATTAAAACAATTTCTGCATGTTAAAATATACTGCAAACCAATAAAAAAGTAAAAACTAAAAATGAAAGACAGAATAATATGTTATTCATATTGCAGAATAAAGCTATTTTTTCTTATAAAGAACTCCCAAAAATTGATAAAAGAAATGAAACCCATCAATTCAATAGATAAGTTTGTAAAGAAGTAAATCAACATCTCATAGGAAATAGAAGAGAGTCTTCAATTCATGAAAAGATTCCCAGCAACAGGAGTAACAAAAGATAGACAAAATAAAACAATACTCTAATAACATTTTACTTGGTATGGTGGCAAATACAGAAAGGTTGATCACATTTTGTGATCCAGACTGTGGGAAAATAAGCACTTCCATGCAGTACTAGTGGGAGTGTAAACTGACATGGCTATCAAACTGGAGATTGGTTTGGCAGGATCTATTAAAGTTAGGAATGTACTTACTCTTACACACACACACACACACACCAATATTTAATGCTTCCATGTTTGTAATAGTAAAAAAATTAGGAACTATATCCATCAACAGGGACTGATTATATAAAATGTGGTATAGGCATACAATAGAATATTATGTATCCCTAAAAATGAGGCCTCCGTTTGAAGTCTGACATGGAAGGATCTACAAGATGTAGCATTAAAGGAAAAGCAAAATGGAGAACACAATGTCAAGTGTGTAACATTTCTAATAAAATTTCTAAAACAATGTGTAAGTATGGAGCTTTTATTGAAGTCAACACAAGAAATCAGTATCCCCATTTTTCTCAGGAGGATGGTTTAAGACAGAGGTAGGAGGAAGTCTTCTTACTAATTATCCTTTTGTGCAAGTACTAATATTTTAATCATAATTTTTACATTTAAGTGACAGTTTTAAATATGATACTTTAAAAGTTCTCACTCTCAGGGTGTTGAGGTCAAAGATCTGGTTCATCAAATAGCATTTCACAGGTGGGTGAGTAGCTCTGAACAGGAAAATTTTAGAACTCAGTATTCTTTTCTACATACAGAGCCAGCCTACAATGGACACTCAAATGATTAGAAAGTCTTAACATTTCTCATTGTTTCCATTAGTTCCTATTAGCTCATGTTTAGTAGTGTTGTAATAAGACACTGGTAAAACAGCCATGGTAATGGAAATAGTGGTACTTTTGAGATCTACGTGAGAAATTTCTGAGTATGAATACCTTTTAAAAACAGGTAGAGCCAGGCACAGTGGTGCATGCATGTAATCCCAGAAACTTGGGAGGCTGAGGCAGGAGGATCATGAGTTCAAGGCCAGCCTCAGCTACTTAGCAAGACCCTGTCCCAACCAAAAAAATTAAAAAGGGCTGGGGATATGGCACAGTAGTTAAGTTCCCTTGAGTTCAATCCTTGGTACCAAAATAAAAAAATAAACAAATAAATAAAGGCATACACACACACACACACACACACACACATATCTGAAAGAAAACTCACAAAAGAGTTAACAATGACAATCTCTGGGTAATGGAACCAGAAGCTCTTTTTCTTTGAACTGCTTAAATGTGCATTTTCTACATCAAATATTGGTTGATGTTTTGATTCATTAAGAAGGCCCTTCCCAGATGCTGAGAAAATGCTGGCACTATGCTCTTGGACTTCCCAGACTCCAGAACCATGAGCTAAAGAAAGCTATATTCCTTATAAATTACCCAAATCAGGTATTTTGTTATAGCAACATAAACAGACTAAGATGGCTAATACGCTGAGAAAAAGATGAGTATAACAGGAGAAAATCACAATACACTTCTATTCAGGCCCAATTCTTTTTCTAAGGCCATATAGTTTCTGCTCATGGAGGAGGGACTATGGCCTGCTTACTGAAAACAGGTGCCCCTGGAATTTAAACTAAGCAAAAATGTTGAACCAGACAGGAGAAGCAAGCCCCAAATTCCAGAATAGTCAAGGCAGGACGTGGTAAAACTATTAAGTAGGCAGTCCCCTCCAAAAGTAACTCCCAGGCCTGTTTGGTTCCATTTTGCCCTTCCATAGAGTCCTCACTTCTAGCCCTCTTCAGGGATTGGAAGTTAGAGAATAGAAAAAATAAAGGGAGGGCTGAGGAGATAGCTCAGTTGGTAAAGTGCTTGCCTTGCAAGCACAAGGCTGTGGGTTCTATTCCCAGCACCACCAAAATACTCTGTTGTCTGGACAGGAATTCATCATGGCTTTTTCTCTCATACATAGAAGTTGCTCCTAAGGATAAAGACCAGATACAGTGATCAAACATGGAGGACAGCAGAAAAAGGTTCCAAAACCATTGTCCAAATAAGTATTGTTAGAGTCAAGCAAATGGAAATGTAGCAGCTAATATTAAATGACAAGAATAGTTTATTCTAAAAATTAAAATATGCTATTGACCAAAGCAAAATGCCAGTTGGATTTGTCAAGGTGTATGACAAGTTAGTCTCTGTTCCTGTTGAAAGAAAGAAGGAGAGATGAGAGAGAGAAAAATTTTTTAAAAAAAGAAAGAAATCATCAACAAAAGTTCACCCAGAAATACCGATTGATGTGCTATGGTCACGATGAGATAAAGTATAATAATGTACCCCAAGCCATTCTTTCTTTTTTTAAAACATTTTTGGTGGAAAAATTGATTATGTCTTCTATAAAGAAGAAAGTAATCTTGGAGAGTGTCTATTTTTCAGAAGACTTGAGCATTAAGTGAACCTGCAGCTTCTATACATCAATGAACTTCAGGTAGCTTCAATATTAACACTATCTTTGTTACCATTCGAAACTTAGTGAGCCAAATTCAGGGACATTTTAGAGTAATCTTTCAGTGTCAGTAATCCTAACAGATTTTTTAGTAGTTTTAAGGTTATTAGGTCACTGTTGCTTGGTGCTTCAGTTGGAATAAAAATCTGAGTATGATGGATGCACATGGCAAAGCAACATCTTTCTCACCTAAATTGTGTTACCCAGAGCCATTCACCAAGGGACAAATCCATAGGAGAAAAAAACATAAAAAACAATATTAAAGGGCTGGGGAGATAGATCAGTTGGTAGAGTGCTTGCCTTGCAAGCACAAGGCCCTGGGTTCAATCCCCAGCACCGCAAAAAAAAAAAAAAAAAAAAAAAAAAAAAAAAAAAAAAAAAAAAAATTAAGTAACCAAAAAGATACACAATAATAAACTAGAGTCCTTCAAAAACAAGTTTCTCTAAATAACTCATTCAATGAGGCAAAAATAATGACCACTTTCCTAAGAACACATCACATATATCTAAGCTTTCTAAAATCATAACACACAGACATTCTCTATGTTGTTACTGTTTATACTAGTGAATGCATTGTTTTCAGTACAAGTAGGAATTTAAATTTAAAGACTAAGATAATTGGTTCAGTAGTATGTATTTGTGATTGTTAATGTAGGTCTGTTATTCATTCATAACTAAGGAAATATTATACTCACTTTTAGAAGAAAATGTCACCAGCATGTTTTTAATTAAAAAGATGATATATCAAAATATTGAGACACTTTAAAATAGGTTTCATAGTTGTAATTAAAGTCATCTTGCTTTAAAATGCTTTAAATATATCACAACTCTGAGTAGTTTTAAATATAAAACACAGAAATTCCAAATCATATACAGAAAATTTCTTTTAGCTTCCGTTTAATTACTGCTGATACTGCAGTTCAAATATTTGAAATTATTATTTTTTAAAGATTGAGTAACCATTTAGCTATTACATCTGCAAGGGATATTTTCATAGTTAAATTTTAAAAAAAGACTTGTACATTTATTCAGTATGCAAATATTCTCTTTCAATATAAAGTAGGCCCATAAAATAAAACTAAAATATTTCTGTGTAACAACACCTTGTAAATTCATACACATTTTTGATTTTCTGTTACATGTACTATTTTGATGCTAAGTGACACTAATGAGAAGGGACTGTGTTGAACAAGAGACAAAAATGGGAAAATATTAAAAACTGAAAAACAAATCAAATCACTACTGGAAATGAATCACACAAAATAAAATAAAATAGCTAAACTTAGATTATACATGCATAAAAGGGAAATAAATTAAAACCATTTTTTACAAGAAAAGAAATTAAAATCTATAAAATATGCAAATGTTATTATCTTTTAGATAAAGTATAGCATTGTTCTATGGTATGCTTTTCCACATACGTTATATTGGGTTTCCTTTAATAATACTTTTTACTGAATTTAAAAAGTAACTTATGTGGGGGGAGATATATATATATGGGAATTCTTTGTACTTTCTGCTCAATTTTGCAGTGAACCTAAAACTCCTCTGAAAAATAAAGTCTATTTCTTCAAAAAAGCAATATACACTTATTGCCAAAAATTAAATTTACAACTTAAAAAGAAAAAACAATTACCACAACCCTACTACTCAGAAACCACCATTTTTCTCTGGGTATTTTCTGTGTACACACACACTTACACACACACACACACACACACACACACAAACTATTTTCAAAATAAAGTGGGAAGATGGACATAGTGGCACCTCCCAGCAACTATGGAGTCTGAGGTAGGAGGCTTACAAGTTTGAGACCAGCCTCAGAAACTTAACAAGATCCTGTTTCAAAGTAAAAATTAAAAGTGCTGGAGATGTAGCTTAGTGGTAAAATGCCCCTGGGTTTAATCACCATTACAAAGAAGGGCAGAAAGAAAGAAGGAATATACAAAGTAAAGAAAACATCTTATATTTACAGAAAAAAAAAAAGTTAGCAACAGGAGTTAATGGGACTTCCACAATAAATGCAAATAA